>NC_141535.1:184237500-184837500 GCF_021556685.1 Rattus norvegicus
GAATCCAAGCATCCTAGCTTCTTTACAACACATTTATATCTGTGCATTAGGCCACTGACAGTTGGGAAGAAAAATAATAGAAAATGGCTGCTCCCAAGGATTCAAAGTTGCTACATACTGACAAAAGAAGAAAAGGGATGAATATTGATCAGAAATCCTTTGTAAGATCTGCCAGATCCTATGCTGAAGGCATAAGTGGGAGCTCTCCTCTCAGCAGTTTTTATCCAACAGTATAGGACTAAAACACCCACCCCCAAATATAGTAAACAGCTACTGGCACTTACCAAAGGAATGATTGATGACTTCAAATAAGGCAAAGTAGTTCACTGTTGTACTGTCCATGCCAACCTTTGCTGCAATAGCCTGAAGTTCAAACAGGATACAATTATTTCAGGAAAAGCAAGACCAGACAGTACTATGGGGGCAGGTACATGCATGAGCATGGAAAAGGAGACACTGCATCCTGGCTTCATAAAAACTCTCATGGCCCACAGTATTCTTAAGGTGCACATATGCACACACAGCACAAACCCAAATATAGCTGTCCACTCTCTTCCCTGAGCACCTCTCTCTTCTGATACAAGTTAGCAATAGTTCCTCCTTAGTGTCAAATTTCCTTTCTCAAATATGAACTAATTCCACAAAGATATTTTTAAAATATTTTTTACTAATGTGTATGTTGTGTCTGTGTGAATGATCCCATATATATTTGGATACCCACAGAGACCAGAAAAAGACAATGGATCATTTAGATAAACAACTTCAGCAAAGTGGCTGGGTATAAAATTAACTCAAATCAGTAAACTTCCTCTACTCAAAGGATAAACAGGCTGAGAAAGAAATTAGGGAAATGACACCCTTCACAATAGTCCCAAATAATATAAAATACCTCGGTGTGACTCTAACCAAGCAAGTGAAAGATCTGTATGACAAGAACTTCGAGTCTCTGAAGAAAGAAACTGAAGGTCTCAGAGGATGGAAAATACTCTGATGCTCATGGATTGGCAGGATTAATATAGTAAAAATGGCCATTTTACCAAAAGCAATCTACAGATTCAATGCAATTCCCATCAAAATTCCTACTCAATTCTTCATAGAGTTAGAAAGAGCAATTTGCAATTTCATTTGCAATAACAAAAAAACCCAAGATAGCGAAAACTATCCTCAACAATAAAAGGACTTCAGCGGGAATCACTATCCCTGACCTCAAGCAGTATTACAGAGCAATAGTCATAAAAACTGTATGGTATTGGTACAGAGACAGGCAGATAGATCAGTGGAACAGAACTGAAGACCCAGAAATGAACCCACACACCTATGGTCACTTGATCTTTGACAAAGGAGCTAAAACCATCCAATGGAAAAAAGATAGCATTTTCAGTAAATGGTGCTGGTTCAACTGGAGGTCAGCATGTAGAAGAATGCAAATCTATTCATTCTTACGACCTGTACAAAGCTTAAGGACCTTCACATCAAACCAGACACACTCAAACTAATAGAAGATAAAGTGGGGAAGAGTCTTGAACACATAGGCACTGGGGAAAATTTCCTGAACAAACCAGTAGCTTATGCTCTAAGATCAAGAATCAACAAATGGGACCTCATAAAACTGCAAAGTTTCTGTAAGGCAAAAGACACTGTCGTTAGGACAAAACAGCAACCAACAGATTGGGAAAAGATCTTTATCATTCTGGAAATCAGTCTGGAGGTTCCTCAGAAAATTGAACATTGCACTACCTGAGGACCCAGCTATACCTCTCTTGGGCATATACCCAAAAGATGCTCCAACATACAACAAAGACACATATGCTATGTTCATAGCAGCCTCATGTATAATAGCCAGCAGCTGGAAAGAACCCAGATGTCTTTCAACAGAGGAATGGATACAGAAAATGTGGTACATCTACACAATGGAGTGCTAGTCAGCTATCAAAAACAATGACTTCATGAAATTCATAGGCAAATGGATGGAACTGGAAAATATCATCCTGAGTGAGGTAGGTAACCCAATCACAGAAAAACACACATGGTATGCACTCACTGATAAGTGGATATTAGCCCAAAAGCTCAAATGACCAAAAATATAATCCACAGACTACATGAAGCTCAAGAAGGATGATCAAAGTGAGGATGCTTCATTCCTTCTTAAAAGTTGGAACAAAAATATTCATAGGAGGGCATATGGAGGCAAAGTTTGGAGTAGAGACTGAAGGAACGGCCATTCAGAGCCTGCCCAACATGGGTAGACAGCCCATATATATTTACACACACACACACACACACACACACACACACACACACACACATATACACACACACATACAGCCACCATAACTAGATAAGATGGATGAAGCTAAGAAGTGCATGCTGACAGGAACCAGATATAGATATCTCCTGAGAGACATAGCCAGAGCATGTCAAACACAGAGGCGAATGCTAGCAGCAAACAACTGAACTGAGAACGGGACCCCCATTGGAGGAATTAGAGAAAGGATTGAAAGAGCTGAAGGGGCTTGCAATCCCATAAGAACAACAATGCCAACCAACCAGAGCTCCCACACTATCCATGGACTGACCCATGGCTCCTGGTGCATATATAGCAGAGGATGGCCTTGTTGGGCATCAATGGAAGGAAAAGCCCTTTCCTGCCAAGGTTGGACTCCCATTGTAGGGGAATGTTGGGGGGATGGAAAGGGAGGGATGGATGGGGAGGGGAACACTCTTAGAGAAGAAGGGGAGAGGGATGGGATAGGGGCTTCTGTCTGGGAAACCAGGAAAAGGAATAGCATTGAAATGTAAATTTAAAAAAAATCCAATAAAAATTTAAAAAAAAAAGAAATATACTTGATAAGACAAGAATCAGCTCTCCTTCAATAATGTGTGTCCTAAGGATTAGACTAAGTGGTCAGGCTTAAAGGAACGTGCCTTTACACACTGAGTCACCTCGTACATGAGAACAAATTCTCTGCTCCCTAGTTTCACATATTCAGCTTACGTTTGCTACAGGCTATTAACACACAAGATCTCAACCTTTGATTATTTAATTATTTCTATTTTATGTGTATGAGTGTTTTGCCTGCATGTCTGTGTAACTGGTGCCCATGAAAGCCAGAAGATGCAGGTCCCCAAGAATGCTATTATGGACAGTTATAAACTGCCATGTGCATGCTGGGAATCAAAACCAGGTCCTCTGGAAGAGCAGTCAGCACTGTGGCTGCTGAGTCATCTCTCCAGACCCCTCAACCTTTGATTTCTCTTTATTTTAGAGACAGGGTCTCGCTATGTTGACTACTGGCTTTGAACTCCTAGACTCACGTGGTCCTCCTGCCTCAGCCTCCTAGCACCTGGAACTAGATCTGTGCATTTCTGTGCTTGATTCCTGAGCTTGAAGCACTGCTATTTCCTGTCAGAATTCACAAACGTTTTATTTTTCAGATGATCTATGTTCTTAAACTGAGAACATTGGTCACCTTGTTCTTAAGAATTACCATCACTGATATCTTCACGAAAGTAACAAACTGTTGACAATCAATCCTCTCTAGAAACTAAGGACTTCGTGTGTAAATAAATTAAAATTGAAATTTCGTACATGTAACAAAAAGAAGCACAAAGCAAAAAGCAGTAGTAACAAAATTAGTTTTTTATGAGCATTCCCAATATAAGCAAGGCATCACTAAATAGCTAAAAATCATTGAAGACTGAACCAAATACGACTGTATCGCTTCTTCCTATGTCTGCTCACATATCTAGCCTCAATTCCTGATATTGTATAGGAACTGGAAATTACAAGTATTTTAAATCACTATTCTCTACTGCACTGGACCAAAACTGGAATACGCTCAGGATTTACAAAATGGCTTCTAGCCACAAGACACAGTAGTAAGATGTGAGAAGGGAAGAGTATTAAACCGGCCTAGGTTCAGGCTGGACAGATAGATGACCCAGCAGATAAGAGAGCTCACTGCTCTCACAGAGGACACGAGTCTAGTTCCCAGCACCTACACTGAAACTCCAGTTTCATGATACCCAGTGCCCTCTCTGGTCTTTCCAGATAACTGTGTGCATTTATATACATATTCATAGGCACACATACATATAAAAATTAGACAACAAAATGCCTAGGTTTACCAAATGTTTCTAAAGAAACATTGAAGGAAGCAGAGAATAAAACATCTGAAAACTGTAAAAACAAACTTTGTGTAATTACCCACTACTGTAAGATTTTGAAGATGTTGGAATCCTACGTAAGTCAACTGCCATGGTACACTGTAGATGATCAAATGGAGAGTAGGCTTTCTCACTCGCTACAAATAAGCCTTTGTATGAGCAGTGACTGGATGACACACAGATCTGATCTGGATGTCATTTCTCACAAAGGAACCAAGACTAACTGGTGAAGGGTTATTCTAGATCTAGGGCAGAAAATGTTTAAAGAAAAGCTCAAGATTCACTGTAATTCTAAAATGCCTATAGAAGGTAATGATCACATCAAAAGTACATAGAAGCAGACATGAAGGAATGTCTTTTGGGCAAAGATGAAACATTTGAGCATCAATGAGATAATAACATGCGAGTGAACTGACTCAATCACATTTAATTAGAAATTTACCTGTACTAAAAATAAAATACTATAAGTTCTTGCACTGGACAACACTGGAATCAACTAAGACATTAATTCTTTTCCCTGAAAATTACCAATAAAGGAAATAACTAAATATCCATTCTGCCCCACAAACAGCTTTTCTCTAATCTGTTATTTTTCCAGGGAAAGTTACTTATAGAATTATAGCTGTGTAAGAAAAAAAAAGAGGGAGCGAGAACTGGAAGTCAGCACTTTGCAGCTTCTACAAACTGTTGATTAAGGCAACAATTACTGACCCTCTGTAGTGAAGAGACCAGGTACTCACCACCAAACTACTCGTGAATCACGTTATCACATATCACAACTAGACTGTGCAGTGCACACTGAGAAACAACATAGTATATTTTGTTACAGCCTCCTTATGAAGTATTTATATTTTGTATTAAAAAATAGAACTTGAATGTAATAGAGCCTCTAGAGCAAACTTGTATTCATAGAAAATGCAGGAACTAGAAGGACCTGATAAATGAGGAATCAAGAAGGTAAACTCAGAATGACCCAACGTCCACACGTGTGCACACAAAGCAGGGAAAGGATACGCTGTACAGTAAATGAGACATAAAACTACAGGGAGATGAGGAGCTGTTTAGATCCAGATTTAACAAACCAACTATACTATAAACTATCATTCTGATAACTGGAAAATTCTATGGAGTTAAAAGTAGTGTCCTTTTTAATATTTGATGATGACATGAGATACAGGATACATGCTTTAGATGGATGCTAAAGCATACACAGCTCTACACGGTGTTTGCTAAAAAAAAAAAACCAAACCAAACCAAAAACAAACAAACAAACAAACAACCTTAGAGGAAAAGGAAAAGCAGGTCATGGTGTAAGAGTGGCAAGGTCTTGATTGTTACTACATATGACCGATGGAGGAACTGGGGTACAGTTCAGTGGTAGAGTACTTCCCCTGACGCCCAAGGCTCTGGGTTCTATATCTCACATAATAAAAAAAGGGGGTTGGGGATTTAGCTCAGTGGTAGAGCGCTTGCCTAGGAAGCGCAAGGCCCTGGGTTCGGTCCCCAGCTCCGAAAAAAAGAACAAAAAAAAAAAAAAGTATATAGAGGAATTTATATTTGATTCTATTTTGATTTTATATGTTTTTAAAAAGTGTTTTACAGGGCTGGAAAAATAGCTCTGTGGCAGTCCAAGTGTGAGAAACAGTTCAGATCTCTCATTCCCACATAAATGCTGGGAGCTATACGAGCTACCTGTAATCCAAGCCCCCAGGGGGTCCCTAGCTCAAATTGGCTAGAGAGATCCTGCCTTAGTCTGTAAGGTGGAGAAGCAATCTAGGAAGACACCTAGTGACAACCTCTGGTTTCCACAAGCACGCACATACATGCATGTATATCTGAACACACATGTGTACCTCTATAGGCACACACACACACACACACACACACACACACACACACACACGAGGTTGTTTTTGTGTTTTTTTTAACAAGGGACTAGAAAGATAGTTTAGTGGGTGAGAGCACTTACTAACAAGCATGAGGAACTGAGTTTGAACACCCCCACCCCTGCAACCAAATAAAAAAGTGAGCATGGATCTCTATGCATTCAAGATCGTAACCCTAGCACCATTGAAGGTGAAGCCAGGAGGAGTGCTGAAGTGTGCTGGCCACAGCCTAGAGAGTCCATCTTAAAGGAGTGAGACAGAGAGTGATGGAGGACACCTAGTGTTTTGGAAGACATCAATGTAACCTTCAGTCTCCACAAATATGCACACAAGTGCCAACACACACACACACACACACACACACACACACACACACACACACTTTTTAAAAAAGTCTGGGTTTTTTTTTTTTTTTTTTTGTTTACAACAACAAAGGAGAAGGAAGAGTTAATTACAACCATTGCACTCTGGGGTATTTACTGCACTTAAAAAAAAAAAAAACCACGGCTGGGGATTTAGCTCAGTGGTAGAGCGCTTACCTAGGAAGCGCAAGGCCCTGGGTTCGGTCCCCAGCTCCGAAAAAAAGAACCAAAAAAAAAAAAAAAAAAAAAATCCCACAAGGTTTTGTTTTATACTCCTGAATACTCTAGTTTGCAGAATTCTTCCTTAGCCTCCCACGTGCTGAGATTACAAGCATACAAGCACATGCCAATATACCCAGTTCTCATACCGATTTCTTTTAAGAAGGACAAAGTTAACTTCACAGTAGCCATTTAATTTTTTTCTTAGCTTCATGTCACCCAATGTCAAGGTGACTTTACCTGGTACACTTGGTCTGTGGTGCTGTTCTTTTTAACTCTGACAGTAACAGTTGCTCCATCTGGTAATGCTACTCTCAGCTCCACATCAGACACACCATTGTAATTCTAAAGGAAGAGAAAGAAACAATTTGCAACTAGTAAGTCTTCATTCTCCTTGCTACATGCTAGTTAAATAATATCTAACATAAGAGACAGGAAGTAAATTCTAATAAAATGAGAAAAAAATGAAGTCTTAAAAGTTAATATATTTACAACTCATAGAAGCTGACTTTAGGTTTAGAAGTTATCCTTTAAAATGAACAGATATATTGCCACTTCAAAATAGAATCCTTTTGCAACAGTCTATGTGAAGCCCAGATGAGATTTCGGTCCACTCTTGTCACTCCATTCAGAACTCACAAAGGTGAGAAAAAGGAGACAGGAGATGTCTCAACACTGGTTGAATAATTAGGCAGCTAGATAGGCTAAAGGCACACACTGATGTCCTTGATATGATCAGACCATCTTGAAAATGCAAAATTGATGAGATGTAAATTGTGTCATGCCCAATATTCTAGCAAACACTATACAGTTCTTACTCTTACTTAATTAAAAATAAACAGAGTTGGGGATATAGCTCAGTGTGAGAATACTTGCCTGGAATGTTTAGGGCTCTAGCAAAACACACACAAACACACACACACACACACACACACACATACACACACACACACACACACACACACACACCATAAACCCATAAAAAAAACCCAAAACTACCTACAATCCTCATTGCTTTTGATGATAACGCATATTTCTTTTTTTTTACTTTTTAGATTTATTTTATGTGTCTGGGTGCTGCCCACATGTTTGTACGTGCACTGTGTGTGTGTGTGTGTCCAGTGCTCACAGAGATCAGGAAGACCTTGGGCAGATTAGCTGGGAGCCACCACTCACTTGCTGGGAATTGAACCCAGGTCTTCTACATGAGCAGCAAAGGCTCCTAAACTGCTGAGCCGTTTCCAGCCTCAACACATTTTTCTAATAGTTTATCTTTTGTCTTTTTGTTAAGTGTTTTTGAGATAAGGCGCACAATGAACTGAAGGCCATCCTTCTTCCTCCCTTGGTCTCTAGAATGCTGGGATTATAGGAGTGAACCACCATCCCCAACTTCTCATAGATTTTGGTCTACTAATTTTTATTACTGAAAAATAATCATCTAAGAATAAGTTAATTCTCACTGACCATTAAAAATATTACTACTCTTTGTTTTAAAGCACCCTAAGCATTACGATAGCTTCCTCCTTACCCACAGGGGTGAGAGTCCAGGAAAAGGGTTAGCACCTGCAGTAAGCAACTGACATGGACCCTGGCTGTACGTTTACAGTTTAAGGTTCTTGTGCAATTTTTCTGGGGGGTTGGTCTGTAATTTCATCGACAAAAGAGGCATTCCTATAGACTTCAGCAATCTTACCAGAATCCTTTTTCTTACTGTTACAAGGCTCCCTTGGTTGCTAATTAAACCACTCTCTTGCTTTGAAGGGTTAAGAGTTCCTTGAATACAGCAAGGGAGTGATGCCAGTGCAGGCAATGTGATGACTGACCAACCTACCATGTGACTATCAGACAGGTGGCATATACAGAGTAGACAAACCAGACAGACCACTAAGGTCCCCATGGGGTGGACATAAAGTTTTACTGTGGTACTCAGAATACCACACAATGTGAAGTTTACATAGTGTTCGTTTCTAAAAGACTGTATTTATCTGTTTAGTGCACAGCTGACCACAGAAACAAACTGTAGAAAGTAAAACCATGGGTAGAGAGAGGGCACTATTATACTTTATACCCTTAGCTACAAGAAACCTATAATCTAGTCAGAAAAGCAAGAGATAGGCATGAAGAATAACTGCTGGATGACAGTATTACATAGTCACCCTTCTATCCAATGAACACTTACTAAGCACCTCCACTGTGTGGGACACTGTGGTGAGGCTCTGGGATATAAAGATAATCGAGATTTAGCTCTTACCTACTGGTAGCTCACACACTCTTGTAAGCTAAAAATATAAAGTGACAAACTGCTTATATGTATAAAATTAGAAATGAGATGGCAATAAAATGATGACTGAGTTATACTAGCTGCAGAAGTTCTTTGTAAGATGAAAAATTAATGACTTGAGTCATCAGGGAAGACTTCAAAGAGGTGGGTCAGGAAAATGGCAGATTAGAAGCTGCCTCTGCGGGCTGGGAGATGGCTCAGTGGTTAAGAGCACTGACTGCTCTTCCAGAGGTCCTGAGTTCAAATCCCAGCAACCACATGGTGGCTGATAGCCATCTGTAATGGGGTCCGATGCCCTCTTCTGGTGTGTCTGAAGATAGCTACAGTGTTCTCATATACAAAATAAATAAATAAATTTTTAAAAAAAAAGAAGCTGCCTCTGCATAATAGTGAATGAGGAAAGTCAAAGTAACAAAGAATAGATTCCATTCCCAAGACAGACAGATAGACAGATAGACAGAGCATGAAGAACTGCAAAGGAGTTGACAAAGACAGCTGAAGAGTACAGAGAAATGGCCTTTGACCTGCTGTAAAGGATCAGTGATGGAAAAGACAGGCATGGGATGAAGTGAGGGCAGGTACCCTGAAGAGGACATAAGCTCAAGGGAAGGACACAATGGATTAAGGAAATCAATCAACAGTACTCCGGCCAATGAGAAGGCCAGTAGGTTGGTTCAGCTGATAAAGGCATTTGCACTAAACTTGATGTCCTTGATGAGTTTGGTGTGCAAACCCCCATGGTGGAAGGAAAGAACCAACTGTTTCCCAAGTTGTCTACCATGTTGTAAAATGCTGCACTGCATGTACAGAACACACATATAATAAATAATAAATGCTGAAAACGTATTCCAGAGGTTTGGAGATGTGGCACAGTGGTGGAACATTTGTTTGGCATGCATGAGTTTTGAGGTTTGAGTTGTAGCAACATAAAGGAAAATAAAAGTACCAAAATATTTGGACTAACAATACCTAAGACAATGGCAGGGAATGAGGTCAGAGAGATGGAGAGGGACCAGGTCATGACAGGCCTTCTGAGTGCCATGTAAGAGTTCAAACTGAATCCTGAAAACTGCAAAGTTTTAAACTTTTAAGTAGGGAAATGGCAGTAAAACAGAATGCCCTTCTAAGATGCTTAGCTATGAATGGAGAAATATGGTTACTAAGAGGAAGGGCGGAAATGTTTTTTTCTTTAGCATGCTTTTATTTAGAGACAGAGAAGCAAAGAGAAGTGGAGAAGGGGAGGGGAGAGAAAAAGAGGAGGGGGAAAGAAGAAAAGGAGAGAGGAGGGCAGCAAAGGGGAAGGGGAAAGAGGGAGAAAAGGGAAGAGAAGGGAAGGGAGAAGAGGGAAGGGGAGAGGAGAAAATTCCAGCATTTTCTCACAGCAGCAGAATTATGGCAATGATCTTTCCATTAGTCCTGCCACATACCCAACAGAAAAGACTCCTAAACCCAGTGCTCAGGGGCTTTGAGATCAGCCAGCCACTGTGTCACTTGTACATAATTTTATAGCATTCTAAGTAGAGTAAGTCACCATGTTTGTTGATGATCGGGATCCGACAGACAATGTAGAAATACTCATAACATTACCTCAGAAATACAGAGAGAGACCTGAATCTCAAGAAATAAAATTTACCAGCATGCAGGTCCAGAATAAACCACTGGGGCTGCTGTTTCGTCAGATGAAAAAATTACCTTTAAAATAACTTCAAAAGTAGCAAACAAAAGGAAGACTGACAGGTAGACATACAGAGGAACAGTACAATGAAGAGAAGTAAGTGCTTCTAGCTCCAGCCGAGAGGGGAACAGAAGACTCACAAGGAAAGCAAGTGGAGCAGGAGATCATCACATTCCAAATCAGACAGACTCTTGGGAAAGACATCACGCTTTCTCTCATTCGTGGAACATGGAAGGGAAAAGGAAGTTAACAGACAAGAGAAAGGGGATAATACAGAAGGAAAGAACGACTGCATCCAATTTTTCTCTCCTGTGCAGACTCTAGACTTGAATACATAAATACAAATGAGAGACCAAAGCCAGAGGGGTCCTTGGAACCAGGGAGGAGGCCAGAGGGAAGTGATGGGGACATAATGAGGAGGGAACGTGGACAAAATACAGTGATGTGTACATCTACACGTACACATGTGTGATTGAAAATACCAGGATGAGGGTTTATTTTATAGCAGAACTCAAAAAATAATTAAAACAAAAGGCAGAGAAAGTGAACCTGGCTCTAGGTGTTAAAGGGTAGATACCCATGGAAAGGAAATGGAGAAATCCACTCACTCGACAGAGCTGACTGTAATTCATCCCACAAACACTGTCTATATTTATTTTTCCACATAACAAGCTCAGCAAGACGGGATCAGGGAAGGGGCGTTCACCTACCTCATCAGATTCTGACAGGAACTCCTGCATGATGTCGCTCTCACCAATGACTCGGATGGAGCACACTGTAGAGAACAAAGGCAGTACCAAGCATCAGGCTCTAAATCAGGAATATAAAGGATGCATCGCAAAGTTTACATTTAAACCATCAGGGCAAAGCAGGTCATATCTATCCGCAATTCCAGTACTTCAGAAACTGAAGCAGGTTTGCTGCAAGTTCAAGGTCAGCTTGAATTTCAGAGTGATTCTAGACTAACCTGGGCTATACAGCAAAACATTGTATAAAAAGTAAGCCAAGCCTTGCAGTGGTGGCTCATGCTTTTAATCGCCACATTCAGGGGGCAGAGACAGGTAATCTCTGTAAGGTCGAGGCCAGCCTGGTCTACAGAGTTGAGTCCCAGGACAGCCAGGTCTACACGGAGAAACATCTTGGGATGTGGGGGTGGGAGGGAACATATAGAAAATTTTAAATTAGCAGCAGGCAATTATAACCTGATATATGTATCCTCAGTATATGAATCTTAAGGCCTGGTAGAAATTCATCTAAATATGGTATAGAACAGTGCAATAAAAGGAAATATAGGGGCTGGGGATTTAGCTCAGTGGTAGAGCGCTTACCTAGGAAGCGCAAGGCCCTGGGTTCGGTCCCCAGCTCCGAAAAAAAAAAAAACAAAAAAAAAGAACCAAAAAAAAAACAAACAAAAAAAAAGGAAATATAAAGATGTAGTTTGCTAAAAACGTTAAATATAGAGAAGTATCACACATCTAAGGTTCCAGTCTTGTGGGATCAATTGACATGTCAGAACACAGGAAAAAGAGGCAGCAGAAAGAAGAGAAAGGTCAGGTAAGCGTAAACCAAACATCAAATGAAACAGGAGGAAACCTTGCCGAGGAAGAGCAAGTCAGAGAATGATACCTAACATCACTTTGGAAAGGGGGTAGGTAACCAAAAATGTGAGCTCAACAGAGCATCTAACTTCCCCTTCAAATTGATCTACGGGAGACAGATAGAAGACAGAGACACAGAGAGCAAGACACAGGGCAAGTGTGACCAAAGGAAAGAGGGGAGGGAGGCAGGTAACTGAGTAACTGGCTATCTAAACTAGGGTAGCTCTCCACCCCAAGGATGGGAAAGTACATGGACAATTTCACTGCATTTCTAAAGTACCCCATCTAACATCCCCACGCCGCATTCAGAGGGCCAGTTTACTTCAGGAAAAGGTAAAATCAGGGGCCTCCATTACTGTCAGGAAATAGCTCTTCAGAAAGAAGGTTCACTGCCAATGTTAGTTGGGGTTTTGTTTGTTGTTTGTTTGTTTGTTTAAATTGAATTATGTCAATTAGTCTTTACACCGTTATTCTTTTAAACTAATATTCTAAAAAAAAAAAAAAAAACTTAGTGCATAGTGTGGTGATCGGAATGAGAATGGCTCCCATGGGCTTATGTATTTGAATGCTTCACTCCTAGTTGTTGAAACTGTCTGGTGGGGATGGGAAGTGTGGCCTTGTTGGAGGAAGAGTGGCACTGGGGGTGGGTCTTGAAATTTCTACAGTTTATACCAGGCCCAGTCTCTCTTATGGATGAGATGTAAGCTCTCAACTATGGGCTCCAGAACCTTTCCCGTCCGTCCGCCCACCCGCCCGCCCGCCTGCCTGCCTGCCTGCCTGCCACTGGGCTCCTGTCATGATGATGGTCACAGACTCATCCTCTGAAGCTGTAGCAAGCCCCCAATTAAATGCTTCTTTTCTAAGCTGCCTTGGTCATGGTGTCGTCCAAGCAATAGAAAGGTGACTAAGACACACAGTTAGCAAGTTATGTAGCTATGATATAATACACCAAGGCAGTGTCTGCCCACAACCACAACATTATTACTCAGATCTGTGCCTTTTTTTTTTTTTTTTTTTTTTTGCCTTTCTAGAGAAACAAATATTGCAGTACCACATCCATACAATCCTAAATTATCATTTGGAAGCTTTATTAGTTCTCCCTATTGAGAACCAGGAGACTTTAGATGGTCAACAGCTAAGCAAACCTATACAGGAACAGCTGTAAAGGAGTAAGGAATACAGGACACCCCGATGAAACAAGAATTATCAACACACCACAGCAATGCGTTTAAATGTAAATAAAACCCTATAAATAAAAGACCATGAAGGGCCACTAACAACTTCATTTTTCTGTTATGAGGTTCTCTGCAAGCTAGCAAAGTGGGGTTCTGTCACCATAGTGGACATTTCAGTCTTGCCTTCACGGCCCAGATCATTTAACACTTCTCATCAGAAACATGACTGCTGGAAACACAGCCATGCAATTTAGGAATTAGAATCTATACCCATTCAGCATAGTAAAGTTTAATGGACTGACTTACCTTTTAAACACTTTAAAACTTACATTTATTTATCCACCAGTTTGGGTGGGGCACACACCTACCACAGCAGATAAATGGCCATGAGAAGGACAGCCTGTGTGAGTTGCTTCCCTTCTAACTGTGGGTCCTGGGGTCTGAACTCAGGTCATTAGCTCTGGTGGCAAGTGCCTTTACCTACTAAGAATTGAAGCCTGGCTTACCCTTTTCTAGATATTCTTCCAACCCCCGACGCCGGGCATCTAACTGTTGCTCTGATAATGAGAATGGCCACTTTCCTGGAAGTCGAGGAAATGTAAAGTTGGCAAACTCTCTCTTCAGGTTTTGGTGCAGAATGGCAAACTCCCGGTACCGCTTAGAACACAGCTGCCTCCCGGCCATATAAACATTGTATACCTGGTGAGACAGAACAAAGAACTCAGTCATCTAAAGTCAGGTGCATATTGGCTAGGTGTATTTCTATGCACTACACAGAGAATGTTCACAGCCATTTTAATAAACATGGAAAAGTCCTATGTATGAGAGAACTACTCCTTTTGAGGAGGTATGGTCTCATTTTTACCAGTTACTCTAACATCTAAACACCTTCAAAGGCAATTACCAGGTTTTAAGGGTGAATTTGTTTTCAGAAAGGTAGACGTTTCTCAAAACCACTGCAATGAATGCAGTGAGTGAACAATCAGGCTAATGAGGAAGGAAAAGAAAATCTGGGGTTAATTACAGAACAGCATGACTTGACTGACATATGTACAGCTCACACTAGCTAGCTCTATAGTCTTTTCAGAAGTGGTCAGAGGACAGCTTCTGGGAGTCAGCTCTCCCCATCGTGTGGGTCCCAGGAGAAGTCAGGTGTCAGGCTGGGTGGCCTTTACCTGCTTAGCCACCTCATCAACTCCATGTTCACTTTGTTTTACTTCTTCTCTCATTGTTGGCATTGGGGTTGTTTCAGACTTTAGCTCTCCATGTGAAAATGCTGCTATAATGTTTGTATACAGTCTCCTGTTGTACATACAGAGATGAGTACTGGATTGAGGATTTAAAGACATGTACATTTTAGCCTTAGGAGACAATGTCCAACCAAGCTCTAAGATTTGTAAGAACTTATACTCCCTTCTATAGCACCTAAGAAAAAAATCTTTTGAGGATCTGGGAAAGAAGTATAATTGGTAGAGTGCTTGCCTAGCATGCAGGAACCCCGAGTTTGATCCCCAGCACCACATAAACAGGAATGGTGGGGCATACCCATAACCCCAGCACTCAGGAGTCATCCTCGGGCCATCCTCAGCTATGCAGCAACTCAAGGCCAGTCTGGGACATATGAGAAGAAATGTATTTCTGCCAATGGAATGGGTGTGAAAAGACCGGGAGAGTCCCAGTTTATTCCCCCAAGTTACCAGTCAGGACAGCTGACTCCTTATCACAGGTCACACAAACAGATAACGTACTAAGACCATGACCTTTCCTTTTTAGATCATCTCCAAGACCCCATATTAATACCAACATCACAATCTAAAACATTCTAACTTTTAAAAGTCCACAGTTGGCTGGGCCTGGTGGCCTGTGCATTCCATCCCAGTACTCAGTACTCAGGAGGAAGGCAAATCTCTTAAGTCTGACACCACCCGGATCTGCAGAGTGAGCGAGTTCCAGGGCAGCCAGGGCTACACAGAGAAACCATGTCTCAGGAATAAAAAGTAAAAATTAAAAAAGTCCTACAATCTTTAAAAGTTCAGTCTTTTTAAATATCCAAAGTCTCTTTTAACATTCAAAACTTCTCTACGATGAAAAATTTCTTCCTATTATTTATTGTCCAAATATCCTTTTTGTTTTTGTTTTGCTTTTTTGTTTTAGTTTTTCTGAGACAGGGTTTCTCTGTGTAGCCCTGGCTGTCCTGAAACTCACTTTGTAGACCAGGCTGTCCTGGATCTGCCTGTCTCTGCCTCCTAAGTGCTATTTACTCCACCAGGCCCAGCCACTGTTTTTGTGAAATACCAACTATTATATTAAGTTTGTGTGCATTTTTCACAGACTTGTTAAGTTCCAGTAGTTTGTTCTGAGATGTTTATATGTTTTACAATGTTGCCCAGTTGGCCCCAAACTCCTGAGCTCAAGTGATTTCCCTCCTAGAGCCAAAGGAACAAGCCATCACTTCTAGCTCTATGTGGTTTTTCTACCGGAATTTTTGTTCGCTTGTGTTTGAGACAAGGTCTTGAAGTGCAGTGCAAGCTAGCCTCAAACTTAAGATCCTCTAGCCCATGCCTCCCAGACGCAATGTATAACAGGTCATGGCACCATGACCAGCCTTTTGTTGTTGTGGTTGACATATCTCTTTCACATGTTCACAGTGTGAATATCTTCTTCCATTTTCATTATTTTTACTTTATTTAAGGGTCTTTTGAATACTTAATTTTATTCTTTAATCATTTGGTTTGAGGTGTTGGTTTCACAACAGTCTCATTAGAACTCACTGTGCAGCTGCAGCTGCAGCTGGCCCTCGACTCCTGATTCTCCCGTTGCCACCTCTCCAGGGCTGGGCCACCCACCTGGCTCAGAGTACAACCCTTTCTTCCTTGTTAACAATTCTACCAAGCACTGCAAAAAGCTCTGAATTTTAAGAGTATAATGTACCACTCTTCCTCATAAAGAACAGTTTTGTGTCCAAAGGAGATTTTTTTTTCTCTACCCGTGGCTCAGTGGTTAAGAGCATCGACTGCTCTTCCAGAGGTCCTGAGTTCAAATCCCAGCAACCACATGGTGGCTCACAACCATCTGCAATGAGATCAGATGCCCTCTTCTGGTGTGTCTGAAGACAGCTACAGTGTACTTTATATATGATAAATAAATAAATCTTAAAAAAAAAAAAAGTGGAGGCAGGAGGATCACTGTAAACAAGTAAGGCCAGTGTTGTCTACACACAAACTCTGTCTCAATAAAACCAGAGAAAGATCTAAAAACTATTTGCCATTATTTATGACTGGAACTGTAATTTTTTTCTATAATATGGAATTCCATTGACATTTTTCTTCTTTTTAACATTATGTTTCTTTTGGAGTTGATAATATTTAAATTAATTTTTAATTATTTTCCCTAAATACTACATAATGCTTTATATAGGACACCTAAGCTGGATGTCCTCAAGTGGTCCATAGTCAACCTCTTACTACAAATAGAAAACTGGACACAAAACAGAAACAACTCTTTTCAAGACATGAGACAACAGGAGGCAGCCAATAACTGTGATCCCTAAGACAAGGAAACTAGAAAGGTGAGTCCTACAGCTCCTTGGCTCTCTGCCTGGGTAACTTCTAAAGCATGGCGCAGGGAGGCCACATGAGCCAAGTAGGCCAAAGTAGCTAGACTTGTGGGGCTAAGCACACAAGAGGTGCTAAACACAAGCAGGCTCCAGTCACCTGCAATTCTGTCTAAACAGCAAGCAATTCAAGGAAAAACTCTCACCGGGTAACGCAATGAGTACTTCTCAGAGTTCACACTGGGTTTAGAACAATTCAACTTTCTTCCGAACAGAAAAAAACAGACTTCTCTGAATTTTGTGGCTTTTAGAAGAGAACTCAAAGGGCCTGCTCTCGGAAGGAGGCTAAATTAGTTCTGGGGGGGTGGGGTGGGGGATGGTGGTGCACTCAGAAGGCTGAGGCAGTCAGATCTTTGTGAGTTCCAGGCCAGCCTCGTCTACAAATGGAATTCCAGGATAGCCAGGACTGTTAAACAGAGAAATCCTGCCTTGGAAAACAAACAAACAAACAAACAAACAAACATTAGTCCTAGAACAGGAGCTATTCTAGCTGGGGCTACACCTCACTCATACAGTGCGCACGCAGCATCCTCAAAGGCCCTTGGTTTGATCCCCAACACTTTATAATATATTCTGTTTTTCAAAAAAGCTATACAATGCCAGGTGTGTTGGTGTGTGCATTTACTCTCAACTCTCTGGGGGCAGAGGCAGGCAGGTCTCTGTGAATGAGGGTGCCCTGACTGACATAATGAGTTCCAGGTCAGCCAGAGCTACATCATGAGATCCTGTCTAATACACACATATCTCAAAACCCACACGGTGAAAATTCTCCTGAGATGTCTTCTGACATAGACACCCACAACAAACCAACAAACACACAGTAAGTAAATATAAATAAATGCAACAACAACAACAAAAGAGAACGTGTCTGTTGTGTAGACACTCAGGTGGCAATGGGAAACACTGAGAGCCCCTGAGCTCCCTCCCTGGCTGCCATTCTCACCAGCAACAGCGGCCACTCCAGAGGAACTGAAGCCCATCAGTAAGGTGAGGACAGCCACAGCAAACCTAGGCCGAGCTTACCACATACCAATTCCCTCACAGAAAAACCCGAGCACCTCCTCCAGCACCATGACTTCAGTGCTTACAGTTTTCCCACACACGATGCTTTGGAGTCAAATACCATAAGACAACCACAAAGCTGAGTCGGTTATCCTTTCCCCTTCCCAATACTTATGAGGGCCAATGCAGCTACGTGAGGACACAGATGCTGTGGGGTTCGAGGGACAGTGGTCCCAACGGGCTCATGTATTTGAATGCTTCCTCAGCTCCTTCTCCAGCACCGTGTCGACTTGCATGTCACCATGCTTCCCTCCATGATGACAAGGGACTAAACCTATGAAAATGTGCTGAAAGAGTGGATACTAAAGGAAAAGGCGTGAAACAGGTGTGAACAGATGAGGAACGCTAGCAAGTATGAAAACCAAGTGCAAACGTCAAATGAAAATGGCACAAAAAAGAGCACTGTGTGAGAGAAGTCCTCTGTCAGTTTTTCCAGTAAACAGTGATGACAAAGAACGAGGGAACATAAAAACAGACCAGCCAACACCATCTAAACAGAAACAAGCAAAGAACACGGGACAGACAGGCCGTCCAGAAGCTTCAGCCAACACCAGTCTAACAACAAGAAACTGAGGAAGACAAGAGCTGAGAGCACTGACCGACACTCCAGAGGGCCAGGTACAGTTCTCATCATGGTGCCCTCCAGTCCTCTGCAACTCCAGCTCCAAGGGCCTTTACACCCTCCTGTGGTCTCCAAGAACAATAGGCACACACTGACATATCCACATGCAGGCAGGCAAACACCATGCATACAAATCTTAGAAAAAAACCTTTTTAAAGAAAGCTAAGAGGAAAAAAATGGAAAACTGAAGAAATACAGAGTCACTGGCCAAAATTTTTCGAAAACTAACAAGATACTAAATCAGCTCCCCTAAATAGGATAAATACTGAGAAATACCCTCTTAAGACTTAAATAAATCAAAGATAAAGAAGAAAACTTTGAAGATAGCCAGAGTAGGTTAAAATATTCTATAAAAAAGAAAAAAAAGAATAACACGAGCAAACTTCTCATCACAAACTATGTAAACCAGAAGTCTGCACGTGGGGTGTGTGTGTGTGTGTGTGTGTGTGTGTGTGTGTGTGTGTGTGTGTGTGTGTGCATTCGTGTGCTCGAGCAGTCATATGTATGGAGACTCAGAGGACAACATTCCAGACTTGGTTCTCTTCTTCTAGTCTGTGGATACTGTACATGGTACTCTGGTTGTCAGGCTTGGCAACAGACACATTTTTACCCCCGAGCCAATCCCACCAGTCCATGGCATGGCACTCTTATAATAATAAAAAAAAAAATTAAGAAAAACATTAAACTCATTAAAGTTTGAGTCCTACAAAAATATCTTTCAGCTGGGAGTGGCAGTACACGCCTTTAATCCTAGCACTTGGAGGCAGAGACGGGCAGATCTCTATGAGTTTGAGGGTAGCCACCAGCTTGGAATTTGCTATACAGTTGGTCCCAAACTCAGATTCACCTGTGTCGCTCACTTTTTTTCTTTTTGAGACAGGGTCTCATACTCTAGCCCAGGCTGGCCTGGAATCCCCTATGCAGTCTATGCTGATCTTAAACTTACAATAATTTTCCTGCCTCACCTCCCACATGTTAGGATTATAGGCTCATAGTCACTCTGGCTCTCAAAACTTTCCAGCTCTAGTAGAAACCCCAGGATTGAAGGGATCATAAGAGAAGCTGAGGCTTGGTCAGAGTCCCTGACGAACGTTCAGAAGAGGATATCATTAAGGGTTCAACCCAGTTGCAGTGGAGACCCCAACATTGTAGAGATGACAGGACGGTGCCAAAGACAGATTCGGCTGTCGAGTGGAGCTGGCCTGAGCCTTGGAGAGGAGCTGCTCAGACCCTCTGGAGGCCAGGGAGTTGAGCGGGTCCCAGACGGCAAGCGCTTGCACACCAGCCAGCTCTGGTTTGCTTTGCTTTGATTTTAACTGTGCCCTGGTTCTTCCGTCTGTAAGAAGAATGTGTGTAACGTGTGTTTCACTTTACAGAAGGGGAGTTGGAGATTTTAGGGAGATTTTGGATATTTTAGAGATACTATGGATATTTCAGAGAAACTGGATGTTTTAAAGAAACTGAAGTTTTAAAGACTATGGAGTTCTTAAAAGTTGCAGTGTTGTAGACTGTGACGCTGATGTTAATATGACATCTTCAGGATGATCAATAAAGGAAAGGTGAAGCCCAGCAGTGGGCAGGGGTGCACAGGCCTTTAATCCCAGCACTCAGGAGGCAGAGTCAAGTGGATCTCTGCGAGTTCAAAGCCAGCCTGGTCTACAGACTGAGTTCCAAGACAGTTATGGCTATACAGTGAAACCTGTCTCAAATAAACAACAAAGAGGAGGAGGAGGAAGGGGAGGAGAAAGAGTAGGGAATGGTGATAGTCTCCATAAACAATGTGTATCAAATTAACATGGGGTCAACTATCATGGCTAGTGTACTGTAAAATTGACACAAACCTAGACATGTCTGAGAAGAGGGAAACTGAGAAAATGCCTCTAAAAATAGCCTTAGGCAAGTCTGTGGGCATTTCCCCAATTAATGGTTGATGTGGGAAAGCCTAGCTCACTGTGGATGTGTCAGCCCTGAGCAGGCGACTGAGTTGAGTAAGAAAATAGGCTGGGCAAGCCATCAGGAGCATTCCTCCATGTTCCTGCTTTCAAGTTCCTGCCCTGACTTCTTCCTTCAGTGACAGATTGTGGCCAAAGAATTGTTAACTGAAATAAACCCTTGCTTCTATCAAGTTACTTTTGGTCATGGTGTTTTATCACAGCAACAAAAACCCTAAGACACAAGGTTAACTACTTTTAGTGGACTTGTCACTGCAGGGGATATCAGTAATCAAGAAGCACAACTTGAGCAATTACAACTCTGAGAAAAGCTGGCTAGATGGCACGAATCTACAGTCCCAACTGTTAGAGAGGCTGAGGCAGGAGAATCACTTTAGCTAAGAGTTTGGGACTAGCACAGAACTACATATTGAAACAGCCCCTACCCCCCACAATATCTTAACAAAAACCTTCAAAAGAAAATCTAACATCTCCTTGACTTAAATAGTAAAAGACTCATAAGCACTGAGGCTGCCACAGGAACAGGTAATAAAGGTGCCTAGAGGAATGGCCAGAGATGAGCATCTACTGAATAAACACGATGTAATTTAGACTATTTGAATGCTGTGTGCAGACACAAAAATGTACAGTTGGGGCTGGGGATGACCCCATAGGCAAAGTAGGTAAGTCAAACCGTCAGACACAAGGTTGAGAAAGATATTTTGTGACATGTATATGGTTAACCTAACCAAGGTTTATTCCACCAGGCATGGTTGTACACACTTGTAAGCCCAGCACTTGAGAAACACAGACAAGAGAATCAGGAGTTGTTCTTGCTTTGAAATAAGCTTGAGGGCAGTTTGGGCTACATGAAACCATCTCAAAACACAGAGGAAGGGGTTTGGTGAATAAAGTGCTCGCTGTGTAAACATAAGGACCAGAGTTTGGATCTCAGCCTATAATACTAGCCCCTCAAAGGTGGAAGGAGAAGTTCAAAGGCACGCCAGCTAGCTAGACAAGCTAAAGTGGAGAGGTCTGGGTTCTAGTAGTCTTAATATATAAGACAGAGCATGATCCAGGAAGACACCAATTGTGAACTTCTGGCCTCTACACATGAAAACACACCCACCAATCCACAGACATGCAAATGTACATATATACTGCATACCATACATGTATCCATGCATCCATCCAGACATTAAATATATATTCACAATACACATGTAACACACACATATACATGTACCATGCCAACATACATACATGCATAAAGGCATACACCACAAACACACACACACACACAAAACCAATGCTGAGAAGTAAACTGAGATTGAAGGTGATGCAAATAAAGCAAAATCATCAGTACTCTTCAGAAGAAGATTATAGAACCCAGAGTCTACACAATGTAACAGTCATAATACTCAGAATACAAGCAAGAATTAATATAAAGAGTTAGCATATGGGCCATTCTCAGGGGAAAACCACTCAGTTGAAGACAACCCAAAATGATGTAAGAATTGAAATGTCCAGATATAACAGTCAAGAGACAGAAACAAGTCCAGAAAAAGAATCACTTATTTATCAGCTGGTTCTCAACAACAATGCTGAGATACCTCAATGGGGGAATCCATATTCTCTTCCAAGTAAGTTGCTAAAACAACGGGCTATCTGCTTTAAAAAACAGATAAAAGAATCTTGGTGCTATGAGCAAGATGGCTGATAAGTGGGGCCTAAAATATTTCTCTCCACAACAAAGTACCAAATGAAAGAAAAAACAGGTATTTCAGTGGAGTGTTTAGAGCACAGCTACGACCTCCCACACCAGGAAGCAGCTGGATAGTCTGCCTTGAGTGACATGGTATGTGACAGAGACAATGGTCAGCACAGAGATACACAGGGGTCTTTAAGGAAGGTAGCTGGGGAATGGAGAGATGATTAAAAACACTTCCCCTCTTGCAGGACCTCAGTTTGGTTCCCAGGACTCATGCCAGGCAGCTCACAACTGCCTGTAACTGTAGGTTCAAAGGCATCAATGCCTTCTTCTGGCCTCTGTGGGTTTTCATTTAGACACAAATAAAAATCATATGTTTATATATTTAAAGGGGCCAGGGGTGTGTGTGTGTGTGTGTGTGTGTGTGTGTGTGTGTGTGTGTGTGTGTGATTTATTTTAAAGGAATAGGGTATGGGTGGCACATGCTTTTAATCCCAACACTCAGCTTGGTCTGGACCAATATCCAGGTCAACTGAGGTTAAACGATGAGACCATATCTCCAAAAATAATAAATGAATAAA
This sequence comes from Rattus norvegicus, assembly GCF_021556685.1. Lineage (NCBI taxonomy): Eukaryota > Metazoa > Chordata > Mammalia > Rodentia > Muridae > Rattus > Rattus norvegicus. The sequence continues at coordinate 184,260,384 of NC_141535.1, forward strand.
TAAAATTAATAAAAGGAAACTAAGATAATAAAGGGAACTACAGTCCTTATCTTCTTTCTCAAGATCAACCCTGAGCCAAGAGGGTCTCTATATGGCAAGAAAAAGATAAACAAGAGGCCCATGGATACCTGGAACATTTGCTGTTAAACACATTGCAACAGCACAGACCCTGGGCCCGGTTTGGGGAGCAGCCCAGTTACTACCATCACTATTCATTAGACTGCAACTACACTGTACTCATCCACCCTACCCAGTCCCTACTGCCCAGGCAGCATGGGATCCAGCCCAGGGACTCGCTACACAGCTTCATCCAACTTGCCACAAACCCTGGCTACCCATTTTCCCTCTGCACCAGGAAGCAGACTGCAAGTTAGCCACAGAAGCCCTGTGAAGTTACCCATGCAACCCTCAAACACAGACAGGTGCTCCATCTGGGCCCCCTGGTGCCACCCGGCACCCACGCAGCACTAGATACTGATGTATTTTCTGCTCTGATACATGCCAAGCTGTGGATATGAATACTTATCTAAACCCATCCACATGGCCCCACACTGCCACTGTCCTTAAAAACTGAGACGACAGCACACCCTGCTGCTGCACTGGCTCCACCTCACCTATATTCTACAGGCCCTGTAAAGCAGCCCCATGCAACCCACAGGAAATGACAGCCTTTCCAAGACAGCTGTCTTCTGGCTGGCACTACACCCATACAGCTTAGGTAACACTAAACCCTTCATCCATCACCAACTGGTTGATTACACCAGTAGAAACCACAGACACTACATTAAAGCACTCACTTCTAGCCAAAGCCAGTGAACCCTATTCAAATGACAGTGTAGAATACACGGCAGAAAGTTTCATTTTCTTAATGAAAACCACCCTGTGAAATTGTTACAGACAGAGCTGACAAGATGGAGGTTCTAGGTGTACAAAGCACTGGCCAGGTGAGCCTGCTAAGTCTGATTCCTACTCCTGTAGTGGGGGAGAGACTGGACTTCAGAGGATCTGACACCCTCTTCTAGCCTCTTTGGGCACCAGGCATCCATATAGTATACATACATCCATATAGGCTAAACACTCACACACATAAAATTTAAAAAGGAAAAGGAAAGATAGGAAGAAAGGAAGGAAGGAGGAAGAGAGACAGGAAAGAGAAAGAAAAGGGGGAAACCTATTTAATGAAGAGCTGAGGAAAAATTTTCAAATCTTGGAGAAGATAGTTCAGGTTATCAGATTTAAGTAATATAAGACTTTCTCAGAGGCAAGAACAAGACAAAAAGGGGAATCTAGAAATGAGCCAGGTGTGGTGAAGCTCGCCTATTAACTCCAACGCTTTGGAGTGGGTGGGGGAGGGCAGGGAATTCAGCACCATTCTCAGCCAGTAGTGAGGCTGAGACTAGCCTGAGCTACATAAAACCGTGCCTCGAAAAAGGAAAAGCACAGGCTGAGAGTGGTGGCTTCACACCCCTTTAACCCCAGCTCTCAGGGGGCAGAAGCAGGAGGATCCTCTGAGTTTGAGGCCAACCTGGTATACAGATCTAGTTCTAGGATAGCCAGGGCTACACAGAGAAGCCCTGTCTCAAAATACACATGCGCGCACACACACACATACCCCTCTGCTTCCAAACTGCTGGGGTAATGTCCGCTTTGTGCCCTTGCCGCCGCTGCGCCTGCCCTGCCATGATGACTGTTCAGCCTTTGATACTACAAGACAGTGATGAGAAGAAACAAACAATTCCCAACCCATATACATCTTCAAAGTAAAGGTCAAATCATTCTTCTAATATCAGGTTCTCAGTAGAAACTTTATAAGCCAGAGGGAAAGGGACAGTACATTGACAGTCCTGAAAGACTGCCAACCTAAAACACCCAATAAAGCTTTCTGCTAAAGGAAGAAAAAAATGAAGTCTTTTCAAAAGAGGTAAAAAACTGAAGCAATTCATCACCACCATGCTAAACAGAGTCCTCTACTGGGAAAAAAGTCAGGTGGTAATGATTCTCATGAAAACACAAAGCTTACTAGTAGAATACTTGTACAAAAGAGGAAGAGAAAACAAACCTTAATAATACAAAAAAAAAATCAAACTACAAAAATGAACAAAAAAATACAAAATTACTTGAAAAAATATCATATGACAAGAACATGTTTTTACTTAAAATCTTGAAAGTGACCAGATAAAATTCTTAAAAGATATAGACTGAACAATTAAGGACCAATCCTAGGCTACCTGAGGAAATTCGCTTTACTAAGTAAAGACAAAGACGAAAAGTAATAATAGAGAAAATGTGAATCAGGCAAACAGAAGCTAGAAGCAAGCAATAGCAACTAAAATAGGTTTTAAGTAAAAACAAAAAAATAATGAAATAAATGTTATCAATATATAGTGATAAAGGGACAAACTTAACAGAAAGAAATAAGGATTGCAAACATATGTATACCCCAAAGCATCCAATTACACTGAGCAAACATTGTCATAACTAAAGGGGACACTCTAATACCATAGTTAGAAACTTGACACGAGACCCTCCTCCCTGGGAAATCCAGACCCTCCAAAATACCAACAACAAGAATGCCAAAGCTAACCTACTCTACGGACTAAAAGCACCCAAACACCCATGTATACACCACTTTATCTATCGAAAAGCTACAGAATACACATTTACTTCATTATTGAACAGAATCCTATGGAACCAACTGCATCTTGGGGTATAAACAAAGTTTCAACAAAGTCAAAGGTTATAATCATAACCTGTGTCTTTTCTAGTCTGTCTCTGTCTGTCTCTCTCTCTGTCTCTGTCTCTTTGTCTCTCTCTCTCTCTCTCTCTCTCTCTCACACACACACACACACACACACACACACACACACACACACACACACATATATACAAAAGAAATCAGAAACCAGTACAAAAAAAACAGTACTTTGTAGGTTTTTTGACTTTGGGTTTTTTTGTTGTTGTTTTTTGTTAAGATAGGGTTTCTCTGTGTAGCCTTGGCTGTCCTAGAACTCAGGCTATAGACTAAGCTGGTCTTGAGCTCCAAGATCCACCTACCTCTGCCTCCCAAGTGCTGGGATTAAAGGCACATGCCACCCACCACTGCCCAGCTGCAAGTATAATTTAAAAAAAAAAAAACACAAGTTATTAAATCTCAATGTGAGGTATGAAATGTCTCTCTATAAGTTATTGGTCAAGAAAGCCCCCAAGGTCCTCAAAACACAGGCTGTTGCATTGCTCTTGCTTACCCATCAAAACTAGATGATCAAACTCTATTGCTTTGATTGTGGAACACAGAGAAATCAAGCTGGAACTGATTGAAAACATCCTCCCTATTGGCTTGCTTTCAAGTGCCAGAGGTCCTCTGCAGGCTGCTGGGGAAGAAACTCACCAATGGTACTAACCAACAGGGAACCTTGCATGCTACAATACTGACATACCAGGCAAGATGTGCCCACCTGTTACTTGCAGCACACAGAAGGAGTAACTAGCAATCGCTTTTGAAGTGGCCTGAGGCTTGCTCCAAACGAGTGAATCCATGCCTGGTACATCAATCTGGTCAAAAGCCCGTGACTACAGAAGCTCATAAATCCTAGAGGGAAATCTAAGATTGTGGTCTGCTAAATGGACACAGTATCAAATGGTTTCCTAATTAATTCTATGTACACAGATTAAGGTGTCCTTCAGTCCTGGCCAGAGAAGCTTCTATGGAAATGAGCAGTAGTAGTTAATGCGGACTGGTAACAGGTCCAAGAGCTGAAGGTAAGTAACTATCCAGTACTCAGCCCTAATGAAACATGGGTATCAATTTCTCCTCAACTCAAGGCTCAAGAAACACTGGAGAGTGTAAGAAAAAAAAGGAAGGAGAAGGGAGCTGTGAAGTGCTGCCTTCTGGACACAACATGGCTACTGCATGCAGCAGCTCTCCACAGTTATGGCTGCCTGCACAAGGTCAGTCAACATTCCAACAAAAAGCACCAACTTGATGGGTAACCAACCAACAAACCAAATAAACAAACAATAAATAAATAAATAAAAAGATAGCCTGGGGGCTGGAGAGATGGCTCAGTGGTTAAGAGCACCGACTGCTCTTCCCGAGGTCCTGAGTTCAAATCCCAGCAACCACATGGTGGCTCACAACCATCTGTAATGAGATCTGATGCCCTTGTCTGGTGTGTCTAAAGGCAGCTACAGTGTACTCATATATAATAAATAAATAAATAAAATATTTTAAAAAAAAAAGATAGCCTGAAGGGGAAGGGGAAATGTTGGGGTGCTTTTAGGAAGTGCATTATGATCAAGATACATTGTATTGTTTATAAGCATGAACCTGTCAAAAATATTTAAATTAAATCAACAAGAACTTTGGAAACTGTACAAATATACAAAATTAAAGAAAATTCTACGGCAAGAAGACGCCTCAGTGGGTGTTGACAAGGCTAACAACCTCAGTCAATGATTGTGACTCACTTGGTAGAAGAGAACTGACTCCTACAAGTTGTCCTCTCACTGTCTTGGCAGGCACATGACCTCCCCCACAGACAGACAGACAGATAGACAGGCACACACACACACACACACACACACACACACACACACACACACACCAGAGCCAATACAACAAAAATATAAAAACTAAAAAGCAATACTTTTAGTGAGCAATAAATATCAGAAAGTTAAATTTAACAACACATGAAATTATAGATGATGAACAAATGAAAAATGATATATACATGCAAATCAATAAATACAATACATCACATCAAACAATGAAGGGTAAAAATCACCACCAATCTCCATACATTCAGAGAAAGGATTTGCTGAAGTTCAACATTCTTCCAGATAAAAAAAGCCTTCAGCAAAGTATCCTGGGATTGTATTATCAACACAGTAAGGACTATATATAACAAACCACAGCCTATATCACACCCAGTGGGGAAAGCTGAAACTGTCCCAAGATCAGGAAGTAGGCAATGTACTCAACTACTCTATACTAATCATAATGTGTAACATTATATACAGGTATTCTTGTGTTACACTGTACTCCACGAATACGAATGTCCGTGCCAATTAATATTTTTAAATATATATTTAATCCAGATGGCCTGACCTAAGCCTATCATCCAAGCACAAGTGTGAGCCACTATGCCCAGCTACATATATTATGAGTACATTTACAGTAATGACTGGGATAAAATATAACAATGGGGTTTGCTGCTGCTGTTATTGTTGTTGTTACACTCTTTGAGAGTCAAGGTCTGATCATTTATTTGTTACTCTTTTTTTTTTTTTAAAGATTTATTCATTTATTATATATAAGTACACTGTAGCTGTCTTCAGATACACCAGAAGAGGGCATCAGATCTCTTTACGATGGTTGTGAGCCACCATGTGGTTGCTGGGAATTGAACTCAGGACCTCTGGAAGAGCAGTCAGGTGCTCTAAACCGCTGAGCCATCTCTCCAGTCCTATTTGGTACTCTTAAAGGCTTATTTTTGACTAGACTCAGACTTCATCTCCCCCCTCCCCCAACCTGGTTTTCAGAGACAGGATTTCTCTGCATAGCCCTGGCTGTTCTGAAACTCACTCTGTAGACCAGGCCTGAATTTCTTTCCAGAGTTCTAGAATTACAGGTATGCATCATCACTGCCCAGCTGTCAATCAGATTTTTAAAACAGGAAGACCCACCCTAAATCTGAGCTACACCTTCTGTAGCCTACATAAAAGGAAGAAGACAGAGAAGTTCTGCCTTTTGCCTACTAGCACTCTTGTTGGTAAGTTCATCTCTCCTCTTGCTGTAAATTACTTCAGGATTCTAAAATAGACTCAAGACTAGCAGCTCCCCTAGAATCCTCCAGGGTTCCTGCACCAAACAGGGACTGGAGAGGTAACAGCCTCTTGAATGGAACAAATACTGGATTCTAAGTCTTTCCATTGTGAGACAGCCACTGTTGGACCATATTCTGTAAGCCAGTCTAATAAATCCTGTGTGTGTGTGTGTGGGGGGGGGGGTTGAACAGGGATAGCAGCCATAGACTCATGTATTTGAATACTTGGCCCTTAAGAAGTGGCACTACTAGGAAGTGTGACCTTATTAGAGTAGGTGTGTCTTGTTGAAGGAAGTGTACCGCTGTGGAGATGGGCCTTGAGATCTTATATGTGCTCAAGCTATGCCCAGCATCGTACACAATCTCCCGTTGCCTTCAGATCAAGATGATGAACTCCTAGCTCCATCTCCAGCAACATGTCTGCCTATGCTCTGCCATGTGTCTCATCATGATAATGGACTAAACCTCTGAACCTGTAAGCCAGCCTCAGTTAAATGTTCTCCTTTGTAAGAGTTGCCTTGGTCATGGTGTCTCTTCACAGCGATAAAACCCTAAGACAGACAGACAGTTATATAATTCTATCAGTTCTATTCATTCAGAAAACCTTGACTAATAAATTCACCATACAATGGAAAACTAATGGAAGTTAAAATAAAATACAGGTTCATAATATAATGCAGGTAAGCTTTGAAGACATGTTAAATAAAATAAGTCACACTCAAAAATCATATATGATATATTCATATGACATATTCAGTATATATCAACTTATAGGACAGAAAGTACACTGGTATAACCTAGAGCTGGAGGAAGAGGAAAGGTTTAGAGGGATGACGCTCTAGGCTATACACTGTGTCAAAGTAATGAAGACACTGTAGAAGTGATTGCTGTGTATGATCTGTAAACACTCTAACAGCAAACTATACCATTTATATGAATGAGTATAGCAATGATTTATACAGAATCCATAAATTTATCAATAACACTACAAAAATAGTTAAAGTAACTATAAAACATTCATAAAAAACAGAATAATAAAGTCTGGTATGATGGAACACATCTGTAGTCTCAACTTTCAAAAGTCTAAGGCAGGAGACTCGATCATGAGTTCAAGGCCAGACTAGTCTATATGGTAAGACCCTGATGAAGAAAGCTGGGGGTGGAAGGGTTGACATTCTGGGGTTAGGCAGCTTTTCTAAAACATGAAATGCATAACCAAAAATAAAAATTTGATAAAGTGGACTTCATCAAAGTTTCTAACTTCCATTCTTCAAAACAGTTTAAAAAATAACAGGGCAAGCCACAGACCAGGAGGAATACTTATAAAATATCTCTCTGAGAGAGCATTTATACCCAGTACACATAAAAAATTCTTGTAACAAAATAATAAAACCAAAATTTTAAATGGACAGAAAATTAACAATCTCCACATAATGATAACAGATAAATAGAGATTAATTTAAGGAAATCAGCTCATTACCAATGAGTTATTGGATAAGTATAAATTAAAACTCAAGTGGGATACCACTATACCCACAAGAATGCCCACATGGGGGCTGGAGGATGGCTTGGTGGAAATGCACTTCCTGCTCTTGCAAAGGACCATGCCTGGCAGTTCATGACCTCCTGTAACTGCAGCCCCAGGGATCCAACACCCTCTTCTCACCTCTGCAGGCACCTACAAACAGTTGTCATACACTGGCACAGACATACACATACATTAAAAAAAAAACCTTAACAAAATAAAAACCAGAATAGTCCGTAGTAGGGATGGCTCTGTGGTTAAGGAAACCCAAGTTTGGTTCCACCTGGAAGCTCACAACCAATTGCTCTAAGATCTGACATCTCTGGTCTGAGGCAAAAAAAAAAAAAAAAAAAAAAAAAAGAAAAACATGAGTTAAATGTCACCCAGGTATACACGGCAAGTCCCTATGGCGGGCATGGTGGTGTAATTAAAATATCAAATATTGAAGTTATAGAAAACTAGAATTCGGGGCTGGGGATTTAGCTCAGTGGTAGAGCGCTTACCTAGGAAGCGCAAGGCCCTGGGTTCGGTCTCCAGATCCGAAAAAAAAGAACCAAAAAAAAAAAAAAAAAAGAAAGAAAACTAGAATTCTCTACAGCAAATGAGAAAATATGACAAAGGCACTTTTGAAAAGAAGTTTGTCAGTTTCTTTCCTTTTGAATTTTTCAAACAGGGTCTCCTATAGCCCAGACTGGCCTCAAATTTTAACTGTGTAGCTGAGAATGACCCTGAGCTACTGATCCTCCTTTCTCTAGCTCCTGAGTGCTAAGATTACAGGCATAGTCTTTACTACACCTGGTTTATGTGGTGCTAGGGCCTGAACCAGAGCTTCATGTACGCTAAGCATCGTGTCTCCCTCCCTCCGAGTTACACATCCAATCCTACTCTGGCAGGATTTGTATAGGATTTGTATGTGTGCAGTGGATGGATGAGTATGTTTGTGACTGCCTGTGTAATGTAGTGGACACTGAATGTCCTCCTCCACCACTTCTGCCGTGTTAATTGGAGGCAAGGGCTCTTATTTCTCGGACAGTCCGACAGCCAGCAAGTTCCCGTTGATGATCCTGCCTCCACCCACCCGGCTTGTTCCATGGGTGTCTAAGCTCAGGTTCTCATAGCTGTACAGCACGCACTCCTAACCAATGAGCCATCTTGTCAGCTCTGCAGTTTCTTGTGATACAGAAGAGGGTTAGCAAGATGGCTCAGCTGGTAAGACTGCTTGCCACAAAGTTCAATCCCTGGAACCTACGTGGTAGAAGGAAAGAAGCAACTTCCACATGTTGTTCTCTGACCTACACACCCCCATATACACAGACATCCACACGCCAACCCCAACATACTACTAAATAAATGTAAGGAGCTAATAGCAATAAAGTTGGAAAACAACTGAGGAAAGACACTTGATGATGGCCCCAGGTCTTTGCATGCACAAGCGTGTGTGTGTGCGCGCGCGCGCGCACACACACACACACACACACACACACACACACACACACATTGTTGTAGAAGGTAATCTTTATTGTTAACTTGACTCGATACAGAAAGTAACCTTTCATTTCCAAGGAAGTCTAACTGAGGAGAGCAGGACTACTCTGAATGTGGCAACACCATCCCGAGGCTGAACAGAAGGTTAAAAGCAGAAAGCAAGTTGAGCACCAGCATTTGTGTCTCTGCTTCCTCGGTGCAGCGTGATGTGACTAACTGCCCATGGCTCCCAACCACTGCAACTAGAAACACTCTGGCCTCCACGCTTTCCCTAACACCACCGTACTTTTGAACCGTGAGCCAAAATAAATCTTGCTTTCCTCAGCTACTTTTGTCAGGTATTTTGTTGCAGTAACTAATACAAGTATGGATTGTTTATCTCCATGTGTTTGGCATTCGAAAAAAAGAAAATAGAGACAGAAAGCAGTCAGTGGTTAGTTAACAAAGGGAAATAACTATAAAACAGAACAGGGGAACCTGGGGGTGGTGAGAGTCCTGTCCTTATGTGGTAGTAGATAAAACACTATAGAACCATGAAACTGGACATCTAGACAGATGACAGTTAGCATACAGAAATTTTGCTAGTAAAACTGACCCTTTACAAAAGAACAATTAGTAGTTTCGTTCCTTGTCTCAAGGCTACAGAAGTTTCCAAAGTCCTAGGTTATTTCTTGAAAAGTTCCATAACCAATCAGCTCTCATTTCTAAAGTTTGTGTACAACTCTAAGAACACAGAGACCATGCTGACACGAAACCTATGTGCAACTATCCATGGCTAACCTGTTTTGTTCAGTATCCCCACCCCCAGGAAGAATTCCACAAGCATTTAGTAGCTCATTCCTACACATGGGACAAATCCTACTTTTAGAGGCAATAACATAAAATACCAGATCAGTTTTTTATTTTATAGAGTGTTAAACCCTAAACCTTGTGTATGTTAGTTAAACACTCTACCCTCTGAGCTTGACCCCCCAGCCCTACAGGTCAGCTCTAAACATCCGTAGTCTGTTTGCTAAATGTCTAACAGAACCTACTACATTTCTATAAAGAATTAAAGAATTTATGCTTATTATGTCAATGTTTCTGAAACACTTAAAGGCAAACATACACACACAGTGCAACCAGGAGAAAAAATAAACAGCACAACTAAGCTTTGAAGACAAGCAGGAAACAGGCTGCCTGTCACTTATCACCTACAATGCAAGATGAGTGCTACTTTCTACAAAATGGCAATGTGCAGAACAGCTCATGGGAACTGCAGTCAAAGTCTATGAGAGCCGTGGGGGTAAAACTCGAGTTAATCATGCACACAGACATCACCGAGAACTGAAAAGGAATAAAGTGAGGAGAGGAATGAGCACAGGAACACACAGGTTTCAAAAGACAAACCTCTGTATTATCCAAGTACTTTGGAAGATAGCTTTTAAAATTAATTATCTCACTCTAAACTTCCAGAACCAACAGTAAATCAGACTACAACTAGCAAAGACATATGGTAAAAAAAATTCACAAATACAAAATTGAAACTGTTAGACAAGCAAATGAAACTGTACTTAAGCAGAGACAGGACACTTCATTATGTAGGTCACATCCTCCAATAAACCAATCAGTGTCAAGATCTCTGAGTGAACCTAACTCCCGACAGACAAAATGGCCTGGGCTGCAGTCTTATTTGAATTTTTGAAACATATTCATAACGAGACTGAGAGAAATACAAGCTAACTAAATGTTTGAGGTTCAAGTTGGGCTGACACTCACCACAAATTTCTCACCATTCTGCTCCACATGTTTGTATGTGGGGACCGATATGGGCACTGCTTGCTTTTCTGTGTAATCATAAAATGATTGTCCCAAGGAGTCGTCACTGGGGTCTAGGTTATCAGCCTCATGAGGAGGTACAGACAACACTGTCAAGATCAATTCCTTCTCGCCTGCTCGGATCAGGTCCACCACCTGCTTGTGTGTCGCCCCCTCAACATTCACGCCGTTCCTAAGGGGAAAAAGGGAAAAAAACAATCCCATAAACCAGACGGGTTCAAACACTTTGTAACTCCACCCTCCTGTCCCCACTCCAGTGTCATAGTATGAACCATAAAATCAAAAGATTTATCTGGTTCCAGAAAAGCTGTTTGTCTTCAGAGTCTAAAGTGAAAAGGCTGTTTGTGAACTTACGGCTACACATTGCTCGATTCAGGAAAGCATGTGGGAAAGACAGTGATGCTGGGATGAAATAAAGCTCATTTAGCTGTCTAGACAGTCTGCTTTCCTCATTGTAACCAGCGATACAATCAAGGTGGCTTGAACAATTCTCCAGCTTTGACTACACTCTGTTCACCTACACTTCAAGGGAATTTCCTTTCTAAGACTTATTTTTACTATTTTTAATTATATGTATGTATGTATGGGTATGTGCACGAAAATGCATATTGCCTGCAGAGGCCAGAGGTGCAAAGCTAGAATCAGGTCACTGTGTAAGCCATTGTGAGCCATCCAATGTGGGTGCTGGAAAACCAAACTTGGGTCCTCTGCAACAACATTATACATTCTCAACCACTGAGTCATATCTCCAACCCCAGAACTTAAAAACAAACAAACAAACAAACAAACAAACTCCCCCTTGTAGAGATTAAAGTAGGTGTGGATGTGCCCCCAAGATAGCTACTTAAATTATATATACACTATCCCCATATCTTCAAATTACCCTTCCTTTATACCAATTTATTATCTTGATAGTTAAAAAGGCTAGTTTCCTCTATCTCTTGGTTTCTAAAGGGGCAAGATTACCTCTCTAAAATTCCATTATTTTTCAGGGGCTGGGAAGACGGCTCAGCAGTTAAGAGCACTGGCTGCTCTTCTAAAGGAACTGGGTTCCCAGCATCCACATGGCAGCTCACAATTGCCTGTAATTCCAGTTCCAGGGGATCTGAAACCCTCACACAGACATACATGCAGGCAGAATGCCAATGTACATAAAATAAAAATTTTAAAAATTATTTTAAAAATTATATTATGTGACCCAACTTCCTTTGTTCTCCCAGTCAGCCTGGATAATCTCTCAGGATAATTTGGATATCTGGATAACCTAAACATTTTATACTCCATACATTTCACTTAAAACTCTGTATAATCTGTCCAAACCAAGAAATACACCTGAAGTTATACACAAACCAACCTAGTTATTTCCCTTGTACGCAGCCTGAAACAAGGGAAAGCACAAGATACGGAAGAAGAATAATTCTGTCAAGAAAGGCGCCGAGTCCCACAAGCCCTCCACAAACTGAACAGCCTTCCCAGAATGCTGGTCTAGTGAGTTAGCTGCCTCAGCGAGACCACAGAGCCTCTGCCTGATACGCCTGCCTCTACGCACTTTAATATTTAAAGTTTATCTGCTTGTTAGAATCAAATTATTTTTTCAGTTCTGTTTCAAACCATTAGCGTTTTTCCTTCCTGAAAAGAATACTAAGTTTAGTAAGAAGCCATCCTGAGCTTTTCTAGCCATAGACTAGCCTCCTCAGAGCCTGGTATCTAAAACATCCATTTGTATAAACAGAGCAGAAAGGAGAGACCTCAGATAGCCTCCTCCTCCCTTATTTCTAGTTTAGCAATGTAGCCAGTAAATTAGGCTGGGTATGGCACTGCAGGTCTGTAAGCTCAGCACTCAGGAGGCTGGGGCAGGAAGAAGGATTACCAGCATGTGCTATATGGCAAGACATTGTCTCAAAAATTCTAGAAAAAGAAAAAAAAATCTGTGATCCTCAAAACTCCTCCTGACATTTCTCAACCTAAAATTCTAATTATAAGCAAAAGCAAACTATTATTATTATTATTATTATTATTATTATTATTATTATTATTATTATTATTATATTTATGTGAGTACACTATAGCTGTCTTCAGACACACCAGAAGAGGGCATTGGATCCCATTACGGATGGTTGCGAGTTACCATGTGGTTGCTGGGATTTGAACTTAAGAGCCTCTGGAAGAGCAACCAGTGCTCTTAACCACTGAGCCATCTCTCCAATCCAAGCAAACTCTTAAGTAGTGATTTAACCAAAACAGTTCTATACATAAAAATTAAGGGTCTCTTTGTGATGAAAATTCCAATTTACACAACCTGAAAAGAAACCAGAATTCGATATTCCAACTTTCCAAATGTAATCCCTGGAGGCCAAGGCATGAGAATCTCTGCTTGTAGGCCAATTTGAGCTATGACACCCTGTTTCTAAAAAGCCAAACAAGAGAGAGGAGTAAGAAGGAGAGGAGACTGAGAAGGGGCATAGAGCTAAGTAGTGGGGTGCCTGGGGTTCAGTTTGGAGCTGGGGACTGGCATGACACCACGCATCAAGACACTGGGTAAGCAAGAACTGACACCTAACTTATGACAAAGGAGTTTACCCAGCTCCTCGGTCTTAACACTTCTGAAACAACTCAATTGAAAAGGTTAGAAATCAGCACAGAATTCATCGATCCCTAAGAACCTTAGCTTATTAACAAATACTCATTTTAATTTTTCAATAAAATAGGAGACATAAGACATCTCAGAGACTCAAAAATACAACACCCTAGACACTAACAAGATTGTTCTGTGAATTTATCTTCCAACCTTACTATTTTCCTCTTTTTTTTTTTTTGATATAGTCTCTCTACAGATCCCCTTTTTTTTCTTCCCTTTAACGCAGTTTGTTTTTTAGCAGAGCAAACATAAGATTTGTTACAGGAAAAAATAACAGTCGATGGCTGGGGGCCCCCAAGGGAGGAATGAACACTTTCCCCCAACTTTCCCAGACAGGACCTGACTTTGCAGCCACGCCCTGACTTCAGTTCTGCTGATGCAGCTCCCTAGTGTGGGCACCACAGCATATGTCACCCGACCTTGGAGTACTTTGCTTACAGTCTTGGAAATTAGTGACCCTACAAAATTTTAAGTAAAAGTGTATTTATGTGCATATATCTGTTTTCTAGAGAGAACGTTCACACCTTTCATTGGCTTTAAAAAGGAATATGTGATCTACAAAAAGATTTTTTTAAAAAAGCTGATTTCAAAACATAACTTCAAGTTGTAAACAGAAATGAACTGGGGACTGGGGATTTAGCTCAGTGGTAGAGCGCTTACCTAGGAAGCGAAAGGCCCTGGGTTCGGTCCCCAGCTCCGGAAAAAAAAGAACCAAAAAAAAAAAAAAAGAAATGAACTGCTCCTTGAGTAAAAATTCTCCCTGAAGCTGGTTACAGTGCCTTGTACTTTTGATCCTAGTACTCTGGAAGCAGAGGCAGGCAGACAGATCTCTGTGAGTTCAAGGTCAGCCAGAGCAAGAGAAAGAGACTGTGTCAAAAATAAATTCCAGAAAGACTCCCAAGAAATTTAAGAGAGGCTTATAAACATCCAGAGAGAAAAAGGAGCAGCTTCAGTTCCCTGTCTTTGTCATCAAGAATGTACTTCCAACTGGCTAACATTCCCAAAACTTCATTAAAAAATAAATACAGACAAGGGGTAAGGATTTGGCTCAGTGGCAGAATACTTACTCAGCTTGCATGGACCCTAGATTCAACCCCCAGCATTACAAAGAGACACAAAAAATCGGAAAGAACTTCTAATGTTCTGTGTCATATCCTAAACACATTTGCTAATATTTATCTGGATAACTGCAGAAGGAATGCTATATGTGCCTAGGCCTAATACAAAGAAAGAACTTCTTTCATTCTCTTAAGAATGAAGTCACTAAAAAATTCCAGGCCATCTGATTTGAAACAGGGCCCTCCCTCCTCAGGAATTTCAAGGACTTCTCAGTCATAAAAGTGTTAGTCATAGGCTAGAGACAGCTCAGCTGTTATTTGCATGTGAAAAGACTCAAGTTCAACTCCCAACTACACCTCCAGCTCCAAAGGCATACGACACCTCAGGCCTCTGAGAGGAAATCATATGCATATACCCAAATTCATTCACATGCGCGCGCACACACACACACACACACACACACACACACACACACACACACACACACACTCACACTCAAAAATAATTTTTTTTTTTTTTTTCGGAGCTGGGGACTGAACCCAGGGCCTTGCTCTTGCTAGGCAAGTGCTCTACCACTGAGCCAAATCCCCAACCTTATTTTTTTAGTGTAATGTACTAGTCATTAAAATGTTGGTATTATACACCGTTTTACACAAGAATACTATTAAACCAGGTTCAAGTTAAGCATGGCCCCAAACTCATACAAAACTGAGATATAAATAAATGCAAAATGTTAACTTCCCCAAAAAGGGAAGTTTCAGCATGTAGACATCTGTTTCAAAGCATGGGCTCTAGAGGGTCAGACCTGAATGGGGTCTGAGTGCCAAGGATGCCGTTTCAGATAAGACTTTACTTAGTATTCGGTCACTAAGTCTCACTAGACCTCAATCCCTAATCCATATGAAAAGCCACCACACACAGCTAGTGAAGTGGCTATGGGGACTGAAGTGAGCCGGAGCTCTAGAACAGACTCCCTGATAAAGCTAGTAAGACGATGATAGCCACACTGCAAATGGGCTGGTACAATTGTGCTCTCCATGACAGTAAAACCTCTTCTTCCAACAATTTTGCTTCCTTCTGTCTTTATAACATAATCTATCAGAAATTTATCTGAAAATAAATGATCACAAAATAAGCAAGTATCTGAGAACCACACAAGTTTGAGCAACAACACAAAAGATGTGCAGTGAGTTAAGAAATACCAACCTAGGGGGTTGGGGATTTAGCTCAGTGGTAGAGCGCTTGCCTAGCAAGCGCAAGGCCCTGGGTTCGGTCCCCAGCTCCAAAAACAAAAAAAAAAAAAAAAAAAAAAAGAAAGAAAGAAATACCAACCTATCCTATTCCACAAAGAAGTCAGCATCTTCAGTGAACTATAAAAAAGAACTCAACAAGTATGTGACTACAGAAATAGAACTGAATGTCAATTATAGAATCAGGAGGGTAGTACAGAGGCTAGAGAGAAGCAACAGCTCAGCAGTCAGGAGCATTCACTGCTCTTGCAGAGGACCTGAGTTCAGTTGGCAGCACCCATCCATCAGCTCACAACTGCCTGTAACTCCAGCTCCTGGGAATTCAACACCCTTTATTGGCTTCCTTGAACCCCTGGGGCATGGGTGAGCATATACACAAACATCATCTACATACACATATACATACATACACATACTTTAATATAATTATGAATAAATACATTTTTAAAGATGTTAAGCCTACAGGTAGTCACTACAATCCTTTAAACTTCTCTGCTTGAAATTTTTCATAAGAAAATGCTTTATAATAAAACCCATAAATAAGACCAGGATTTTGTTTATTTGGGAATCTAAGTGATATTCAAATCACCTGGATGTTTCCAGCATGTAAAGATGCACTTGATAATTTTAAAGAAAGCCTCATTTTTTTTACTTTGAGGTCAATGTTTAGCTCCAAAGGAGACACTTTTAGCTAGCTAATGGAAGTGGCTTCAAATAGTACAACTAAAGTTAGCCAGCTGAGGAAATCACAAAGCTAATATAAACACTTCCAGAAGCAGGAGAGAAGTTCTGGTTGGGACTTATAACCTCCATCTGAAGGAAGCTGGACATAATGAAACAAGGTTTGGACAAAGCAACATAACAAAATAACAAAGCAAACTTCTGTATAAACCAGGGAAAGGAGCCATTTCTTTACCACAGGCAAATACTCTGCTGACCCCATGTGACAGGCACGAGTGACTAATGGCAATTAACCCTCAGAAGCAGTCCTTTAACACAGCCAATAAACTCACGCAGTTGTAAGCAGTAAGAAGCTTTCCAACTTCATACACTACACAATGGCAATGTGTCACAAAAACTGGCAATGCGTCACAAGAAAAGCCTAAATTTTAAAAAATGACAAGGACACTAAGAAGAAGGCTCAGTGGGTAAAAGCACTTGCTATATAAACATAGAAACCTGTGTTTAAATCCCAGCATCCATGTAAAAAGCCAGGCACCGCCGCAAGGCTGTAAGTTTCTATAATTCCAGTGGTGGAGGATGGAAACAATGTTTTTTTTTTTTATTTTTTGTTAATGAATTAATGTCCAAGAACTATCTTGGTCAGGAAAGTACTTTCTTCACAAGGATAAAGATCTGAGTTAGCTTCCCAAAACACACATAAAAAGAAAAAAAAAAAAGAAAACGAAAACGAAAAAGAAAAAGAAAGCAAAGCCAGGCGTGCCGGGTACGGTGTGGCAAATGCTTTTAATTTTAGCACTTGGGAGGCAGAAGCAGGTGGATTTCTGTGGGTTCAAGCCTAGCTTGATCTACACAGTGAGTTCCAGTCAGCAAGCACTACAGAATGAGACCCTGTGTGTGTGTGTGTGTGTGTGTGTGTGTGTGTCTGTGTGTCTGTGTGCCTGTGTGTGCGCGTGTCTGTGTGTGCGCGTGTGTAGTCAAAGATGTCAGTGTAGAACTATAACCCTAAAAACAGGATCTAGAGATAGAAACAGGAAGAGCTGTGGGGTTTGCTAGATAGCCAGTCCAGACCAATTGGTAAGCTCAAAGGAAACAGACATCATTTTTCTGTTTGTGTGTGTGTGTGTGTGTGTGTGTGTGTGTGTGTGTGTGTGTGCGCGCGCGCGCGCACTGATGCATGTGGAGGCTCCAGGTTGATGTCAGCCATCTTCCTTAATAATATCCACCTTTTCTTTTTGAAGCAGTTTTTCAGTCAAGCCCAGAGCTCACCAATATGCTAGTCTGGCTAGCTGACTAGTTCAGGTACCCTCTCCACCACTTTCCCTGACTGTAATTACAGGTGAGCCCTACCCATGTGGTATTTATGTGGACTCTCAGGGTCTGAACGCTAGTCTTGCTTTTATTTTTTTTTTCTTTTTTTCAGAGCTGGGGACCGAACCCAGGGCCTTGCACTCTACACTGAGCTAAACCACTTAGCCACCTTCTCCAGCTTGTAGACAGCATTTCCAAGGCTGACACTCAAAGTTGTGCTCCAGTCTCCACATGCACACACACATGCACACACACCTATACATGCACACTTAAACAAACATATATGCACAAATCTTTGAAAAAGTGTGGTACTTTATATAGATCAAGGCTATGCGTCAATGGTACAGTGCTCGCCCATCAATGCCCTGGATTTGGATCCCTAGAAATGTTCAAAATTAGTTAGTTAGTTAGTTAGTTAGTTAGTTAGTTAGTTAGTTAGTTAATGTAAAATTGAAAATTTAGGACTGGACAGTTGTGCTACATGCCTTTATCCCAGCACTCCGCAGGCAGAGGCAGATGGATCTCTTGAGTTCGAGGCCAGCCTGATCTACAGAGTGACCTCTAGAACAGCCAGGATTACACGCAGAGAAACCTTGTCGGAAAGAAAGAAAAGAAGAGAAAAGAAAAGAGGAAAAAGAAAATTTAGTTGCAAGGAGGGAACTCTGGTAGAATCCTAAAATCAGGAAACAAAGGCAGCAGGACAAGAATTCAAGGTTAGCCTGGGCTACATAGCAAGTTTAAGACCAGCCTCTGATACATACTGAGCCCCTGTCTCCAAAAAATATAAAACTTCTAAGAAGAACAG
Source organism: Rattus norvegicus (assembly GCF_021556685.1). NCBI lineage: Eukaryota > Metazoa > Chordata > Mammalia > Rodentia > Muridae > Rattus > Rattus norvegicus. The sequence goes on from NC_141535.1 coordinate 184,278,781, forward strand.
AGTAGAAAAGTCTATGTGACTTAGTGTTTGAAAATGAGGTTTTAGATACAACATTAAAGACATGGTCCATGAATGGGGAAAAAACTAGCAAGCTAAACTTTACCTAAATTTTTAAACGTCTCTATAAAATGACAAAGAATGAAAACATTTACAAAAACATGTATCCAGTAAAGTATCTGCATCTAAATACGTGGCAAACTTATAATGCAACAACCCAATTATCACAGTATTTACTTATGGGGGATGGGGTGGCTGTGGGGACACCGTGTGCATTTAAAGTCAAGGGATTACTTTTAGGAATCAGTTCTCTCCTACTATATAAGCCTCAGGGGTCACACTAAGGTTCCTGGGCTTGGTGGTAAGTGCCTTTATCAGCAATTGTCCTTGTTGCAAGAATGTAAAATGGCAGTCGCCTTTGTGTGGTGTTTGAATGAGAGCAGCCCCCAGGTGTTCACATATTTGCACACTTAAACCCTAGCTGATGAACTGCTTGCTGAGAATTAAGATGTGGCTTTCTTGACATACATATACCACTAGGAATGGGCTGCCAGGACCAATATCTGTCTGTTCCCACCCCACCTCCATCCTTCTCTTCTTCCCTTCTTCCCTCTCTCCCTCCCTCCCTGCAGCCTGAGGATCAGGATGTAAAGCTCCCATCTACCTCTCCAGCATCATGCCTCTCTGCCTGCCACCACGCCCCGACATGATTAGAATGGACTAATGCTCTGAAACTATAAACAAGCCCCCAGTTAGATGAATTTTTTATTATTATTTAATAACAGTTGCCTTGGTCATGGTATCTTTCCATAGCACTAGAACAGTGGCTTTGTAAGGCAAGTTGACAATGTTTTACAGTTTTACTATCCAATCCATCATTCATGCTCCGATGTGCTGACCCAGATGAACAGTAAAATCCGTATCCACACTAGAGCCTGCACACAGGTGCTCAGAGCATCTTTATCCATAACTGTCCCATAGCTATCCATAGCTATCCATAGCTATCCATAGCTAACTAGAAGTAGCTGTGACACCCTTCAATCAGTGATGAATTAGCAAACTTCCAACAACAATTAATTAAGTATTAATTCAGCTATCAAAAGAAATATGCTACTGGGGCTTGAACACTGACTGACCCTGCAAATAACACAGGTTTAATCCCTAGCGCCCACACAGCAACTATGAACACAGGACACAATGCCATTTGTCAAACCTGTAACTAACTATCCAACACAGAATGACCCTTCATGTAGATAATTCCTAAACTAAAACAACCCTTAGTCTCCTTAAGTGTTGGGTATATGACTACAACTGGATTTATCCATTTTTTGTTTGTGTACAGGTATGAGTGTGTGTGTGTGTGTGTGTGTGTGTGTGTGTGTGTGTGTGTGTGTGACACTCCTAGAGGATACAGTTACAGCTCTTATTGAATACTTTGCTGAGGATCTAAATCCTGGTTCCCTGATTGCAAAGCAAATGCTCTTAACCACTGATGGATCACTTCAGCCCTTATCAATACTTTTAATTTTAATTTTAATTTAATTGTATGGGTACTTTGCCTACATGTATATGTACCAGTTGCATACTTGGTGTCACAGAGGCCAGAAGAGGGTGTTCAATCCTCTGGAACTGTAGTTAGACAATTTTAAGCCACCATATGGGTGCAGGGTCCTCTGCAAGAGCAGCCAGTGCTCTTAACCACTCAACCATTTTTCCAGCCTTTACCAACACTTTTAAAGCATTTCCAGCCAGGCATGGTGGCACACGCCTTTAATCTAGAGGACAGAGGCAGGCAGATTTCTGTGGGTTCAAGGCCAGCTTGGTCTATATAGTGAGTACCAAGACTAGACTAGAACTACACACAGAGGCCCTGTCTCTAAATACAAAACAAACCAAATATTTCCATTCAGAAAACTGACACTAAAAGAGAGTTTTTGTAACAGTAAAAACTAGCCATGGCAAAGCTGACTGTATGTGGGTCAGCACCTGATGCTCTCAAGCTGAGGGGAGGGGAGAATAACTTGCTGCACTGAGACTTTACCTGTGGCTGAGTGTTCTCCCAAAGCATCTGCCTGAGGCAAGGGAAGTACAGAAAGCTCACCTGTTCTCCAACCTAACACCTCCAGACAGAACAAACAAGGGGTTATTGCTTAGGAAAGAATGAAAAGTTCCTAAGTCTGTAATTACAAGGCAATCAGTTTACAAATACAGGATATATAGCTGGAAAATGAATCATATTTGTCATTCAGGAAAGTAAGTGTAATACCTTAAGCTATTTTTCAGACTATAAAAATATAGGTAAGCTAGAAAAAAAGTTTGGAAATTCCCAAGAAGCCAGCATGACCTTTGTTATCAACAATAAAGCCATCTCGTTCTTCTCACTCCTGCTAGAATACAAAACTCCAGGAGCTATCAGTGTGGCTCAGCAGTTAGGAAGGCTTATTGCTCTTCTTTTGTTTGTTATGAGACAAGGTCTCTCTGTGGCCCCGGATGTCCTAGAACTTGCTCTGTAGACCAGGCTGGCCTCAAACTCATAAAAACCCACCTGCCCCTGCCTCCCGAGTGCCAGGATTAATGGAATGTGCCACCTCACCCAACCTGAAGATGTCTATGCCCATACATGAGCAAAACAAGTGAAAGTGGGTTTCCAAACTATCTGAGATTATCACATCTTCCACAATCTCCAAATAGTCTGGCTCTCAATTCTAAAACACAGTATATAACTAAACCTAAACAGACACACAGAGTTAATAAACTTCTGCTGTATTAAGGACCAATTTCCTGATTATTTTCATTGAACAGTTCTGTAATAACCATCCTGAAAGCAGCTGAAGAGTACCAACACAAGCAGGTAACTCCTACAGAGAGAGGTTAGTAAGCAAATCACTTGGGTATGAACCCATAGCATACATAGTCTGACACACAAATATATCACATTTTGGATAAAGTCAGGGGTATAGCTCAATAGAATTTGATATTTTAGCATGCTTAGACCCTGAGTTTAACACTAGCACAAAACAAAACAAAAGCTTCAGATAGCTTAAACAAAAACAAAACCTTTTTTTAAAAGATGTTTCTCCACTGGGCATGATGGCACATGTCTGAATCCCAACACTCAGTAGGTGGAAATGGGAGAACATCGTGGACAGTCAACCTGGCTACACAGCAAGTTTGATGTCAGCTTCAGCAACCTAATAAGACCAAGCTGGATGTGGTAATGCATTGGGATACAAGTAGAAGAATCAAGAGTTCAAAACCAGTCCAGTGTTGGTGCACACCTCTAATCCCAACACGCCAGAGGTAGGTGGCTCTCTTTGAGTTCAAAGCTAGTCTGGTCTACAGAGTGAGTTCCTCCAGGACAGCCAGGGACAGAGAGAAGAGGGTACGGGTAGGGGGATGAGTTAGTTCGAGGCCAGCTTCAGCTAAGTAGTGAGTTAAAAGCCAGCCTGGGCTACTGTCACAAGCAAACAGAACATTTTCACAATAGAAGTTCATTGGAGGAAAAGCACAAGGACACTCAAACACTCAAGAATGTGTACATCTCCTCCAGTACGAGAACCTTACTTAGCCAACAGGGGCAGTAAGTACAAGACGACACACACGTTACCTGACATCTACCTAACAGCATCTCACAACACTGCAGCACTCCTCACATACCTGACACAGCCAAAGTTCACTTTTCAAGCTGAAGACAGACTTCAGGTATACATTTTAGTACTTTAGTCACCTCAACTCCCAACAAGCTATACCACCAAAACAAAAGATTTAAGCCTGTTTTTATGTAAGTATAATGTGTGTTTCTCTGTACTCACACATGTGAGAGGCAACACAGGTGACTAGAAGTGGGTATTAGATCCCTGGAGCTGGAGTTACAGGTGGTTGTGAGCTGTTTTGTGGGTACTGAGAACTGAACTCTGATCCTGTGGAAAAGAAGCTACTGCTCTTAACCCCTGAGCCAGGTTTCCAGCACCACCAACAGAAAAGATTTAAATTCAAGTTGGCACTTTCCAATCACAGACACAAAGTATATCTAGAACAAGGCATCGATCATAGTTTGGGCTCTGGAGCAGTAAGGGACGAAATGCTATAAACACAGTGAGAAGCATAGTACAATCATTTACAACATAAAGTGACAGGAAACAGACATTCCAGAAGCTGGCTAGAACTATGGACAAAGTGCTGGAACAAATGAAAGGCAGCCTCTCATCAGCTGTTCCTAGTTCTCACTGGGTGTCAGAGCATCCTGCTCTAGCCCCCTTCTTTATACAGTACAAGACAGTCAAAAGAGAAAATAGGGTCTTTCATTCTAACACCCATTTTCTACTTCAACCTTGGGAATGTATTCAACAAAACAAAACCAAAATTTGTATGGGTATATAAAATAGCTGTGTACAAATATATGCACAACTATATTCCTAGCACATAAGAATAAAATCCAGACTTGTTAGCCAGGCAGTGGTGGCACCTGCCTTTAACCCAAGCAGAGGCAAACAGATCCCTAAGTCTACAGAGCAAGTTCTAGGACTGCTAGGGTTCCACAGAAAAACCCTGTCTTGGGGGGAGAAATTCCAAATTTGTTGGTGCTGCTTTCAAGGCCTTTTTGTATCTCATTTTACCCATCCTTCCCAGTTTCTATGGCCCCAATAGCGAGGTGAGGGCCCTTGCTACCCTAGAACTTCCCCCATTTTCCTCCCGTTGGTCAGGTCCTCAGCCTATGAAACCCTCTTTCTCTACTATTGAAACACATATCCTTCAATCTCATCAATGCTTTATGTTGGAGTCAGGGGGAACTCTGGGAAAAGTAGTTGCCATACAGCCTAAAATCCCAACTCAATCCCAGGAAGCCACAGAGGAAGGAGAGAAGTGAGAGAGAGAGAGAGAGTGTGTGTGTGTGTGTGTGTGTGTGTGTGTGTGTGTGTGTGTGTTTATAAGAATTGCCTTGGTCATGGTGTCTCTTCACAGCAACCCGAACAAGACAACCTCCTTTACTTCGTTTTGCTTTTTTTACAGAGTAAACTGTTTCTAGTACCTCCCCAACTCAGAGCCAGCTTCTCAAGGGGTTACAGCCAGGCATACTGACTCACAAGCCTGGTGATACTTGACATAGTTGGTGCCTAAAAGAGAATGAAACCAGTCCATACAAAGTAACAGTGGTGGGGTCAGTGGTGGGTTATGGCTAAATTACTTTGTTTAGGGCTGCAGATAAGCTCATGGGTGATAGGACTACCTGCCAAGCACTGGAAAGGCCTAGCATCCTCAGGATGAACAAATCAGTGTCTTCAGAGTGTGGGCATGGTCCAACAAGCATTCAAACAAAGAGTGACCAGTGGGCTGGCAAGATGAGGGCTCACCACAAAATGCTCATGCCTGGAAAGTCAACCCTGAGTTCTAGCCCCAAAACTCACACAAAGATGGAAAGAGAGAATGAGGACTCCACAGTTATATTCTGCCCTCCACACATGTTACAGCACACATGTACATGTACATACATGTATATGCATGCATGTATGTGTGCATTCATACATACACACTACTAATAAAAGTTTTAAAAGACATTGCTCTTTTAAGAAGTAAAGTAAAAAACTTGACTACTGTACCAAAAAAATAAATAAATAAATAAAATAACAAGGACAAACAGTGAAGAGTTTTGGTGGTTTACCAAATTTGGGTGGCACCTGATGCTGGTTTGTGTGTACACTGCGCTGTAATGTAAAAGGTACTACAATTTTGGCTTTCTGTTTTGTTTTATTTTAGGGGGTCTGGTTATTTTTTGGTTTTCTTTTTGAGATAGGATCTCTCCATATATAGCACAGGCTGGTATAAAACTCAAGATCCACTGAATGCTAAAAATACAAACTTTCCTGAAGTTTTAAAAAGTTTGGTTGGTGGGTTGGTGGGTTGGTTTTAGAGACTGGGTTTCACTGTATAGCCCTGGCTATCCTGTAACTTACTATGGAGACCAGGCTGGCCTTGAACTCACAGAGATCAGAGTGCCTTAGCCTCCTGAGTGCCAGGATTAAAAGCATGCACCATGCCTTTACTTAGTCACAGCAACTCATAAAAATATTTCTGAAGGAAGGTAATGTGGTTTTCAAGTCTTTGTTTGTACCCTCACTACATGAGACTAAAAGTATTTTTAAATAACAAGAATGACTGTCATGTTCCCTTTGCCTGTATAGAGGAAAACAAGCAATAATATAGGAGCAAAGAAAGTTTGCTTTGGACCCTAGCCTCTGATCCAAATTAACATGAGGTAAAGGGTAAATAAAAAATGAAGGCACATGTCAGAAACAGAAACAGAGTTGCTGCTATCCAGTCCAGGAATAACGAGTTACTGCCAAGGACAGCCAACTACCCAGACACCCACCCCAGGCTGTGGAGCTACTAGGGGCTGCCACTGGGGAAGGAGGCACTCTTCTTTAAAAGTGTGGCCGCCAGGAGGCCCCCTGCCCCAGGGAAGGCCCTACATCCATGCCCAAATGGACAGCACTAATGGAAGGAGGGGGACATGAGGTTGGGAAGGAACCCAGGGGAGCTGGAAGGAGGAGCTGGGGTAAACATGATCAAGATACAGGTGTGAAACTTCCAAAGAATACATACAAATTAAGGAAGTTGACTGTCCCCAGTCAGTAAATAACCAAAGCAAACTTTTTAACTGGGAAAGACTCCGAAGACCTGGACTTCATTCTGGTTGTCACTCAGTGTGGCTCTCTTCTTACAACACAGGGATGGTTTCAGTCCTGTCCACTATATTCAAGTATTCATGAAGAGAACCGAGGTTCCACTACATATTTGGCTAGGGACTCAACAAACATAATAGTTAACACAGTCCTACCCCGAGGAGCTTCAAACCTTTCTATCCAGAACTCTGTGCTGAAGTTCAAGTGAATACATAGTGCACTGCAAACTGTAATGCACCACAGACACTGCGAGATGACACAGTGACTGTTGTCATTTGTCTCTTAACCTTTGCTGCATGACATCAGCAAAACCCACCTAAGGAGGTACAATTAGTAAGGAGCTGTCTTCCCTTAGCTGGGAATTCAGGAGCTTAATAAGTGTTAGCAAGTCCTAGCTATGGCTCCCAGTGTCACCATAATGATGAAGCAAAACGAGTTGAGAGCAATCTACAACAGTCCATAACTATCACGTTCTGGAAATGTGGCTTAGCATGTGACTGACATTCCCTACACCTGGCAAAAGACTGACAAAGATTTCTAGTCTTATGTAAGACCCACTGAATGACAGCCATTAGAGTATACCTGCAGGTCTGTGTTTCTGGCTAGGACCCCGTGATTCTCATGCATACCGAGCATGAGAACTTTGCCACAGCGTCCCTTTGCTCAACAATCACTTCAAACATTATTATCCACGTCTACCTGGAAAATCTGAGCCAAAGGGGGAAAAAACAATCAGTGAATTCTTTTATAAAGGTTCTTTTTTTTTTTTTAAGATTTTATTCATTTATTATATGTAAGTACACTGTAGCTGTCTTCAGACACACCAGAGGAGGGCATCAGATCTCATTACAGATGGTTGTGAGCCACCATGTGGTTGCTGGGACTTGAACTCAGGACCTCTGGAAGAGCAGTCGGTGCTCTTAACCACTGAGCCATTTCTCCAGCCCTTTATAAAGGTTCTTAAGAAGATACTCAATGTCTCATGACTCACTTAACTGTAAAAATACTTATCAAACTTTGTTAAATTATTTTCAAAAATTCACATGAAATTAAACAAAAAAAGACTCAATAAACTGTACAATATAATTTATCTTATGCTTTAACCTTAACAAGGAAAAACTGATACATATATTATCAGGAAGCTACTAAGAAGGGAAGCATATACTGACTAGATAAATAAATCATGATTTTTGAATGCTTACAAGTCAAGCCTTAAGGATCTGTGCTTGAAATTCTCACTCTCTAGAGCAGGTCTGGCAAGTTCAATTCCTGGAACCCACCTAAAAGCTGGATGCATTGGGGAAACATCTTTAATCCCAGCCACCCCTATGGGGAGAGAGGCGAAGGAGAATCTGACCTAACTTAGAGAACTACTCAAAGTGTGTTCTGCACGCACGCACGCATGCATAAACACACACACACACACACCCTGCAGGATCAAGTCCAAAAAGGCCCACAAACATTGTAGGTGGTTCCATACCCCACTGCACACAGCAACTCTGCCAAAGGCAACTCTCATGAAATCAAGTGTCCTCAGTGAGAGTGCACTTTAACCTTACCGAGATTAACCTCAAGTCAGTTAGTTCACATACTATATAATCAGTGCAAAGACGTATCTATTTTGGTTCTATTTGTTGAAAGCATCTCTCACACTCTGGCCTCAAGGTACAGGCACATCAAAGGGAAGGCACCAGTACACATTACACTGAGAAAAATTACAAGGTGGAGATTAACAGTGTTAGTCAAGAAAACTTTCCATCTGTAGTAAATTTAGAGCCCAGAGGGCTTCTTCATACTGTGGTACCAAGCCCTGCAACATGACTCTAGCCAGCCTTGAAAGGAAAACGGAGAAAGTGAGCCAACACTGCTCCACCTGAGTTTAACAATTATCCCAGGATAAATGAGCCTCAGTAAGCAGAGTTTAAGAGCAGCACAAAGAAATGGCTCCTCTTGCTGAGGGACAAGTCTCGATCCACTTAAATCTGTTACCGTTCTTTCATACCTCTACCAGTTGTCCAAACAACTGCAACAGGACAACTGGAGTGAAAGCTGTCTGCACACAGGGAGGAGTTAAACTAGGGACAGATCTCACACCTCAACCACCGAGGCCAGGCCTGAGCGTGACTAGGTACACAGTGACAAAGCTGTACAGCAACAATCCACCCTCCCTAGCTCAGACCATCGCTTCTCATCAACATGAACAGCTTTCCTGGGACCACTGACAGAGTAAGGACTCAGGTAAGATAAATTGAAGAGCTCAGGCTGGGAATTCTAGTTGAGTCAGTAGAATGCTTGCCTATCAAGCATGAAGCCCTAAATCCCTGGGTTCCCTCCTTAGCAAAAAATAACCCCAACAAAGTAGCACGGACCTGTAGTCCCAGAACTCAGACGATGGAGACAGGATGACCAGAAGCTCAAGGTCTTCCTAAACTACATACAGTTTGAGGCTCGCCTCAAACTGAGACTACATGAGACTCTGCCTCAAATATATAGAAAGAAAGGAAGAAAGGAAGAAAGGAAGAAAGGAAGAAAGGAAGAAAGAAAGAAAGATAGTAGCTGTTTTTTTTTTTTTTTTCTCTTACTTGAAAAGTCTAAGGAAATGGGGGATTTGGGGGCAGAGGCATACGAAAGTCTCGGAAGCTACCAACTAGATTGGAATTCTTAATTACTTCTACTAATTCTACAAGAGTACCATAGTTTCAAAGAATTTTGAATTTTGAAAAAGAATTTTGAATGAGACTATGAAAAGCTCAAAGGGTACAAAACCAATACCAAGATCTGTTTTATCACCAACCTTCCAGAAAGAATTGTCTAGGCAGTATTTCTTTCCCCCTGCTACCAAAAATGACAAAAACTTCTCTCACCACCAAGGACAGTACCAAAAACATTAGCTTCCTAGGCTCCTGGTCTCTCATAGGGACTCTCGTGGTCATGCAGATCTTTACAACTACTAGTTTACAGCTGGGGTTTCTGCGCAGACTATAATAAGAATAAAAGGCTTAAACACTCATGGTAGACAATATTAGCTGTAGTTTTGGATCCTATAGGGTAAATGACCTAACTTTAATACAACTATAACTTTTATATATTTTAAAACTAAAAATAAAGAGCTGAATCAAAGTTAATTTCCAAAGGGAAAGCAAAATGACAATTCTAAAAGTCTCTATCTGAAGAAACCATCAGCCACACTGTTGAGTTTTCTAAAAAAATAAATACCCAGGTACCCAGTTAGACAGCATCAACATTGTTATTGTATTCAGTTTCTTAATGCCACCTACAAAGACCAGAAAATATTAGAAAGTAGTCTGTAATATAGTAATTAAACAAAACAAACCCACAAGCATCTCTTTCCAGAAAAGTCAGAAGAAATGTACAAGCTCACCAAACACATGCGGTAGTGAGCTATTCTTTCTTGAAGTGGAAAAGTTGAGGAAACAGAATGAAGGAGTCCACAGAGTAAAAGAAATGGACACAAAATGGGGGAGAGGGGTGTACTCCTCTACAAGGACAGACTTTCAAGATACTATAAGTGCAGGCCTTATATGAACCTGTTTAAAAAAAAAAAAGTCAGCTGTGGAACTTACAATTAAAATGAAATGTTTAAAAAGAATAAAGACTTATGTGGGTAAATCCCTTCATGGAAGGAGGGGGGTACATACAGTACAGATGCAAAAAGGAGAGAAATCAAGGAATGAAAGAGAATGGAGACAATGAAAACACACAGCACCCACAAGTCAACCAACACCCACAATGCACAAAATCACAACCACAACACAGCTTAGGGCAGAGGAGGCCTGCGTTGAAACTATCAAGACAAGACAACATCCCTGAAGCTTTACGGGATGTGGTAAGTGACAAGTGAGCCCGAACAAGTTGGATGAAGGTTCTGCAGCAGAAGGGGCCTTAAAAAGAGAAGGGAAAGCATTGTAGGGGAACAAATAAAGTGTAGGATTGCAACAGCACAGAGCAGGAGGAAGACGGAGACGGCAAAGACCTAAGGCGATTGCAGTCTGGGGGAAGTAGGAGCTGGAAGAGCACTATTAAACCGAACTCCAAGGTGTGAGGAGTGGTGCACGTGGAAGTCCGGGAGTCAGAAAAGGGTGTACTCAGAGCAATGTGGCCATGGAGAAACCAGCTTGAAAATCAGGTTGCAACCCCTCCCCCAAAAAACGCATGCGATGATAAGGTATACTAGAGATGGTATGACTACAAAGAGGAGGGGAGAAAAGGCCAAGTGGTGGATACGAAAATGTCGGTGTGCTCTATTAGAACGGGGAGTAACTAAGGAAAGAAGGTGGAGGGTTAAGGTGGGGAGAAATGATGCCTCCAGAGGAAAATAAGCTGACCACAGGACCTCCCGGGTCTAGAGGACAGAAGGGACAGTCCACAAGGTCTAAGGGGGCAGATACCAGGAAACTATGATGCTAAAGATGAAAAGTTGGGGAGGACACAGCACTGCTAGGTCGAAAAGGAGAGTCTCTCAGTAAGAGGCAGAAAGCGGCATGCTATAGGAGAAGGCAAATGGGTTGAGAGCAGCCAAAGGCATGGGGACAGCAGGGAAAGCACTGGGGTGGTGGGGCAAAAGCACAAACTGGAGACGCCAGGAAGGCAGGAGGCTTCAAACCGGGCTGCGAAGGCCCGCGAAGGGGGCGAGGGTCGCCGCAGGCTCGCGAGCTAGGAGAGGTGCGGCCTGGGTGACAGGGTGAGGGGCCAGGACAGGCGAAGGGTAGGAGGACGGGGCGTGGCGGTCGCGATACTCACACCTCCAGGATGCGGTCCCCCTTGCGCACCCCGGCCCGGTCGGCCGCCCCCCCGGGCAGCACGGCGCTCACATGCTGCAGCGGCGCGTACAGCTCCCCGTTGATGCTCCGCAGTTGCCCGCCCTCGCTCACTTGGCCCCGCACGTTGAAGCCGTAGCCGGATTCGGACTTGACAATGCGCACGACCCGCGGGCCGCCGCCTCCCCCGCCACCGTTCCCGGCGCAGTGGAGCCCAGACCCCCCGCCGCCGCCTCCATTCCGGTGCGGGGCTGAGGGGTGAATCCCTTCCCCGTCCTCGTCCGCCATCTTGCGAGTAAGCGAGCGGTCCCCCGCCCCCCTACGCCTCCACTCCTCCTGCGCGCGCCCGCCCCCTTCAGCAGCCGCGCGACCCCAGCGCGCGCCCGGCCGGCCGACCGCAGGAGCTAGTGGGCCACCGCGCTGCGGGGGGGGAGAAAAGGGTAGTAAGGCGGGAGAAGCGGACGGTTGGGCGCTGCAGCGCCTCCTGGGAGATGTAGTTCTGCCAGGAGTGCCTGACGCATCCGGGCTCAAGGCCTTCTGGGAGTTGTGGTTTATTGGGCTTTGGGCTCTGGCTAAGTTTCCGTGGTTGGATGGTGAGCATCTTTTTGGCTCAGTTTATTTGTTTGTTTGTTTTGTTTTGTTTTTTCGAGACAGGGTTTCCCTTTGTAGCCCTTACTGTCCTGAACTAGCTTTGTAAAGCAGACTGGCCTCAAACTCAGAGATCCACCTGCCTCTGCCTCCCAACAGAGGCAGATTGATTATTACGCCCGACCACTAACTGATGATTCATTGCAGTTTTAAATTGGTCATTCACTTGTATATTCATCTTGGAAGGTGTCCCAGCAACTCAGTGATACAACCAGATCGTGAATTCGGTTCCTTATTTCAAGTATTAGGAAACGGAACTTTAGGGTGGCCAGAGTCAAGTAGCAATTATGTAACAGGATTTAAAACTCAGCTATTTTTGCGCAACTTTCTTTTCCATGTATTGCAACTTCACAGACATACAAAAAAGCATATGTGGAGGAAAACAACAACCTCCATGATTTAGAACTGGATATTAAAGTGGTCAATAATTTCAATTTAGCAAGAGTTTTGAAGTTGCTTTTATCTCGTTTATTTCATTTCTCCCAATAGCACAAGAGAATTCTTTGAAAACATGCGATTGGTGTTTTTGGCTACCTACCAGGATATAAACTTGACGGTGCTGGGTGCCTGATGACAGCAAGTAAGGACAGAAAAAAAATGCACATAGCAATCTAAGCAATCTCTGCTCCAGTCTGGTGTTTGATTTCCCCCTACTGATAAAGTCACTAGTTAATCCATTCCTGTTTCGTAGATGTTATAGAATACACAAGATTCCACAAAGCAAAGACAAAGGAAACAGGATCAGCTTCCACGTGCACCATCAGTTCTTCCCCACCATGTAGATAAAGAGCTCTGACTGATGTTTTCCTAAGGTATCAGAGCCTAAGATGCACAACTCGGAAAGGTTACAATTCTTAGAAAGGAATACAGTAAACTTGTTCTTTGTCCTGAAGGAAGACATTACTTTATCTTCCAAAGCCACATGTTAACACAACCCCACAACCCGGAGAAATAACCCAGAGATAATCAGCCAGGAGTCTGCATTCTTGGCATCCAGCAAAAGAGGAGTAGAAGCACCAAGAACTATCTTTCTCAACACTACTATGTACCAAATATTTACATCCATAGCTCATTTACTGTTTACAGCACCATCATGGCTCCTATTTTGTAGATGAATAAAGATACCTGAAGAGGGTTACACAAGTTAAAAATCATGAACCTAACAGAAGCTGATGAATTATTAAAAGAACAAACAAGCCCCTGAAAGAATTTATGGGCCACACAGAGTTCTTAGGGTTACAGGGGACAGAAGAAGCAATAGGAGAATTAAGAGATTTTGAAACATACTGAATGGAGACAACGTCACTACAGTTAGAGCATACATATGAAGGTAAAAAAGGAAAAGGTTTGAGTTAGAAACAAAAGGAATAGAAGTGGCCTTGTTTTACAACAAGAGCTGAACAAGACTCTTGGTAAGTTTTGAAATACTGAAATAATAAAGGTGGAATAAGTTTTGCTTCAACATAATGATGGAATCCGTTTTGGACATGAAACATTTATTATGAATTGAGTACTGGATGAAAAGAACTTGCTGCTAAAAGAACTACTTGTTGGGGTTGGGGATTTAGCTCAGTGGTAGAGCGCTTGCCTAGGAAGTGCAAGGCCCTGGGTTCGGTCCCCAGCTCCGAAAAAAAGAACCAAAAAAAAAAAAAAAAAAAAAAAAGAACTACTTGTTTTTGCCAAGACTACATCCTTAATCCCAGCACTCAGGAGGCAGAGGTCAGCCCATCTCTGTTAAGTTGAGGCAAGCCAAACCAGGAGCTACATGCTAACATTGTGTCTCAAAAAACAAAAACAAAAACAAAAACAAAAACACTCCCCTGACTTGTCTTTATTTGTTTATTAAAAATATACTGAAGGTGGGAGGACTGGAGAAATAGCTCAGTGGTTAAGAGAACTGACTGCTCTTCGAGGTGTCCTGAGTTCAATTCCCAGCAGCCACATGGTGGCTCACAACCATCTGTCATGGGCTCTGATGCCCTCTTCCGTCATGCAGGCATACATGCAAATTGAGCATTCACATACAAAAGTTGTAATGTACTTACTTGTGATGTTTTGCATATGCTTGGCCCAGGGAGTGGCACTATTAGAAGGTGTGGCCTTGTTGGAGGACGTGTGTCACTGCGGGGGTGGGCTTGGAGACCCTCCTCCTAGCTGCCTGGGGATGCTCAGTCTGTTCCTGGCTTCCTTCAGGTGAAGATGTAGAACTCTCAGCTCCTCCAGCACCATGCCTTCCTGGACACTGCCATGCTCCCACCTTGATGATAATGGACTAAACCTCTGAACCTGTAAGCCAGCCCCAATTAAATATTGTCCTTTATAAAACTTGCATTGGTCATGGTGTCCGTTCACAGCAATAAGACCCTAAGACATTATTCATATATATAAATACATATACTCATATACATAAATAAATATAAATAAGTATACACTGAATGAGGCTAATAGGGTCAGCCAGTTGGTGGACCACTTGCCTAACATGCAGGAATCCCTGCTTAATCCCTAGTAGCAAATACATAAGATGTGGTGACACACTCCTAACACTCAGAACATAGAGGCCCTAGGAAAAATCAGAAGTTCAAGGTCATCATCCTCAGCTATATATCAACTTCAAGGGGAGCCCAGGCTATAAGAGACTCTTTTTCAATATATATTTTTCCAGTACACACACACACATAAATATATATATACACATGTGCATACACATAGATGAATGCACACTCTATTCTAAGCTTTCCAACAATGGTGAGGGATAAATGCAGAGATCAATGAGGTAGTCAAACTGCACCTGTCCTCCTTGTGGCACCTCCGCTCCTCAGGGTCCATTTCCACTCACACACCTAGGAAATAACTCTTTTGTGACTGTAAGTCATTGTGGTATTGTTCATATTCACAGTAGTTTGGACTAATAACAGTCGTTGGGTAAAATACGATACATTCACAGTGGAAAACCGAATCACTTTTTAAAAAACAGCTAAAAAGCTCTTTGTGGTGTGACACGGAATGAGCTCACAGAGACCATGCGCAGTGAAGCAAGAATAGGACAGAACACACACGTAATGTCATCAGTGTACAAATGAGGGAAGCAGGGGCTGGGGATTTAGCTCAGTGGTAGAGCACTTACCTAGGAAGCACAAGGCCCTGGGTTGTCCCCAGCTCCGGAAAAAAAAAAAAAAAAAAAAAAAAAAAAACAAATGAGGGAAGCATATGACTCTGTGTCTTTAGAAATACACGAAACTGGGCTGGAGAGATGGCTCAGTGGTTAAGAACACCCGACTGTTCTTCCAGAGGTCATGAGTTCAATTCCCAGCAACCACATGGTGGCTCACAACCATCTGTAAAGAGATCCGATGCCCTCTTCTGGTGTATCTGAAGACAGCTACAGTGTACTTATATATAATAAATAAAATAAATCTTTAAAAAAAAAAAAAAAAGAAATACACGAAACTGATAGCATAGATTGCTGTAACGAAGGGAGTCTGGACAGCTGCGCTGGGGACAGGAGTAGGAGAGAGGCCTTTCTCATTATTTCTTTTCTTTAACTCTTCCTTCCAAACTTTCAGTCGAATGAAACCCAATAAGGCTCAATGGTCCGATGTTTGCCTAGAATGCAAGAAGTCCTAGGTTTCAGCTCTCACACCACCTAGGATGCCAGCGCTGGGCAGGTAGACGTAGGGGGATCTGAGGTTCAAGGTAGTCTAGGCTGCTAAGCAAGTTCAAGGCCAGTCTGGCTTAGGGACCCTGACTTATAAAAGAAACCTAATTAATTAGCTAATTAAATGAGCCAGCAGTGGGGACTTACACCTGTAATCCTAGCACTTGGAAGGGTGAGGCAGGAGGATCATCACAAGTCCAGAGTGAGGTCTTCCCTCAAAAAGACAATTTTAGAAAAGATTAAACTGAAAGACAGGGTCAGTATATCATAAGAATTAGAAAATAAGGGCCCAGGGGATGGATCCATGGGTAAAGGTGCCCACAGTCAGGCCAGCCAGGGCCACAGAGGTGGCTCTGAGGGTAAAAGTGTCAGCCAGTTCTCTCCTGGGACCTCAGTTCTCTCACTGGGACACCAAGGGAACCAACACCATAAGATGTCCCCTGACTGAGACACACACAGGAGTAAATCTAATCTAAAAATATGGCTAGCCACGAAGTGGTGGCACATGATTTTAATCCCAGCACTTGGGCGACAGAGGCAGGCAGATCTCTAAGTTTGAGGCCAGCCTGATTTACAGAGTGAGTTCCAGGACAGCCAGGGCTACACAGAGAAACTTTGCCTCAAAACAAATAAAACAAAACAAAACAAAACAAAAAAAATACGTGCATGTGCATGTGTGTGTGAGAGAGAGAGAGAGAGAGAGTGTGTGTGTGTGTATGTGAGTGTATGTGTGAGTGTGTATGTGAAAATAAGTTGCTAAGCCCATGCAGTGGTTCATACAGATAATCCTAACACTGGAGAACTAGATACAGGAGTTCAAGGCCAGCCTCACTGAGTTACATACTGAGATCAGGGCCAGCCTGGGCTACATGAAATGTCCTAAAAGCTTATAGTCTAGCAGTCAGGATAGCAAAAGACAAAACAATACTAAACATTAAATCTCAATGAGAGATGTGACAGACGCCTTCAAGCATCTGGAAGTGAGGACATAGGGAGATGTGCTTCACATCAGAGAACGATGGCGGGGGATGTTGAGGTCTGAAAGAATATCAGTGTAGTGTCGGGAGCGCTGCTCAGTAGGACTGCTGCAGAGGGAACATGGCTGGAAGACAGGAGAGTTAGAACTTGGGAGGCTCCAGTTACTGGGCATTCTTTGTGCCCCGGAACTGGAATTTCATTCCTAAGAATTTAGGGGTCTTTGAACGGATTAACCGCATTATCAAACTTGCACTTCAGAAAAGTTCATGCTGCAGGATGTGTGGAGAATGAATGGAGATAGATAATTAAGAAGCAGTTGCAGTGATTCGGAAGAATTAATGGGACTCAAACTAGGGCCATAGCAGAGGGGATACAAGGTGTGGGAGAGGAGAGTCTTGGAGCCTGGGAGGATCTCAGGTGCTGTGGCACAGGGAGGAAGTGATGGTACACAGTCCCCCAAGCACAAGAAGGACGAGGAAACACAGAGTCCGCTTGGAGCCTTGTGGACTTGAGGAAAGGCCCACGATGATTTGTCAAGTCACGGTTGGACACTAGAGTCTGGGCCACTGCATAGGTCTGGGAGCCTTTGGGTAGTGACAAATGACAGAGTAAGGTAGACAACACCTTACTCTAAGCTAAGCTGAGTGCTGAAAACAGAACCCAGGAAATGCTCCCCCTCGATACTATGTAGAAGAGCAAAGAGATTGGTGTAGACTAAGAGGATTCAGAGAGCTGGGGGCTCACGCACGGAGGAGTCTTGGAAGTCAGTGAAGCTGTCTTCAGCATCGGACTTGGCCATTCATTGTTTGCAGAGCACGTCCCACCTCAGAGCCCAGTTTATCCTCACAAAGGCTCAGATAACAGCAAGTCTGCTAATTAACCCAAGAACTGAACCTTGAACCCGAGTGCTCTGACCAAAGCCAGGCTACTCTTTTTCTCTGTCCACCTTCTTGTCTGAATAAGTTCTTCCTACATCCTGTGACCTGCAGGGGCAGTGGATTCTGTCACCCTTTTCAAGCAGGGATACTTAAGTGGAAAACCTACACCTGGACATCCGCTCACACAGCCTTTGGGTCATAGATGTTTTACCTTTTTGCTACTCTAAATTCTCCTCGCCCAAGCCCTAGCTATAGTCTCTCTCCAGCATCCCAGAAGACTGTCGCTCTCTCTCACATTTCCCTTTTCTAAATCCCTGAGGCAAATACAGTTCCGGGTGACCCCTTAATGAGTCACGCTCTTGCGTAACCCTCTCCCTTGAAGGTAAGTCGAACCTGTGACTTGCTTCTGGGCAAAAAAATATGCCAAAGCTGACAGCTGTGTCACACCCATGATTCTGCTGTGTCAAGTAATGATGCTTCTTAGTACGACTGGTCCTGCTGGCTTTGTGGAAGGTTCAGAACTATCTAGGAGGGCAGCCACAGGGGACTTCAGGGCCTGAGTGGCTCTTGGGGACAGGAAGAAAATAGGTTCCACCATCTTTTATCCTCATGAAATTCTGCCAACAACAACATGACACGTGGAAGAGGATCCAAGCTCCACAAAGAAACAGTCCAGCAGTACCTCCATTGTAGCCATGTGAGATCTGAGTAGAGAACCCAAACAAGCTGGTCCTGGAGAGACTCTTGACACTAAGCCCTCCAATATGAGGAATAGCTGTTTTAAGCTGCTGGGTCTGAGGCAATAAAAACAGCAAAAATAAATCAATATAACCCCTTACTTTATTTACGGTCAACACAGCTCAGTTTAGAACATGACAGCAAGTATCTAGCTGGGCTTTAGCTGTCCAAGCTGAATGCAAGCTTCTGGAAACCGGCATACTAGTCACATGGGGTTAAGATACATTTCTTCTTGCAGAAGAGCCAGCATCCACGGAATGTCCCACACGCATCCATAACTCCAGTTCCACAGTGTCACATTCCCTCTTCTGACTTGAGGGCACCAGACACACAAGTATGCACAGACACACCTGTATGCAAAGCACTCGCACACAAAGGAAAGCAAATTCCCAAGCAGTCACCTTCCTAGTGGCCTCCCCTGTCTCACCTGCCAATGTGCTAAACCAACCATCGACAACAATAAACACAACTACCATGGCTAGCTTAAACTCATCAGGACTGTCTCCTGGGACTACGAGTAGGGCTATCCCTGAATTTATAGCTTCCATTGAATACCAGACTCAAATGAGAGTTCTGCAAATACAAAAGGTGGGAGCAAGAAGCGATATAGATGGGTGGATTTCGAGAAGCTTCCACACAATGCCACTTCATCTCCATGTAGATACTTTTTTTAAAAAAAGAATGCAGGGGCTGGGGATTTAGCTCAGTGGTAGAGCGCTTACCTAAGAATGCAGGGTACTCTTAATTTTATTTATTTATTTTTATTGGTTCCTTTCTTTTCTTTCTCTTCCTTCCTTCCTTCCTTCCTTCCTTCCTTCCTTCCTTCCTTCCTTTCTTTCTTTCTTTCTTTCTTTCTCTTTTTTTTTTTTAAGCCCTGGCAGTCCCGGAACTTACTCTATAGACGAGGCTGACCTCAAACCCAGAGATCTGCCTGCCTCTGCCTGCTGAGTGTTGGGGTTAAAGTCATTCATTAAGTGGAAATTTCTGGTTTCTTCGGCAACTCAGTTGTGTCATGTGATGTTTTTCGAAACTGTCTTATGAGAGGATGTTTTGCTGAGGCAGACACGTGGGAGGATGTTTTGCGGAGAACAGACACATGGTGTTTTTTTCTAGGAACTGCCTGGGAAAAGGTCATGTGATGTTTTGCTGGGGCTGACGATTAGGAGAACATGTGATGTTTGGAAAGTTATAAGTATAACCCAACAGACAGTGGGTGAGGCCATGGCATTGACTCACCTCGGTGCTCTCTGCTGGTCTTTTTTGGGCTTTGCTGACTGACGAGGTAGCATTGGTTTGCTTTGCCTTCTTTAATGACCATCATTTGTTGTAACTTCACAGAGAGAAATGTAGCAGAGACCTTCTGGTGGTGATCTAGAGGGTTCTTGCTGCTTCTGTGAACTCGGGCCGATTGGCAGAACCTCGTGGTTTCTTCTGGATCAAACTGTCATTGTGTGTTCATGAATGGTGTTTGCGAGTGAGTTGAGCTACCACTGCTGATCGTGCGAACTGAACTGCTGATATCCTGACAATGAAGATTGGAATCGCCCCCAAAGAATTATTTTTAAACAGGTTCGCATCCTCCTTTGACCTATTTAACCTTTCCTTTCTACTACCTCTGGTGGGTGGTGGGCTAGAAGGGAAGTTGATGCATTTAAGAACCCTTATTAAAGTAAGTTTTGAAAAATCTAAGCCTGTGCATGTACCACACTGCCCAACTGTAGGGTACCCTTATGAAAAATAGTTTAATTTTTTAAAAAATGAAATGCATGCTCTAACAGGGTAAACCTTAAAGATGACGCAGAATGAAATTAGCCAGTTATAAAACACAATCCAAGTTACAGTATACAAATCCAAGTTATAGTATTATGTGATTATTTTTGTATGTGGCGTGGACAGAAAGTGGAATGGCAGTCACAAGCACTTGAGGAGAGAGGAACAGGAAGGAATCTTAAGAGGTACAGAGTTTGGAGTGGGAAAGGTGAAAGAACTCCAGAGATGGGTGGGGTGGGATGGTTGCACGACACTGTAGAAGTAATACCACAACCACACACTTAGAACTGGTTAAGCGGTAAGTTTTTTTGTTATATATAACTTACCATCATGAGAGACTTTATCAGAAGGCAGAGGCAGGTGGACCTCTGTGAGTTTGTGCTAGCCTGGACTACACCGCATGATTCAGGATAACCTGGACGACATAGAGAAAATAGTGAAGATACTTACAATGCAAAGCAAAAGGATTATGCTAAGCTAGAAAACTGTTACTTCATGGTTGTTTCTCATGGCCCTCTATGCTGAACTTCACCCACCCACATTTACCTGTGAATGGTAACCGTTTCCCAGCATCAGCCATTGCTTCTTCCCAGTCTTATACCTTTGTACCATCCTTCTCTCTTTCCTTGGCTCCTCAGTTAGGTTTCATGGGCTTTTAAATTTATTTTTTTTAAATATATTTACTGGTATAGTTTCTCTGTGTAGACTGGCTAGCCTGGAACTCACTGTGCAGACCAGGTTGATCTTGAACTCACATTGAACCTACTGCTTCTGGCTCTTGAGTGCCAAGATGTAGGGGTTCAAATCCCCAGAAAGTGTGTTTAATACTGGGTCCTCGCTTGGTGAAACTGCTTGGGAAGGATTAAGGGGTATTGTGTAGCTGGTCTTAGCCTCTGTGGGTCCTTCTTTCTTTCGTCCTTCTCCACCCTTCACTCCCTCACTCTAGATAAGAGAGAAGAAAGGATAGAGAGGAAAGAGATCCTTGAATCCTTAAAGTCAGGTGTCAGAAAGGGTATGACGTTATCGTTAGACGACTTCCTGCTGACTAGAAGCATCGAGTTCCTTAGAGGGAGTTTGAGGTTCACAGTCAGGACACTTACTTTTTTCTTCTTGTTGTTTTTTCTTGCACATGACCTACTAAACAAATTGTGGCCAACAGCAACTAATGCAACGCCAGCAGCCAACCAACATCGAACCATCAACCTACCGCCTCCCGGGGCCCTGGCATTTATCTACCCTCTGAAAAGTCCCCAGAATTCCAAACGTCTCCCAGTCACAGAAGCTCTCTGAAGCTGGCAAAATCACGCCCCTGCTAGAGCACGAGGCAAAGCTCGTAAGCCGGACAATCTGAAGCAGCCCCACATCCCACACCTGGGATTAAAACAAAAATACATTCTTACATTATTTCTGTGCTTTTTTAAAGAAATCAAAATACCCAAACCATCTTTACAGTACGGCCTTGTTCGGGGAGGTAAGTCACTGGGGATAAGCCATTCCCAGTTAGCTCGCTCTGTCTAGAGTTTGTGTCTTAAGATGGGAGCTCTCAGGGTTGGGGATTTAGCTCAGTGGTAGAGCGCTTGCCTAGGAAGCACAAGGCCCTGGGTTCAGTCCCCAGCTCCGGAAAAAAAGAACCAAAAAAAAAAAAAAAAAAAAAAAAAGATGGGAGCTCTCAGCTACTGCTCCAGCACCATGCCCACCTACCTGCCGCCATGCTCCCTGCCATGATGGTTATCAGCTCTAACCCTTTGAAGGAGTAAGCCTCACATAAATTATTTTATGAGTTGCCTGTGGCATGGTGTTCTGTCACAGCAGTAGAAAACCAACTGAGACATACGGATTACAATTATAGATTTATTTTATTTTTACTTATGTGTATGTGTGGGGTCTCTATGTGGATGACTACATGTGCCAATAGAGGCCAGAGGCATTAGATTTTCCTAGAGCTAGAGTTCCATGTGATTGTAAATGGCCAGGAATTGAACCCAGGTCCTCTGGAAGAATAGCCAGTGCTCTTAGCCATTGAGCCATCTCTCCAGCCCTAGGGTTGTTTATTAATGG
The DNA here is from genome assembly GCF_021556685.1 of Rattus norvegicus. Taxonomy (NCBI): domain Eukaryota; kingdom Metazoa; phylum Chordata; class Mammalia; order Rodentia; family Muridae; genus Rattus; species Rattus norvegicus. The sequence goes on from NC_141535.1 coordinate 184,300,961, forward strand.
CTTCAAATTCTTTGGCTCAAGTCACCCTCCTATCTAACTCTCCTATCTAACTCTCCCAGTTGTTGGGATTACAGGTGGGTGCTACCATGCTCAGTTACATTTCCAAAGTTGTTGTGACTAAAACTCAATTCAGGAAGCTCCCTTAAAGATTTTAAATCATCATCATCAACAACAACAACGACAACGACCCTAAAAGCACTGCCAGGGTTGTTGTTCGTAGAGTGGGGTCAACTGCCTTGTCTACTTCCAGTTCTCCTTGAAGGTCACCTGTTCATTTATTCCTTTGTTTCCTGTCCCCTTTCAACACCGCTGGCTCACCTTGTATCTATGCCAAGAGCCCTTGGGACAGGGAGGCAGAGAGGAAGTCTCCGAGCCACAGAGAAGCCCAGGCACAAAGCCTGGGTGGGTGTTGGCAGCTCTTGAAAAGTCTGTTTAAGGGGTTGGGGATTTAGCTCAGTGGTAGAGCGCTTGCCTAGGAAGCAGAAGGCCCTGGGTTCGGTCCCCAGCTCTGAAAAAAAGAACCAAAAAAAAAAAAAAAAAAAGAAAGAAAAGTCTGTTTACCAACAACTTACATGTAGTAATGTTTACAGTCCCTCAGAAGTTCGCATATGAGGCCAAGCAGTGAGAGCCATACCAAGAATAGCAGGGAGAATCTGACCCCATACCCACTCTGGGGCAGGAGGACACTCTAGATGACACTATTGAAACCCAGCCTGCGCTCCATGACCAGAGCTGAGCAAAAGGCCTGTCAGTCTCCAGTCTATGAACCTGGATTATAGATCAGCCATGTATTTCAATCTGGTAATTCCAGATGATTTTTCTAGAAAGTATCATTGACTATGGTCGTCCCAATCCCTCAAACCCAAACTCTGAAGCTCACCCACACTCTGAGCAAGCTCATCTTTGTATTTAATCTTCTGAAGTTAAAATAGGTTTCAGTCAGCATCTATCTTTGGTTCTGTATCTAGTCTTTGGTTCTGGTTTGGCTCGGCTGTCTAAAACCGTAAGTCCTAGCTAACCTGGAACTCACTATGTCAACACTAATGTGACACTTGACTTTGGTTTGTGACACAAGTTCTCATCATGTAGCCTAGGCTGGCTTGGAACACATAAACGCTGTGCCTCCCAAACGGCTGGGATTACAGATGCCTGCCACCCTACTCAGCTCCATCAGTTCTAAATGACGGACCACCCAGCGCACAGACACTCAGTTTTCTCTATTCAGCTCCTGGTGCCAGGCAAGTGCCCTAGGGCTCCCTTCAGGAGCGACTCTTTCCTTCAGTGATCCAGGGCAGTCACCTCATAGAACATCCCGCTAGTCACAGCAGAGTTCGCTACACTCCTACAATGTGGGCCCAGTACCCACAAGCCATTGGGCACTGGGCCAATACTGGGATCGGGAGACAGATAACCCCTGCCATTTAGGACTTCTCAGTTTTGGCTAGCGGCAGACAAGAGGACAAACGTACTGTGGGAGGCTACATACCAGGTGCTGAGGTAGCACTGTAGGGATGACTAACAGTGTCTGGCACCCCCTGAGGAGGGGGAAATGATTCACCAACAGGTATCAGGTGTGAGGGATTTCTTTGTTTTTGAAACATAGACCATAGCCTCAAATGTGTCCCATAGCTTGGTTTTTATGCAGTGCTAGGAATTAAGCCCAGGACTTTGTGCTCTAGGCAAGATAAACTCTACCAACTCCTGTAGCCACAGGCCTTGTTTTGTTTTGTTAAACAGGTTTTCACAAAGTGGAAATTTCTGGTTTCTTTGGAAACTCAGTTTGTCACGTGATGTTTTTCTGGAAGCTGTCAGAGAGATGTTTCCAGCCTTCGGTGGTCTTTGCTGGTCTTCACTTCCTAGAGAGAAACGCACAAAAGGACTTCTCATGGTATTCCAGCTGATTCTTGTCTCTTCCCGCTGACTCATGCCTGTTCGGTGGAGCATGGTGGCTTGCTATTGGACTAGACTGCCGGTATCCTGACAATGAAGATAAAGAACTACTTCTAAACAGGTCCACGCCCTCTTGTCCTATTAACCATTTTCCTCCCTTCCTTTGATCGGAGGTCCAGAAAGGAGGTTCAAGCGTTTAAGAACCCTAATTAAAAGGGGTTGGGGATTTAGCTCAGTGGTAGAGTGCTTGCCTAGCAAGCACAAGGCCCTGGGTTCGGTCCCCAGCTCCGAAAAAAAGAAAAAAGAAAAAAAAAAAAAGAACCCTAATTAAAGTAGGTTTTGAAAGCTCTAACCTTACAGTTTCACTAGCCTGAGCTAACCTCCAACTTAGTATGTAGCCAAAGTTAACAATAGAATCCTGATCCTAGTGTGTTCACTTCTCAAGTGCTGGGATTACAGGCGAGCAGCACTATCGAGTAGGGCTGTTTGGTTTTTTTTTAACTTTATTTATTTGTTTGTTTGTTTGTTTATTTATTTATTTATTTATTTGGGAAGGGGTGCTCTTGCCAAGAGCATCTTTGGAGGCGAGAAGGAAATGTATGTTTGGGGAGGGTTTCTCTCCCATATGGGTCCAAGGAGTTGAATTCCCATCTCCTGTCTTGGCAGCACCTTTACCTGCTGGCTACTTTGCAGGCCTAGGGTTCTGTTTGTTTAGATTATGGTGTGAGTGTGCAGGCTAAGGGACAGCTTTTAAGAGTCAGTTCTCCGGCTGGAGAGATGGCTCAGCGGTTAAGAGCACTGACTGCTCTTCCAGAGGTCCTGAGTTCAATTCCCAGCAACCACATGGTGGCTCACAACCATCTGTAAAGAGATCCGATGCCCTCTTCTGGTGTGTCTGAGGACAGCTACAGTGTACTTATATATAATAAATAAATAAATCTTAAAAAAAAAAAACTTAAAAAAAAAAAAAAGAGTCAGTTCTCGGGGTTGGGGATTTTGCTCAGTGGTAGAGCGCTTGCCTAGGAAGCGCAAGGCCCTGGGTTCGGTCCCCAGCCCCAAGGGGAAAAAAAAAAGTCAGTTCTCACCTGTCACATGGCAAATTCAGGTCACTAGCCTTGGCAACAGATTCCTTTCCCCCATCTCTCCTGGCCTCTGAATAGAGTTTGAAAGAAGACAAAAGCATAAGGCAGGGGAAAGGTGTCGCTGCGTCTCAGAAAACAACCTGCACAGAAGTCCAGTAACCAGGCTGAGGGGCAAAGGCTCAATTCAGCTGCCACATCTCCGTGGCCTGGGGGGTAGGAGAAGAAAAACCTGTTACCTCGTGAGCCAAATTATCTTTCTATGCAGCTGTCAGCCCCTTAGGTCTGTTCCGTGGGTCTCTACAGTGTAGTTGTGGACAACTTTCTGGAGTTGATTCTCTCTACTTTTAGGTGAGTTTGCTGCACTGGTCTCAGTTTCTCTTTCTGAGCAGTTGTTTATTATTTCTTCCTTTGTCTGGGAGGAGTCATGCAGATGTGGAGGGCAGGGATAAGTGATTTGACTCACTGAGCCCAACCTTGAACTCATTTTTCAAAACAAAAATTTTTTTTTAATATTTATGTGTGGGTTTAGTGTGTGAGTCTGTGTGCGTTTGTATCTGTGTGTGTGTTTGTGGGTGTCCATGAAAGCCACTCAAGGTGTTGTATTGCCTAGAGCTAAGTGACGACAGACAATTGTGAGTCACCCATGTAGATGCTGGGATTTGAACTCAGGTTCTGTAAGAACAGCATACAATCTCAACCACTGAGCAATCTCTTTGACCTGCCAACCATAATCTCTTGATTCTCGGGCCTTTGCCCGAGTATGTCTGTGTTCGCACACCCAGCTCAAGTCTTCAGGCAGCTTGTGATTATGCACAAGGTAACGATGATTGGAACCCAAAGAACCTGCCCTCTGAGAGAAGAGGGAGCTGCCAAGCCACATGCCTGGTGGGTAAGCCACCAGCAGCCAGCCCTCCTTACCACCCACACTGACCTTTCCCCTTAGAGTGCTCAGGCTGGTGACTGTCATCCAATGAACACATGACAATTCCAGTTACATCATCCTCTCTAAAACGGGTGGCTTGACAGAGCTTTCTGGAAACTCCAGGCCCAATTCTTTCATGACAGGAACTTATTTTTTATTTTTTATTTTTTTATTTTTTATTTTTTTCGGAGCTGGGGACCAAACCCAGGACCTTGAGCTTGCTAGGCAAGTGCTCTACCACTGAGCTAAATCTCCAACCGCGACAGGAACTTATTTAACAGGAGCAAAGGAACTGACATTTCTCCAGTGACCCTAAGAACCTCTTGGTTAAACACCAAGCCTTACACGTGAGATCTTTCTGTTGTTTTGAGGCAGGGTATCGTATAACCCAGGCCAGCTTCAGACATTTTGTGTAGCCGGGATGTCCTTGAATTCCACATTCTCCGGTCCCCACCCCTACTGCCTCCCAAGCGCCGGGATGACAGGCAGGGCTCTTCCTGTCTGGCTATAAACGCAATCTTAAAATCAGCTTTCATTTCACCAAAATGTTTACCCGCCTTTAAAATGTTCCCAGAGGTCTGCCTCTGGTGACACGAGCAAGCAACGAAACTAGAGCAGGGAGACATGTTCGGTTTTTTAAATAAATACTTACTTTCCTGTAATCCAATTTCTTTTTAGGCCTGGCCTTTATCCTTCTGGTGCTGGACCTAATTTGCAAAACAATCCCTCATCTCGATCTAATTCGGCTGTTGCCCTTTGCTTTAGAAAGGGGGGGAGGGGAGAGAAGGAGGAAGAGAGAGAGAGAGGGAAGGAATTTGGTATTTACATCATGAAAACTCCTGAGACCCAGGTGAGGTTTCCGGCTTGTCCTTCTGTGAAGCTCACAGTGGCCTGCCCTCTAGTGGTTGCAACCTGGGGTTGCTCGTATAGCTGAAAAGGACTTTAGTCTCACCCTCTCTCCCCACCATCATTTTTATTTATTTATTTATTTATTTTAAACAGAGAAACTGAAGCTCACAGAGGTTAAAACTTTCAGGTAAAGATACACTGATGTTAAGGTAGTAGCCAGGCAAGATGCACACACTCTTTAGAGAACCGGGGAGGGAAAATGGTCACCTCTTTGAATTTGGAAAGGCATTATGGCATTTAAGAACAGGCATCTTGGGGGATGGAGAATGGTTCGGTAGTTAAGAATGCTTCCTGCTCTTGCAGAGGACTGGAATTTGGTTCTCGCTACCCATGCGGGGGTTCACAGACATTTGTAACTCCAGCCCCAAAGAAATTTAATGCCCACTTCTGGCCTCTCCAGGCGCCTGCATTCATTCTCATTCTCTCTCTCTCTCTCTCTCTCTCTCTCTCTCTCTCTCTCTCTCTCTCTCTCAAAATAAAAAAAAAAAATACAAGTGGCAGAAGAAACAGATGGTTCAACTGTTAAGAGAACCTAGCTGCTCTTCCAAAGGACCCAGGTTCCATTCCCAGCACCCACATGGTGGTTCACAACTGTCTGTTAACTCCAGTTCTTCTGGCCCCTGAGGGCACTGCACATATGTGGTGCACAGACATACGTGAAAACAAAACTAACACACATAAAATGGAAATAAAACCTCAAAGAAAGCAATTTTAACGTGGACTCATTAGGGTTGCCGCTCAGTAGTAGAGTTCTGTCCAGAATGTGTGAGGTCTTGGGTTCAACCCTTAGCACTATGAACTGAGGTGACTTATGTGAGTCCAGAGGATCAGAAGGTCTAGTGGAGAACAGTGTCTCCCCATCACTCACTCTCTGCACCCTAATCATCTTCGTCCAAGGGAAAGTATTCTAAGTTACACCAGCTCAGGGTAGGGATTTCTCTCCAGCTTTGGGGTGGTCTTCTGAGAATGAGGACAAAACCCCTACTGTGGATCCTTTAAAGCAGCCCACCCTTGCCTAAGCCCACCCTTACCTTGTATCAGTATAAGAAATTTACACCAATGAAAACCTTAAATCTGCATCAGTCTATAACTTGCATGCCAATGTAAAATTAAAACTTCATTTGCATTAAATATAAAGACTTCTACCCATGTAAGATATGGCTATGCAATGTTTTGTTTAAGAGTAAATTTGATAACCTATCCTGATTTGTCTATTCCTCTAATTCCTATGATATTACTATATTCCCCCTTTTCTCTTCCACCCCCTTTCCTTTATCTAAGAAGGAAGGATAAAGAAGAGGAAAGGAAAGGCAGAAATCCTTGAGCCTAAGCTCCTTACTTTCCCCTGTGTCCAAAGCGACAACATTTATAAAGTATCCCTTAAATGAAAACATATCTTTAATCATAAAAGAACCAGAACCACCCAGCCCAACCTAAGGGACTTGGGCTGACGGCGCTCCATAACTTCTTCCTGCTGAATGGGGCAGTGAAAAATTCTTTAAGGGGGTAGGAAGGGGTAGGAAAGTTAGGAAATTTGGTTAGACTTAAGAAAGCTAGCTTTAGCATCTGTTATTCAGTCTCTGCATATTTTGGAAGATTTGGGGCTTGACTGAAGTTCTGACTAGATCCATCTGAAAGGTTGGATGAGGAAAGATGGCCTGGGATCCCAGGCCATCCCCAGAGCTGTTTTGGGTAGCAACTGGAAGCAGGGCGCCAAGCAGGTCAGCTCAGCATCTCTGAGGATGAATCTCACCACAGCTGTACATTCTGTGATCTATGAATCTCACAACCAGAATTTTAGTACCATTAAGATATTCGTATGGATTTGTGCAGGGTGCACACATCAGTTAAGGATGAAATTCTTCATGTTTGAGCAAGTGGAAGAAATGTTTGAAATGTTTCTGGTTCTTCAGGGGGTTTCCTCCTGTCATATCTGACCCCAATCACTCTGGGGTCCAGAGCCTGTTCTCCTTTCCTGTCAACACAAATGCAGAGTCTTCCTTCCAAAAAAATCTCAAGTCCTCAATTCCCAGCAACCACATGGTGGCTCACAACCATCTGTAATGGGATCCGATGCCCTCTTCTGGTGTGTCTGAACAGTTACAGTGTATTCATGTACATAAAATAAATAATTAAAAAAATAAACAAACCTCAAGTCCTTGGTCCAGTAACCAGAAATCATTAAACATTTAGCTGTCCTCTCTCCCGGAGAAATTTTAATATAACTACCAGACTCAAAGCCACACTCATTTTGATAAATAAAACAAATCAAAGCAAATGAAGCAATCTGAGCAAATGTTAACCAATGACAGTGTGTCTGCTGTCTCCTGCCCCGCCCTTCATGGGATCAGGGCCTAAATTATTATTTCATATCTGTCTACTTACTGTACAAGCCTAATTCCAGGCTCTATTTGTCATACCAGGCAAAAAAATCCCAGAAATTTCATGAGTAGACCATATTCAAAGACCTGAGAAATTGTCCTGCAAGACTTTTTCAGATCTTCCCTGAAGCATTTGTTCATTCAGTCTCCCTAACTTCTCCCTTCCTTCTGAGGAGCTTAATGCTTGCTGTATCTACCAACCGGCTGTATTTTGTCGTGCTGTCTCCTTCCCCTCTTCTCTCTACCATGGGAACCATGTAAATGTGACCCAGGTTCTAGTATTGTCTTGCCATGTCCTTCTAGTGTTGGGGGATTATTCTATTTTTTTTGATAGGGTAGCTTAATTCTTTTTTTTTATTAGATATATTTCTTTATTTACATTTCAAATGTTACTCTCTTTCCCAGTTTCCTGTCCATAAACACCCCATCCCCTCTCCCTCCCCCATACGGTTATTCCCCCATCCATCCCCCTTACTGCCCCCTCATATTCCTCTGCACTGGGAGTCCAGCCTTGGCAGGACCAAGGGCTTCCCCTTCCACTGGTGCCCCAACAAGACTATTCTCTGCTACCTATGCAGTTAGAGCCCTGGGTCAGTCCACGTATAGTCTTTGGGTAGTGGTTTAGTCCCTGGAAGGTCTGGTTGGTTGACATTGTTGCTCTTATGGGGTTGCAAGCTCCTTCAACTCTTTCAATCCTTCTTCTAATTCCCCCAAAGGAGGTCCTGTTGTCAGTTCAGTGTTTTGCTGCTAGCATCGATGTCGTTGTAAAAATATAAAAATAAAAAAAGTATAGTTGTCTCTTACCTCTCTAGGTCTGCACCTCAGTGTCCCAAGATATCTGCTAGATATCTTGGCAGAAACACATGCCAACCTTGCCGGCGGCGGCCCAGTGTCTCCAGTCACCACACACTTTCTTACACTCAAACCGTCACATAAAAGAACACACAACACAATAATCTTAGATCCAATTGATAAGATATAATTGCCCACTTAAACATACAAAGCCTGGTGCCACCCATCTTTTAAGAACATTGATAACATCCTGTAAATACACAGAGCAGAATCTTTACGTCAGCCTCTATTGTCCTGTCACGGCTCTCCCCCTCTCCTCCTCCTCTCTTCCTGTCTCCTCCTCTTCCTTTAAACTTCTCTCCCACCCAGCCTTCTTTCTCAGGCTTCCTTCTATCCTGTACTTGCCCCTCACCTGTATTTTACAAATTCAATGGGGAAACATTTCTGGTAAAGTCACCTGATTCCTGAGTATGTGACTAGACAACTATCCTTGGGGCAGTGGAATTAGCATCAAAATACAGATAACTCTAGGACAAACCACAACACATTGACCTCTGTATTGGACATGCTCTGGATCTGTCTCTCAGGAGAGATCTATATCCGGTCCCTTTCAGCATGCATTTTCTAGCTTCATCAATATTACCTATTTTGGTGGCTGTATATATATATGGGCCACATATGGGTCAGGCTCTGAATGTCCTTTCCTTGAGTCACTGCTCTAAACTTTGCTTCCATATCCCCTCCTATGGATATTTTTTCCCCTTTCAAGAAGGAGTGGGAGCATCCGCATTTTGGTCATCCTGTGGTCTGAGAATTGCATCTTGGGTAATTCGAGCTTTTGAGCTAATATCGACTTATCAATGAGTGCATACCAAGTATGTTTTTCTGTAATTGGGTTACCTCACTCAGGATGATATTTTCTAGTTCATTCCATTTGCCTATGAATTTCATGAAGTCATTGTTTTTGATAGCTAAATAGTACTCCATTATGTAGATGTACCACATTTTTTTAATCCATTCCTCTGTTGAAGGGCATCTGGGTTCTTTCCAACTTCTGGCTATTACAAATAAGGCTGCTATGAACATAGTGGAGCATGTGTCTTGGTTGTATGTTAGAGCATCTTTTGGGTATATGCCCAGGAGAGGTATAGCTTGGTCCTCAGGTAGTGCAATGTCCAATTTTCTGAGGAACCTCCAGACTGATTTCCAGAGTGGTTGTACCAGAATGCAATCCCACCAACAATGGAGGAGTGTTCCTCTTTCTCCACATCCTCACCAGCATCTGCTGTCACCTGAGTTTTTTATCTTAGCTATTCTGACTGGTGTGAGGTGGAATCTCAGGGTTGTTTTGATTTGCATTTCCCTGATGACTAAGGATTTTGAACATTTCTTTAGGTGCTTTTTTGGCCATTCGATAATCGTCAGCTGAGAATGTTTTTTTTAATAGGGTTATTTGGTTCTCTGGAGTCTAACTTGTTGAGTTCTTTGTATATTTTGAATATTAACCCTCTATCAGATGTACGATTGGTAAAGATCTTTTCCTAATCTGTTTGTTGCCATTTTGTCCTAATGACAATGTCTTTTACCTTACAGAAGCTTTGCAGTTTAATGAGGTCCCATTTGTCAATGAGGTCCCATTTGTCAATTCTTGATCTTAGAGCATAAGTCATTGGTGTTTTCTTCAGGAAATTTTCCCCAGTGCCCATGTGTTTGAGACTCTTCCTCACTTTTTCTTCTATTAGTTTGAGTGTGTCTGGTTTGATGTGGAGGTCCTTGATCCACTTGGACTTAAGCTTTGTACAGGGTGAAAAGAATGGTTTGATTTGCATTCTTCTATATGCAGACCTCCAGTTGAACCAGCACAATTTGTTAAAAATGCTATCTTTTTTCCATTGGATGGTTTTAGCTCCTTTGTCAAAGATCAAGTGACCATAAGTGTGTGGGTTCATTTCTGGGTCTTCAATTCTGTTCCACTGATCTATCTGCCTGTCTCTGTATCAATACCATACAGTTTTTATGACTATTGCTCTGTAATACTGCTTGAAGTCAGGGATGGTGATTCCCCCAGAAGTTCTTTCACTGTTGAGGATAGTTTTCACTATCCTGGGTTTTTTGTTATTCCAAATGAATTTGCAAATTGCTCTTTTTTTCTCTAAAAAGAATTGAGTAGGAATTTTGATGGGGATTGCATTGAATCTGTAGATTGCTTTTGGCAAAATGCCCAGTTTACTATATTAATCCTGCCAATCCATGAGCATGGGAGGTCTTTCCATCTTCTGAGATCTTCCTCAATTTCTTTCTTCAGAGACTTGAAGTTCTTGTCATACAGATCTCTCACTTGCTTGGTTAAAGTCACACCGAGGTATTTTATGATATTTGAGACAACTGTGGAGGGTGTCATTTCCCTAATTTCTTTCTCAACCTGTTTATCCTTTGAGTAAAGGAAGGCTACTGATTTGTTTGAGTTAATTTTATACCCCAACACTGCTGAAGTTGCTTATCAGGTTAAGTAGTTCTCTGGTGGAACTTTTGGGGTCACTTAAGTACACTATCATATCATCTGCAAATAGTGATATTTTGACTTCTTCCTTTCCAATTTGTATCCCTTTGACTTCCTTTTGTTGTCTGATTGCTCTGGCTAGGACTTCGAGTACTATATTGAATAAGTAGGGGGAGAGTGGGCAGCCTTGTTTAGTCCTGATTTTAGTGGGATTGCTTCAAGTTTCTCTCCATTTAGTTTGATGTTAGCTATTGGTTTGCTGTATATGACTTTTACTATGTTTAGGTATGGGCCTTGAATTCCTATTCATTCCAGTACTTTTATCATGAAGGAGTGTTGAATTTTGTCAAATGCTTTCTCAGCATCTAATGAAATGATCATGTGATTCTTATCTTTGAATTTGTTTATATAGTGGATTACATTGATGGATTTCCATATATTAAACCATCCCTGCATCCCTGGAATGAAGCCTACTTGATTATGATGGATGATAGTTTTTATGTGTTCTTGGATTCGGTTTGCAAGAATTTTATTGAGTATTTTTCATCAATATTCATAAAGGAAATTGATCTGAAGTTCTCTTTCTTTGTTGGGTCTTTGTGTGGTTTAGGTATAAGAGTAATTGTGGCTTCATAGAAGGAATTCGGTAGGGCTCCATCTGTTTCAATTTTGTGGAATAGTTTGGATAATATTGGTATGAGGTCTTCTATGAAGGTCTGATAGAATTCTGCACTAAACCCGTCTGGACCTGGGCTCTTTTTGGTTGGGAGACCTTTAATGACTGCTTCTATTTCCTTAGGAGTTATGGGGTTGTTTAACTGGTTTATCTGTTCCTGATTTAACTTCGGTACCTGGTATCTGTCTAGAAAATTGTCCATTTCCTGCAGATTCTCCAGTTTTGTTGAATATAGGCTTTTATAGTAAGATCTGATGATTTTTTTTAATGTCTTCAGATTCTGTTATGTCTCCCTTTTCATTTCTGATTTTGTTAATTTGGATACACTCTCTGTGACCTCTGGTTAGTCTGGCTAAGGGTTTATCTATCTTGTTGATTTTCTCAAAGAACCAGCTCCTGTTTTTGTTGATTCTTTGTATAGTCCTTTTCATTTCTACTTGGTTGATTTCAGCTCTGAGTTTGATTATTTCCTGCCTTCTACTCCTCCTGGGTGTATTTGCCTCTTTTTGTTCTAGAGCTTTTAGGTGTGCTGTCAAGCTGGTGGCATATGCTCTCTCCTGTTTCTTTCTGCAGGCACTCAGAGCTATGAGTTTTCCTCTTAGCACAGCTTTCATTGTGTCCCATAAGTTTGGGTATGTTGTACCTTCATTTTCATTAAATTCTAAGAAGTCTTTAATTTCTTTCTTTGCTTCTTCCTTGACCAAGTTGTCATTGAGTAGAGCATTATTCAACTTCCATGTATTTGTGGGCTTTCTGTCATTATTGTTGTTATTGAAGACCAGTCTTAGTCCATGGTGATCTGATGGGATGCATGGGATTGTCACGCCCACCTCAGCCGGCAAGGAAGACACAACATGGTCGGATTCTTCTCAACAGCCTTTATTGTAGGACCACCTCATTGCTGATACGGGGACCTCGAGCGGCAAAAGCGCTCGTCTTATATATACAACAGGCTGTGGCTATGTTAATTGTCCTTCAGGGATTGGTGGAGCACGAATCACCCCACTATCACCCCTGCTACTTGTCCTTCACGGATTGGTGGAGCATGAATCCCTCATTAGCATATTACCGTCCTGGCCAACTGACGCCAGGTGCAAAACCCGCGCATGCGCAGTACCGTTGTTCACCACAGGAGAGCGCCGGATCACCTCATTATCCTACGGCCGCCCTGGCAAGGGGACAAGCCTGCGCATTCGCAATAAGTAGTTTACTACCAGACAGGACTGGATGTCGGCACCATCTTTGTTTTACTGCGCCACTCTCTACATGGGATTATTTCTATCTTCCTGTATCTGTTGAGGCCTCTTTTGTGACCGATTATATGGTCAATTTTGGAGAAGGTACCATGAGGTGCTGAGAAGAAGGTATATCCTTTTGTTTTAGGATGGAATATTCTATAAATATCCATTAAATCCATTTGGTTCGTAACTTCTGTTAGTTTCTCTATGTCTTTGTTTAATTTCTGTTTCCATGATCTGTCCATTGATGAGAATGGACTGTTAAAATCTCCTACTTTTATTGTGTGAGGTGCAATGTGTGCTTTGAACTTTAGTAAGGTTGCTTTTATATATGTAGGGGCCCTTACATTTGGAGCATAAATATTTAGGATTGAGAATTCATCTTGGTGGATTTTTCCTTTGATGAATATGAAGTGTCCTTTCTTATCTTTTTAATGACTTTTGATTGAAAGTCAATTTTATTTGATATTAGAATGGCTACTCCAGCTTGTTTCTTCTGGCCATTTGCTTGGAAAGTTGTTTTCTAGCCTTTTACTCTGAGGTGTGTTTCCTGCATGCAGCAAAATACTGGGTCCTCTTTACATATCCAGTCTTTTAGTGTATGTCTTTTTATTGGGGAATTAAGTTCGTTGATGTTGAGAGATATTAAGGAATAGTGATTGTCACTTCCTGCTATGTCATTGTTAGAGGTGGAATTATGTTTATGTGTCTCTCTTTTGGTTTCATTGCAAGGAAATTATATTCTTGCTTTCTGTATGTGAAGTTTCTCTCCTTGTGTTGGAGTTTTTCCATCTATTGTCTTTGTAGGGCTTGATTTGTACAAAGATATTGTGTGAATTTGGTTTTGTCATGGAATATGTTGGTTTCTCCATCTATGTTAATTGAGAGTTTTGCTGGATACAGTAACCTGGGCTGGCATTTGTGTTCTCTTAGCGTCTGTATGACATCTGTCCAGGATCTTCTGGCTTTCGTAGTCTCTGGGGAGAAGTCTGGTGTAATTCTTACAGTTCTGCCTTTATATGTCACTTGACCTTTTCCCCTTACTGCTTTTAATATTCTTTCTTTGTTTTGTGCATTTGGTGTTTTAACTATTATGTGACAGAGGAGTTTCTCTTCTGGTCCAATCTATTTGAAGTTCTATAGGCTTCTTGTATGTTTATGGGCACTTCTTTCTTTAGGTTAGGGAAGTTTTCTTCTATGATTTTGTTGAAGATATTTACTGGTCCTTTGAGCTGGGAGTCTTCACTCTCTTCTATACCTATTATCCTTAGGTTTGATCTTCTCATTGTGTCCTGGATTTCCTGGGTGTTTTGGGCTAGGAGCTTTTTCTGTTTTACATTTTCTTTGACAGTTGTGTCAATATTTTCTATGGTATCTTCTACCCCCGAGATTCTCTTTTCTATCTCTTGTATTCTGTTGGTGATGCTTGTACGACTCCTTGTCTCTTCCTTAGGTTTTCAGTCTCCAGGGTTGTTTCCCTTTGTGCTTTCTTTATTGCTTCTATTTCCATTTTTAAATCTGAACAGTTTTATTCAATTCCTTCACCTCTTTGGTTGTGTTTTCCTGTAATTCTTTGAGGGATTTTTTGTGTTTCCTCTCTAAGGGCTTCTATTTGTTTACTTGTGTTTTCCTGCATTTCTTTAAAGTAGTTCTTTATGTCCTTCTTAAAGTCCTCCATCATTATCATAAAATGTGGTTTTAAATCTAAATCTTGCTTTTCTGGCGTGTTTGTATATCCAGTATTTTCTTTGGTGGGAGAACTGGGCTCTGATGATGCCAAGTAGTCTTGGTTTCTGTTGCTTAGGTTCCTGGGCTTGCCTCTAGCCATTGGGTTGTCTCTGGTGTTTGCTTGTCTTGCTGTTTCTGAGAGTGACTTGACTCTCCTGTAGACCTCTGTGTCTGCACTCCTGTAGAACTGTTTTCCTGGTTTCTTTCAGCCTTTTCTAAGAACAGGTGCTCTGATTTCATGTGTGTAGACACTGCTGGAGACTGTCTTTCAGCTCTAGGCATGGGCAGGAATCAAAGGGTCCTGCCCCTGATTGTTCCTAGGTCCTTGTACCCAGGGGGCACAGTTGGCACTAGACGATTCCCTCTTGGGTCTGGACTGTGGGCAGAGGGTAGTCTCCTCTGACTTCTCAGGAGTGTCCACACTTCTGAGGGTCCAGCTCTCTCCCCCATGGGATTTGGGTGCAGGGAGCTGTTCGGCTGGTCAGTTCAGTCCTGGGCGCAGACCAGAACTATGGGTACTGGCGACTGACTGTTCCTATACCCCTGTGCCCAGAGGCACTGTGCAGTTTCCCCTTGGACCTGGGATGTGGGCAGAGGTGTGCAGAAGTGGCACTCTGTCCTGCGGTCTCAGGATGTCTGCACTCCTGGGTGTTCAGCTCTCCGAGTATTCTATTTTTAATAGCACAAGAAGTCAGGATTTGTTTTACAAATGGTGACTGCATCCCAAAATTAGTGACACTTTACTTAATTTCCTCAGTTCTAACACGTCCACAGGTTGCCATTTGAGTTCCTGATAACCCTGTCCTGATCATCATCTGGAGGTCTTTGTTGTACACTAACCAGATAGACTAAAGTTTGTGTTCTAGTAACCTTTGATTGGTTTTCTCTAATTGTCGTGCCCACCTCGGCCGGCAAGGAAGACGCAACACGGTTGGATTCTTCTCAACAGCCTTTACTGCAGGACACCTTCATTTTTGACACGGAGATGCGAACAGCAAAAGCGCTTGCCTTATATACACAACAGTATGCTAATATTCTTTCAGGGATTGGCGGGGCATGAGTCACTCCACTATCACCCCACTGTCATCCCAGCTACTTGTCCTCCAGAGATTGGCGCGGCATGAACCTCCCATTAGCATAGTACCGCCCCAGCCAGACTGACGCCAGGTGCAAAACCCTGCGCATGCGCAGTACTGTTGTTCACCACAGAAGGGCGCTGGATCATACAGCTGCCCTGACGAGGGGACAAGCCTGCGCATGCGCAGTAAGTTGTTTACATTCAGACGGGGCTGGCTGTCGGCGCCATCTTTACTTTACCGAGCCGCTCACTACATCTCCCCCTTTTTTGTTTAAAAAAATGACTGGTCTAGATCTGGGTGTCACGTCAATCTTGTCATTGCTCCTGTCTTAGGTCGTTCCGGACGATGACTCGGCATTACCCGTCGCTGGGTTACCCTATCGCCACCGGGCCCCTTGTCTTAGGTTGGTCCGAGTTCCTCACATCGTTTATCCTCTAAGCAGGCAGGGACCATTCGCCAAAGAGGTTTTGGTCCGGGCCTAAGCTTGCAGTCTGTGGCTTCTCTATTCCACACAAAGAAAAAAAGAAACAAAATTACCAGCCTTGCCCACAAAGGATCCATAACTTTCGGTTTCTTCACAGTGGCTCTCCACCTAGGCCCATATCTTTCTTCCTCATATCTGGCTGTCTCTTCCTCTAATTCCTCCTCCTCCGACTCTGACAACTCTGATATTGTAACATCTACCTTATTTTTGATTTACTAGGTTTAGTAAATTATCCTCTAGACTCTGTTTCCAAATTTTATCTCTCTCTCTTTGCTGTTTAGTAGTCTGATGTATGAAATTCTGTGTATTTTTTTTGAGCATCTTTTCCAGTTCCTGTCTGCAACCTTTATTCTCCTCTTTCTGTTGCTTATCTTGACCTAAGGAATCCTGAACCCTTAGGTGTAGTGTTTCCTCTAGGCTGTGTTGCCCAGTCTTAAGTGTCTCTCTTATCTGTGCTCAGTCTCATCTGTGAATGTCTGCAGTTTTTTCTAGCACCTCTTCCAGAGTCTATTCTCCTTAGAGCATGAGAATCCTAATCTCAGGATCGTGAGCTCAAGCCCCACGTTAGGTAATAAGTTGTTGCAGTAAATCTCCAACCCCAATAAGCCCGTGCAAAAACACACCCTACTCAGTTACAGTATTTATAAGCTGCATGCCTAGGTGGGGCAGATCTACCTCTACACTGTTCCCCAGCCATGAGACCCCTTGATAGTTGTGGCTTCTCCAGGCCAGATGGTTCTGCTCCACCTTCCTTACACCTCCTCTTCCCCCATATTTTTCCTCCCTCCTTCCCTCTTTTCCCTCATCCTCTAAAACCTCCAGCCCTACTTTCCCTTCCTCTGCCCAATCACAGGCTCTAGCCTTTATTTGACCAGTTAAAATGGGGAGAAGGGTCACATGGAATCACCTGGGTATGTGATCCACTCCTCGTCGGGGCAGCCCCTCTTGAGGAGGCAGAATTAACAGCAGAATACAAACAGCACCAGGACAACCTACAACGATACTGTCTACTTTTGACGCAAGACTTCCTCATCTGTCAAATGGGAAATGATGATGC
Organism: Rattus norvegicus; assembly: GCF_021556685.1. Classification (NCBI taxonomy): domain Eukaryota; kingdom Metazoa; phylum Chordata; class Mammalia; order Rodentia; family Muridae; genus Rattus; species Rattus norvegicus. Next base: position 184,317,699 of record NC_141535.1, read on the forward strand.
CTAGCTTACTATAGACACTCACTAAATGTTCTTACTAAGTACACATTATCATCTTGTGAAGGTTAGAGCATTTTGAATAACTTTTCCAACTAGCACAGATTGTAAAAAAGATACAATAAGCAACAAATCCAATGACAGCTCTCAGCTCTATGCTATGGGCTCATGACTGCTGAATGACCAAACACAAGGACAAGGGAGTATCAGATGAGGTTCTTTATTACTGATGCTGCCTTCTGACTCTTCCATAAGGAGTACACAGATGTCGCTTCTGTCTCCGACCCGCAGAAAAGAGCGCCGACACAGCGTTCTTCTCAAAGTGGTTTATTCAGAACCCTTACAACATGCAAACAGGAATCTTTCTTTTCTTCTCTCTCTCTCCAGCCCCCGAGCATACTCCCTTATATCCTCCCTCAACTCCGCCTCCTCAGTCCAGACTGCGTAATCTCAGTTCATAGGTTCATGTCACATAGCCTGATCTTGCGTCATGGTGTGCCTGCACAGCTCTCACAATGGATATGGCTAGTTTCAGGTGTGTGAGGAAGTCAGGTGCTAGTCATGAGACTTAGCTGCAGTCCCGGGCGCCATCTTGGGACTGCCGCCACACCCGCTCCCCACACACAGAGTCTACCTGCTCCCTATTTCCTGGGATCAACTAAGATAGCAGGTGAAGTGATGACTTGGTTTCTTTAAAAGCCACAGAAATATTCTAAGAATGTGCTTTCTTTCTAAGGTGTAGGCGTGAGGCTGTGTCACTGTCTGCAGCAGCTGACTATGATTTGCCTCGTGCTCTAGCAGAAGTGTGGTTTTGCCAGCTGCAGACTGCCACACCCACTCCAGTGGAGTCTGCGTGACATGAAGCTCTTGTGCTTTGTTTCTGTCCAGAACAGAGGCCTGTGCCTGGAATGGCTTGGCCTCCTGGAGGTCCTGGCAGTCTCCCTACAAAAAGATGATGACTGGGGTCCATGCTTGCGGTGGAGGTGCCTTCTGTGTTCTAGCCTTGGTGATCTTAGCAACTTTAAGCCTGTCAGCAATATCTGATTTTAAGAATATAGCAGTGTGGGAAGATGGTCATGTACTTTAGATGTCTCAGGAACTGAAAGTTCAGAGACAGAAATGGCTCACACCATCATGATCCTTATAAACTCAATGGCTGGGATGAATTCAACTGCTGTATCCATTAGTTCCCAGTAAATAGGAGAGAAGTTAATTGCAGTTACTAACAACATGACTGTTCCAGAAAAGCCTTACCCCCCTTTTGGAAAAGTTTTGTTTAGCATGATTCAAAACAGTAATGATTCTTTTAGAAAGATCATAGACAAGTTCCAACAAGTTGAACAAACTTATCAAGAGTTAACTATGGTTACAAAAGTTTCCTTACTATTCTGAGGGGCCATAAATATAGAGTTTAAACTTTATTAAAACAAAGATAAATGATGAATACATACCTGGTGCCCACGGGTCTGGCAGTATAACTGCAGTTTTCTAAACTATTGTTTGTGGCTGAGAATTGTTTCCTAGACTGTACGTTCTGCTTTCCTCCTTGCAAGGGACATTTGTTGGAGTGATGAATAAGACCTGGATGACTGCCAATTATGATGTACCTGTTCTAACTGCTTAAATCTATGCCAAGAAGTAAAGCTTTTTGCAACAGCACACACCTCGAGTTTGTGTCTGTCTGTCACGCCGAATCCGTTCTCTACCTGGAATCCAAGCCTTGGTCCCTCTGCTGACACACTCCCGTGGGTGGTCTACGACAGCAGACAGTTTCTTGAATTGTGTGATGTCTGGAATTCTGGGAACTTTTCAGAGAGTATATTAAATCCTAGAGTGGGTGGTGGTGGTGGTGGTGGTGGTGGTGGGTGGTGGTGAGTGGTGGTGGTGGTGGTGGTGGTGGTTGTGGGTGGTGGTGGGTGGTGGTGGGTGGTGGTGGTGGGTGGTGGTGGTGGTGGTGAGTGGTGGTGGTGGTGGTGAGTGGTGGTGGTGGTGGTGGGTGGTGGTGGTGGGTGGTGGTGGTGGTGGGTGGTGGTGGTGGTGGTGGGTGGTGGTGGTGGTGATGGGTGGTGGTGGTGGTGATGGGTGGTGGTGGTGGTGATGGGTGGTGATGGTGGTGGGTGGTGGTGGTGGTGGGTGGTGGTGGTGGGTGGTGGTGGTGGTGGGTGGGTGGTGGTGGTGGGTGGTGGTGGTGGTGGTGAGTGGTGGTGGTGGTGGTGATGGGTGGTGATGGTGGTGGGTGGTGGTGGTGGTGAGTGGTGGTGGTGGGTGGTGGTGGTGGGTGGTGGGTGGTGGTGGTGGGTGGTGGGTGGTGGTGGTGATGGGTGGTGGTGGTGGGTGGTGGTGGTGGGTGGTGGTGGTGGGTGGTGGTGGGTGGTGGTGGTGGTGGTGGGTGGTGGTGGTGGTGGGTGGTGGTGGTGGTGGTGGTGGTGGGTGGTGGGTGGTGGTGGTGGGTGGTGGTGGGTGGTGGTGGGTGGTGGTGGTGGTGGTGGGTGGTGGTGGTGGGTGGTGGGTGGTGGTGGGTGGTGGTGGGTGGTGGTGGTGGTGGGTGGTGGTGATGGGTGGTGGTGGGTGGTGGTGGGTGGTGGTGGGTGGTGGTGGTGGTGGGTGGTGGTGGTGGGTGGTGGTGGTGGTGGCTGTGGGTGGGTGGTGGTGGTGGTGGTGGGTGGTGGTGGTGGTGGTGGTGGTGGTGGGTGGTGGTGGTGGGTGGTGGTGGGTGGTGGTGGTGGTGGGTGGTGGTGGGTGGTGGTGGTGGTGGGTGGTGGTGGTGGGTGGTGGTGGTGGTGGCTGTGGGTGGGTGGTGGGTGGTGGTGGTGGTGGTGGTGGGTGGTGGTGGTGGTGGGTGGTGGTGGTGGGTGGTGGTGGTGGTGGGTGGTTGTGGTGGGTGGTGGTGGTGGGTGGTGGGTGGTGGTGGTGGGTGGTGGGTGGTGGTGGTGGGTGGTGGTGATGGGTGGTGGTGGGTGGTGGTGGTGGGTGGTGGTGGTGGGTGGTGGTGGGTGGTGGTGGTGGTGGTGGGTGGTGGTGGTGGTGGTGGGTGGTGGTGGTGGTGGTGGGTGGTGGTGGTGGTGGTGGTGGTGGGTGGTGGTGGGTGGTGGTGGTGGTGGGTGGTGGTGGGTGGTGGTGGGTGGTGGTGGTGGTGGCTGTGGTGGTGGTGGTGATGGGTGTTGGTTATGGGTTATGTAGGGAGGTTGGTTGCAGTTTGTTAGTAGCCATGGTCAAAGAAGAAACAATTCCTAAATTCAGGAATTTTCTTAACTCTTCTGTCTTTTCTCTCCTTGTTTCTCTCCTATCTAGTGTTAGGGAATAAAACTGGGGTGGGGAGGGGGAGATAAAGGATGGAAAAAATAACCCACAAAGTAGCAAACACCAGCTACAGGAGACAAAATTCTTTGTAATTTTAAAAATTGTAAGTGTGTGGGTATTTTGCCTACATGTGCTTCTTTTGCAAGCCTGGTTCTCTTAAAGGTCAAAAGAGGGCATCAGATCACCAGGGACTGGAACCGAATATAGTTTTAAGTCATCATGTGGGTGCTGCAAATCAAACCCAGGTCTTCTTAAAGAACAGTCAGTCATGCCTTAAACCACTCAGTCTGCCTTCAGCTAAACAAAAAAACTTTTTAAAATTATTTTAAAGTTCATTGGCACTTTGCCTGCATGTCTGTCTGTGTGAGGGTGTCAGGTTCTGTAGTGCAATACCGTGGGGTTGCTGGGTTTGAACTCAGGACCTCTGGAAGAGCAGTCAGTGCAGTCATTGCTGCAGTCCCAGAAGAGCCCTTTTTAAGACAAGGTATTTTTTGTAACTCAGGCTGTTCTCCTGCCTCAGCCTCCTAAGTGCTGGGATTTCAGAGCTGTGTTACAACGTCCAGCTGAAAAGAATTCTTTAAAAAGGAAACTGAAGCTGGTCCTGGCAGCACATGACTCTCAAAGTTAAGAGATGAAAGCAGGAAGGTGTTATGGGCAAAGCTATAATCTACATAACCAGTTCAAACACTGGGCAGCCTCTATATGAGATCCTGTCTTTAAAAAAGAAAAGTGTGGTGGTGCATACCAACAGTACTAGTACTTGGAAGGCTGAGGGACTTGAGGCCTTGCTGGGCGCACCAAAAGAGGAGAGGAGTTGGAGGAAGGGCAAGGAAGACAGAAGAAATGGTGCAGCTACCGAGGGATGGCTCAGCTGTTAGGAACACTCATGCTCTTGCAGGTGACCCAGGTTTGGTCCCTAGCACACACAGGGTGGTTGACAACTGTGTTGGATTGATTAGGTTTGTGTTTAAATGCTTGTCCCATGGGGAGTGGCCCATAGGAGGTTAAAGGAAGTGTGTCACTGTGTGGGTGGGCTTTGAGGCCTCCTAGTACTTAAGCTTCACCCAGTGTAGAAGAGAGCTTCCTCCTGGTTGCCTTTGGACCAAGACAGAACTCTCAGCTCCTTCAGTACTTCTGAAACTATAAGCCAGCCCCAATTAAATGTTTACCTTTATGTGAGTTGCCTAGGTCATGGTGTCTCTTCACAGCAAGAAACCCTAATGAAGACAACAGCCATCTGTAACTCCAGTTTTAGGGGAATCTGATGCCCTCTTCTGACCTCTACAGTCACCAGGTATGGATGTGATACACATACGGACATGCAGACAAAAACTTCATACATAACAAAAAGTAAATAAATCTTTTGAAAAACAACAAATGATGCCTTGGCACAGAAAAATACTGGTTTATTCTAAATCATTGTGTGGCTTGGCACTGTGCAGAATAAATATCCTTGGTCATTTGTTGTCTGCAGTCTAGTTAGACAAAGAAACATGAAAAGTCTGGATTATAATGCAAAATAGTGTGTTACTGTATTCTACAACAGGATGATAAAGACATTTTACATGAACTGAGTTCCAGAAAGACACAGCAGAGGTTTGAGGATTCTGGGAGGATCCTAAAGAAGAAAATCCAGGCCAGGCAAGGTGGAGCATACCTTTAATCCTAGCACTGGGGAGGCAGAGGCAAGTAGAGCTCTGTGAATTAGAGGCCAGACTGATCTACATAGTGACTTCCAGGAGAACTAGGATTACATAGAGAGACCCTGCCTAAGAACAAACAACAAAGAAGGAAGGAAGGAAGGAAGGGAGAAGGAAGGAAGGAAGAAAGATTGATCAGAACCTGGCATGGTACCACACACCTAAATTCAAGCATTCAGTAGACAGAGGTGGGTCTGTGTAAGTTTGAGGCTAGCCTGGTCTACATAGAGAGTTCCAGATTAGTCAGGGCTACACGTTGAGATTCTGTCTCAATAACAATAAAAAATTCTTTTTAAATGCCTAGGGATTGATGGGGAGGGGTGAATATGAGTGAAGATGGGTGGGTTTTGGCTTTCAGTGAGACAAGAGAACTCTGAAATGTCTTCATTTGCACTGATGTCTGCCTCAGTTTCTCATTGTTGAAGAGCTTTTGACCCAGCATACTTATAAGTTCAACTTTAGGAAATTATATTTTTATACTGTGTATAAATTTTTGGTTCATCATGTGACTTTTAATTTATACCTGTAATCTGACATACAGTGATAATTTAAATTGCTTCCTCAGACCATATACACATACACACACACACAACTAAAAATAAAACCAAAAAGAATTTCTCTGGATGGGAAAATTAAAATTGTAGAGCTATTGAATATTTATTATTTACTTGTTTTGGTAATTACGATAAATTATACTTTAATTCAATATAATCCTTTTAGAGTTGGATATAATTATTTAAAATTTCACCTGGAAAGAAAAAAAAACAGAAAACCTTAAAGACACTGGGACACACCTCATTTTGTAGAGCCTTTGCCTCAAGTGGTTTGACCACCACACAAAGTGCAAAGGAAGGCACACAAAACCCTCGGACAGAGCTTTACTGGTGGAGAGATAAGCTGGACAAGTAGACATCATGCAGCTTGCACATCAATTTAACACACTAGCTAGACATAAATAGACCCAATTTTAAATAAACACTGCAGCTTAATGGGAAAAACAGCATTTGAACAGTTGGTTAAAATTTTGGGGAAAAATATCCATTGTATGTATATGTTGAAATATTGTATGAAGTCCCATGATTGTATACAATTCTTATGTACACAGTACACAGAATTACTGTTTAGATGTCTGTGTGTATTATGTACACACAGGACCTAGCTTAACTGTACTCCTAAACAAACTCTAGGTAAGTTAATTAATCGTTATAATTAACTATAGAAAAGCTAAAAGGAAGTACAGTTACATATCAAAACTTGAAGGTAACATTAGAATGTTTATATAAAAGGTCACAAAGAGAGCTGAGGAGAGGGCTCAGCAGTTAAGAGCACTGGCTCCTCTTCCAGAGGACCAGAGTCCAATTCCCAGCACCTACATGGCAGCTCACAATGTCTGTAACTCCAGTCCTGTAACACCTTTCTTGTCTCTGTGGGTACTAGGCACATACATGGTGCACAGACATGTATGCAGGCAAAACATGCAAACACATAAAATGGTTTAAAATTTTTATCAAGATCACAAAGGAAGGGGTTGGGGAATTTAGCTCAGTGGTAGAGCGCTTGCCTAGCAAGCGCAAGGCCCTGGGTTCGGTCCCCAGCTCCAGGGGGAAAAAAAAAAAGATCACAAAGGAAAACATGCTAGCCCCAAACTATAAACTGAATTTTAAAATTATTTTTAAGTAATGAAGTTAAAAAGACAGAGATATTCAATCAGTAAACACAAACAAGCTGATAGAAACACTAAGGTCCTACTGAGTCAATGATCAGAGGTCACAGCCTTTTTTTCCTGCACATATTTATTAAGCTCCTCCCACTTTATGGAGCGCCATGCTTTTGAGGATTTTTGGAAGAAGCTGTAGCTGAAGGCAAGTGTGGTCTTGCCCCTGGGGGTCTTGTGTTAGGTGGGGCAGGTAGGAGACAATTCAGAGACGATGCCACTACAATTGGCCTGGTAGATGAAGGGTGCCTCACTGGCTCAGACAGAGATGCTTGAGGCTCAGTGACCTTCATCAGGCAACATTAGGACTGAAGAATTTCCATTTTATGCCAGGTACCCATCTTCAGTACCTGTTGGTCTCTGACTCCAGTCTCTGGAGGATAAGTACCCTGTAACGCTGACTCAGTGACCCCCACCAAAGATGGACAGCCAGGACTATCTACTTGTTACAGGACTAGCTGCCTTTGTACCTGTAACTTGCTTACACAGATACCCAAACATTGTTTTGAGTTGAGAGAACAGATTCCCTTTTAAAGGTCGTTCCCTATACCCCTCCTAGACGGCAGTCTCAAATTCGGCTCAAACACTGTTCGTCCTGCTAGAGGCTTATCAACAAATCTCTTAATTACAATAGAATCAAATCTATGGTCTTTCCCCCAGGGGTCACAAACTCTGTGACAACAGCTGAGGGGCTCACCAAAGACTCCGTTTCTTTGTACGTCTCTCAGCACAAGTTTGTTATGTGCCAATCACAGTAGCACACAATGGGAAGTACCGTGTTCAACAGTAAGGTAGAGGAGGATGCGCTGTACGGCAACAGCGTGCGTGCCAGACGAACGCCCGTTGTGAGGAGTGTACTGCATGGGGGGACGGTAGAGGAGGACACAGAATCTTTACTACAGTTCTGACAAGGGAAAAAGTTTCTAAAGAGGCTGAAGTAAACACTTGAATGTTGCCATGCTGACAAAGTTGGCGTGTACTGGCCCCTCAGGGCCCTGTCTTCGGTTTCCTCGTTTTCCCGGTGCTTTGCTTTGCTTTTCTCTTTCAGTCAGACTGTGGTCCCCATGCCCTCTCCATAGTCCCACTGGCACATTTGCAGGCATTGTCTCTTTCAACCGAACAGCCCCTCCCTTTGACCTATCAGTTCATTCAATTCTTATTTGTAATCAGGCATGGTGGTGTGTGCCTTTTTTTTTTTTTTAAACACAATTATTTTATTGATTTCTTACAATCAAATACTGCTAACTAGCATTACTTTCACACATGCATCATTCAGAACGAAGGAAGAGTTCCTCAGTATTTTCAAATGATGCATCAGATAACACAAAGTTAGAACTGAAAATGCACCCTGATTAATTATGTAAACTGGTAATTTTTTTTAAAGCGTAACTAATAATTTGGTTCCTTTCTTCATAAACTGGAAATTTAAATATTTCTCCTGATAGTCTTGAGGTTATCATTATGTTACGAGTAGTGCAAACTGTGGCACGTACAGTTCTGTCTGGAAGCGTGTATCTTACACACCATATCTCAAACAAACAAAATGTGCATGAAATGCATACAGTCAATGCATGATAGAAAGCATGTTCCAAATACAAGTGAGCCTCTCAGGCCACCATAGTTAGCTTTTGCATTATCATTTATGGCATTATAGATTAATTACACATGACATACTTTTATACATTTAACCCTGAAGATAAGAAAAATAAGTGTTTGAAAAATTATTCCAGGTAGCCATTTGGTTTGTATCATAAGAAAGCGACCTCCAAGAGTTCAGTGTCTGCCAAGTCGGAATCATGAGCTTTAGTCATGAAGAAGATAAGTGATGTTTCACAGTGACTTTCCCAGGTCCTGGCACCGCCACCTCTCCCACAACACTCCAGAGGAAGGAGCATCTCCAGCATGGCTGGCCTCCCCCGGGGCCTGGCTTTCCCTTTGTATTTTCTGCTGGATCAGCTGTGTGGCCAGCCTTCCATTCAGTCATTCATGAATCCTTTCAGAATGTCCTCCGAGAGCTCCATCAGAGGGAGTTCTGGAGACGGGAAATCCAGAGGCGGGAGGTTGGGTATTGGAATGTCCTTGGCTTTCCCCGTGTTAGCTGCAAACTTCTGCCAGGTAGAAGAGGCAGTGGCGGTGTCCGAGTGTGGCGGCAAGCCCCACAGCTCCGACTTCTCCACAAAGTCCGCATCGACGTCCAGCTCCTTCTCGGCTGGGCCCTTCAGGAGCCTGGCCTTTTCAGCCTTTAGCTGTTTATTTTCTTTCCTTAGTCTTTCGTTCTCCGCCACAAGGAACTCCACGTGCCTCTTCAACTCTGCAATCTTGGTTGCCTGCTCCTCTATAATCGTCTTATCATCTTTTGGGGCCTTGCTTCCAATACAGGGCTCTGACGGCTCATTCTTTTGCTGAAGTAAAAATAGCAACGTGTCTGGATCCCTGTCAAAGACCCCCTGCACCTCAGGGAGGTGCTTCTCTGTGGAAGGGATGTATGTCTGAGAAAGAAGAGGGCTCTGGCCTTCCGAGTCCTCAGAGGGTCTGTGAGATGCCTGCAGGTGGGGGACTCCATCCCGGTCTGTCCTCTGCTGCGCTTTCAACCGCTCCTCTCGCTTCGCTCTCTTCCACCTCTCCTGGATGAGGAGAAGCTGCTTCATGTGGCTATCCCTTTGCAGTTCCAGTGATAAGTGAGCCTGCTCAGACTGTGTCAGCTTCATGGCTTCAGAGAGATAGGCTGTCGCCTTTTTGTGACAAGAAATCGCTTCTTCGTATTTCCCAGCAGCTAACAAACGGTCTGCCCGTCGGCTCTGTTGGTGAGCAAGGTTGAGGGGTCCTTCCATCACTTCCATAGACCCCAGGGTGAGCAGCGGCCCGAGGCGGAGCGGCGGCGCCTGGGCACATGGAGGGGCAGCGAGGGCAGGGAGACGCGGCGGCTGGCAGAAGGCTCCTGGTGCGTGCCTTTAACCCCAGCACTGGGGAGGCAGAGGCAGGCAGATAGATCTCTCTGAGTTGGAGGTCAGCCTGGTCTACAGAGTGTGTTCCAGGACAGCAAGAGCTATGTAGCAAGACTGTCACAACAACAACAACAACAACAACAACAACAACAACAAGCAGAACATACTTTTAGCTGATAGAGTATTATGTAAGCCACAGTGGTGGCCCATGCCTTTAGTCCCAGCATTTTGGAGACAAAAACAAGTGGATCTCTGAGTTTAAGGCCAGCCTGGTCTATGTAGTGAGGCCCTGTCTCAAAAACAAAGATTAGGAGTCCCAGAGAGGGCCTGCCTTACTGGTCTCTTCCACCATTTCCCCAAAATGCCTGCAGCTGCTCTTCCTGTCCTCCAAATATGCTCACGGATTTCCGCTGCACACTTTCTTCCTGTCGTTTCTCCCAGCCTCATGGCTTCCAGGCCCAGTTCTAGTATCACATCCCTTCCACTGTCTCAGTGTGTTCATTGTCATCCACCCGTTCACAGTCCCCAGCAACCCAGCAGAATTCTGGAAGAAGACAGCCCTGTCCTGTGGGAGAGCTTGGCTGAACACTGTACAAATAACAGGGTGAGTTTTAAAAAATATTTATGGGCTGGAGAGATGGCTCAGTGGTTAAGAGCACCCGACTGCTCTTCCAGAGGTCATGAGTTCAATTCCCAGCAACCACGTGGTGGCTCACAACCATCTGTAAAGAGATCCGATGCCCTCTTCTGGTGTATCTGAAGACAGCTACAGTGTACTTATATATAATAAATAAATAAATCTTTAGAACACTGCTGCAGAAAGACTTGTGAGTTTGAGAGGTTGGTCTGGCTAGATAGTAAGACTATGTCTCAAAAAAATTTTTAAAAAAAAAATAAAAATAAAAAATATTTATTATATTCCTACACACACACACACACACACACACACACACACACACACACACGATGTAGCTATCTTCAGACACACCAGCAGAAGAAGGCACCAGATCGCATTTCAGATGGTTGTGAGCCACCATGTGGTTGCTGGGAATTGAACTCAGAACTCGCAGTGCTCTTAACCATTGAGCCATCTCTCCAGCCCCTAGGGGTGGTTTTTTATTCATTTTTTTCATTTCTTCCTTTGCTTCTTTTTCCTATTTCCTAACAATAACAATCTGTGTACTTTTCTTCTCTTAAAAGACTTATTTTTATTATTTTTAATTATGCATATGGCTTTGTGTACACAGAGACCAGAGGCACTGGATCCCCTTGGGCTGGAATTACAGGAAGCTGTCACCTGTCTTAGGCAAGAACTTAGTATTTTTAGACAAGATTCAAAGAAATCTGTGGTGGCTACTAGAGGTGCAGGGCAGCAAGATAGAGCTTCAGTGTGATTTCAAGCTTAAGGAGACAGGCTGAGAGCGGGCTGTGACCATGATACAGGCCACACATGAGCTATTTCAAGAGAGGAAACTGACAAGTCAACAAACCAGATATAATTAGGTTTAAAAAAAAAAAAAGGAAAGAGGAGTCAAAGATGCTGTCTGGTCTGAAGAGTTATAGTTCTAAGACAAAGCAGAGAAACTGCAACAGCTCGCACCGTTGTCTCAGCACATAGGAACCTGAGCCAGGAGAATCAAGAGCTCAGGGTTAGCCCGGGTTACAGAGTGAGAGACTGTCTCACTCAAAAGCAAAACAGAAAGGACTGGAGGGAGGGAGAGATTGTATAGGGAGTGGAATGAAGCAGGTTACAAGGATCCTGTCCCTGAGATTAAACACCCAAGGAGAGGAGTCCATTTCTAAAAAAGATTTATATATATATGCTCTATCTGCATGTACCGATACCAGGTGCAGAACAGGGCACCAGATCTCATTACAGATGGTTGTGAGCCACCATGTGGTTGCTGGGAATTGAACTCAGGACCTCTGCGAAAGCAGAGAGTGCTCTTTAACGCTCAGCCGTCTCTCCAGCCCTGAAAAGTTCATTTTTTTTATTGACTAATGTTTTGCAAAACTTCCCACCAAGTAGTATATATTTTACACAGCATGTCCGTTAAAACACAAAACCACACTGAAAGTTACAGGACAGAGAGAAGGGTGAGGCCGGGCCGGGAACCCCAGTAACAGGGAGGAAAAGGCTGACTGTGCAAAAGCTCACTCAACTCAGAGACTAAACATTTCCTTCCCTTCAGCATGCTGAGGTCCCTGTGGTTTAAGACTTGGTGACCAACACCCTGTCGGGAAATTAATTGTCCTGCCATCTACCCTCAATCCCTTCTCCCACGGGGCTCCAGGGAAAGAGATTTTAGCAAAAAGGCCACACACATTTAAGAGTCCTGAATCGGTCTCAGCAAGCCAGAAAGTACTTACCTTTAAGAACCATCTCTTTCATTCTCAGCCTGGATAAGCATTTTCCTTGGGAAAGGGGGTATATGTAGGTCTCCAATTTATGAGTTTCAAGGCCACGGTCTTATAATTGGGACAGACTAGAGGAAACAATTGCTCTTTGCAAAGCCAGAGCTCTAAATCAAAGCCTGGAAAAGAGGCCAAGGGCCCTAGGCTAACATCTGTTGTTGAGTCATAGCCTGAACAGACTTATGCCTTAGCTCAGCAGCTTGGCTCTGAGGAATGAGAGAACTCGGGGGATTACACAGGCCCCACAAAAACAGCCACCCAGAACCAGGAGCTGGCTAGAGAGGGAGCATTGCTTTTCTATCCCAGTGGGCATTATCTTCCTCCATTAAGGTATGGTGTCAAGCAGAACATCCTCCCAAAGGGGAAATGTTTCATGGAACAGTTCACGGTGAACAGTGATTTAAAATGGGGACGAGGCTAGGCATGGTGGGGTATACCTGTGGTCCCAGCACTTGGCCAGCAGAGCAGGGGGATGGTGACTTTGAGGCTGGCCTGAGCTATATGATGGGACTCCCAAGAAAGACTCAGACAGAGATCCAGAGACACAAAGAAAATGGACAGGAGAGGTTGGGGATTTCGCTCAGTGGCAAGCGCAAGGCCCTAGGTTTGGTCCCCCGCTCCGAAAAAAAAAAAAAAAATGGACAGGAGGCACCTGGCCTGGACCTCACTCTGTAGACCACGTAGACCTCAGCTCCACAGAATCAACCTGCCTCTGCCTCCCGAGGACTGGGGTTAGACGTGTGCCCCACTATGCTCTAAGTTCTTTTATTTATTTTGGCAAACTTTTATTTTGAGACAGGCTCTTACTAAGCTGACCAGGCTGCCCTTCCATTTTCAGTCCTCCTCCCTCATCACCAAAGCAGCGGAGGCTAACGACCTGCTCGTCTTAGCTGAAACAGGAGCTACCAGGCTCTTCTCTGCTTAGCGCAAGGAAAAATGAAGACACGGAGTATGGGCAGTTGTTGGGCAGGCCAGGAACAAGCACTCCTGTGAGCTTCTCTTCCAACACCAGGCATGCAGCCCAGGTTTATAGGAGGCTGACAATGATGGCTGCATGTCTGGGCAGCTCTTAATGCCCTCGTGGCAAATGTCCCAGAGAGGCAGAACTCAACCTCTCTCCAGTAGCACACAGGAGTTGGCTGAAAACACCACAAAACACAGGCAATAAAAAAAGGCAGAAGCCAGGAGTTACCATCTCCTCGATCCCATCCAATATCTCTGACTAGAAAGGCTGTCGAGATGCTGTGGCTTCCCACGCACTCTCCTGCCTCCTCCTTGGCCTTGCTCCTTTCCACAGTGTGCAGTGGCTTAGGAAGCAGATACCAGAGCTCCCCTCCTGTTTTGTCTTTTTTTTTTTTTGGATCCAAAGAATCTTTTAGAGCCTTGCTTCTGATCTCCAGAAAGTCTCCTGCCCACTTCCTATCTCCACCCCACATCTCTGCTCCTCCCATGTAGCCCAGCAGGCCCTGCTGGAGAGCCTCCCTTTCCTGCAGGGCAACACTCACTCCTGCATCCTCTAGCTGGGCCAGTCTTCTTGGCACCCTTGCCAACCCCACCCTGCTTCCACCCTGTTAATATTCTGAGACAAGCAGTCTGGATATACCTGTGCCAAGCAAGACTGCCAGTGAGAGAGAATCCCAGGAGTCAGGAGACACATCCAGATCTGGGCTGGGAGGTTTCCAGCACATTTTGATGCCTGTACTGTGAATACAGCTGAAGCAGGGGGAGAAAAGTTACATTCTCAATGGAAAGAGAAAGGGAAACCAGAGGGACCAGGCAACAGGACTGTGTTGTTTCCCATTTCCTTGGCCCAGAAGAGTTTGTGTAATTTCAGCTATGTCTTGTTTGGCCCTGTAGCCAACTAGCTTCCTGGCAGAAAGGGAGGGAAAGAAAAAAACTAGTGTACGAACAGAGATTGCCAGAAACTACTAAACCCTGGAAGAGAGTTGCAGTCAGCATTTCCAGAGCTTTTCACTTCGGCAAAGGATGTGAACTGCCCATGTGACTCTACTCTGACTGCAGCCCCTCCGTGCAAATCAGGACGCAAGGTGGCCAAACTCAGGGATCCCACGAGGTCACTACCTTAGACAGGGTCAAAGCTCGGGTTAAACCATGAGGCCTGATGGCTTGTAACTTTTCTGAATACCACAACTCCTGCACACTATGGTCTGAGAGAGCTGCAACTCACTGTTCACATGTTGACACAGGATGCCACCTTTGAGAGACATATATTAGGTGCTTTCCTTCTCCCCAAACAGTAAAAGGCTCACAGGGCAAAGAGACATGTTAGCATAATTTATTAAAGTCCCATACAAAGACTGTGTGTGTTACAGACAAGGAAAGAATTTGAAGGGACACAGAGATTACGTTCAACCCCCTCATTCCGCCTGAAGTCTCAGGAACTGTACAGACAAAGCCAGGCTCTGGGTCCAGTCCTGGCACAGAAACACACAGACTTAAGGCTTCTGGTTGTGAGCCAAGCAGATCTAAAACTGAACCTGTTCCTATGGTCCCACACTCAGATTCGTGAATACTCTCGAGGCTACTAGACCACACCACACTACAGAGAACACGACGAGCTGCAGGGTCATTCAGGGCTGGGATGGAGGTTGTTAGGGGTGGGAAGGTTCAGAGAGAGAAGAAGAACCAGCCTCCCAAACAAATCTTGACTGCCCTATTCCCCAAACAGCACACACCAGGCACGCACACGAGCCTCCTGAGTTCCAGGTCCACTCTGGAGAAAGAAGGGAAAAGCAGCAGCTAGAGGGATGGCATGAGGAATCAGTATGACACTGTGAAACCGACCAGGCCAAGCAGAATGCTTTCCCCATGTCCAGGTAAACCCAAATACCTTAGCAGAAGGCTGAAGAACACTGGCTCTAAACCAAATATAAGATGTAAGCAAAACCAGCAATAACTTAGCAAAATAAATACAGTAGCAGTTCTCAGCTCTGCGTTATACAGTAGCAGTTCTCAGCTCTGCTGTTATATAGTAGCAGTTCTCAGCTCTGCTGTTATACAGTAGCAGTTCTCAGCTGTTATACAGTAGCAGTTCTCAGCTCTGCGTTATACAGTAGCAGAGCTCAGCTCTGCGTTAGGAAGACTGAGGTGTGCCTCTCAGGACACCGCAGGGGAAAACCCACAGATGGGGAGCTTCCACAGCCCTAGAGAATCGACCTACTAAAACTGCTGCCCGAGTATACATTCCTTTGTCCCCCAAAAGGCAAGGCTATCTAGTAGGCAAGGTTCCCTGGCTAAGACCAGTTAGCCCCATTGGCTGCCTGTAAAATGCCCTGGTCAGCATGGCACAAGGGTGGAGCCAAGTGGAAAAGCAAACAGTTTGTTGCTAAGAACCGAGCTGTGTTTGCAGAAGGAACTTTGTTCCCCCAGGACACGCTCCAATCACTGTGCGTCTGTGCTTCTAGCTTTTGGGGCTGAGATGAATTTTGTCACTTCTCTGGACTTGATGAGGGCCTGGCTTTTGGGCAGCCAGATTCCAGTGCATACAGCAGGGAAGCTCTGTTGCATGGAAAAACACTAACTGAGAATAAGGATATTGCTCCGTTCCTGCTAGCAGGAGTCTGTCTTCCCAAGGTCTGCAGTGTCCGGAGACTGTGCTCCTGACCGTCTGCCAGCAAGCAGTGGAGAGGAGCCTGGGGCAGGAGCCCGAGACCTGGGGCCACCAGGGTAGTCAGGAAGTCAGAGTCAGTATCAACCGTCTCAGGGTGGAGGGCTTCTCTGCAAGACTGAGGCGACAGCAATGGCAGCATCCATCTCCTGGCAGCTCAGGTTTCCACCACGCGGATGAGAGGCAGAGGCTTAGGGCTGGGAGGCTTCGATATCCTGACACTGGAGAGAAAGGAGTAAACGCTGAGGAGAGCGGCTGTGCCCAACTCCAGAGAGCCTCCCCTCCATGGTGCCTCTGGAATACTACACTGTGGGGCTGACTTATCTCTAGAGAGCTCAGTAGTGTGGAGGACAAGCTGTGGCCTGACACTTCTCTCTGGTGTCAAGGGTGACAGACAGGAACAGTTACATATCCAAGAGGTTGGACAAAGCTGGGTTCCCCCCAAGATTTAAGGCCTTTTTTTGACTCTCTTAGAAACAAAAGACCCTTCTCTAGAAATACACGACTATATGTATAAATTTGTGATAGGGAAATATTACAACTGTATCTTACATACAATCTTTGGGGGCTCATAACTCCCAGAAGCCATGCATGGTCCTCCCAGGCTACAGGGTAGCCTGTGGAACTTGGATGGGAGATTGGGGCAGCAAGCCGGGTTTAAGTCTTCCTCAGCAAGGAGGGCTCTCCTGTTCTCCTGGGCCCACTCTGCACACGTACTTACCTGCCCAGGTTCTCTGTCTTGGCCCGGGTCTGTGTACTGAAGTTTCCATGACTGACCTGCTTCTCTATTAGATGCTCCATGCGGTCATGCATCTCTAAGTTCTGAAAAGTGAATGTGGGTTACAGCGGGTCTCTCTGGCTTGCTGCATGCCCCATCTAGCCTGCATGGATGCTCCTGTTAGACCCATGTCTACTAGCAGCCACGGGTGTCCTCTCCCTTCATCAGACGGATCATACTCTGCCTCAAGTACCTGCCCTTCAGTAACTCGGCAACACTAGTCACTCCTGGTTCCCCTCCATATACACTTCCTGGACGGGCTTCTTGTCTTCAATCAAAATCGTTTTATGTCTTTGTCAGCAGCCTAGTTTTTAAAGTATCTGTAGTTTTGTTTTTGTTTTTACTTTTTGCTTATATGTATGTCTGTGTGAGTGTATACCACATGCATACAGGTGCCTTCGGAGTCCAGAAGAAAAGTGTCAAATGCCCAGGAACTGGATATACAGGTGGGTGTGGGCAGCCAGGTGTGGGTGCTGGGAGCTGAACTCAAGTCCTCTGGAAGAGCAGCAAGCCCTTAACCTCTGAGCCACCTCTCTACCCCATATTTTTGCTTTGGCTTGATTTTTCCTGCTATTTTTATCTTTAACTCTAGACCATACTTTCTCTAAATACCCTGTCTCTTATCTGTCTCTATTACACAGTGGCTTGCAAGGGAGTCAACAGCTGTGCAAAGCAGGAATGAGACTAGGAAGTCACCTTGATAGCCGACTGCACCCATTACCAGAGCTATGAGGAGATGCCAACCATTGCACGTGCCCTCTTCCTTCAAACCACTGTCGCAAAGCTCCAATGGTTGAAATGAGCCATGGTAGTGGCTTGTACCACAATGCTCGCCCCGAATGGCAGGGATAGGTCTTACCAGTCAGCTGCTCCCTGGAAGCTCTCCACCACCAGGGAACAACGCCCCCAGATACTTCCCCCCAAGCCGCCGCTAGACAGGACCAGCGCCTCCTGCCTATGCTTAAGCGCCCAGCTCTGTGTTGGGGACTTCCAACACACAAACCTCAGCCTCCAAATAGGCAATTTTCTCCTTGAGCTCTTGAATGGTGGCATCCTTTGACTGGATCACAGCTTTTGAATTCTGGAGCTGCAAAGATGTATAGATGTAGAGTTCATTTTGCAGAGACTACCCAGGCACTCGTCAAACTCTACACTGGTTATAGGGCAGACGCCAAAAGGGCAGCTCTGCCCCCTCACCGTTTCACTGGTGTTTCTACAAATCCTTTCTTTTTTTTTTCTTTTTTCTTTCTTTCTTTTTTTTTTTTTTTTCCGGAGCTGGGGACTGAACCCAGGGCCTTGCGCTCGCTAGGCAAGCGCTCTACCGCTGAGTTAAATCCCCAACCCCTTAAATCCTTTCTTTTCATCACTAATGAACCCAGAAGCAGGAGGAGGAGAGGGGATGCCAAGCTCAAAGCCAAAGTACATAATAGGTGAAGCAAAACCCTTAGTTCTGGAAAATGTAAATTATTTATTCGTTTGTCTAGGGAGCATTTACTGAGTGCACACCACATCACAGATACCGTTCTAGACAACGAGAAATGGCAGCAAACACGACACAAGTAAAGGGAGCTGGCATGAGGGGAGGAAATGACCCCTCCCTGTCTGGGGAGGGAAACTTATGGTCTCAAAACAGTTTTGCAATTGGGGCTATTCCAAACACGTTACTCTGATGCTCAGGCAGAACAGTTAGGCAGGAGATCTGCAGGAGGGACAAATCCTCCTTCATCTTCACCGATAACCGGATTTTTTTTTTAAAAGATTTATTTATTCATTTATTATATATAAGTACACTGTAGCTGTCTTCAGATACACCAGAAGAGGGCATCGGATCTCTTTACAGATGGTTGTGAGCCACCATGTGGTTGCTGGGAATTGAACTCAGGACCTCTGGAAGAGCAGTCGGGTGCTCTTAACCGCTGAGCCATCTCTCCAGCCCGATAACCGGATTTATTATGATTCCATTACTCATTTACCAAAAAGATTTAGAGCATAAGTGAGACCATTGGAAAAGCAGAAACTCAATGTAAAATCAGTGTTAGGGAAGGACTGTGGAAAGCAATACCTAAACTCGGCTAACTGGCAGCCTTGATGCTCCCGGGACCCCCTGTTTTAAATTTAATTACCCAGGGGAATAAGTGATGGACACACAGGCTTGGGGTACACACAGGGCAGCTAAGACGGGACCCCTTTACCTGCTCTATCATCTGCCGAACTTTCCGCTGCTGGCTCTTCAGCATGTCATCCAGGTGGTGGATCTTCTCCCGAAACCCAGCCACTTCCTTTTCTAGAGAAGCAGACCTGGAGATAAAGACCAGGAAGCTGAGGTGAGGTCACACTTGCCACCAAGGGTGAGTCCCTGTGCTCCAGTGGCTTGCCCTAAAGAAC
The DNA here is from genome assembly GCF_021556685.1 of Rattus norvegicus. Taxonomy (NCBI): domain Eukaryota; kingdom Metazoa; phylum Chordata; class Mammalia; order Rodentia; family Muridae; genus Rattus; species Rattus norvegicus. The sequence continues at coordinate 184,336,558 of NC_141535.1, forward strand.
AAGTTACCAGGCACTTTAAAACATCACTGACAAGAGATGGGTAAGTCATCTGCACGCCATTAGGGGGCAGCATGATTTGTTTGTTTTTCCAGCTTTTCTGTTTTAGGTGGTAGCCCCAGCTCAAAGGCCTCAACCTCAAAAGGCCTCACCTGCTAGGACTGCAGGCAGTACAATCATGCCTTGCCTAGGTCAGGGTGATTTGTTTGTTTGGTTGGTTGGTTTTGGTTTTCCAAGACAGCACTCTCTGTGTAGCCCTGGCTGCCCTGGAACAGACCAGGCTATCCTCGAACTCAGAGATCCACCTTCCTCTGCCTCCTGAATGCTGGGACTAAAGGTGTGTGCCACCACTGCCTGGCTTCTTTTTTTTTTTTTTAATATTAACATTGGTATTAAAATTTTTCAGTATTAAAGCCAGGAGAGGGCTAGACAGATGGCTCAGCAGTTAAGAGCACTGGCTGCTCTTCCAGAGGTCCTGAGTTCAATTCCCAGCAACCACATGGTGGCTCACCACCATCTATAAGGGGATCTGATGCCCTCTTCTTGCATTTAGGTGTACATTCAGATAGAGCACTCACACCTATAAAATAAATAAATCGTAAAAAAAAAAAAAAAAAAAAAAAAAAAAAAAAAAAAAAGCCAGGAGAAAGTTGGCTGCTTTGTGTGTTGTAAGTTTCTGATTACTCCAAAGATTTAGGTAGAAAGTAGGATTATTCTAATCAAACAAAGCCAACATCTTCAATAAGAAATATCTGCTCTCTGTCCTTAATTTTTTTAATTATTTATTTTTATAATTTTTAATTATTTATTTATTTTTATTCTATGTGCGTTGTTTTGCCTACACATGTATCTGTTGGATCCCCTGAAACTGGAGTAACAGAAAATTGTGAACTGCCTCATGGGTGCTGGGAATTGAACTCAGGTCCTATAGAAGAGCAGCCAATGCGTTTAACTGCTGAGCCATCTCTTCAACCCTTCTGTCCTTAATTCTTTTTTCTTTTTTAAGATTTATTTATTTTATGTTATATAAATACACTGTAGCTGTCTTCAGACACACCAGAAGAGGGCATCAGATCCCATTTCAGATGGTCCTGAGCCACCATGTGATAACTGGGATTTGAACTCAGAACCTCTGGAAGAACAGTCAGTGCTCTTAACCACTAAGCCATCTCTCCAGTCTCTGTCCTTAATTCTTAATAGAGAATTCCTCAACCCCTTGTAAATCTACAAGCACAGGAACGATGGCGATGTGTTTTACTGTATAGAATTTGGTCTTTGGGTTTCTAGCTCCTGATAAGATGTTTGGAATCTTCAGGAGGACTAAGGAGGTCTTAAGTACACAGAGGAAGTGAGTGTTGATTGGGTTGTGTAGACGACTGCAGGATGGCCTAGTTAAAAACTTATATACTTCAACCCCTCTCCAACATCTGGGGGAGAAACCAAACATGCCTGCACATTGAAACATTCCCCACATCCTGAACAAAATGTTCAAAGACCTGTCAGGACAAGAAATGCATACACATGTCAAGAGAACAACATTCACCAACTAGACCTCACCCTACACACTATTTCATTGACTGTTCACTGGATCCTTTAAGAACCTATAATATTAAAAAAAAGAAAGAGGGGTTGGGGATTTAGCTCAGTGGTAGAGCGCTTGCCTAGCAAGTGCAAGACCCTGGGTTCGGTCCCCAGCTCTGAAAAAAAAAGAAAAAGAAAAAAGAAAGAAAGGAAGAAAGAAAGAAAGAAAGAAAGAAAGAAAGGAAGGAAGGGAGGAAGGAAGGAAGGAAGAAAAAAGAACCTATAATATTGCGTTAGCAGTTCCATGAGCCACTACAATAAACTCTTGAACCTGAGGAAGCAACTGGGTAGAACTCCCCCCCACCTCCCCACAAATGGGAAAGATGCATGGGCACACTTGAGCACACTAATTGGTAGAACTGAAGCCTTGACATGTGGGGTCCACATTAGGTCTCAGACTTGAATTAGACAGCGAGACCCACAGTCAGTGTCTGGAGAGAAGCAGAAGATTGCTTTGATGCTATGATGCTGTGAGCAGAGAGCAATTTCCCTAATCGCTTTTGAGAATGCCCAGAGATTCCTGAAAAGCTCTGGTTATTCCCAGTTCTGCCTAAAAGTATCAACAAGCACGTGCTGTCAGAAAATGGTAACACCCAGGCAGTGGTGGCGCACACCATTAAGTCCAGCACTCCTGAGGCAAAGGTAGGCAGATCTGTGAGTTTGAGGTCAGCCTGGTCTACAGAGTGAGTTCCAAGACAGTCTGGCTGCACAGAAAACTCTCAAAAACAAAACAAAATAAAACAAAAGTGGGCAGTACTCAGGGTGAAGTGGTAACAATGCACTGGTGCTCCAACATCCTTCCTGAAGGTTCTAAATCCCACCCTCAGTTCTCCACATGAGGTGAGCAGTGATCAAACACTATTCCAGAGCATTAGTTTGGGATTACCTCATCTTTTGTTTCTTGTCCTCTTCCTTTTTACTCTGCCCTTAGTACCTCCCACACAGAGGAAGAGCGAGGTCTGTATGCAGTCATCCCTCAGCACCCAAAGAGGATGATTATAGAACCCCTCAATGCATTTGCACATGTCCCTCGAATGCACACCCTCCCTTACACTTTACCTAATACAATATAAATGCCACTGAAATAACCGCTTTGTTTGTCTGGGGGGCCAATGGCAACAAAATAAGACTTCAGATATTCAGTAAAGAGAGAACTTCAAATTTCCTGGTTTTGTTTGTTTCCTTTGAGGCAGGGTCTCACTCTGTAGCCCTGAATGACCTAGATCTTGCCTGTAGATTAGATTGGCCTAAAATTCATAAAGATCCACCTGCATCTACCTCATGGGTACTGGGATTAAAGGCATGAGCCACCACTCCCAGCTCCAACTGTTCTTTTAGTTACTCAGATCAAATAGAAAGGAAGGTAGAATAAAAAGATGCTGTACTTTCCTATGCCGGGAAGGTCAAACTTGGGTTGTCCTAAAGAAGAGAAAACACCCTCTGGACACAGAGGAGCAGTGGCAGACGGGTCTGCTGATCTTGGCCCTTCAAGGAATGTCTACCGAATGTGAAAAAGATCACTGATGACCAGACCCACCGTGGCTTACTGAAACTAAACGATTAAGTTGCACAGGCTGGCCTGGATCTCATGATCCTCCTCCTTCTGCCTCCTGAGTCCCTGGAATAATAGGTTCAGACTACCACTACTGCATCCAGAAAGATCGTAATCAGTTCCACTCTGTAGCACAAGCTGGCCCTGAACTCACAGCAATCCTCCTGCCTCAGCCTTCTACATGCTGGGATTATAGGCATGTGCCACCATGCTCTGTCAACGTCTTGTTTAGTCTTGAACATTCAGGAGGCAGTCTTTGCTCTGAGGAGAACTGATCTGCAGCCTCTGATCCCCTCTCCTTGGAGGAACTCTGCCAAACCCTCTAACCTGGTAGTTAATACGCTCAACAACCCCTGTAGACCTCTGAGGACGGCAGGCGGTTCTCGGTTTCCATCTGAACTGCTTAGAGCAACAAAACCTCCTGCCTTGAGAGCCGTGAAGCCCATGCTCCTCAGCTCTGCCTGACCTTATAAATCCTTTTCTTTAGGTCACTGGCCCCATGTTAAATGAACTCCCTGAAGGAGGCAGTCCTCGGAGCAGTATCTGGCTGGGTGGGGCTCCACCCTATGCAAGCACATTGAGTTAGAGCTGGAAGATCTGACATCAGCACCAGCTTCCTTCCAGAGGGCACATAGCTCGCCCTCTCTTCCCTGCACCCAGCTTTACAGTGAACAAGGGCCCTTACTTTTCTCTTTCTGCTTGACAGTCAGCGTTCTTGATCCGAAGCTCTTCTAGGGCCATGTCTCCTTCCCTGACTTTCACCAGTAAGGCCTGATGCTCCTGGGTGGGACAAAAAAAAAGGCCTGTAGCAAGAACAGACATCAACACCTTGGGGTGAAATGGGTACCTGAACAGGGGCTTGGCTGCTACTGGGGCTGGGACTGTTGCCAAAGAACAGCAGGCCAGGCTGGTTTGATGGGTGGCCTCCCCTGTCAGGGGATAGCCCTTCCCACTCTCACATACAGAGCCTTCCCAGCCTCACCCAGCGGCCTGAGGGAGAACTTGGCCCGGCATTGTGCAAGCCCACCTGCCACCTCTGGCTAATCCTGAATGAAACACTGAGTGACTGTCGGCTCTGAATCCGAGGCTGCAGAAACCCCAAGGGGCATCTATGTGAGAATAAGGCTAAGGTGGGAATAGTTTCACCTGCAGCAGAAGGAGACTGAGGCTGGATGACAGACCCTCCGTTCCTAAAGCGCTGGAAGGTATCAGAACGTGTGTGCATGGCTGCTAAGAAGGGATGCTTTGGGGGCTGTTAAGGAAAGAAGCCTTAGGCCCCATTCTGCCCCAGGGCTGAACTCTGAAGCCAGAACATCACCATTACCGCCTCCATCCCCAACAAACGGCTCTGCAGCTCCCCGATTTCTGCCGCTTTCTGTTCCACTCTGTCCTCCTCTCTCTGAAGGGCCACATTGCTCTGCTCTGCTTCTCGCTGATACCGGCTGAGTGTGACCTACAATGCAGAAGGGTGTGTTCAACGGTGAACGGGAAAAGGCAAACATAGATAAACCTTGGAAAGGGAACCTGGCTGGGGTGGCTTCAGGGAAGGCTGGACAAAGGAAGCAACCATACTGGGCACACTGTCACTTCCCATCCCCTCGGGACTGTATGGAGACTAACCGGCCCCTCCCAGACTAACTCCATCTCCAAGGTCAACTGGCACACAATTCATCAGGACCCCCCAGCTGACACCCTAGAACACCTCCAAGACACTTGTCGGGGTGACAAGCTTAACCCAATGCTGGGGCTTCTGTGCTGGTCAGAAGCAAACAACCTAGGAGACACATTCCCATCTTTGCATTTCCCCACTCTGCCACCTCCAGTCAAGCCAACAGCGTCTGCACAAGGTGCTGCGGCAGGCGGTCTGTCCTTTAGCAGCCGAATTGTTAGAATGGGAGAGTAAGGAAAGACCCTGCCTTGTTTCTCTGCTTTCATCTCGCTAACGCCTGCTTACCCTTCAGGTCCCACAGACATCCCCCCTAAGAACCCTCCCAGCCCTGGGAAGGTTCTTCTCAGGTTCCGAGCACCCATGAGCACAGTGCAAGCTCATGGCAGACAGGCCTTGGGTCCTTCCACGCTGCCAAAGAGCCGCAAAGTTCCCTGCATACAGCCATTGCTGGACAGGTCTCAGTGGAACTGGCACTCACTTGTTTTTTCCCTTCTTGCCCCTCACAAATAAAGCCAGGGAACAACGGCAGGGCCCATGCTACCACCAGGGTACTTCGCCATTTCACCGCTTCCCACTCACCCCAGACACCTGATCGCTTGGTAAAAGAGACTCCAGATGAGCTCCAGAAGGCCTATTTCTCTGCCTATTCCTAATCTCAGAATCAGGGCGGAAGAGGCCCGATGCAGGAAATGTATGAAGGGACCTGTCTGCATACCACCTGCCCTGGCCAAGCAAGTTCAATGCAAATCTCTCCTGACAGCAGGCAGAACACGAACCCATGGTTAACGACAGACGATATTTATGATAACCGTCCATCTTGCCCTTCATACCCCCAGGTTCAGAAAACCAGACCGCACAGTCTTATTCACCAGAGAGCTTAGGAGACAATGATATGTATTGGCCTCCTGAGCAGGTGCTTAGAAAAAGGGGCTCTCATTTCAGTACACAAATACCATACACAGTGAGTTAAAGCCTCGATCTAAATTTCCAATTAGAATCGGAGATGCAAAAGACAAACATAAAAACCCAACAGGCCCAAACAAACAAAGCCAGACCTCCATGTCCAGTAGACTCCCCTGTCCTGCTCACAGAAGAAGCTGACAAAAGGGCGCCTGCTGCAGGTGGGTAAAGAATAGCCCACTGTCCCAAACCATGGTGTCTGATCCCGGCCTTGTGCCTGAAGTTTACGTTCAGGCAGCTCTTCCTTAGGAGCAGCTGGTTCCACCACAGGCATCAGAAACGACCAGTGTGTCTGGAACATCACAATTTCCCAAGGCTTCCAACACCCTGACCCTGCTGGGGTTGCAGCTTTAGTCTCCTCTCCTTGTAGCTTTTGCAGAGAACAGAGGACTAGGTGGTCACTGGATTGGTACATAAATACCAGATTCTCTAAACTGTGTCATGGAAAAGGGACCGGGAACACCTTTACCAAACAGCTGCTTTGAGCACAAACTGGTCTTCAAATTGTCCCAAGTCAAACTCCAAGAAAAACAAAGCCTCGCTCCCTCTTCTCAACCCAGGGAAGACAGTGCTCACACACAGCCTCCCACAATCCAGACACGGTGTCCAACAGCTCTCGGGGAAGCTGCGTCACAGGCTCAGCTTCCCTAACCTTCAGGGCAGTTCATCATCCTCAGTGTTATTCTTCATCCTCCATCTTCCTCTCAAAACTTCTCTTGCCTAGGGTCAGTAAGACAGATGCACAAACAAAGGTGCTTGGCGTTGAGCCTGGGGACCTGGGTTTGATGCTCAGGAGCAATAGAGTGACAGGAGAGAACCCACTCCAGCAATACAGTGACAGAGAGAACCCACCCCAGCAATACAGTGATGGGGAGAACCCACCCCAGCAATACAGTGATGGGGAGAACCCACCCCAGCAATACAGTGATGGAGAGGACCCACTCCAGCAATACAGTGACAGAGAGAACCCACTCCAGCAATACAGTGATGGAGAGAACCCACTCCAACAATACAGTGACAGAGAGAACCCACCCCAGCAATACAGTGACGGAGAGGACCCACCCCAGCAATACAGTGATGGAGAGGACCCACTCCAGCAATACAGTGACGGGGAGAACCCACCCCAGCAATACAGTGATGGAGAGGACCCACTCCAGCAATACAGTGACGGGGAGAACCCACTCCAGCAATACAGTGATGGAGAGAACCCACTCTAGCAAAGAGAAACTCAACCTCCACACATGCACTTCGACACACCACCCATCCACAATGAAAAAAAAAATCTCTTTAGTTCCATAAAAAAAGAATTCAGGCTGGCTGTCCTCCTGCAAGATCCCAGTATGCCTATGAGGAAGAGAATCCAATCATAACATATTTTATTTGTGAGTGAACAATAACAGAAGGGTTATTGTTCTAACTGCACACAGAACAGACAATTGCTCAGTGCACTGTACTTAGCTTTTGCTACTCTGTGAGTTCTTCCTTCCAACATTCTCCACCCCTCTTCTTCCACCCTTTCAACCCCCTAACACTGGATAAAAGAGAAAAAAGGATAGAGAGAAAAGGAAAGAGATACCTGAATAAAGTCAGGGGTTGGAAAGGGGGCAACATTATAGTTAGACTACTTCCTGCTTGTTGGGGGTTGGTTCTAATGCTTTGAATTAAACCAGCCCCCAAAATCAGGAATCTGCATGTCCAAACGCTGAAGGTCCTTGTTCCCAATTGGTTTTTGATTGATTAATAAAGAGCCAATGGCCAATGGTGGGCAGATAGAATGAGGCATGACCTTGAGATTGGCATAGCTAGGGACTGGGATGAGGAAGAGAAAAGAATCGCCATGATTCGGAAGGAGATGGATCAGATTTAGTGCTGCAGAAGGAAAATCATCCAAATACAGGTAAGAAGGAGGAATGTGGCCCTCAGAAGGGCTGCCCAGAAGCATCTTGGATAGCAAAAACTAGGGAGTCACCCAGAAGGAGCCAGGGCAACAAAGATAAAATACAGAATTAGATGGTGTCAAACCAGGATTACAGGAGGGAAATGTATGCTAGCTGAGGGGAGGATTAGAACTGCCCAGCCTTTGAGCTAGCCAAGGGGTCGGTCGGTCGGTCGGTCTGTCTGTCTGTCTGTCTGTCTGTCTGTCTGTCTGTCTGTCATTCTTGAATCTAGATAGCTCCTGGGCAGGTGCAGGCAGCTACACCCGCTGATGAGATCCTTGGGCAAGTTTGATCTTTCCTGTCAGGATACCTAATTTCTTCTTGTTTCTTCTCTGTGTACAACTACCTAGGAAACGACAACCAACAGCAACCAACAGCCAACAACAACCCACCGTGCCTCTCAGGAGCCTAGCATTTATGCACCCCCTGAAAAGTTCCCAGAATTCCACAATTACAGAAACTAGCTGCAGCTGGAAAAATCACACTCCTGCTAGAGCACAAGACAAATCACAGTCAGTTGCTGTGAACAATCTGAAGCAGCCCCATATCCCACACCCAGATTAAAACAAAAAACATATTCTTATAATATTTCTGGTTTTTTTTTTAAACGAAAGCAAAATTCTAGAATTCCCACTACAGTACACTTCATTTTATACCCAAAGAATTTTCCATAGTGAACTGAAGATCTTGCACACTCTTAATAGATAGAGGGTTTATATTTACAGACTTTTAAAAAAATTCTTCTAAAACAATCTAGATTACTGGAGGGAAAAAAATTGGGCTAGTAAAATGGCTCAGCAGGGTACTGCCACCTAATGTGATGACCTGAGTTCAATCTCCAGGAGCCTCATGGTGGAAGGAGAGAAATGACCCCTATAAACTGTCCTCTGACCTCCATGTGCATGCCATGGAAGAGGCCCACACCCACCACACAAATAAATGAATGTAATTTTTTTTAACAAAATCAACTATAAGGCTATAAATGTAGCTTAGCTTCCTGGCCCTGTGCCGGTCTGGTGTGCATTCAATCTCCAGGACCTCCTTCTTCCCCTGCTCCCTGCCACGTACACACATAAAATCAACCAGGCATGATGCCACTGTCCTATAATACAGCACTTGGGAAGGTGGAGAATCAGGGATTCTTTCAAAGCTACATGAGACCCTGTCTCAAATACAACAGGGGCTGGAGAGGGCTCGGGGTTCCAGAGGACTCAAGCTTGACTCCCGTCACCCATGAGGCAGTCACGACCATCCAGAACTCCAGTTCCAGGAGATCGAATGCCCACTTCTGACCTTCTCAAGCACCAGGTATGGACGTGATACACATATATGCAGACAAAACAGCTATACACATAAAATAAATACAATCTAAAGATGACTATAACAATAATTAAGACACACTGCCTGTGTATCTACTGGCAGTTATTTCTTGACAAGACAGATTTATTCAATCACTGTCCACATTTACAAAATACCTACCTTATGCCATGTATTATGCCAGACTCTGGGCTTCTATGAACATGATAGCAACGGTCCCTGCCCACAAGGAACCTTTGACCCCATGATTCTTATAAGTGGGAGACAGCGATGACTTCTGAATTACCTGCTGTTCTAGACTAGAACTATACTCAGCTTCAGTGGACTAGAGAATCCAGATCTAACCTTCAAGGACTAGCCATGTTCAGTGGTAGAGCAGGGCCTAACATGCACAAGGCATGGGCTGTTCTGTCCTCAGCACTGCAGAGAAAACAAGGACATGAGCTTCACCAGATTTGGGCAGCAAACACTTAACATCTAAGGAAAGCAAAGGCAGGCAAGTTGAGTAATGCTTTGTAGCACTGCACTTCTTCTAGGCTGGCATCCACCAGAAAAATGAAGTCCATGCTGAGAAAATCACTGGCCCTTCATCCAGGAGCCAGTCCCCCAGGGCACCCTCTCTCCAGATGCCAACTCTTACCTCAAAAGCCACACGGTCTGACTGGTGTCGCTGCTCAGCCTCCCGCAGCTTGGCAAGCAACCCCTGCACAGTCTTCTTCAAGCTCTCAACATCTTCACTCATGCTGGGGTCCACCTAGAATCAGTGCAGAGACAGGAAGGGAAAGCTGCCACATCTGTGACTTAGTGAGAGGAGGTCCCTCCAAGCCACCTGCCACACTGAGATTTGGACTATCTTTGGGGACCACCCTCACAAAAAATTAGCATAACACAAGAAAGCACAACCAAACACGCAGGCATGCACACGAACATACAACACTCACATACAAAAATGCACACACACACACAGTCTCCCTTAATCCCTAAGGGACTTGTCTAGTCTCAGATAACCCAACTGTTTAGGACACAGTAACTTTTAAATACATCAAGGGAATGGTTTCTCTTCTTTTGGGGGTGTGGGGGGTGCATTCAAGACAGGGTTTCTCTGTGCAGCTCTGGCTGTTCTGGGCTGGAACTCACAATGATCCTCCTGCCTCCTCCTAAGTGCTGGGATTAAAGCCGTTCACCACTACCACTGACCAGGAATGGTTTCTTTTAAAACATTTTTACATGTATTTTATGTGTTGGGGTGGCGGTGTGTGTGACACAGAACACGTATGGAGGTCAGAAGACCACTTGCTGGAGGTAGGTCTCTCCTTCCACCTTGTGGGTGCCAAGGACAAACCCAAACTTGGCCACAGTCACTCTTACCTGATCATCTCAGTGGCTCAGTGGATGACTTCTCAGCGTGTGTGCGTGCGTGTACATGCATGGGTGTGCGTGCGTGTGCTGTCTTTATGGGCATGCCCTGCTTCCCTCTAGATTAGAACTATCTTTGCTGTTTGGACACACGTCATTCTCTAGCCCAGGCCGATCTGGGACTCATTATACATAGTCCCAGCCTGGCCTTAAATTTGTGGTCATTCATTGGCCTTTCCTGGCTCAGATTAAAGGTATGAACTACCAGTCCCAGTTTCAGATTAGAGCTGAGAAAAATGGCCTTGCCTCCCTTTAAGACTAGGCTCCCCAAGGACAGTGGCTATTTGACTCCCATCTCTCAGAGGGCAGCAGACCCAAAGCCCAAAGGCACATCTTCTGTTTTCACACCTCACAGGGGATGCATAAATAGGGCTGCTTCTGGATAGACAGGTTTAGAGCAAAGGCATGAAGACAGGGATCTGATGTGATGAAAAGGGTGTCTCACTGAGGCGACTGCTAGCTGTCCCTCCCAGACACACCCAACTGTGGGCTGGTGGTAAAGGCTGAGCAGACGTGTAGGGTCTCGCTCTCATTTTTGCTGTAAAGGCATGAAACACTGCATAACTCCCTGAGAGTCTGGCATGGACTCTGGGTTTTGCACAGTAGGCAGTGGCAAGACCTCTGCCTCAGCACAGAACCCTCAGCTGGGTGGAGAGAGGCATTTCCCAGCCTTCGTAGTCTTCTGGCTCCCGTGGGCCTCCATTTCTACATATATGAGATGGGATGGCTCCTCACCACGCCAGATCTCACAGGCTATGTCCAAAGTCGGAAAGACAATATCTGGTACAGTCTGGAGTTTGTAAGAAAATCTAGGCAGACATTGCCGTATAATTTATTACCAACAACTTATTTGCCAAATGCAGTGTTCTACGGAAAAAGAACAATCCGAGCTGCACATTTAGCATTAAGCACGTGGCTCAAACCATTCTGAAATCTGAACATTAATTAAGTCACTTGTCAGTTCCTCTCTAGTGTCACTGCAGCACCTAGGCCGAGTGGAAACACTGCAAGAGGATCCTGAATGTGTCTGTGACACATTTATTCAACGAGCCTTCTCACAAGACCCCTTTAATGACCTGACTTTTTTCATTAATTAAAATACATCAGCGTTTAAGCTAAGTAGCAGACTGTGTTTGCTGTAAGGCTTTGAGCTTTGTTCCCAGCACTACAGAGACGGGGTGGGGGAGGTTATAAAATACATGTGAGAAAAACAACTAACAAAGTAGACTTCGAACTGACATTCATCCTCCTGCCTCAGTCTCCCAGGTCCTGAGACTACAGGCAGGCGCCATCATTTGTGACTCTACAAACCAGACTTCATACAGTAATGTACATAGACCCTAAAATGTATTTTGAGAAAAAAATATTTTTAAAACAGGAAAAGAGATATAATCTAGCCATATTTAAAGTCATATAGATTAAGTATTTTATAGTTAGTGGGAAAAGAAGAAAACAGTCTGATCAGTGAGAGGCCTTGATGAACCATGACACACTGTGACTAATGAATAGGTGTGATTCAGTTCCACACTTGAAGGCCAAAACACCCAACCCCCAAAAATTGGCCTTGGGGCTGGGTGTGTGGTTTAGTGGTAGAGGCCATAATTACAGTTCTCAGCACCGAGCAAACAGAGCCCCTTAAAAACAAAACAAAAACAAAAAGCCACCCACCAAAGAAACAGGAGACAAAGAGATGTGGTGTGAGGTGCATGGATGAAAAGACACAGAAACTTCATCCGAGTGTAACTTCTCTGAAGACGAGACAGGGCAGAGAGGCAGGAAAAATGAGGGTGCTTACAGAGACACTGGCTTTCCTAAAAGGGAGTTAAATAGGATGCTAAAAGTAACAAGAGACCTCAGCTTACTTTGGGCCAAATGTTTGTAAAGGTGACCATAGTATTGCTTCTCTCTCATCCCAAATACCCAGACAACATACCTCATAAAACCACCTTCCAAGGTGATGGGATGGCTTGGTGATAAATGGGTTTGTGACCAATCATCAAGCTTGATGCCTGGAACTCACAGGGTAGGAGGGAGCCATTTCCCTTAAGCTGTCTTCTGGCTTTCACACACACGTGGGGGCATTCAAATGCTCATGCATACATATATGCACACACACCAGAGTGTATACACACACCTGAGTGTACACGCACACTTGAGTGCACACACACTTGAGTGCACACACAATAAATAGGTGCAAAACACAATGTTTTAAACCAAACTACCTGACAATTTCATTTACAAAAGGAAATTCTTTAAGACAAGAAATAGACTACCTCACGTATTTTTTTACTTAATTTTTAAAAAAGTTTTGCTTAGTCTTCAAAACATGTTGTAAATTATGTCCGTTGAACAGTGTAATTTAGAAAGCCACAAGATCACCATCCACCACTGTAAAGACACCTAGGTTGACTGCTTGTCTAGGGAAGCCTGTCCTGCCATGTGTGCTCTTTTTCCTAAGCCTCTCGATTTTCCTGATGTGCCCCCCAGTCTGAAATGTGCACAATCCTGCATCTTCCCTTCATTCTGACTGGTCCTGGAGTTATTCTGCAGGACAGTCAGGAATCTGGCTTTTCCTCCTCAGCGGCAGTCCCTCACGGAGACACAAAGTCCTTACGCTGTCTACAAGCTGCCACCACCACTGATGCTGAGACTAAAACTTTTAACATTTTCTTGGTTTACTTTCTGTGTTTCTAAATTTCCAAGATTTTCTACAGTTAGTATATCTGACTATTTAATCATATAAGGCAACAAATATCATTTTTAAAAAAGGACACCCACCATATGAAGCTCTACGAAGCAACACGATGTAAAACTCAAATAACGTTGGGCGTGATGGTGCACACCTTTAATCCCAGCACTCCGAAGGCAGAGGCAGAAGGATCTCTTGTTAGTTCCAGGCCAGCCTGGTCTACATAGTGAGTTCCAGGCCAGCCTGGTCTACAAAGTGAGTTCCAGGACAGCTGACACTACATAGAGAGACTCTGTCTTTAAAATAAAATAAAAAGGGTTGGGGAAGGGGTTGGGGGTTTAGCTCAGTGGTAGAGCGCTTGCCTAGGAAGCGCAAGGCCCTGGGTTCGGTCCCCAGCTCCGGAAAAAAAAGAAAAAAAAAACAAAACAGTAAAAAAAAAAAAAAAAAAACAAAACAGTAAAAAAGGGTTGGGGATTTAGCTCAGTGGTAGAGCACTTGCCTAGGAAGCGCAAGGCCCTGGGTTCGTCCCCAGCTCCGAAAAAAAGAACCAAAAAGAAATAATAATAAAATAAAATAAAATAAAAAGACTTAAATAAAAAGCCAGGTGTCTGGGGATGTGCCTTGGGAGTAAACGTACTTGTAGAGCATACAAGAAGGAAAATAAGGGGTTGGGGATTTAGCTCAGTGGTATAGTGCTTGCCTAGAAGCACAAGGCCCTGGGTTCAGTCCCCAGCTCCGAAAAAAAGAAAAAAAAAAAAAAAAAGAGGGAAAGTAAACAAAACTGTGCTTAACTCGACCCTCAATTATGCATGCACATATGGTGTGTTTAATAAGCACAGTATTTAAATAAGTATCTTTGCCTAGAAAACAATGGTACTAGACTTTGGATAAATATTAGAATCATTTAGAGCTCTCAAAGAGCCCTGATGCTGGCTACAGAGATGGCTTAGTAGTGAAGAGTTCTTCCTGCCCCTCCAGAGAAGGCAGGTTCAGCTCCCAGCATCTACCTGATGGTTCACAACTGTCCAAAACACTAATTCCAGGGGATCTAACACCCTCTTCCACCCTCCGTGCATGGGGCATACATGTGGTACACATATATACGCACTGGGAAAACACTCATGAACAAAAAGAAAGTCTTCATGCTCAGACCACACCTCAGAACAGTTATTCCACATCCCCCATGAGGGGACCAAGGTGTCAACTCCTTTAAAGCTCTTAGGGTTCATCCAAGGGGCAGCCAATCAGAGACACTGCTGTAGGAGGATCCACTACCAACAGTAGTTGCTTCTAAGCAGTTAGCTTAGGGTATTTTTGCCTTTTTTGTCTTTGTTGTTTACTTTTTATACCAAGTAAGTATGAGGTGGGATGGCCAGGTCTCTTCCCTGTTACCTACCTCAGGTGGGCTGCTGTAGAGAGTCATGGGACTCTGACTAAAGCCATTTGGCTTTTCTAGTACCACCTGTTTGAAGAAAAATAAAATCAGGAGTTAAAAACAATTTAACCGGGGTTGGGGATTTAGCTCAGTGGTAGAGCGCTTGCCTAGCAAGTGCAAGGCCCTGGGTTCGGTCCCCAGCTCCAAAAACAAACAAAAAAAAAAAAACCAAAAACCAATTTAACCAAGCAAATAATTTTGAAGCATTATATTTTAAGATGTCAAATGGTACAGACCAACAAGATGGCTCAGAGGCACTTGCCACCAAATCTGACAATCTGAGTTCAAGCCCCAGAAACCACCTAGCAGAGGAGAAAACTTGCTTCCTACAAGTTGTCCCTGGCATCTACATGTGTGTTGTGATGTAAGTTCATGCACATATGCATTCACATGCATGCTCATTCACATGCAAAATAAATGTGAAAACACTTTTTAATCTTATAGGGAAAGAGAGAGGGGAAAAGGAGGGAAAGAGGAGGAAGCAGGAAAGGGGTGGAATAGGGACAAACAGAAGAGAAGAGAGGAGCAAGGCAGGGAGACAGATTTCCACTGCTCCATGAGAAAACAGAAAGAGGGCTGTAAAATGGCCTTGAGGGAACTATAACCTGTGGGGTGGATCAAACAGACCTCGGGCTAAAGCTGTGTGGACTGGAAAACGTGTGAGACACATCCCACCCAGGAGTACAAGCCGTCACATGCCATATACACCACGCTCTCTTTGCAGTAGGGATCCTGACAGGTTTTGGCCAAGCATGAATCAAGAAAGGAAGAAGCTCTTCCATGATCCCATCTAACCCAAAGCCAGACCGCTCACCACGTGACAACCTGCTATTTGTGCCAACAAGAGGCCTGGACACTGTGGCCCGACTCTTGACTGAGCACAAAATGTTCTGGTGCCTCCCACCAGACAACTGGCCTCCACAGTCCTGCTTCAGCTAAAGCAAAATAAATCTGGAAATGATCACAACACAAAACCCAGTCAAGCCCACAAGGAACTGGGCTGGAGAGATGGCTCAGCAGTTAGGAGCACTGACTGCTCTTCCAGAGGTCCTGAGTTCAATTCCCAGCACCCACATGGTGGCTCACAGCCATCTGTATTGGGATCTGATGCCCTCTTCTGGTGTCTCTGAAGACAGTGACAGTGTACGTACATAAATGAAATATATAAATCTCTAAAAAAAAAAAAAAAAAAAAAAAAAGACTACAAGGAACCCATCTGGCACCAGCTACTAGGCCACTATTCCCTTCAGAACAGGGAGGGGGCTTCTGGAGAAAGACCACCTGACTCAAAGCAAAAGGCAAACAAAGGAGACAGAAGTCTGCTCTCAGGAGCCCAAGTGAAAGGTAGAGAAGACATTCCCTACTTCTGAGAACATTCCTTTCCTGGAACTTTGAAAAAGCTAGAATCCCACACTACCTTCTCAGAGATTTATACAGTATTTGCTCCTACACTATTGCTTCTGCATCCTGCATCGTAGGCCAGGCTAAGCACAGGGACAGGATGGTGGACCCCTAAGGAGTTTCCCAGCCCAGGGCTGAGACAGGACTGGATCGAGACTTTGGACTGAAGAGGGAGCAGCACTTGCAGAGGATCTGACTTTGCTTCCCAGCACCCACACGGCAGCTCATAATCATCTGTGACGTCAGTTCCGGGGATCTAACACTCTTTCGGCCTCCTGGGAAACTAGGCACATGCATGGTACATAAACACAGGCAGGGAAACACTCATACACATAAAATAAAAATAATAAATCTTAGCAGGGTGTGGTGGTGCACACCTTTAATCCCAGCACTTGAGAGGCAGAGGCTAGTGAATCTGCAAGTTACAAGCCATCATGGTTTACACAGTAAGTTCTAGGATAGCTAGGGCTACAAAGAAAGACCTTGTCTCGATAGATAATAGATGATAGATAGATAGATAGATAGATAGATAGATAGATAGATGAAATGGAATAAACACACAAGCAAAAATCCTTGTTAAAAAAGAGACTTTCGGGTTGGGGATTTAGCTCAGTGGTAGAGTGCTTGCCTAGCAAGCGCAAGGCCCTGGGTTCGGTCCCCAGCTCAAATAAATAAATAAATAAATAAATAAATAAATAAATGAATGAATGAATGAATGAATGAATGAGACTTTCATTTTACTTAGGGTCACCCAAGTTCAGCAGGATCAACTTATAAGAGTTTGGATCCATGGCTGATTGTCTCCGACTATGTGCTGGGAAGCCTGTCTCGGAGAATTCTCAGGAAACCAGATCCCTGATCCACTCTCCCTTCCTTACCATGTCCTGAGAGTCAGCACCATTCGAAAGTACCTGTATCTCCTGCTGATGCAGGGGGCCTCCTGGACTCCTGTCAAGCTTGCTACTTATATCCTCCCGGAGCTTCTGCAGGCAGTTCCTGGCCTGGGAAAAGAAGGCCAGACACTTGAGATTCAGGGCAGGGAAAGTAAACAACCTTTGGGTCACTGGCTGCAGACAGAGGAATTGTGTTCAACTGGGGTGACAACCCAACCTGTCTTGTACAAACAAGATAAATTAATCCCCTCCTCTGGCAGCACTGTCATGCTAGTTCAAAAGACATGTGATACAAAAGACAAATAAGATGTCTAGTATGGAATCCAGTGGTAAGTGCTAAGGAGAGGAAGAAGCCAGGCAGGGGCAGGGAAAGACTGAGGAAGATGGGATTAAGACCAAACAGATCACAGAGTTGGCTAGGTACAGGATACTTAATTATTTGTTGATTAATGGGTAACAAAATCAGATCTCTATGAGGTCAAGGCCAACCCAGTCTGCATAGAGTCCCAGGACAGCCACGGTTCCACAGAGAGATCCTGTCTCAAAAAACCAAGTAACAAATAGAAATATAGAACTAAATATAATTTAACACATAGGAAGGTACGGGGGCACTTCAGTGACATCAAAGGAACAGAAGGAAAAACTATCAGAACCCATAAAAGAAGGTAGCCCTGAAAATCTAAGGCTCAGGGAATCTAGGCGTTCCCTCCAAGGAAAGGGTCCACACCTCCTGGATGTACTGGACCTCACTCTTCAGCTGGTTGATGTTCTTCTCGTGGATCATCTTGTCCCCAGACCTCCCTTTCAAGTACACCTGCAGAAAGGATGACACTGCTCAGTTAAGAAACACACAGCCCGGGGGCTGGGGATTTAGCTCAGTGGTAGAGCGCTTGCCTAGCAAGGACAAGGCCCTGGGTTCAGTCCCCAGCTCTGAAAAAAAGAAGAAAAAACAAAAAAACAAACAAACAAACAAACAAAAAAAAAACCCCCCACAGCCCATACCCAGGAGGGAGGAAGGAACATACTGTCCCCACCTATTTACCTGGTGACTATTTGGTGATTTGACTTAGCAGAGCTAAAAACAGATTCCTATTACTCTGTGTGGCAGTGCCGGGGACCAAATGCAGGCCTCACTCATTCCAGACAAGTGCACCAACTGAGAGAGGGACTTACTGCTCTGCTCAGCATTTTCCAGCTGAGGAGACATCTCTGACTGTTAGAATACACCTGTGTTCAGGTAAGTATTAGATATGGTTGCAAAAGAATAAAAATAAACTCAATATCCAATGACAGGCAATTAACTCAATAAATTATAGTAGGTCTTTAATGGACTATTATGCAGCCACTAAAATGCCAGACGCAGACACAAAAGATGTTACAATGTGTCATAAGTATGGGAGAAGATGTCCCAACAGAGTATAGTTACATAATTTGATTTTCTTTTTTTTAAAAAAAGGTATACCTTTCTAGGAGGGTATAAAACAAGATGTTTACAATAATTACCCTGCTAGATTATGGGATAACACTGTCCTCTAAAGTAAGTAACGGCACTCGGTTTGGGGAGGAAGAAATGTGCCTATTTGTAGATGGCAGAACCTTCCAGAGAGAACAGCCTAAGAAGCCCTATTGATGACAACTTTAGAGTAGCAAGGCTAAAGACATGACCTCAGTGTACACCAGGCGGTCTCCCTACATTCTAGCAATTAGCAATCCAAAGATGAAATCTCATTTACAGGAGCTGGAGAGATGGTGACTCAATGGTTAAGAGCACTTCTCTGAAACCATGAGGGCTGGAGTTCAGATTCTAGCACCAAGGTGTCAAGCTGGCTTCCCCACAAGGACCTGTGACCCCAGCTCCAAGCAGGCACAGAAGGGAAGATCACCAGGGCTTGCTGGCCACCCTTAGCTGAGAACGCACAGGCCTCAGGCTTAGGGAGAGACCCCTGCCTCAAAAGAAAAGGCAGACAGTGGCACCCAATGGCTTCTTCTGGCATTTGCATATGTGTGCAGGTACAAAAGTACATGCATCTACATATGGTCACACTGACAAGCTCACACAAATAGATACATAAAATAATATGTTTCATTTACAGCTGGGTGTGGGAGCTCACACTTGTAATCCTATCACGTGGTAAGTTGAGGCAGGAGTTCTAGGCTAGTCTGAACTACAAAGTGAAATCCTATCTTAAAAGTAGATTCCAACACTGGGTATGGTGGTGCATGTCCTTAAACCCAGCACTTGGGAGGCAGAGGCTGCAGAATTAAGAGTTGAGGCCAGCATTACATAGCAAGTTCCAATCTAGCCTAGCCTATAATGTAAGACCTTACTTAAGAATACAGCAAAATGAAAAAAAAAAAAAAAAAGAATATAGCAAAAAAGGGCTAGAGAGATGGCTCAGAGGCTAAGAGCACTGACTGTTCTTCCAGAGGTCCTGAGTTCAATTCCCAGCAACCACATGGTGGCTCACAACCATCTGTAATGGGATCTGATGCCCTCTTCTGGTGTGTCTGAAGACAGCTACAGTGTACTCAAATAAATAAAATAAATAAATCTTTTTAAAAAAAAGCATATAGCAAATGAGGGGCTAGAAAGATGGACCGACAGTTAACAACACTTGTTCTTGCAGAGCAGAGGACTGAGGTTTGGTTCCCAGCACCCATATGGCAACTCACAGCCATCTGTAGCTCCAGTTGTAGGGGATCCTGATGCCCTCATCTGATATATGTGGGCACCAGGCCAGATATGCACTTGGTACACTGACATAAATTGGAACAAAACAGTTGTGCACACAGAACAAAATTAATAAATCTAAAATAAATATTTTTAAATGGTAAACGAAAGTTTTCTAATTTTGAAATTTATGAATTAGTTACTGTAAAAAAAATTAAAGAAAATCTTAAAAAAAATTAACTTCATTCTTTATCCCATCTTTTTGCACAGGAAGACTCAGATAGTTCCCTCCCAAACTGAACCACGGATTCAACCCATCTTTATTAAAACTCTAGCCAGCTCCTTTTAAGAGAGATTTACTTATTTATGTGTATAAGTGTTTTGTCTGCATGCATGTCTGTGTACCATGTGCCTATGAAGTCAGAAGAAGGCGTTGGCTCCCCTGGGACTGTGAGCCACCATGGCTTCAGGGAACTGAACCCAGGTCCTCTGCAAGAACAAACAGTTCTCTTAACCACTGAGCCTTCTCCCCATCCCCTCAAGCTGGCTTCGTTGCAAAAACTGGTAAACTGAGCTTAAAGTTTACAGAGGGATGTTAGGAACCTTGAGCATCAATCAAAAAACCTTAAAGGACAATTTCAAAATTAGCCTAATCAGGATGGCACTGTCATATGGACTGATGGGCAGATTAGAAGAACCACTGTTACAAGCAAGAAAATATGCTAAGTGCACGCATGGAAAGGTCACACTGAGTCCCATTAATTAACATATTAATTAAAAGTAGACATTTTTAAGAAGGAAACAAACTGAAGAAAATAGGTGTCACATGTTATTGATTCCATATATAGAAAAATCCAAAACGGGCAAGAATAGAAAGATATTATGCTGCAGCCAGAGCTGGAGAAATAACTGGAGATGATTCTGAACTGAAGCCAAACCTCGTGGCATACATCTCAAGCAAGATCCAGGACTCAAGAGGCTAAGGCAGAAAGGAGACTGAAAATTTGAGGCAAAAATGAATTACACGGACCTAGTCTTTAATTAAAAATAAAACAAAACCCCTGGAATTTAAAGTGATGATATTTGAACAACTCTATGGCTATACTAAAAACCACTGATTGACTATTTTAACTAAGTTCACTGTGTCACATGTAAATTATCTAACTATATATTATAAAGTTATTTTTATTTAAAAAATTATTTTTTATTTATATGCATGTTGGGGTTTTGCCAGCATGTATGTCTGTACACATGTGTCAGGTGCCCTCTGAGGCCAGAAGAGGGCATTAGATCCCCTGGAACTGGAGTTACATACAGTTGTTAGATGCCACATAGGTTCTGGGAATTAAACCCAGGTCCTTTGGAAGAGCAGCCAGTGCTCTTAACCTCAAAGCCATTTCTCTACCCACAGATTTTTTAAATTTTAGCCACATGTATATAATCTTGTGTCTGTGTAGGAGTCTGTGCACATGAGTACAGTTGCCCAGGGAGGCCAGAGGAGGGCATTAGATTCCTTGGTGCTGGAGTTACATGCAGTTTTGAGCTGTCTGACATGGGTGCTAAGAACTTAACGCAAGTCCTCTGCAAGAGCAGTAAGTGGTGAACCACTGAGCCATCTCTCCAGCCTCCTCTAAAGCTATTTATGAAAAAGAAGGAAAACTGTTCATCCCCATGCCTGGGGCCAGGTTCAGCCAAAGTCACTCACTGTAGACTCTGGATTTTGGGTGTTAAAATCCCTGAAGACGAGCAGGAGCACCCTCCCTTCTCTCCCACCTACAAGCTCTCTGTCAATCAGCAGCTCCCTCTGTGCTGCACCTGAGGGGTAAAGCAGACAGAAAAAGGGAAAGTGGCCTGGGCTCACCTTAATAATCTCTTCATGGCCATCGTGGGACTCCACCAGTTCTGAAGCCAGAGAATGACCTGAGGAGTGGCCAGACACCATGGCATAGGTCTTCTTGCCCGCCTGCCAGAGAGACAGAGAGAAGTGACTCAGAAACCACACAGCAACCAGGACCTCCTGCCCTGACCCACACGACCTACAAGAAGCTTCAGTCTGACTTCTTTCCCCTCCAAGAGCAGACAGCCACACAGCAACAAGGACACGGGACAAGGAACGTTAGTAGAAAACCTGGGTTAGCTTTCATTTTAGTGGGGGAGGGGGTCTCCCATTTCCCGAAGCATGAGGCTGAGCTAGCTGGGTGTGTCTGAAAGGAGATGCTCTCAGGCTTGCAGCAACAGAGGTGGGTGGCTCCAGGCAACACCTGGGTGAGGGATCAGCAGCAAGAAAGAACTGGCTGAGAGGCCTTGCCCTGCCCACAGACACCTTGATACCTTCTGGGCTATGTGCTCAAGTTCATCTCCTGTCAGTTCACTCTGGAGAGGCAGCCTGAGAATGTCCACGCTTTCCTAGTAATAACAACAACAGCAACAGTGACCCCTCACCTTTCAAGCCCACAAGAACAGCCAGCCCAAGTGTTCTCTTAGCAGGCCTGTCTATCCCTATCCAAAGACAGTCCTAGAGCAGTGTGCTCAGCTTGTCCAGTTTCAGGTCGCCCTGGGTAGATAGGTCTCTAACAGGTCTCTGTCCACACAAGCCCATGGATACAAGCCCATGGCTCCATGTGGCTCCTGGGTATACCTCGATTCTCAGATCACAGGAACACAGGGCATAGATTACTCTTCCTCAGTCAGTGGAGAAATTATTCCTGGACTGCCGTCTCTAAGCCAGTAATTTTTTTGTTTGGAGCTTGGGTCTCATGTTGCCCAAGATAGCCCTGAGCTGCTGATTTTCCTGTCCCCGCTTTGCCAGTGTTCAGTCTGCAGGTGCACCCTACTGTACTTGGCTCTTGACACCAGAATGTCTACTCCTGACAACCAGCCAGGAAGTTTTTGAAACCCAGGATAAACCCTAGAACCAAACAATAATGTACTAAATCCCAAGTTGGAAATGAACACACACACACACACACACACACACACACACACACACACACACACCCTATGATTTTAGCGTTTAACAGGCTGAGGCAGGAAGATCATCGATTCAAGGCCAGCCTGGAGTAACACAAGAGAGACATATCAAAAACAAAAACAAAAACAAAAACAAGGCAAGCAAACAGCAAACAAAGAAACAAAAGCCTGACTCCAACAGAGCCTCTATTAGCCATACGGAAGTTGTACAGATTACAGACCGCAGGATAATGAGTACTGATTCTGAGATCGCCTAATTTCAAAGGATGAAGGAGAGTTTCCAAACACCTGTGGGGACAACTAAAATCTCAGAGAGGAAAACAAAAGTGAGAGAAAAGTAGGCTAAAAATTTAGGATGCATGAGGGACTTAGACACTCTGAACCTCAGGTCCAATAGGAAAAAATGAGGGCTTGAACGGTCAAAGTGTGACAGCGAGAGGGTGGGAGGAGAAAATGGAAAGCCCTGTTTCCTTTCTTTCTGTTTTCCTTGCAGTGCTGGAGATGGAACCCAGACTGCCTGCCTATGTTAGCCCTCTACTACTTGACTGCATCCCAAACCTCAGAAGATGGGTGCTCTGGGCATCCAGGGATGAAAGCATCCTTGAACTAGTGTCGGAGGCACAAGCAGGTAGATCTGAGTTTGAGGTCAGATGGATCTACATAGAAAGTTCCAGGCCACAGAGCTAGCTAGAGTGAGACCCTGTCTCAAAATAAATAAATTAAATAAAGAAAAATAAAAGATATTTTAAAAAGAAACAGATTTGCAGACCCAGTAAGATTGACCAGCATATAAAGGCTCTTGTCACCGAGCATGGTGACCTAATTCAATCCCCATGATCTCCATGGTAAAAGGAGAGAACCAGTTCCTGCAAATTGTCCTCTCACCTCCATGCATGAACATACAACCCCCCACAAATACATAAATTAAAAAAAAAAAAAAGATTAGCAGAGGGGTTGGGGATTTAGCTCAGTGGTAGAGCGCTTGCCTAGCAAGCACAAGGCCCTGGGTTTGGTCCTCAGCTCCGAAAAAAAGAAAAAAAAAAAAAAGATTAGCAGAATAGATGATAGTGGTGTGTGTGTGTGTGTGTGTGTGTGTGTGTGTGTGTGTGTGTGTCTGCATGTGTGCGTGCACGCAGGAGTGCATTTGAAAGTTCAGGTAATTTCCTCAACTACTGCCCACCCCCATTTTTGGGAGTCTCACTGTGTAGTCCTAGCTGTCCTGAAACTCACTATTTAGAGCAGGCTGTCCTTGAAGTCACAGAGATCTGCCTGAGTCCCCCTTATTTTTGGGGTCAAAGGTAACTCAGTAAGCCTGGAGGTCACCTACTTGGCTAAGCTGGAAAGCCAGCAAAGCACCTCCGAATCCTCCGGTCCCCAGACTCGAGCACTGAGACTACAGGCAGGTACTGCCATCAAGAATCAAACTCGGGTTCTCCTGATTGCCTGGCAAGTATGTCTCCCCTGCTCCAAGAGGTGTTTTTTGTTTGCTTGTCTTGCTTTTAAAGATTTTTTAAAATTGTATGTGTATGAGTGCTTTCCTTCACATGTGCGTGTGCACCATCTGTGTGCAGTGCCACTGGAGGCCAGAAGAGGGCATCAGATTACCTGGAACTGAAGTTACAGAGCGTTGAGAGCCACCACGTGGGTGCTGGAAACCAAACCCAGGTCTGGTGCGAGAGCAGCCAGCGCTCTTAAACTCGAGCGTCTCTGCAGCCTCCCTGTCACAGGTTTTCTAAAATGACACATTCCCACCAGCAGTGATAACTGTGCGGCACACGCTGCCTAGTGTTAGCACACGATTAGCTGATTATCATCTCACACTAATCACATATAACAATTTTATCTGTCCTTTAGAAAAACCCGGTATGTCAGGGGTGGTAGCACTCGCCTTTTTGAGACGAGTTCCTACTATGTAGCCTAGAACCTGTTGCACAGACCAGGCTGGCCTTGAACTCACAGAAATCTGTCTTTGTGCTGGGATTAGAAGCACACACCACCAATCTCAGTCAAGGGAATTAAGACAGTTCTTTGATACACATTGATCTTACCAGTTAGTTAGAGAAAGGCAGACTTGTAAACTATAATGGCTGGTTTTAATTGTCAGCTTGACACAATCTAGAACACCTGGGAAAGGATAACAATGAGAAATTGTCTAGATTAAATGGTGGCACACGCCTTTGGCCAAAGAGTTCAGGATGCAGAGACAGGAGAATTGGAGGCCAGCCTGTCCACAATTACAGGACAGCCAAAGCTACACAGAGAAACCTTGTCTTGAAAAAAATAAAAAAAATAAAAAATAAAAAAAACCCACCAACAACATAGTATTTATGTACCGAGATATAGCTCACTTGTTAGAATGCTTGACAAGCATGGAAAAAGTCCCAGGTTCAGTTTTCAGTAATACATAAAACCTGACGTGGTGAAGGACACCTGTAATCCTCGCACCTGAGTAGTAGAGGCAGGAGGATAACAAGTTTGAGCCTGGACTACACAGTAAAATCTAGTTTTAAAGCCATCCCCCACCTGCAAGATAATGAAATGGACATTTCTAAAATCCCTGTAGCTATCAAAAGAATAAAGCAATACTATGAACAACTCTGAGCATAAACTTGATATTTAGATTAAATGAACCAATTCCTAAAAATGAGAGGAAAAACAGTAAGTAAAAACCTTCTACCATGCTTAAGAACACTGGCTGCTCTTCCAGAGGACCTGAGTTCAATTCCCAGCAACCACATGGTGGCTCACAACCAACCATCTGTAATGAGATCTGGTGCCCTCTTCTGGTGTGTCTGAAGACTGCTACAGTGCACTCATATACATAAATAACTCTTTTTTTTTAAAAAAAAAAGCCTCTACCACTATGAGCCACCCAGTCCAAAATGAGTAATGTGAGACTCTAGCTCCTGAGGACATCAGGTTATAACCTCGCCAGGCCTGGGGAGTTCTCTCCACGCCATCAGCTCATGGGCTGTTCAGGAAGTAGTGCCAGTTCTACACAATCCCACCCAGAGAGCAGGTGACAGTGCATTCATTCACTTGACGTTGTACGTATGGTGTTCTGCCTGCCCCTACATCCGTCTACCATGCTTGCATAATGACCAAGGAAGCCAGAAGAGGTCACTGCCTTGTGTGCTCGGAGTCAAACCCAGGTTCTCTGGAAGAGCTGTGCTCTGGCAGCCGAGCCATCTCTAGCCCTGTGAACTGTTAAATTCATAAATCCATTATGACAGAACCTTATTCAGCAATAAAAAGAAACAAATACTGATAGATGTACCTGAAATCTCCGGAAAGTCACAAGTATAAAAAAAAATAGAAATAGGAAGGTAGGTGTTATACAAGTCCATATATGTAATATTCTTGAATGAATGAGAAAGAAACGGAGGCACCCTCTTCCTGTAAGCAGCCTGCGATGACCTGTTGAAAATGGTTCACTACTCTCTTGATTCAGACATCTCTACAAAATTGGGCAAACCACGTGGTTTAAATCTTTGTGTTAACTTTAAGAATACTATGAAACTGTCCAGGCTATCGAAGGTTTGCATGTCCAAAAGCCATGGGAAACCGTGAAGTATCTGAAAGAGTCACTTTAAAGGGGCAATGTCTGCCACTCTGACATTACACTGCCGGAGTCAGTGGATGTGCCCAGGCTGAACAGTGGGACTGGGCAGAACTGGTGTTAAAAATACTGCTTAAGTTTTGATGCACATGCTTAAAAATGTCAGAAGTAACGCTCAACTTAAAGGTTTAGCTGTGGATTCTCTAGTCACCGAACATATCCATGTAAACAAAGCGCCCAGTGTCATAACTCATGATCTTATTAATCCATATATGAGCTGCCCTGTCACATGAGGTGACCCTTCACTGACAAGGAACAAACTGTCTCATCCAGAAGAGGAGGGTGCACAGAAGAAAGAGACTTACAGCCCAGGAATGAAGTCAGCCAAAATAAATGAGAGAGACAGAGAGACAGAGAGACAGAGACAGAGAGAGACAGAGACAGAGAGAGAGGAAGAGGGAAGATAGAGAAAAGATTACTGGGAGCTAACGGAAGGGTGGAGGCAGGGGAGCAGGCCTGACTCTGAAGCAGCAATGTAAGGGATTCTTATGGCTCAGTCAATTGGTTTCCATGTCAATACCCTGTAATACACTGTACGGAATTTGAAATGAGTAGTAGTTATAGGGGATCCAATCCTCCATTTTTGTAAAACAGGCTCTCACTTGGTGGCCCAGCTTGAACTTGTGATCCTACTACCTCAGCCAAAACTATTTTAAAAAATTTTATCATTTATTTTATGTATGTGAGTACACTGCAGCTGTCTTCAGACATATCAGAAGAAGGCATCAGATCCCATTACAAATGGTCGTGAGCCACCATGTGGTTTCTGGGATTTGAACTCAGGACCTCTGGAAGAGCAGTCAGTGCTCTTAACCACTGAGCCATCTCTCCAGCCCCAAAACTACCTTTTCTTTTTTTCGGAGCCGGAGACCGAACCCAGGGCCTTGCAAGTGCTCTACCACTGAGTTAATCCCCAACCCCCCAAAACTACTTTTAATGGTAACTAACATTCTATTATTTGTAGATAAATAAATTTACTCAAACTAACTCCTATGTAGGTTGTCAGTTTTTATTCTCTCTCTCTCTCTCTCTCTCTCTCTCTCTCTCTCTCTCTCTCCCTCTCTCTCTCATGCACATACACATTAAAAAACATCTCTGGGGCCACAAGATGGCTCAGTGGGTAAAGGTGTAAAGAGAGAAATAACTCTACAAAGCTGTCCTCTATCCTACACACACACACACACACACACACACACACACACACACACACACAATAAAACAGGCTTTAAAAGAAAATACTGTGGCTGGAGAGATGGCTCAGAGACTAAGAGCAAACTCGGGTTTGGTTCTTACATGCATGCAGCAGCTAAGAACCACCTGTAACTCCAGTTCCAGGGACCCAGTGCCTCCTTCTGTTCTCCATGAGCACTAGGCATGCACTACATGGTGCATATACATGTATATGTATAGACAAAACACTCATACAGATGATATAAAATATATGGCATTTTTTTTTTGGTTTTTTTTTTTTTTTTTCCGGAGCTGGGGACTGAACCCAGGGCCTTGCGCTTCCTAGGCAAGCGCTCTACCACTGAGCTAAACCCCCAACCCCCAGATGATATAAAATAAATAAACCTTAAAGAAAACCTTTCATTTGATAGAGAGACATGATCCATGACAGTACCCGTACCTGGATCGCTTTCCATCTCCTTGTAAAAGGAGATAGCATTTGGAAAAGGCATTTGAAAAGGCATATCATTTGGAAGAGTCCCTTGCAACTATACCCACCCCAACCCCATCTCCTTAGAGAATTCCTACTCAGCCTTCAAGGCTCAACTTGTGGGTCAGGGATATAATTCAGCTGGTAGAAAGCTTGCCTACCATGTGTGAGGCCATGGGTTTGATCCCCAGCACCACATAAACCAGGTGTAAAGCTACACACCTGTAACCAGCACTTGGGAAATAGAGACAGAGGACAATCAGGAATCTAAGGTCCTCAACTAACTACACAGTAAGTCTAAGGCTAGCCGGGGCTACTTGAGAACCTGTCTTTAAAATATAAAATAGAGTGTATAGACTGGGCCTGGTGGCACACGACTTACATTTTTTATTTAATGTGTATGGGTGTTTTGTCTGCATGTATTTACCTGTATCACATGTATACAGTGTCCAAAGAAGCCAGAAAAGGGTGTCAGATCTTCTGGAACCGTAATTACAAACACTTGTGAGCTGCTATGTGGATCCTGGGAATCAAAACCAGGTCATACGGAGCAATCTGTTTAGACTAGGGCCCAGCTTCAATCCCAGCACTTAGGAAGTGGAAGCAAACAGAGCTCTATGAGATTAAGGCCAGCCTGATCTACACAGCAAGTTCTAGGCTACCCAAGGCTGTATAGTTAAGATGGTGTCTCAAAAACAAAAATAAATAAATGAAAATAAAATAAAATAACCATGGAAGAGGCAGCAAAAAGCACATAAGCACCAGAGGATGGGGAGGAGTGCCACAAAATACTGTCTTCAGGACACGATATGCATGGCCTTTGTGCTCACGATCTCACTGCTGCTGCGGTCACCTGTTATGCGACCAAGGCAACAAGATCAGCAATCCAGGCAGCAGGCAGCGCTAATTAGGCTCACTGGGTTGAGGAAGGTATGAAAGTGGGTGAAGCGAGGCTGGAGAAATGGCTCAACAGTTAAGAGCACTGGCTGCTCTTCCCGAGGACCAGCACCCACATGGCAGCTCACAACTGTCTGTAACTCCAGTTCCAGGGGATCCCACACCCTCACACAGAGACATACACACAGGCAAAACACCAATGCACATAAAATAAACTTTAAAAAAATTAAGGAGGGGGTGTCGGAGTTAGAGGTAGACATGTTCAAGACACAATATATACATATATGAAATTGTAAAAGAATAAATAAAAAGCCCTATATGGAACGTGATGCCCCTTCCCCACCAAGGCTCACTGCAGAAAAGAAGGTGGCAACTCCACGACTGATATGACATTGCAAGCACTTGACTGTTCTTTTTTTTTTTTTTTTAGATTTATTCGTTTATTATATATAAGTACACTGTAGCTGTCTTCAGACACACCAGAAGAGGGCATCAGATTTCTTTACAGATGGTTGTGAGCAACCATGTGGTTGCTGGGAATTGAACTCAGGACCTCTGGAAGAGCAGTCGGGACTCTTAACCACTGAGTCATCTCTCCAGCCCCCTTGACTGTTCTTTTTTTTTTTTTTTTTTTTTTTTTTTGGAGCTGGGGACCGAACCCAGGGCCTTGCGCTTCCTAGGCAAGCGCTTGACTGTTCTTTTATAACCTTTCGCACATACTGTCCTCAAACTCTCAAGAGATGTACCTATCTCAGCTCCCAAGTACTGAGATTAAAGTATCCCAGTATCCCAGCATGCCTGGCTTCCTTTACAGATCCTTGAACAGTTTACTTAGCAGTGACAGGATGGAGTAGGGGCTCTGAAGACACTTGAATGAATTCTGGTGATCCACCCAGGGATCTTCCTGATGCCCCTTCTTTGAGAAATATTGAGGGTGGGGGTGGGGAGTGTTGTTTGTTTGTTTATTTGAGACAGGATTTCTCTGTGTAGCCTTGACTGTCCTTCTGAGTGAAGGGATTAAAGACATGCTCCACCACTGCCCAGCCCAGCTCTCTCATTTAGAGAAAACAGTCAGGGACACTAGATAAGGCCAACGGACAGTGGCTGAAGAATATCATGAAAAACATCAGCAAAAGCCAAAACAGGCAATCTTAAGAAGGATTACAAATGACCCATAGATACCCGAAGGATGCTCTTCTGGGACAGGCACATCAGTGAGACTCAAAACACAAAGGTGTGTGGTGGGGTGGTGATGGAGAGATGGCCCAGAGGTTAAGAGCCCTGGCTGCTCTTGGAGAAGACCTGATTCAGTTCCCAGCACCCACATGGTGGCTCACAACTGCCTATAACTCCACTTCCAGGGCATCAGACGCCCTCTTCTGGCCCCGGTGGGCACTGCAAGCACATGGGCACTGTGGTGCAGTCTGTATATACAGACAAAACACCCATATACATAAAATAAAATTTAGAAAAATTTTAAACCACAAAAACAAAACAAAAAAGTGGTTTACAGTTGTGATCCCAATCCTTGAGAAACTGGCTGACGAGAGCCTGAAGTCAGCTTGGGCTACACGTGAGTTCCAGGGAATTTGGGCTTTTAAATTAAAGAAAATAAATAGACACTAATTCCCAAAACATGGCTTTTCATTTATTTAAGTACATGAACACAGCAGTAATTGCCAACTCCTACACACGGCAATTACTATGTGTGGGTCCCTATTGGGCTCTGTTCCAAGGACTTTACATGTGCTAACTCATTTAATCCTAGCAATATCATATATAGTAGGCACCAACGTTCCAATTTTAAAAACAGGTTGAGAAGTTAAAAGTCTCATCATGCAACTAATCAGAGACAGAGCCAGGATTCAAATCTAAGACCTGCAGCTCCAGTCTGGGCTGCTAACCAAGATGCCACATGGCATTTGTGCTACATAAATACACAAGAAAAGCACCGAAGACAGACAGACAGACAGATACACACACACACACACAGTCAGGTCAGGGGAGGATCAGAAGTTCAAGGTCACGGGTTGGGGATTTAGCTCAGTGGTAGAGCGCTTGCCTAACAATCGCAAGGCCCTGGGTTCCGTCCCCAGCTCTGAAAAAAAGAAGAAGGAGGAGGAGGAGGAAGAGGAGGAAGAGGAGGAAGAAGAGGAGGAGGAGGAGGAGGAGGAGGAGAAGGAGAAGAAAGAGAAGAAGAAGAAGAAGAAGAAGAAGAAGAAGAAGAAGAAGAAGAAGAAGAAGAAGAAGAAGAAGAAGAAGAAGAAGAAGAAGAAAGAAGTTCAAGGTCATCCTGACAACACGGCAAGTCTGAGGTTAGCCCCTAGAAAGGAAGAACATCAAAGGTGAACCAAGGGAAAGAACAAGAGAGGAGGGGAGGGGTGTGAAGGGCCTTTTCTTACATATACTTCCATAGTTTCGGGTTTGTATGTGTACATGTCTGTGTGCATGTTCATGTAAGTGAGCATACCCATAAGTGTGCCTGCATGTAGAGACCAAAGGTCAACCTCAAGTGTCATTCGTCAGTAGCCATCTACATTGTTTCTTCTAAACAGGGGTCCCTCCTTGACCTGGAGCTCACAGAGTAAGCTAGACTGGCTGACAGTGAAGCTTTGGAAGCCTCCTATCTCTACCTCCCAGCATTGGGATTTCGGGGTCCTGTCACGATGCCTGGGTTTGATACACAGGGGTCCTCAGCCTACCCAGCAAGTACTCTACTGACTGAGCCACCCCCAGCCTCGTCTGGTGATATTCTATACTGTAATGGACATGTTGCCTAACACTCCTGTAATAAAAATTACAGGGGAGAGGAGAGGAGAGGTACTAAGCAGAGTCAGAAGTGGAGCATATAATTCCATCCAGCATCCACTAATCCTGCAAGCTGCTTCCTCTCTGGACCCTGTTTACAGTCTGGAGAGTGGGGGTGATTATAGCCATCCAGCTCAGTTTGAGACAGAGTAGGAGGTATGCAAGGACAGTGTGAAAGTACTCATAACCCACAGAAGTATGGCAGCAGCACTGTGCCCAAGCAGCTCAAAGGAAGCGTCATTAGCACTGTCAAAATGGCCCTGGAGAAAAGTTCAGGGCTCTCTGACAACACTACAGAGCCACGAACCTCACCCCACAACTCCAAACCAGTGTTAAGGATGGAAACCTAGGGCTCTTCTCTGCTCCATGAGCCCAGCTGTCCTCTGGGGCTAGAGTGGCTGCAGGGCTGTGCTCTGGCAGGAAAGACCTTTAGAAACACCCCAAAGTGTCTGGTTGGATGGTCCCACTGGGGCCTCTGCAAGGCTACATGGGAAGTGGAGTCTTCTCTGGGGGAGAAACAGAGGCACTAATCACAAGGTGAGCAGGCCTCTAACCTCATAAACACTCTCTGGAGAAGCCCAGCTACCTCCAATTACAACAGCCTCTCCACTGTTCAAACAAACCAGCAGCATGACTCACTCCTCAAAGCAGGGAGGGGGTAAACACATAGCTAAGGGCTTAATACATCAAGAAGCTCAGCAAGAGGTGATAGGAGATAAATAGGGAGGCCCCAGGAGTTCTCACACCACAGGCTTATTGAATGGGGAAAGATCCATGGGAACATCCCATTTCCCTAGAACCCACTCTCCAGGTTTCTAGGGAGCCACTAATACTAGGAGTGGGGAGGTCCAGGGTAGAAAGCCAGGGTCAAAAAGGTAAAGGAAATAGAAATGGTGTCTGGGTTGAAAATCTTTGAGTCACCTTCACCGTATACCCAACTTCTGGAGGCATGTGCAGTCTTACAAGCTGCTGCTGTAGTGACCACCTTAGTCACTGCCAGCCCTGTCTGTAGCTGGCCCAGCTTATGCCCACCTGATAACTGACAATGTCTACCTTCTCATAACACTGGCTCCCCGAAGGCCAGCAAGAGGAGAAGCCCCATAAAGTCACAGAAGAGGATGGGATAAAATGGGATGGCCAGATGCCCACAGTCTCCTACGGAAGGTTCCTGGTGTGACTTGTCCTCCAGAAGACAAAGACTCTCCCCTCCCCCCTCCTCCTTCCCCTCCCCCTCCCTTTCCCCTCCCCTCCCCATCCCGGCTAAACTAACAGAACAGTTTACCATTAATCTGGATGCTTACCTACAGCATGGACTAGGCAAGCACCACAACAGGGGAAATAAAATGAGAAGAGGAGACTGGGTACAACATCCTATTGAAACATCTATTTCTCATAATCTGTGGCCTGGCGGTGAGTGAGAGTATGTACATGGGGGGGGGGGGGTGTCCCAAACCCCAGCTCCAAAAAATATACCTGCAGATCTCCCACCTGCCCTCTGGGCTGCAGGAAGGAAAAACTCACTCAGACCAGATACCACCAAGAGCTGAAGCTTCTCTAGCCTCAGACACTGCCTTGTGATTTGGTTTTCCTGGTCTCATACTCTTTCATTTATCAACTCCGCACTACTCTACCCTACTCCATAGTCTCCTCTCTCTGCCTCTGCTGCCCAGGCTTAAAACTGGGCCGACAGTCTTCCTGGCACACGTCCATTCCCCCAAGTAAGCCTGCCCACCCCTAAGAAACAGGTGTTTCACAAGACTGCACCATGACCCAAAGAGGCACATGCCATAATTACCAACAGGCGGGGAAGCTCGTCCCACCCGATCTGAGCATAGGTTCTGGAACCGAAACCATCCAGTACACACCTCTCTCCACCCCAGAGAAATATGGGCAATGTTAGTGCCACATGCCTAAGGATTAAGTAATCTTCCTCCCTCATAGCCTCCCTTCCCTCCCCAGGCAAGAAACCCAAGCCCTCCCCGAATACCTGGCAGCCTTGGAGACCTCACTGAAAAGTCAGAGCTGGCAATAAAAGGGATAGGGGCCATGGTGTCAAGATAAACTTACCAGATGAGTCTGGGGCAAAGGCAGGGACAGAAACAATAGTCTCCAAACCTGAAAGATTCCTCCACCCAAGAGTTTCTTCCCCACCCAGGTGACACGGAGACTGGCCTTCAATCATTTTAGAATTCATCTCATTGGAGTAATCGCCAATGATCAAGGAGTGCCCTTACTTTGTGTTCTCTTAAGCTGGCTTCAATCTCACAATGTAGTCAACGATGAACTAATCAGCTTGCTTCTACCTCCCATGCTGGATTTATGAGGTTCTAGGAATTGAACCCAGAAACTCCGTGCACACTAGGTAAACATTCTAACAACAAAGCTATGTCCCCAGCCCCTCACTCCTCTTTGAATATCCAATTCCATTCCCATGTATTTCACTCCCAAGTAAAAAGGAAAGGTAAGAAGTCCACAAAAACTTATAAAACTTCATACCAGTAATATTTACAAGAGCCAAAGAGTAGAAACAACTCAGAGGTCCATGATGAACATATATCTATGATAATATAGTTAAATATGGAATATCATTCAGTTCTAAAATACGAAGGCTGTGGTGGTGCATGCCTTTAATCCCAGCGCTTGGGAGGCAGTTTTAAGCTTAGAAGCGAGCTTGGTATTCACAGCAAGTTCCAGGACAGCTAGGGCTGTCACACAGAGAAACCCATCTTGAAAAACCAAAATAAACAAGTAAAACGAATGTAGAACTAACATGTTACATGTGTGTGAGCCTTTAGAGCAGCATGCAACCTGTAAGCAGCCAGTTGGGAGGACCACAGACTGCACGACTCCACTTATATGAAATGTGCACATGAATAAGTAAAATACAGACAGACAGGGGTTGGGGATTTAGCTCAGTGGTAGAGTGCTTGCCTAGCAAGCACAAGGCCCTGGGTTCGGTCCTCAGCTCCGGGAAAAAAAAAATATATATATATAGACAGACAGACAAGTAGGTGCCTGGGCTTGAGAGACTGGTGGGGATGGGGAGTGACTGACCGTGGATGAAGATTTCTCTATGAAGTGAGCAAAAGGTTCTAAAGTTGCCTCAGTGGTGACCATGTAACACTGAATACACTAAAAAACGCAGAATTAAATACCTTAAACTGGTGGTGAGTCATGTGGCACAATATTTTAATAAGGCTTATAAAAATGGTTGAAACTCATGGTAAACTTATAATAAATCACATCCCAATTTTTAAAATATTTATCTTTGTTTCATGTACATAAGTATTTTATCTTCATGTATATCTATGTAATACATGTGTGCCTGGTAACCAGAAGTCAGAAGAAGTTGTCAGATCCCCTGGAACTGGAGTTACAGATGTTTGAGTTCTGTCATGTAGGTGCTGGAAAATCAAACTCAGGACCTCTAGCAGAACAGCCAGTGCTCTTAACAACTGAGCCATTTCTCTAGCCCCTTTCAGCTCAGTTTTTAAATAAAGAAAAAGTAGCCTCAGGCATAAGCTACTTAGCCTTCTGAAGTCTTACAGGAAACATCTGATCCACAGGAAAGACAAAGGCTCGGCCTACAGATAAAACAAATCCCAAACCTACTCAGGTTTGCCAAGAAAAAAGGACAGG
Organism: Rattus norvegicus; assembly: GCF_021556685.1. Taxonomy (NCBI): domain Eukaryota; kingdom Metazoa; phylum Chordata; class Mammalia; order Rodentia; family Muridae; genus Rattus; species Rattus norvegicus. Next base: position 184,371,669 of record NC_141535.1, read on the forward strand.
AGGAGGAAGAGGAGCGGGGAGGAAGAGAAGGGGAAGAAGGAGAAAAAAGCCTTGTGTGGTGTGCTGCATGTTGTTAACCTCAGCACTTGGGAAGTAGAGATAGGAGATCTCTGTGAGTTCAAGACTAGCCTGATCTACATAGCAAGTTCTAGGACAGCCAGGGCTACACAGAGAGATAATCTGTCTCTAAACAGAAAGGAAGGAGAGAGAAAGAGAGAGAGAGAGAGAAAGAAGTGAGGGAGGAGGAAGGAGGAAGACAGACACAGGGAGAAGGGAGGGAGGGTGGGAAGACTGAGAAAAATGTGTAGTGTATAAGGAAGAGTAACACTGAATGAGGAAGAGAAGAGAGCCTAGAGTACACCAGCTGCTTTGCCCTCAAGAAAAAGAAGAGGAAAGGAGTCTACTAACCCTCAGCCTCACTGAAAACTCAGCCCTGTTGACTAGCAAAGGTCACTCAGCTCTCCATCCTGGGTCTCCCCACGCCCCCCCATTACCAAAGTCAGGCCAGGCACAGTGACACATGCTTACAATCCTAGCCCTTTGGAGGCTGAGGCAGGAGGATCACAGCAAATCTGAGACCATTCTGGGCTACATGAGTTCTAGGCTAGCCTGGGTGACACTAGGCTAGCAATGTGAAACACTGCCTCAAAAGGGGGTGGGATGTGGTAGGTAGAGATGTAGACAGTTCAGTGGACAAAGTACTTGCCATATTAGCATGATGCCTGGAGACTGAGAAAGAAACCCTGATGTCAGCATCTGGCCTGTACATATAACCACATAGACATAGAACCTTCAGATTTACTCCACCCCCAGTGTGGTACCCAGATGCAGTTAAGACAATCCAGTCCATACCAGTGGCAAACAGAAAATAAAGCTAGCACCTGAGCATTTACCACGTGCCAAGCACCACGTTTAATGTTTCCTACATATTATCTTACTTAATCCTCATAATGATCTTATGAGAAGGCATGATTATTGTATCCTCTTACGTATGAGGAAACTGAGAATGAAGAAATTAATTACCAAAGTGCTCTGGCAAAGTATTTAGTCAGAATCACAAAGTTATGCTGCTTTTTTTTCTTTACTTTGAATTATTAATTTATTTTAAGATAAGTTCTCATGTATCCTAGACTGGCCTTGAACTCCCTGACCAATCTTCTGACTGCTGGGATTACAGGCATGTGCCAATATATCCGGTCAGTATAATCTGATCTGATCCAGGGCCTTGAGGATTCCAGACAAGCAATCTAACAGCCCCAGAGTCATGCTCTTAAGCGCAATGCTATTAATGGGAATCATGGGTTAACTAAAAATTGTGATTACACTATAATTACAAGAAAGGAGTCTGTAAAAAAATGAGAATATTAAGCTCCCTGTAATTCCTACAGTAGGAGCCAATAACTGCCTAGAATGGACCCCCCCCAAAAAAAAAGCTTAAACAGAAGGCACAACTCTGTGGTACATCAATTGCTTAACATGTAGGAGGCCCAAGGTCTAATTCTCCATACCTCATGTTTCCCTGGTGGAGAATGGGTGTAGATTGGGCTGGGGTACAGCACAATTAGAAGCTTGCCTGTCATGCCCAAAGTACTAGTTTTGACCCCCAGCACCACCTAAATCGGTGACATTGTCATATGATTATAACCTTAACAATCAGGAGGTGAAGGCAGGAAGATCAGAAGTTTAAGGATATTAACATTGGATTTGAGGCCAACCTCAATACAAGAACTGAAGAAAAGGGGGAGGAGAGGAAGGCGAGGAACGGGAACTAACTAAATGGCTCAGGAAAAGGGTGTCTGATGCCAAACCTGACCACCAGACCCACGTGGTAGGAGAGAATGGACTTCCCTGACATGTCCCCTGATTGCCACACTTGTGCATGGCATGCCTGTGTTACTGCCCCCAAGTAAATAAAAACTGTAACTTTCAAAAGAGGAAAGAAGGGCTGGAGAGATGGCTCAGCGGTTAAGAGCACCCGACTGCTCTTCCAGAGGTCCTGAGTTCAATTCCCAGCAACCACATGGTGGCTCACAACCATCTGTAAAGAGATCCGATGCCCTCTTCTGGTGTATCTGAAGACAGCTACAGTGTACTTATATATAATAAATGAATAAATCTTAAAAAAAAAAAAAAGAGGAAAGAAAAATGCTACTAGAAGTATTTTATTTAGAAACAGAAGCGCACACCAGAACAAACAGCTAAGATTTCAGAGTGGCCACTTCCATGTAGCAGAACTTAAAAAGTAGAAAACAAATACATTCTTTCAAAACCAGTTTGATATTAGTTTTTTTTTTTAAATCATGTACAAGAGCAGGATGCAGTATGGCAGCACATGCTTTAGTCTGAGCATTTGGAAGATAGAGACAGGGACAGGAGTTCACTGTTAGCTTAGGGTACATGAGACCTTGTTTCAAAATGCCGAAAAATAAACTATGAACAAGTATTGATCACATTTCATTATTTATTTATTTAATATGTATGATGGGTTTTTCCTATATGTATGGATACCACACACACACACTTAGGGCCCATGGAGGTTAAAAAGGGCACCTGATCTCCTAGAACTGAAATTGTAGATGGTTGTGAGCTACTATGTGGGCACTGAAAACCATACCCAACTAGCGCTTACAACTGTGAGCCATCTCTCTATCCCTCTAACATATTTTCATTTACAAAGTCAAAGGGAGGGAGGAAACGAGGGAGAGAAGGAAAAGGCGGGCAGATAACACTCATGCCAGAGACTCTATGTGTACATGTGTTCTTCTACACACTGCCTCTATGGTCCTCGAGACATTTGGATTTTGCTCTGGCACACTTCACTAGGCAATCTTTAAACCTGCCAATCAAGGAACTCTGTCCATTCCCAGTTAAGGATAATCTCAGGGGACAATGGCCCCTTTCCCTGGAATCTCAGGAAAATGGCAAAATGATGTAAGATGGCCGGAACCACCCAGAAGCAGGGATCATCCACATTACTTCCCAGGACTCCCTCGGTTCGGACCTTTAAAGCTTTAACTTCGGGGCGCTGTTCTTTTCCCTCTGATAAATTCCTCTTTTGCTAGTTAGGTTACCTTCTGTTGTTTACTTTAACCAAAAGACGGTAATAGACTTGTCTAATGAGTTTTGAGATTTATCTGTCCTTTATACGCCAATATAATTTACCAAAGCCACTTTTTTTTTTTTTTTTTGGTTCTTTTTTTCGGAGCTGGGGACCGAACCCAGGGCCTTGCGCTTCCTAGGCAAGCGCTCTACCACTGAGCTAAATCCCCAACCCCTAAAGCCACTTTTAAGCAAACATTTTTGACATTAAAATACATTTTACAACCAGATGCAGTGGTCTGCACCTTTAATCCCATCAAACATGCCTAGAGCTGACACAAAGCTTTTGTCAGAAAGACTATCCTCACCAACTCTCTAGGGATTTTCTTTTCTTTTCTTTTCTTTTTTTTTTTTTAATGCTATTTCTCCTCCACTAAGGTTTTTGTTTTGAAACATAGTCTTGATATATAGTCATGGCTGGCCTGAAATTTACTATGTAGACCAGGCTAGCCTCAAACTCACAGAGATCTGTCCACTTCTGCCTTCCAAGTTCTGGAATTAAAGGCTTTTACTACTATGCTCAGCATTTCCACTATGTTTTTGTTTGCTTAGTGACAGGAATAGAGACAGTTAATTATGGAAGAAAAAGGCACTCCCCCCAAAAAGGTGGGGTACAGTGCTGGGAACAGACCAAACCTCAAAAGTTTTCTGCCCCACTATGTTGATATCAGACCCACTAGTGAGCTATAGTCTGCAGTTTTAAAAAACTCTGTCCTTACATTTGTCCAACATTAAAAGCACTACAATGTATTAGCTGTACTCTCATATCAATAAATAAAGCACTAAAAGACACATGGCCTGGAATACATGGTCCCAGGATTCTGACTCCTACCATCTATACTGCGAAATTCTGGGTACTAGCAAGGGGAGGGGACGCATGAAGACCCAGGTTCAATCCTCAGTACCTATAGTGTTTTCCTGGTTGGGATGGGTTGGGGATGTAGCTCAATTAGACAAATGCTTGCCTGGTGTGGCCAAAGTCCTGGGTTTGACTCTCAGCGTCACATAAATCAGGCATTCTTTACTCACATGTTTTGCACCCTCACTGAGCACTGTTCAATGGTCTGAGTAGTAGATGACTGACTATAGTTCCCAGGGACTGTCCAGAGCCATAAACTCTATCTACAAGTTGGCTCAGAGGAAAAGAATCCAGGACAAAGCCTGTCTCCTGACTGACTGACTGACTGTTTACTCTGCCTTCCTCCTCATGAGCCCAGGAATGTCTCCAAGAGTAAACCCAGGCAAGGGTTATTTCATTCCCCGCTTTATCATAAAGTCTCAGGGCTAGTCTGTCTCCTCTCTGATATATAGCTCTCTAGTTAGCCTTGCTATTTTCCACCTCTGCTTTCTGTCCCAACAAACAAGAAACAAAAGTATCAAGGGACAGCAACCGGTGACATCTCCTTCTCTGTACTGTTGATGTTGTAGTTTTAAAGATCTTTCATCTATATGATGTGGGTCTTTTTTCTACAGCAAAAAAAGAATCAAAAAGAAGCCCACGACCCTCTTATTCATTCCACATTCTTTCCCTGACTCAACCACTCCAAAATGTCAAGAGCATGGAGCACTTGAGGCTGGGACAATAGGATATGACTAGTTGTTGGTTGGACTTCGATTCTGTCCACTTTGGTCAGCCTCTCTTACCTGGGGTGGGGGTGGGGTAAGCTGGGTTTTGAGCAGTGTTAAGACTTGTAATGTGAAAGAAAAATTCCTATTTCTAGGTAAAAATGTCAAGGGGACAGTAAACAGACTTCAATGATCAGCTGTACTGTAAACTTCAAATGAGCACCTCTTCTACAACTATTCTTTGAAGAGCCACAATCCAGCTATAACTGGCTTAGCTTTGCCTCAGGAACATGCTGAGACAGGCAGAAGCAAAGGAATCAAATGGGGGGGGGGGGAGGCGCAAACTCCCCATCACTTTGGCTCTCATTTCATTCTCCCACAACGACTTGGAAATAAATTAATTAGCACAGATCTACGGTGTATTTGGATTCCCCCCAGCAACGCCTAGAAGCATTCAGCATCAAATTACAGGCCTCTCCCTCTGGAGAGAGAAAAATCATGTGGTCAGCTGAGGGTGGTGGAGTGAGGAGGGCATAAGGGGAGCAGGGCAGACAGAATTACACAGGAAAACGATCTCTCTCTCTCTCTCTCTCTCTCTCTCTCTCTCTCTCTCTCTCTCTCTCTCTCTCTCTCTCTCTCTCCCTCCCTCCCTCCCTCCCTCCCATTCCAGGTGGGTTCGGATCTTCACCGGAGTTCCGAGGCACCTCCTTCATCCCCTACCAGGACTTGGCATCTGGACACGGAAGCAAAACCAAGGAAGCTACTGATTGGACGAAAGGGGGTTGGGGATCAGAAAAGCAAGATTTAAAAAAAGGAGACATCTGAAAGAGGTGACCGTCGAGTGGAGAACTCTGTCCATCCTCTCGGCCAATGGTAGAATCTGGGACCAATTCCGTAGTTGTCTGAGACCTAACCGTCCCTCGCACGCTCTCCCCTGTCCTTTCCCAGCCCTAGGATTCCATCCTCTGCCCCCTTTCCTAGTTAAAGGATCGCCATAACAGAAGTCTTTAAAGGGCTTCTGAAGCCATCGGGAAATGCTGAAATGCGTAATCCCCTGAGCCGGCACACCGTCTGAAACAGCGCTGGGATCCGGTCCCTCGAGCGTCTTCCACGACCCAATCTAGCTGCCCACGAGACTCCTGAGTAACGCTCCCTATCCCCGGGCCTGGGCTGCAGTGTCCTCGCCAAAGACAGGTTCTCCCCAGCCCTGAAGCCGCCAGGGTTTCGTCCCGTGCTTCCCACTCCACAGTCCGCCACAGGGCAAAGGAAAAAGCCCACGGGGCGACCCGGAGCTGACCACACTGAGTCCGGTGTCAGGCTACCTCAGCGTGAGGAACTGGAAAGCCACGGTGCCTGAGCGGGAAGGCGGGGTTAACATGACGACCTACCGCGGTCTGGCTCTCCGGGTGCACGTCCACCAAGGTACACCAGCTCCGCGTCCCGTTCATCTTCCCGCGGAGGTCGCACGAGAACTCTGAGGTCCAGGAGCAACTGGGCTGGCGCGCACGGAACCGCCCCCTAGTATAGACGCGTCGGGGGCGCGGCTTAAAGTGGGCCACGCCCCGAGCGGTATTTGTCAATGAGCGGAAGCGAGAGGTAGGCGGTGCCGAGAGACTTCAGGACTCGCCTACCCGCGCTATGGACGATTTACATAAAGGTGGGGCTTGGGAGTGAGGGTGGGGTGGCCACTTAAGAGTTTTACTTAGGGCACAACAAGGTGGTGTCTTGTGGTATTCTTCATTTGTCTTGTCTCCTTTCAGTTCTCCAGGTTCTGTGCAGAAAAGAATCGGTCTGGTCTTCTGTAGGTGAGTTGGGGCTTGCACATGCTTCTATGGTTTTTCCTCTCCCTAAATGAAAACCCAGCCTGTGGGCCTTTTAGAACTGAGTAAATTTTCCCTCAGAGTTCTGCCACAGAGGTAGAAAGACAGGCACCAAGGACCAGCTCACTCAGACTAGTCTAAGCCAGTCTGGCAGGTGCTTTTCCCTGGCAAGTGGCCCAGGTCGAAGTCAAAGCCAGCTAAGCTCTGGGTGGGGCTTGCTTTGCAGAAACTAGCCTTATATGGTTGGGAGAGGCGGGACACATAGCCTTAAAAGGAGTTTGCACCCTAGAGAAAAGAGTCTCAGAGGCACCAACGCATTTGCTTCCCAAGCTTAGGCTGGATCTGGAGGGCTGACCTCTGGTAGATGGCTATCAGCACTGTGTGATGGTCCACAGGAACAGCAGGCACAGTGTGTAAGGTCTCATCAATTTGACTAGGCAGTACCACTGTAGCCAGCAATTCGTTTTGGTGAGCAGCCAGGTCCTTAAAGTGTTAGGTTGAGGAGGTGGGGGTGGGGAAAGAGGAGGTGGGCAGGGACTGGACTGGACTCTGAGTCACTTGTCAGCTATAAATGGATATAAAGCTCTGTCTATACCTGGAAGATAAATACTAGGATATCAATGACCCAGAAAAGAAAAAAACAAAAAAAAAAAAAAAAAAAAAAAAAAAAAAACTCATTTCTGGCTTTTAGCCCTCAAAGAAGGAATCTGTGGTGCTTTGAATGAGAAAGTCCCCCACAGGCTCTGTCATTTGAATACTTGGTTCTCAGTTGGAGGCACTGTTTGGGGTGTGGGAGTGGAAATGTGGTTTTACTGGAGAACCAAGTCACTGGGGCAGGTTTTGAGAGTTCAGACTCCCACCATTCCTAGTTTGCTCTCTGCTTCCTGCTTGCAGTTTGAGATCTGAGCTATCAACTTTCTGCCTGCCTGATGCCATGCCTCTGGCCATGATGGTGATGGCCTCTTACCCCTCTGGAACCATAGGCTCACATACACATTTCTTTATATAAGCTGTCTTGGCCATTGTTTTATGTCACGGCAACAGACAAGTAACTTACACAGCACTCGTGCTACTCTCAGAAGTTGTTAGGACAAAATGGTTCTACCATAAGTAGTCTGTTTCCTATATCCCTTATCAGCCATAAGAGCCCTCTGAAAAGTGAGCTAAAGCCTCATTTTAATGTACAGTTTAAATGACTTCATGAAAGAGGGCCTGCTTAGCGGGGAAAGGTGCCTGCAGCCAGGCCTGATGAATTGAGTTCAATCCTAGGACCTACCCTGTGGAAAATGAAAATGTTGTTCTCTCTCAAAAGTTGTTTTCTGGGCTGGAGAGATGGCTCGTGGTTTAAAAGCACTGACTACTCTTCCAGTGATCCTGAATTCAATTCTCAGCAACCACATGGTGGCTCACAACTATCTTTAACATGCATCTGATGCCCTCTTTTGTTGTGTCTGAAGACAGCGACAGTGTACTCACATATATACAATAAATAAATCTTTTTTTAAAAAAGTTTTCTGACCTCCACAAATGTAGCATTCACATGTATACACACACACACACACACACACACACACACACACACACACACACACAAATGTTTTAAAAAGTAAAGAAAAAAAAAAGCCTTAAGAGTAGGCCTTCTGGGCTGGAGAGATGGCTCAGTGGTTAAGAGCACTGACTGCTCTTACTGAGGTCCTGAGTTCAAATCCCAGCAACCACATGGTGGCTCACAACCATCTGTAATGAGATCCGATGCCCTCTTCTGGTGTGTCTGAAGGCAGCTACAGTGTACTCATATACAATAAAAAAATAAAAATCTTTAAAAAAAAAAAAAAGAGTAGGCCTTCAAATTAGCCAGAAAAATGAGGACAAGAATTTCATATAGATATGACATTTTTAATATTTAATTTAAAATAAACCAAGGCTGGATTGGGAGAAAATATCTGATTTGCAGAATATCTTTTTTAAATCATGAAATTACAAGTCATTGATGAGAACAAAACTTACTTTAAAGATAAGAGGCGAACCATCCCCATTACCTTCACCCACCAGAGCTTGGCACACCCCAAAACCCAAAGGAGGAATACATTCTCCATTACCCCTTCCCTTCTCTACTGAGAGTCAGCTTCTAACCCCAGGCAAAGCTCTGAATCAGGGCCTACTTCCTGAGAAAAGCAAGGATCTGTTGGCTCCCACAGAAGCTGGGCACATCTGGTCAGAGAAGCCACAAGGAGGCCACCGGGACTAGATGTTTGACTCTAGAACCTGTATGAACAGTCGTCATGGTTCCCAGGTACAGCCACCTCATGGCAGCATCCTCAGTCACAGAGGGCGAGGAAGATGGAAACCCTGAGCAGAACCAGTCCCCACCAACTTACCAAGGCCTATCAAAGCCCTTCTCCCAGGGGCTGGTTGGCAGAGCAGCCTGGAGCTGCTCAGCCACTGGGGTCTGGACAGGCTGAGGGCCCCCAATGAGGAAAGGCTGGTCTTTGGAGAGGTATGAATGTGCAGGTTTATAAAAGGCAAGAGCAGCTTCCTCATCCATCTCGCACACTGGTAAGGCACTGAGAGTAAAGCAGCAAGGCAGGGATGGAAAAAAAAGACCAAAGATCCCCTGGACCCAGTGACTTGGGGAAAACAAAAATATTGCAACTCAAGAGATGCTAGGACCTATGACTGTGCAAAAAGAAGCATCTGAGAAGTGGGTAGCGCCATGCCTACATGTCCATAATCCATAATGTTCCCTCCCTGCTCCAGAGTGGGAGGGGGAAAGGTTGCAGGCATCCAGGGAGAGGGAGCAGAACAACATTGGGTTATTTCCCTGAGCTGTATGATTAAATATTAAAGAAATAAAGCTTTACAAACATGGCAATATCCATCCCTTCCTGTCCTTCCCAGTCCCAGTCAGTGTACATGCTGACCATCGGCCCTACCATAAGGGATGGTAGAGAGGTCCTATAGGAAGGACTCGGCAGGACTAAACACCTACTCCTCCAGTGAAAAGGACCAGTCCACCCACCAGCTCATTGCTAATGTTCATCACCATCATTCTGACCCTTCCCAGTCTTAAGTCTGAACTGGGTCACTCATAGGGGAAAAAAATAAAAAAGACTCTGAGGCAGGCAGGATAGAGCAAAGCAGAGCAGGGCTGGCTGGGACAGGCTTGACCACAAGGCCGTTTGTGGTCCTTAGAGCATGAGCTAACATGAGCTAGTCTGCAGGTTGCTCTCAGTAAGCAGTGATGCAATGGATGAGGGGTCGTAGACGCTGTCAAACTCCTCATCGGAGCTCAGCCCCTCTTGTTTGAGGGCTGACTCAGCAGCTGACCGGGAAGCTTTTCGCCTGAGTCAGAGAGAAAAAGAACAGACTAAGACAATCGTACTTTCACACTAAAGAAGAAATTCTTCTAAGACCTCACACTACTCACACGGTCTCCTACTGCTCAGGGATCTAGAAGACAAAGTGAAGGACAGAAGCTAAGACACTAAGAACTAACCATACTGGCTTCTAGGCAGGGTACGGGACTACATATTTCTCCAGCTTGGGAGGGACCATCCCCTACTCCCCAAGAGCGTGGTGCAGAAGGAGGTAGAGAAGGGCTGTCATGTCATACCAGGAGTCCTTTTCCAAGGATTTGATCCGGGCTTGGAGCTGTTCATTGACCTCATGCTGTTCCTCCAGTTCCCGCTGTGCCTTCTTCCTCAGGCTGTCCAGTCGCTCAATTTCCTCTTCCGCTTCATCCACCTGCCGCTTCAAAGCCTTCACCCTCAGGGTTAGCTAAGCAGGATACCAAGTCCGAACAGCACATTAGGAAAGCATCCAAGGGCTGGGACCTCCCTGCAATGACTCTGGCAAGAGACAATCCATACACTCTCCCACCTTCCTAACTCCCCAAGGTGACCTTGTATGTGTAAATTCTCCAGTCCCTGAACTGCTGAGAAGAGTTAGGGAGCTGAGGAGATAGTGCAGACAATAAAATGCTTGCCAGCAAGCACTGGATCTTGGTTCAGTCTCTCTAGGGCACACTCGCCAGCCACGCAACCCTAACCTATTTGGCAAATTCCAAACCAGCCTCTGTACAAATGTGCACGTTCATTCACGTACATACACATATACACCCCACATAAGAACAAAACAAAAGTTATTTGAGGTTCCGATGAACTAATATGAATATAGTACTTAGAAAAGCCAGCACACTTAGTATAGAGGCCATGACTCCTCTTGAGCTGGACCTCTCAGACTAATTTTTGTCCTTACAAAAGCAAAATGGAAGTGTCGAGACTTATGGGGGAGGATGGCCTGCCCTGGCCTAAGAGAACACTGTGTGTCATGTCCTCACCTGGTCTTTCTGGTCATTGACATGCTGCCGTTCATCATCAATCTGGATAGAGAGCTCCTTAACCCTCCGTTCTAGTTTCCGATTGGTAGACTGCAGAACTGTCTTCTCTCTAAGAGGGGGACAGGGGAGGAAGGTCTATGGCCATTGCTATTTCTAAGGGAGCATTTTAGCACTGTACTGCCTCCAAGGACTTCTCTGTCAGGGGCTTCACCAGTAGATGGGGAAGATCCAAGAAGACAGAAACCATTCACATCCCAGAATTTCCACAGCTCTACTCTGTATCAGAACCAAGGGGGACTCCCTGAAGATGAAGCCAGATTGGCCAGATGTGAGGTAAGACGATAGAGAAAGACCCAGAGAAGAAAAGCTCAGAGGAAGAAAGGGAGGGTGAGAGGACTGAGTGACAGGTTCATATCACCTCTCTTCAGCTTGGAGCCGCTCTTGCAACAGTTGATTCTGGGACTCAAGCTGAGAGAAACTAGCACTGGGTTTCTGTAAGCCTTCTGAACTGGCCAACCGGGTCTTCAAATCCTTGTTCTGTGAGAGACAGGAAGATTCCACGGTTAATGCTCCAGTCGGTCCTCTGACTGGTCCCCTGCTCTATCCCCAAGACACCTTTTCACCTGTCTCTCTAAGGAGATTTTGTCACACTCCAAGTCCTGCCGAGCAGATCTCTCCTGCATGAGCTCTGTCCTCAGTTGATCCACCTATTAGGGATGGGCGAGGGGAATCAGACTTGGAAAAGACAAAGGCTAAACTAGCAAAGTGAGTCAACAGAAGCAGTTCCCTGGAGGACCCTCTGAACCACCAGTCTCCCAAATTCTCAGGTAACTAAGAACTCTCATCCTAGAACCCAGCACTCCTCTCTCCATGTTTCTTGGCCTAACTAGACTTGAGGAAGCCATTTCCACTGTGTCAAAGCTGCCTCACTATGATGGATTGTATCCCCAAAACTCAGTTAGATAGGTTTCAGGGGCCCCTGAAAGGCTACTGCACAATTGTGAAAGTGAAGCTTAAGTTGCACTGGAGACCCCAAGACGTCTAAAGTACTGAGAACGTGGGACATTGGCAGTAGAAAGATGGGGGCAGCTGCTGAGAGAGGAGAGGGTATGTGTGCTGCAGGCAGCAGATCCTGAGGAGAAGGGCTGCCCGAGAACAACAGAGCCAGATGATGTCACCAGGAGCCTTGGATTCTAGACGTGGGTGTGGAACTTACAATTAAAAGACTGCTTTGAGTCTCTGAACAGGTTTTGAACTCTGGATTCTGAAGAGGGACTTTGGAAATTGGATTGAATGCATTCTGCATTATGATAGTGACAGAGGTTTTATGGAAGGGGAGACAGGGGTAGACTACTCTTAACATGATGTTTAGAGGTAGGCATGGTGGTGCACACCTTTAATCCCAGCACTTGGAGGCAGAGGCAATCAGATCTCTGAGTTTGAGGCTAGCCTGGTCTACATAGCATGTTCCAGGGCCAGTCAGATCTACCTAGAGAGACCATGTCTCAAGAACAACAATAACAACAACAACAACAACAACAACAAAACACAAAAAGTGATTGAGTGTCAAGTTAAAAGAAGAAATTCAAATGGAAGGGGCTATTTGAAAGAAGCTGGAAATCCCACAGCCAGCACTCCTGAATTGAAACAGTCCTCACTTCGTTTAGAGCAGCCTAGGCTACCAGGACTCTCTCTAGACTCCAGTTCTTGGCTTCCTTCCACCTAAGGAAACCTGTCTACCTGTTCCAGAGCAGGAGCAGATGAGAGCCTGAAGTACACTCTGCCTTACCAGAACTGTTCAGGATTATAGGAAAGCTAGGTTGTCTGTGAAAGAGAGCGCGCTGGGGTGTTACGGTGAGGAGAAGTCACCTGATCCCGGCCACGGTTCACCCGATCTGTTAACAGTTCCACAGTGTTCTTTTCTTCGTCTAACTCTGCTTCCAGCCGTGAGACTTTCTCCTGTGGTAGAAGAACAAAAGGTCAATTCTCTTCCCAACTCGGCGCCCTGGAATGCCAAACTCAGACCAAAGCCCTTTCTCCCTGGCATATTCCAGAATCCTTCTTCTGGTCCTTGCTCCAGCTTGCTCAAAGCCGCCATGGAGCCAGCGCCCTCTGCTGACCAGGAAGGCAAACCCTAGAATCTGTTCCTTCTTGGAGAACTATTTCCTTAATGGAAAAACTCAAAGTGAAATTCACGTTTCCGGGCAGAGAGAGGCCAAGGTGGAGGAGCTCAGGTGGCATTCCAAAGTGTGGAGCAAACTCAAGACGCACGGTATGAGCAGAAGCTAGGCCTGGAAATGAGAACTACTGCTTTCTAGTAGTAGACCTACTCCACTGCAAAGTTACTTACTCTGTGCCTCAGTTTCCCTTATCTGTAAAATGGAGACAAGACTATCTACCACACAGGGTGATGCAGAGGATGAGATGAGTCTTACATGCCACACCCACAGTGCACTATACCCTTGTGGCTATTAGTCTCACTTTCAAGTACAGCAAATTGACTACCATTCACTCTGAGGAAAGCCACTCCTCAGTTCTAGCCAACTGCTGACATGCAGAACTCAGGTCTAGAAGGTCAGTGTTACTACTGTCCAAATGCAACAGATGACCAAAAAAAAAAAAAAATCCAAATTTTTTAGGACATCTATAAATTTCTTTTTTTTTTTTTGATTTATTTATTTATTATATATAAGTACACTGTAGCTGTCTTCAGACACACCAGAAGAGGGCATCGGATCTCTTTACAGATGGTTGTGAGCCACCATGTGGTTGCTGGGAATTGAACTCATGACCTCTGGAAGAGCAGTCGGGTGCTCTTAATCGCTGAGCCATCTCTCCAGCCCCATCTATAAATTTCTTAATACGTTTAGTTCACAGTTGCTAAAACTCTGTAACCTAGCAAAAGCATCAGTTGTGGCTTCTCTAGTACAGAAAAAGGCTTGGAATAAACCAGCTCCTCTCCCCACATAAATCTCACCTGCACCAGAACCAGAGCCCTGTGTCCCTCCGGAACCTGAACCGGTGTCTTTACCTCTAGGCTCTTCAGCTGTCGCGCCTTGTCATCCTGGGAGCGTTTCTTGTTTTCAGCCTCTTGCTCCAGCCCCTGCAATCGCTGGGCCAGCAGCTCTTTGTCCAGCCTTGCTGTGTCCCGTTCAGCCTGGGATGTCTGCAGGGCTTGCCGCAGCCTTTGCAGCTGGACACGAAGATAATGTACAGCTCAGCCTAATTGAAATGTGGGGGGTGGGAGTGCTCTGCCGGAGGGGAGAAATACCTCACTGCTGACACTCATTAGAGCCAGGCTGGGACCACAGCTTAATGGGAAAGCCTAGAGCTGCCAGCTTCAGCTGCCGGAAGAGTCATTTTTAGTTCATTTTCTTTATTGTCTTAAAACTTTCTACGCAAATGGGAATGACGTGAAAGTTTAAATAGGGAGCAGGCATAACTGTGCCTATTTGAAGAGTTTTTTTTTTTTTTTTTTTTTTTTTGGTTCTTTTTTTCGGAGCTGGGGACCGAACCCAGGGCCTTGCGCTTCCTAGGTAAGCGCTCTACCACTGAGCTAAATCCCCAGCCCCAAGAGTTTTTAAAACTACCAATCCTTCCAGGCGTGGTGGTACATGCCTTAACTCCCAGCACTTAGCCAAGTAGAGATCAAATAGATCTCTGAGTTCAAAGCCAGCTATAGTAAGACTCTCCCTCAAAACAAACACACACACAAACAAAAAATATCTACTGATTCTAGGTCCCAAATTGTGATCTAAGTAGTATGAGATGATGTTTAGGCAGTAAGATTTTTAAAACTCTCAGCCTCAAAGTGGCGGTGCATGCCTTTAACCCCAACACTCCCGAGGCAGATCTCTGAGTTCCAGGACAGTCAGAGCTACAGAGAAATCCTATCTCAAAATAATAGGAAAAAAAAAAGCAAAAAAGATATTTAAAACTCATCCCAGGTGACCCTAACGTGCAGCAGAGGTGGAAAGCCCCAGAGACAAATGCTCTCATCTGTGGTTCCGCCTGAGTCTGGACCCTGGCACTCCAGCCATAGGTTCAGTGAGGAGGCAAAGACCTTCAAACCATGGACAGGTTCCTGTTGCCTAGGTTCCTACCTCATCCTGAAGCCGGCTCAGGCCCCCTGAATTCTTTTCAGCCTCACTGGCCCAATCCTTGGCCTGACGCTGGGCATCAGCTACTTCCTTCCGGGCCTTTTCCTTATAATCTTCCATCTGGGACTGGAGCTGCTGCAAAGCAAGCTTGGAGTCATCCCCAATCTGCTCCAGCTGAAATGCAGAGAAAAGGGTTCCTGTCAACACTGCACCTCTGTAGTACATGTTCTGTCCCTTCTCTAGACCCAGCTTCCAAGAGTCTCCCAAGAGCCAAGCAGCTCTCTCTAGCTTGCCTGGTCTAGATCCCTAGTATAGCTAATAGTATATATTCAAATGTCTGGACATCGTAGCTGTAGCCCTTACTTATCATCTCTGGTCTCATTTTCCCATCTATAAAATGGAATAACAACAGCACCTACATTGCTGAGTTGATGCTGGATTATGTTAATTATTTAAAATACTTATAAAGACTCGCTGATACTAAATAAACCTTCAATAACCACATTTCTGCGAACTCAAGTTATAAGATATACTACACTAAGACAGAAAATCTGCCAACTAAACTACGACAAACCCTCAATTACTATGTCAGAGAAAATAAGATTATGTATCTTTTTTCTAAATTGACATTGCCAGTAATTGGCCTTGTTTTTTAAAATAAGATTGGGAGAGGGGTTGGGGATTTAGCTCAGTGGTAGAGCGCTTGCCTAGCAAGCGCAAGGCCCTGGGTTCGGTTCCCAGCTCCGAAAAAAAGAAAAAAGAAAGGAAAAAAAAAAAGATGCAAGGGCTGGAGAGATGGCTCAGTGGTTAAGAGCACTTACTGCTCTTCCAGAGGTCCTGAGTTCAAATCCCAACAACCACATGGTGGCTCACAACCATCTGTAATACTCATATAAAAATAGATAAATAAATCTTAAAAAAAAAAAAGATTGGGAGGGAGAACCTTACCAGCTAAAAACAACTCAACTTCCTTGTTTCCCTTGCTCTCCCTACAATTTAAATCTTTAATAATGCAGGTTCTTTTTTGTAGGTTTTGTGCTTTGAGACAGAGTTTCTCTGTGTAATAGAGGTGGCTGCTCTGGACTTATTCCATAGACCAGGCTTGGCCTCTAAGTCAGAGATCCACCTGTCTCTGCCTCCCGAGTCTGGAATTAAAGTCATGTATCCCATACCCAGCTACTAATACAGATGCTTATGTTAGGTCTTCTAGACTTCGAAAGCAAACACCTAGGACTAGGAGAACGGAGACCGCAGGACGAAATCACTGACACATAAGTAGCCTATCACAATCCTGGCTGGCATGGTAGCACATGCCTATGAAAGCTGTTTTAGCTACCTGAGATTTTTCTCAAAAAAAAGGGGGCGGGGGGGCCTAAAGAGATGGCTCAGTGGTTAAGTACATAAGTACATACTGCCACTCCTGGGCATATACCCTGAACCACAGGGACATCTGGTCAACTATGTTCATAGCAGCTTTATTCGTAATAGCCAGAAACTGGAAACAACCCAGATGTCCTCAACTGAAGAATGAATAAAGAAAATGTGGTCCATCTACACAATGGAGTACTAGTCAGCTATTAAAAACAAGGTCATCATGAAATTT
Organism: Rattus norvegicus; assembly: GCF_021556685.1. Classification (NCBI taxonomy): domain Eukaryota; kingdom Metazoa; phylum Chordata; class Mammalia; order Rodentia; family Muridae; genus Rattus; species Rattus norvegicus. The sequence continues at coordinate 184,388,196 of NC_141535.1, forward strand.
GCAGGCAAGTGGATGGAACTAGAAAATATCACCCTGAGTGAGGTAACCTAGACCCAAAAGGACATGCATGGTCTGTACTGACTTATAAGTGGATATTAGCCATAAAGGACAGGATACCCACACCACACTCCACAGAGCCAAGGAAGCTAAATAACAAGAAGGCCCAAGCAAGGAAGCCTGAAGCTCACGCAGAAGGAGAAATAAAACGACAGCCAGAAACCTGGGGTAGGGGCGGCTCCGGGGTGTCTGTGAAGGTGACTCTAGCTGAGACTCCTAGGAGGAGGGGATGTGGAGCCTGAAGTGGCCCCATCTTGTGAGACAGGTCTCCCAGTGGAGGGATAAGAAAGTCAACCCACAAAACCTTCATCCTGCCTATAAGAAATACTGTCTGAGGAGAAGAGATGGTACACATCCTGACCCACCTCTAGGGTTAGCTTCTGCAGGGCTAGCACCCCTTCCTAAGGGTCCACACTCCCTACATTCACCTCTTTGTTGAGTCGGTCCACAGTCCTGTTCAGCAAACGCTTCTGCTCCTCCAGCTCTGCCTTACTCTTTCGGAGAGCCTCCCGCTGCTTCCCCTCTTCCTCTAGAGCCCGGTTCAGTGCTTGCTGCTCCTGCCCGAGGCGTGCCAGCCCCCGCTGGGCCTCTTCTAGCCGGATCTCCAGAGCCCGCTTGGCTGCTGCCAGGCTCCCCTCCTCCTCCTGGGCAACGTTCAAAGCCTCTTCCAGCTGCTGTTTCTCTACCTGGGAGGCAGGAGAGGAGGAAGGTGGGCTGAGAGAAGGGAAAGCTTAGGCTGAAGCACTGGAGGCAGGCAGATGGAAAGGGTAATGTTGGGTGTGGTGACACACATCTCTAGTCCTGGAACTTGAGGCTGACGCATGTGGACCTCTGAGTCCAGGCCAGGAGGGAAATAGATACATGAGGGATAAGGACAGTCAGTGCACACTGGCAGTAAAACCGACTGCTGCCGCATACTGAGATGGGAGCACGGCGCATGGGGGCATTCTAAACCTATGGCTGAGTACTGAGGGGTCGCAGTGCACGAGGGCACACGACTGAGAAAGTCCCACCACCACTACCACCCCACGTCCGGAGGTGAACAGGAATGTTACCTCCAGCCGATGCACTTTGTCCCGAAGCCGTGCCTCCACCGCTTCCCCACCTTCCACCAGACCTCGGGCCTCCTTCAGCTGCTGCTCCAGACCCAGGATGCGCCTTCGAAATTCGTCATTTTCCTCTTGGGTCTCCCGAAGTGTGGTTTCCACTGTTGCCTGACGCTGCCCCAGTACCATGGCCTCTGTCTCTGATGCCACCTTAGCCTGCGGGCAGTTGGGAGAATCGGCTCAGACCGTGGGGCTCAAGGGGGTAAACATTTACATCCAGGAAAAGGGGTTAGCCAAGAACCCACTAAAAGCTCACAGGCATAGAGAGGTGGTCCTAGCCAGGAACCTCCCTGATAAACTTACCCCTACACAGATGCAGCCACCCTGCCAAAATCTGCTATTCACCGCACACATGAGCCTCCAGAGCTCCTCAGTACATACCCAGCATAGGTTAACTTTGCAGGACCTCTGGCTTCTCAGCCCTCCTGACCCCTCAGCCTCCACCTCCTGAGCCCTGGGCCCACTCCCCTTGCCTTGGAAGCCTCTTCACAGTCCTGCCGCAGTTGCTGCAGGGTCTTTTGTAGCTGGAGGTTCTGCTCTTCCAGATCTCGGCTTCGATCAGCCTCTGCCCGCAGCACCGCCAGCTGCTTCTCTAACACCTGGTTCCGGTGTCGCCCAGCCACCTCCTGACTCTGCCGCTCTGCCTGAAGCTCTTTAAGCTCCCCCTGGGTGCGTTGAAGTTCCTAGAGAGGAAAGAAAACAGTGGCGAGACTCAACTATAATGAGTGTTCTGGAAAGCAGGGAAAATAAGACTTTACATGTGGAAAGAAATATGAATGATAAAGTTTGCTTTAGAGAGCAACTGGGCAGACTCAGAAAAGCTGAACAGACTAACCATGTGACAAGGCCATCCTATTCTAAAGCAATATGCCTAAAAAAAGTCACAGTCCTCACAAAAACTCGTTTATAAATGCTCATAGCAAGATCAGTCACTGTATATCAAACCCAGAAGCAACCCACATGTCCTTACATCGGAAAATGGACAAAATACACTAATGATGAACAGAACATCATATATCCATAAAGCTGGATGGAGCCAGGTGTGATGGTACACACCTATAATCCAACACAAGAAGGCAGAGGCAGGAGGATCAGGTCTTCACGGCATCCTCAGCTACATAGCAAGTTCCAGGCAAGCCCTACAAAAGACCCTATCTCAAAAAACTGAAGAATACATAAATGAACAAAAAAAAACCTAAAGATACTTGTTATACATAGTTGAATCTTGATTATACCAGATGAAAAATATCCAGAAATAAAAAGTCATATTATAGAACTACAATTATATGAAATATTCAGTTTATGCAAATCTGGAGAGACAAAGTTGTCAGAACACATAGGGAAAGACCGCCCATGGACATGGGGCGCTCACTTTCTGGGGTTATTAAAACATCCTGTAACTAGAGAATGGTGATGGTTTCACAGCACAATGAATATTCTAAAACCCACCAACTTTAAAGGGAGAAATTTTAGACCAAATGTGGTAGTGCACTAATCCCAGCATTCAGGAAACAGAGGCAAGCAGATCTTTGTGAGTTCAAAGCCAGCCTCGTCTATGTACTGAGTCCTTGTCTCAAAAAAACTAAAAATAAAGAAAAATTTTATAGTATATAATTTTATAAAACAAAACTGACTGCCAAAAATAAATAAATAAATAAATAAAATATCAAAACACAAAATTATGATACAATAAACACTAATACATCTTTTTTTTCTTTTTCTTTTGGTTCTTTTTTTCGGAGCTGGGGACCGAACCCAGGGCCTTGCGCTTCCTAGGCAAGCGCTCTACCACTGAGCTAAATCCCCAACCCCACACTAATACATCTTAAATTTCTTTTTAAAGGGTAGTTAAAATATAAATTATGGTTCTCTTAGTTATAGAACTATAAATAGTTATTAGCACTTTTGAGATTTAGAAATAGCCAATAAGACAGAAGACTGAAGAGCCAGGCAGGGAGCATTCAGTGACTAAAATGTAGACACTAACAAATCTCCTCACAAAGAACCAGGGCTGCTGGCCGCTGTCTCTTCTGTGTCAGTCTTCCTTAGTCTGCTTCCCTAATCTCTATGTTGTTTACTCGGGTTTTTTTTTTTTTCTTTTTTTTTTTTCTTTTTTTGGAGCTGGGGACCGAACTCAGGGCCCTGCCCTTGCTAGGCGAGCGCTCTACCACTGAGCTAAATCCCCAACCCCTGATTATTTTTTTTTAACTTTATTTATTTATTTATTTATTTATTTATTTATTTATTTATTTATTATAGATACACTGTTGCTGTCTTCAGACACACCAGAAGAGGGCATCAGGTCTTATTACAGATGGTTGTGAGCCACCATGTGGTTGCTGGGAAGTGAACTCAGGACCTCTGGAAGAGCAGTCAGTGAGCCATCTCTCCAGCCTTCTCTATGTTGTTTAAATACTTGATAAAATATACCTCCTATCTGAGGCATAAGGATTTATGAGCTTATCTGGAGAGTTGTGTCAAGTTGGCCATGTCAGCTAATATATTAATAGACTTCAGACCCTTCATTGTATTCCTAACTTCACAACAACATAGTTATTTATATGTTACCCAAAAACAATTAGCTGTGTTCTTTTTTGATTTGGGTTGGGTTTTTTTGTGAAGGGGTTCTTTTTTCTGGGAAATGGGGTTGAGACACAGTCTCTCTTTAGAGCCCTGCCTATCCTGGAACTCACTATGTAGACCAGGCTGGCCTTGAACTCACAGAGATCCATCTGCTTCTTCCTCCCAAATACTAAGATTAAAGGCATGCACCATCATACCTGGCCTATTAGCCATGTTTTTATCCTTCATAAACTATAACACCAAGAGTATGAAACTGGGTTTATTTTAATTTTTATGACTTCCTGGGGCTGGGGATTTAGCTCAGTGGTAGAGCGCTTACCTAGGAAGCGCAAGGCCCTGGGTTCGGTCCCCAGCTCCGAAAAAAAGAACCAAAAAAAAAAAAAAAAAAATTTTTATGACTTCCTCATGACTCTTTTATGAACTATCATCCATGCATGATTAAAAAGGATTGACTTTAGGAAAAAAAAAAAAAAAAGAAGTAGGAATCTTGGAGTGTTGTATCACCAACCAGCAAAACTGTGGCTTGGGATACTGAGTAGGTGCACATCATACACTGTGCTCCTTGAGCACCATGTCCAGACTGTGTGCTTTCCAAATAGCCTTCAGATTACAACTTGGTTTCCACAAGTAGGTCAGCTAGCCAAGCAGATACCAACATCCCAGTTCAGGGATTATATTTCTCAATGTAAATTAATAAACAGGCATTCTAAAAAAAAATATTTGTTTTATCACATAGTTAACGAATTTCCCCTTGAAAGAGCAGGTTTTGCAGTGCTGACCAAATTAAGGTTCTGAGCCTGCAAAAATGACCCTGGAGTTTTACAAATCCATCTGTATTCAGCTTCCTAGGATGTCGTCTAGGAGGTAGTCAGCAGCAGCTTTTGTCTATACCACGAACTGGCTGCTGATAGCTGTTTGTTTGTTTGTTTGTTTGTTTGTTTGTTTGTTTGTTTTCCCACTAGAAAACTCTATAACCAACAAGGAGACTGGCCCTGCACAGCTGTAAAGCCAAAACTGAGCTGCTAGGATAACGCTTGAAAGTCACACTCATGGAGACAGTCCCACTATCATGGGCAGAAGTGTCTCAAGTGAGGCAGGAGATCATCCCAACCTGCCATTCTACACCAAGTGCCAAGTACCTTTTTGAGCTCCTCAACCTGCTGAGTATCTCTTGTACTGGCTCGGGCTTGCTCTAAGTCCCTCTGTAAGATCTCCATCTTCTCCCCAAGTTCCTCTTCTATCTCCTCCTTCTCCATCCGCAGCTGCAGCAGTCTGAGTTCAGCAAAGTTTTAAACAAAGGATAAAAGGTCAAGGTCAAACGTCACACATAGGGGAGATTCACCAGACAGTGGAAACCAGCCCTCTGGAGGCCACTGCCATAGACACTAACTCAAGGAGAACAACCAGCTTAGGAAATAAAAGTGTGAGAGAAGGCAGCGGTGGGGGTACTAGAGGGTCCAAGAGTCAGGTTAAGTGCCCCTGCAAAAGGCAGGAGGGTCTTACTCCTGCTTGGCAGCTCTCAGCTCCTCCTTGTTTTTCTGGAACATGTTCTGCCAATGCCCTGTCTCCTCTGAGGTCTCCTCTAGCTCTTTCTGCAGCTCCCTCACAAGGGAAGACATCTTCTGCCTCTCAGCCTCCACTGCAGCATGGTCCTAGGGAAAGAGAAAAATGAGCACCAGGAGGCTCAGAGGGGAAAGCTCACTTTTGAGGCAGAAGAAGTATAATGCTCAGAAGCTGCAGCCCGCCTCTCTGCCATCTGTAACAAGACTCCCTCCATTATTTTCCTATGGAGTTTGACCACACTTAACACACTTAAGGCCTGTAATGCATCTCCCTGCCCTGTAGGTTTCCTAACCAAGGCTTCTCACTACATCTCACATATCCTTTAAAGAAGACTCTTAGTTGCAACTATGAAAAGTTCAAAAATACACTAATAAGGCAGCCCCATTCCCTGGCAGCATCTTCCTTCTCCAGCTCCAGTTCCTGTCACATGCCTGGGTTGCATCTTGCATGCTCCGGCGAAGCTGCTCTGTGTCTCGCTGGTATTGCAGCCGGACATGTTCCACCTCCTGGTCATGGGAGGCCACCTCCTCTTTCAGGGCCCCCTTAAGGGCTGTCAGCTCCCGTTCCCTCAGCCGAAGCTGCTCCTCTACTCGTTGTTTACCCTCTAAGAGCTCTTCCAGAAGTTCCCGGGTCTCTAACAAGTCCTGGAGGATAGGAAGGTAAAAGCAATATGGTCATATTAGGACTCATTCAGTCTATTAAATAGCTCACCCATTTAGCCAAAAAATATTTATTGAGAGCTTGGCAGGGAAGCATATATGTCTAACTCTAATAATTAGAAGGCTGAGACAGAAGGATCACAGGTTGGAAGCCAGAATGGACAACTTAGCCAAGTCCCACCTCCAAAAAGAAAATGTATTCATACTTTGTATTAGTCTGGTATTAAGTGCTTCGTGCCCTCTAAGCTGCCCGTAGAATAAAGGAAAACTTTCATTCTGGCCTCCTGCCTCACACTGCCTCTGAGTCTGCCTGAAGGCACACAGAAAAGCCCTAGAGAAAACCTACAAGCTTTTCATACTTGAAGCAAACAGTGGATGAGCAGGCCTGAAGATGCTGAGGGAACCGAGAATCTACACCCTACACCTCTTGTCCTACCTTCAGGAGACTCTCCTTTCCGGGATCAAGATTCTGGCTATGTTTCAGCTTGAGCTGTAGCTCCTTCACCTGGGTCTCCAGCCCATGTCGTAGTCCTTCTTCCTGGCCCAGCAGGAGCTTCATGTTCTGAAGCCTGACAATAGATGATAGCATTACTGGATACTATGTTAGGCAGTTACACATCTGCCACACATTGACTCATTTAAACTTCCTTTAAATATCTATTCTTTGCATATTTTGTTTTGCAGTGTTTGAGATAGAAGGGCTTTGCCAAACTGGCCAGCACTTCCCCAATGAACTACACCATGTCCCTATTCAAATCTTTTTTTCTTTATTTTATTTCCTTTATTTTATTTGTTTACTTTGAATATATGTATGAGAGTGTGACAGTCAGAGGACAACTTGCAGGAGTCAGTTCTCTCCCTCCCAATTGTGTGTCCCAGGGACTGAACTCGGGTCCTCCGGCTCTGTGGTAAGCGCCTCTACCAGCCGTGCCAGCTCTAAGCCTTAAACGAACTTTTTTTTTTTTTTTTTTGGTTCTTTTCTTCGGAGCTGGGGACCGAACCCAGGGCCTTGCGCTTCCTAGGTAAGCGCTCTACCACTGAGCTAAATCCCCAGCCCCCTTAAACGAACTTTTACACCCAACTTCAATCAATACTTAGAGCTGTCTTTGCATGAGCCCCTCCTGCTCTATCTTAGCCTGCCATCCTCACCACCTTCTCAAGTGTTACAGTCACTCACACACTACACTTCCTCACTGGCTGTTTCCTATCCCCAGGAGCTAAGATTCTAGAGTGGAGAGCCCTACCTGTAAGGTTCACTGACGGACCTCGTCACAGCCTGTCCCATAAACAACATCACTCACAGACAGAAGACACCTGCTGTACCAGTGAGTAAATATCCTCACGATAACCCTGTGAGATAGCTTTTGGGCCATTTTACAAACTAAGAACCTTGACCGGCATTCTCAGGTAACCTATCTCCAGATCGTGCACTATCACCATTACCACAGAAAGGGAAAGAGAAAACAATCCCCGCTCCTTTAGCTTCTGAAGATTTCCCCTCTGCTTCTCTCAACTCTGGGAGGATCCACCTCTAGGCCCAGGCCCCAACAACCCACATGGCCCACATGTCACATGACCCATCTGCACACTCACTCCTTGGCACTCTGCTGGACCTCCCCCTTTCTCTTCTCCAGCAGCTCCTGCAGTCGGTGGCACTCTTCAGCCTTCTCCTCCAGCTGCCTCTCTAGCCCAATCCTGGATGGTTCTAGCTTTTGCCGCTTCTGGAAGAGAGATGGAGAACAGGAAAAGCTTGTAGAAAGATCTAGTATAGCTCTGCACAGTAGCACAAGACTGTCATCCTGTCCTTGGGGGGACAGAAGCAGGAAAATCACTGTGAACTCAGGCTAGCCTGGGCTACAGAGTGAATTCCAGGCCAGTTTGGCAGTTTAGGCTACAGAGTTGAAACCTTGTCAATCACTCAATCTACCAAACCTCCTTAAGTCCCCTAAATGTCCTAGTAATAGCAACCATGAGTTGAAATTACTCAGCTAGGCTGATCCCTGATTCTTCATAGCAGACATTGAGAAATGTTGTTTTAAGATGTTACATTTTGGAGTAATCTCTTTTGCAACAAATAAATAGAGAGTATATTATTATCTTTACTTTCTGAGAAGGAAACAGGATTGGAATACTTGAAGAACTCAACTAAGATTAGTTCTTAGTTGACTCCACTTAACCATTAACCTTGAATTGCTTTCTCCTTAACAAGAGGACTTCAAACCAACACAAGCTGAACTCCAACTATGTACAAGGCAACACTGTGAGAGGTGGAAGAAGCATTTATAAGGGGTGTGGGGCTAAGGGTGTGGCTAGATGGTGGGGTGCTTGCCTGGGTTCCATCCCCAGCACTGCATAAACCGGGCATTGTCATGGACATCTGTAATTCAAAATTCAGAAGGTAGGGGCAAGAAGATTACAAGGTCATTCATGGCTAACAGTGAGTTCAGGGTCAGTCCTTCTGAGATCCTGCCTTCCTAACTCCAAAAACAAAAGTAAAAATTAAAAGGTGTAAGTTTTAGAGAAAGAATGGCCGTGTCTTTTCATTCCATCTCTGCAACTTACTGCCACAGCAATTCCCTCAGCCTCTCTTCCGATCTTCAGATTTCTCATCAGAGAAGGAGGTCCTAGTACACTTTGCACAGCCACTGAAATGATCATGTATTACCCAGGACAGTATCTGCCATAAAAATTACACTCAACGAATTCCACTATTATTGCTATCATGATTATGAGAAAAAGACTTGAGACACATAGAATATAAGTAATTTTTTTGAGATATGGTTTCATGTAACTCAGTCTGTCCTCAAGCCTGATAAATAGACAGAGATGACCTTGAATTCCTGATCTTCCTGTCTCTACTTCCTCAGTGCTGGTACAGGCAAGTACCACCACAATTGGTTGCATTCGGTACTAGGGACTGAACCCTGAGCTTGACGCATGTGAGGTGAGCATTCTATGAACTGACTAGCCCACTAGACTAGAGAACAAAAGAAAGCAAGTTTCTCAGGCTTTATATAAGTAGTTAGTAGCAAGCCCAAGATAAGGACTCCTGGGGAAAATGAAAAGGAAGTAGTTAGCTTTCTAATGTGCTCCACCCATCTTGAATCCAGAGAAACTCAAAGTCCTTGGCGGGATGAGGACACTGACTTCTTGTCTCGTGTAATACAGATAGTACTTGTCCTACTACATAGAAGAACCAGTCCAGCTAGGTATGGTGGCACACATCTTTGATCCCAGCAAAGTGAAGAAGAACTCTGTGAATTCAAGCCCAGTCAGGGATATTCACTCAGTAAGACCCTGTCTCAAAACAAACAAAAAGGAGCCAGCTCCATCCATCCCCAGGACAAGCTAAAGGCATCCTCCTGTATCTTTCGTCACCAGCCTCACCTTCACCTCTTCATCCAGCTTTTTCTGAAGCTCCTCCATTTTCCGGGTAAGTTCAGCCTGCCCTACCAGGGCCTTAGTAGAAGCAGGAGAAACCATCTGCCAGAGGTATTAGGAAATAAGGAGTGGAAAGTGAGCCCGCAATCTCATCCCAGGAGGCCTCAAGACTCTGACCCTTGCTGGGACCCCACAGAAGGTCACTCACCCCCAGAGGCTGCATCTGCTCCAGCACCAAACTAACTTTCCTCCTCACAGATGCCTCACTGTCAGCACTTCTGGAGGACAAAAGGATAGAAGCAAGGGTGAGTAGAGAAAAGGGAAAAGCAAGGAAGATGGGAAACAAAGCCAGAGGGACCGGAGGAAAGTGTATGCTCCCACCATCAGGTGGACCTCACTCACCCCTCCCTTAGGATGCCATAGATGGTGGCCTTCATATGGTCCGCACTGCCTGGTGGTGCTGCCTCCCGCTGGTCTCGGAGAAGGTCTGGGGTGGATTTGAACTGGGGGAGAAAAATGAAGACAAGGAGAAAGAAAAGGAAGAGGAGAGGAAGAGAGGGAAGATTAGGATATATATATATAGTGTGTGTGTGTATGTGTGTGTTTTGAATGGAACGGGGGTGGCAGCTGAGAGACAAGGCCTCTCAGAATGAGGAACAACACTTCGGGCCTGAGAAACAGCCCAGAGGAAAATGTCCAAAAGCTGGTAGATCTCTGCAATATTGCTGCAGACGAGACTTTTCTCAATAACCATCTGTGAGCTATGTCCCAAGTAATTTGTCAGTAATGCCAACAGATTACTAGAGTTTATAAATGCACAGAGCTGTAGAATGCACATGTGTTTGTCTCAAAGTAAAGATGCTCCCCACTTAGTTATGCCACTGAGTAAAAAAGGACAAAGCGTAGTCTTCACCAAGACTATCCAAGGGGCTCTCCATATCTTCCTGCCTAGCAGATTAGCATTTGCTGACGACTGAAGATTGGCTATCTCTCCATGCTCATTTCCACTTTCCTTAGAATTTTACCCTTGAAAGTCTGTTGTGTATGTGGATATTTAGTAGCTAAAATGGAGAACGAACAAAAGACAAAGACCTTCTCTCCTATTTTATCTGAGTTAGCAAAGGAGTCTGTGGCATGATAAAAAAGCCAGGGAGGTTGGAAATGGGGAGGGATGACATCTGACCTGCACCATGGCGGGATCCTGTACTTTCTCCCGTGACTCCTCAAAACTCTGAAGCACCCAGTCTTGAGTCTGACGGGAACGGCTAAAGCTGCTGAAAGGGCTCTGCTTCTGGGGTAGGGTCTTTGAACTGTCCATATGGTTGTCATACTTTGTTCCACGAGCCCAGTGGTTGGTTGACTGGAGTTCCCGATCTTCACGTGTATCCCGTGAGAGCCTGCTGTCCAGACTCTGGCTCCGCTTCCGCTGCTGCTCTTGGGGAAGAGTCTTTGTGCGGCGGCCTGTGCGGCCCCGGACCTGGCTTCCCTTCTGACCATCGAACTTGTTGATAAGCGAGTCCACTGACGACAAGGGAGCAGTGTCAATGGTGTTAACTGAGGGAGTCTTTTGGGGGGCTAGTTCCAGCAAGCTGGTGCTCCTATTACTAGGACTCATAAGAGCAAGCCCTGTCAGAGAGGCTTGCGACTGGGAACGGAGTAGTTTTCCATTCAAGTGGTCCCTGGGCTCCTCATCAGATGTGCTGCCCTGAGAAGTGGCAGGATATCCCTTGACTTGAGAGTAGGGGTTCTCGGGGAGCTCTGAATCAGAGCTCAGAGCACCTGGGGACCCCCGGTTGTTGCCCCCTTTGATTTGGACCCCAAAGGAGTCAGCTCCTTTCTCTCCGCTGTTGAGAACCACAAAGGGTTGCCCGGCGATGCCCTGCACGCGCACAGCGACCCCATAGGTGCTGGCTCTAGCATCCTTAGCAGGCCGCCGCCCACTCCGACGAAGGGTGCCCATCTCAGCAGCACCCTCTGGCTCTGTAATAAATCGAATTTGGACTCCATGGTCTACAGGGCCCCGGGGATCAGCCATCATGAGTGCCAGCTCCACATGTAGGAGGGCTCCTAGAAGATGAAGAAAACAAGTTTTAGCTCAAGAGCCTCAAGTAGAAACGTAGCTTCAGGGAAGCTGGCTGCCTAGTCAGTTTCTTCCATAGAAAATGGTTCTCATATCTTATCTGAGCAGGAGAAGAAATGAAGGGTATGGGAGTCTACGCCCAGTTTCTGACTTATTAGTCCTGAGAAGGACCTAAGAATTGGCATTCCTCAGCAGCTTCTCCTGGGTGATGCCGATATTCTTGATCCAGATAGCACACTTTGAAAAGGCTAAGAAGGAACAATGCCAACCAACCAGAGCGTCCAGGGACTAAGCCACTACCCAGACACTATACATGGACTGACCCTGGACTCCAACCTCATAGGTAGCAATGAATAGCCTAGTAAGAGCACCAGTGGAAGGGGAAGCCCTTGGTCCTGCCAAGACTGAACCCCCAGTGAACGTGATTGTTGGGGGGAGGGCGGTAATGGGGAAAGGATGGGGATGGGGACACTCATAAAGAAGGGGAGGGGCAGGGGTTATGGGGATGTTGGCCTGGAAACCGGGAAAGGGAATAACAATCGAAATGTAAATAAAAAAATACCCAATTTAATAAAGATGGAAGAAAGGGTTGGGGATTTAGCTCAGTGGTAGAGCGCTTGCCTAGCAAGTGCAAGGCCCTGGGTTCAGTCCTCAGCTCCGGAAAAAATAAATAAATAAATAAAATAAAGATGGAGGAAAAAAAAAGAAAAGGCTAAGAAGATAGTTCATTAGTAGACAGCTTGCCAAGTGTGTACAAGGCCGAGTCTGAACCCAAACATAGGAAGAAAAAAAAAATCAAAATGAAACATAACACACTTTGAAGCCCACATCCGCAAAATAATTCATTCCCTTTGATGCAGTCCTGAGAATTGTGGCTTATTAAGACTTTGAAGATAATTTCTGATCTTTACCTACAACAAATAGCCATGGGGTCCACCAGGTAAAGGTGAACCCCAAAACCTGCCTATCTCATTCTTCTACTGCCTTGAAAACGGAAACCGCTGACTGCAGAAGTTTATTAAAATAAATAGATTATAAAATGTGGCATCCCATTCTGGGGAAGATACTTCAGCTGGCAGCGGTGATGTCTCTGCAGTAAGGGTACTGAGGGCTAGACAGTGACATTAGGGTTTCTACTCTCCAGGATCTCCCCTGTTGCTGTTTGACCCTTTTGACCTTGGTACCGTATACATGTACTGCCTAGCTGAGAAAGGACTTCAGGCTGGGCTGTGACTCAGTGGTAAAGCATCTGTGAGATCTGGGATTCAGTCCTCAGCACCAAGAGAGGGAGGGAGGGAGGGAGGGAGGGAGGGAGGGAGGAAGGAGGGAGGGAGGGAGGGAGGAAGGGGAAGGGGAAGGGAAGGGAAGGAAAGGGAAGGGAAGGGAAAGGAGGAAGGGGAGAGCAAGCAAGCATGCATGCAAGCAAGCAAGCAGGAGAGAAGGGAAGACTTTCTTTCCTTCTTTCTCTTTTAAAATAAAGTCGTATGTGGCCAAAGCTGGCCTCACACTCCCTACGCTACTGAAGATGACCTTGGACTTCAGTTCCTTCTATTTCCACTCCTTGAGTACTGGTCTTACAAAGGTGAGCCATTGGGCCTGGTTTTATGGAGTTTTGGATGGAGCTCAGGGCTTCATGTATGCTAGGCAAGCACTCTACCAAACAGAGCTTCGTCTCCAGCCCTTTAAATACAGATTTGAGCGTGCTAGTTTGAGTGTTCAAGAACTTGTGAATAGGTAGGCTTCAGGATAAAGCCAAGGCCCTCCTCAGGTCAACTTCCTGATCCACATTGTTCACGCTTAGAGTCAGCAAATGGAATGTGTTCCAGGTGTGCTCTGGCTCCAGGAACTTGGGAGGGAAGTTTTGTTCCAAGCAAATTAACATCAACAAATGTAGATTCCCTGCTCTTCCTGATAGTTTTTAACAGAGCCCAGCACCAAGCTGGAAGGAGTCGTCTCAAGTGTGCCAGACAGAAAAAGAATCTCACCCAATTCAACCTCCCTGTGAGGTTCTGGCCAAGGAAACTTGGCAAGGTTCCTCTCAGAGATAGTAGAAGCTCTAGGAAGCCAAGAAACTGGGCAGCTGAAGGGAGGAGGGGCAGGAGGGGCAGAGTCCAGGTGAGAAAGGGTTTCGGGGAGAAATGGACACTGAGGGCATTCTTAGCATCCCTAGCCCTTCCCAACTGGAAAAAGGGATGGGCAGGGAGAACCCCTTCATTGAGAATGAGTAACACTTGGGGTCATGAGACTGAAAGCAGGCACCTCCTCAGGGCACAGCCCACACAAACTTCTAACACAGAATTAAGTGTGTGAAGGCAGAGCCCAGAGGTTGAGAGCAGTGGTTCTCAACCACTCTGGGTTCTCCACCCTTTGGGAGTTGATGACGCTTTCCTAGGGGTCACCTGAGACCACTGGAAAGCACAGATATTTACATCACAATTCATACCAGTAGCGAAATTACAGTTATGAAATAGCAATGAAAATAACTTTATGATTGGAGGGTCACCACATCCTGAAGAACTGTATTAAAGGGTCACAGCATTAGAAAGGTTGAGAAGCACTGCACTAGAGTGAGGATCTTACTTGGGAAAGCATGTACATATAATCCTAGCACTTGTAAGGCTGAGGCAGGAGGATTGCTGTGAGTTCAAGATCAGTTGCATAGCAAGATTTTTGTCTCAATAAAATAAGTAATAAAGACTGAAGCAATGGCTCGGTGGTGAAGAGCACTGGCTGCCCTTCCAGAGGACCTAAGTTCAATTCCCAGCACCTACATAGGCAGCTCACAGCTGTCTGTAACTCCAGTTCCACGGCATCTGACAGAGAAGCGGGCAAAAAAAAAAAAAAAAAAAAAGCACATAAATAATAAAAAGAAATTATAAAGGGGGGTAATAAACAGACTGTTTGCCTTCATCTTCACATGCAACAATTTTATAACATTTAATTTTTTCTTTTTTTGAGACAAAGGTCTATGTAGCCCAGGTTGGTCTTGAACTCACTAAGTAGCTAGGGACTGCTGCTGAGGAAATCGAGGTTCCCTCTTTGGGTCTTAAATTTCATTAATATAAGAATTTATAAATGGGACTGAGAAGGAAGCTTCGATACAATTTTATTAGATTTTGAGAGAGAAACAATAGGGCAGACAAACTGTCAATCTCAGCAGTTGCCAGGAGGCAGGAAATGGAAAAAAGTTGCCAGAAGCAAAAAGGGGAAAGCCTTGATTTAAGAAAAGTTTGCAGGTTTAGTGGTGGGGGTCAGCATCCAACCACATGGCAGAAACGCAGCTGCAGGGCAGAAAGGGAAAGGGCTTCAGAGGAAAATAGAAAGCCCCGTGTATGTGTGGAAGCGCACCCAAGCTTCGGTAGAGATCTGAAAGAAAGAGAAATAGAAAGAGAAGTAGAAGAAAGAGGCGCCATTGTGTTTGTCTCACTGGGAAAAGCAGATAGTTTCTTACAAAGCTTCCGTCATTAATTCATACTCCCAGCAGGGCTACCTCAGTTTACCTCCACACATTTACCTAAGAGAGTGTTTGCTGTCTCCTCCACTAGACAATAAAGTCCTACAGGACAAAGTCGCTCAGCTGTCCTCGGCCTGGAACACGGAAGCACACAAATGAATACTTTTGGAAGGCTGTATCCCAGGACTTTTGGAAGGCGCCTTCCTGGACTCTCTGCCCTATGCAGTCCTGATCTTACAATCAGGTGTGCCTAAACTGCCAGCTCTCAAGAATCACATGATTTATTCATGATAAAGTTCTGCCCTGTCAGGGATATCTGCAGATCTTCCAGCTCAGGTCAAGGAACTCCAGTGGAGGCACAGCAAAGTGCCCAACCCCTTGGGCCAGAGGTCCAGACAATGCAGGAGTGCTCTCCATGATCCCCTAGGTTCTGAAGACCCCCTTCCTCTGACTTCAAGCACTATCAGATCCTCGACCTATGGGTCAGAGGCCAGAACTGAGAGATCTTTAGGGTGGGTCAGAAAACAGAGCTCTAAATGATTCAACACGGAAAACCCGAAACCTACCCGCCTTCAGTTACAGAGGACAGTGGGGTGGGGCCACGGGAGCAGGGCAGCTCCAAGAACTTGCATAAGCCCTAGGCAGGTAAACAATGATCAAGACCAACACGAAGTCCAGGCCTGGACTCTCACCAGATGCCTGACCCTCTTTTCCCTCCCTGGCACATGCCCAGGGCATTTCTCACCAACTGTACTCTGGGAAAAGACCAGGACAGAAGTTAATTCAGCGCCATCTGTCTGCCTCTGCCCTTTCTGCCTGAGCACAGGGAGAAGGCACACTACACCTGTACCAGACAGCCACTTCTTCCTGAGTTACTCATTAGCCTGCCCTGCCCCAATTCCATCACCTCTGGCCCAGCCATACGCATCTGGCTTCCAACTAGGAGTGACAGGGTCCCTGGACTTCTGGCAGGAAGTGAGTGAGGATGGGGGATGGGGTGTTTCGGGTGTATGGAGGAAGGGCTGATAGACACAGGGCCAGGCAATGTGCAGATATTGAATAACCAGAACATTTACAAAGTGGACAAACTAAAACAAACAACAACGAACGGCAATTAGAACCATCTCAGTGGTAACAAGAAAGCAAGTAAATGGTGAAAATAAGAACGGAACGCTCAGGGACCTTATCATTTGATAAGAAGGCTCCTTGTAGGCACAAACAGAACTCCCAAGTGGACTCCAGACCATATTCACTGGAAAAGCAGAAACCTGAGAGCCAACTAGAGCTGCTTGGCCAGTGGGGGTAAAACACAATGAAGAACTGGGCCCTTACAAACTGGCTGAACTGGTTTGAGAGGCAAAGAGAAGGGAGGGCCCGGAAGGCTACACTGGAACCTTGCAGGTCCCCACTAAAGTCAGAGGGACAAGACCAAGAGTGGAAGCTCGGTCCAGCCGATAGGCCAAGGCCGAGGTTCTGGAGGAGGAGGAGGCAGAAGGTGGGGAGGAGACAGGAGTTACAGATGCACAAAGAACTTGGTGACAAGCCAGTGTGTGACAGGAACTTTATCTCCCTCCACCACTCCCTCTCAAGTTCCCAAAGCAGCATTCCTGGTCTTACACTTACCTCCGTCAACTCCCAGGCCCTTGGTTCCCCCCTCCCTGGCACAAAGAGAAGCAGCCCTACCCCCTCTTCTCCCACAAGGGTAAGGGCAGGCAAGCCAGTCTGGGAACCACAGGAAGCCAGAATCCTCTTAGAATCAGGCAAATCTCTGAATCGGCAGGCCCCAGAGCCAGACCCATACTCCCAAATACTCAGGATGAAAGGAACATGTAGGCAGCTTGTCTACAAACATAGCGGTTGCTAATTATTTCCCAATTATAGCAACTGTCTTCAGACAGAGCATCAAAGGGGCCAAGCTAAGGTTGACTCTGCTTCCACTGCTGCCTAAGGCAAGGAAATTCACCTCAGAAGTTGTCTGGTGCCCAATATATACCTCTTATGTGGCCTAGGAATGTGGAGGTGTAATTCCCCTAGTCTTTTGGTCTCCTAGGGAGTTCTATGTTTCTGTATCACTAGTACTAGTCTGCCAAAGATCATGAATCAGGGATGCCTACTAGGGTTTCAGGGAATCAGGATTCTGTGAAGCGGCAAGGAAATTAGCTGCACTCCCAGATCTCACCAGTGTCCCCCAATCTGGAGGAGGAGAAAGAGGAGGAGGAGGAGGAGGAGGAGGAGGAGGAGGAGGAGGAGGAGGAGGAGGAGGAGGAGGAGGAGGAGGAAGAGGAAGAGGAAGAGGAGGAGGAGGAAGAGGAGGAGGAGGAGGAGAAAAAAAATATATATGAAAGATTTTACATCAGCCTCAAGAAAGAAGACTATTTCTAGATGGGTGTGGTGACATAAACCTGGCCAGGGTAATCCTGGCCCTGGGAGCTGAAGCAGACCACCAGTTCAAGGCCAGCCTCAGCTATACGGCAAGTTCAAGGCTAGCATAGGCTATGTGAAACCCAGTATCAATCCTCGTTTCACATCCCCGAGAAAGCAAACATTTTCAGCTATTTTGTGGGTTCAGGGATTTATGCTTCTCCATTCCCCTCTCTTGAAGATTACACGCAGTTCTTTCTAGAGGAAAAAGGAAAAATTTTTCCCTGGCATGAAAGCAAAGAAAGAAACAGCCTTAAATAATCTCACACCTAGGAAAGAGACTGGTGCCCTCGTATTCTGACCTAAGTGTCTTACTGGCAACTGCTTTCACCTGTAGGCAAATGGTCAGCGAATTATCCCACATTTCAGAGCATTTCCAAAGCCAGAAGGAGAGTGTCAGAGACCAGTAAGGTCTGACAGGGGGTGGGGGTAGTCACCCCCCAAATCAAGCACATGCGGGTATCATCATTTTAGTATCTGAACCTCTGGCGGCACTTCCATTTGCTCCAATAGAATGAACCCTCCCCCGCCCCCATGCTGGTCTCCAAGAGAAATTCTGCCCCAAGGGCTGGCGCCTGACCTCCAGAGATTGTAGCGCTGAAATGCATGCATGCCCTGGGAATAACCTTACCCTCAGGTGCCTCACACCTGGCACCTTCCCAGCCACTCGTTTCTGGCACTGTGGAGTAGGGGTCAGCCCGTAGTTCTGCCACCGCACTCTGACCGCCCTTCCTCCTAAACTCAGCACCTGTGCCCAGGAGGAGGGCATTTGATGCCTCCACTCCGCCCCTCAGGCATACTCCTGAGGGCTCACCCGCATCGCAGGTGACCTGGCTCGGGGCAGATTCACTCACCCGGGTCTTGATCGGTACTCCCGGGCTCGCACACCCCGCAGGGGCTCGCGCTCTGTCCTCCCGAGCTGCACGCGCCGCTGCAGCCCAGCCCCTCGGAGCTCTGAGCTCCCTCCTCTCCCCCGCCCACCAACCTGTTACTCCTCAGGAGCTCCGCCCCATTGGCCGTCACCTCCCGCCCCGCCTCACCCCTCCTTCTATTGGTCAGCTTCCCGCAAGGGGCGGAGCAGACACCGCGGGAACCCAGAACCGGGGTCCCCAGCCCGGTGGACGGGAGGGGCGGTGGGGTCACGTGGGCTGGTGGGCGGGGGCGGGGCACGGGGGGACCTAAGAGGCCATTTTGGGGGCGTCGGGGCTTTGCGGACCCTGGTAGCTTAGCACCAGAGCATCCCCTGGGTTCTGTGGGAAATGCCTACCGAGTGCTCTTCTCAAAGCAAATCTCGGTTCACAGCCCTTTCTGCCCTTCATCTGCCTCCGCATAAGCCGGAATACTGTTCTGTCGCTTTCCGCAGAAAATTTCTTCGTAGTCTCCGGACGTCAGCACGTCCTGCATCTCTGCTCGCCTGCCTTATCAGCAATCTGAACCAGAACCCCAGTCCTGGATTCTCATCCTCGGGCTCCTGGCCTCCACAATCATTTGCACCCTTTTTTCTTTGTAGTATGAAATCACCTAATTTACATCATCCTAAAAATCATTTTCATCGTTTTGTCTCCCTATGAAAAGCTCGGCCAAAGCCGAGAGCTTCATTTTCTTTTGTTTTGTACGCTTCATCTCAAACGCCTATAACAGAGGTCAGCACTCTTGGCTCTTAATAAAATACGTGTAGAATGAATGACTTGGGAACCTAGTGCTGTAAATTTATACGCATCAGAATAACCTCTATAAGCAGAAAGGGACTCAACCACAGATTGTAAATCCACCTTTTTTGAAAGCCTGTCAAGTAGGGCTTTTGGTCCCACTACACCGAAAAGACTCTGGGGTGCTTTTGCCTGCAGACTGAGGCAGGTAACATTAAAGCTGGCTCCTAATGTTAACCGCTGAGGTATGTTAAAAAGAAGATTGGCTTAGCTTACCTTGCTGGCCTCTGAATAGTTCTCTCCTTTATTTGTTCGGTAAATATTTATTGTAATATATTGAAGAGGAATCTTCGATACAGCTAGCATTTCCGTGGCGTTAGCTGGAGATCATTCCCTTCCCCTCCCCCAGCCTTTAGATGCTGGGCGTGGACCCTGGAGGGGAAAGTCCACCTACCTGTTCTGTAGCTGGGTTGCTAGGTCTCTGCATTCCAAGAGAAGCCTTCTATAAGGGATAGAGCCCTAAGGAAGAACAAGGAGGGAGAGGGGGTGGGGGGAGTGAGAGAATGAGAAAATGTGCAGTTTGGCGACCTTCTGCAGAGGTGGTGTCCCTCCTGGATCAGGTTACTTCTAGACCAAAGAGTGGTTTGGAAAAGAGGTTTTAAAAATAACTAAACAAACAAACAGACTGATGAATTGACCCAAAAGAGAGAGAATCTATCCTGGTGCACACCTTTGATCCTAGCAGAAAGTTTAAGGCCAGCCTGATCTTCAAATTAAGTTCCAAGCCAACCAGAGGTACACCATAGGGGAGGATGTCACAGAAAGACACTAAAATGATACCCCCCCCCGACTTAAATAAAAGTGAAAACCCCTTTTCTAGAAAAGTAGTTGTGAAAGAAGAGAGAGTTGAAGAGAGAGTAGATAACTTTAAACGCCAGGTTGCTGGACCTACCTGCCACAGAGAAAAGTGATTTATTCTCTTCGAGGCTGAAAATACAAAAATTTTGGAGCTGTTGAAATTATCTATAAGCCAGGAGTGGGGGGTGGCATGATAGGGGCCAGGGGGAAAGCACAATTTGCTTACTGGAAGGTCTCTTTTCAACCCAATTGAGGTGTCACCCAATGTGAACTTTTAGAAAACAGGTAAGGTTTTATATACATACTTACAGGGATCATTCCTATGTTCATACTAGAGAGATTTCTCTTAATTGTGCAGATCAAGAAAAAGAAAGGAAACAGGGGGGTTGGGGATTTAGCTCAGCAGTAGAGTGCTTGCCTAGCAAGGCCCTGAGTTTGGTCCTCAGCTCAGGGGTGGGGGTGGGGGCGGGGGTGTCAGTGGTCTTTGGTTCAGAAGTGTTTGCCTAGCATGTGTGGAGGATTTCTCATTAGAGAGATATTACCTGACATGTCTAAGGCTCTAGGTTCAACCAGTTGGAGGAAGGGTGTCACAGGGGAGCACCTGCCTAGAAAAAAAGTAGCTGGAGAAAGATGCATGGAGACAGGAAAGTGTCCGGTGGCCAGGAGCAGGAAAACACACTTGCTGAGGGAACCAGAAGGAGTGGGAGCCCATAAGGTGAGCACAGAGACCAGGACATAGTGGGAAGATAAGGGGTGTTAAATACTTAAATAGATAAACTGTACAGTTTATATGTAGCCCAGGATGACCCTCTCCATCCTCCAATCTCAGCCTCAGAGCCATGAAGTTGCAAGATTATACCAAGACACCCTACTTACTGAAGGCTTCGGAGCAAGACAGCTGAGGCCTGGCAGAAGGGTAAGGTAGGGCTATATGACATGCAATAGTAAGACTTGATTGAAGCAGCCAGCCTTGTCCTAGGGCAGTGCAAATCGAAGATGGGAGGAGAAAGACCACTGACCCAAACCACCTTGGCTAAACTAATTAAAGCAAGCTTTTTTATTCGTGGACATGGACTGACTCCCCTTGGCAGGGTTTGAGAGGTCAACATTGGATGTGGGAGATGAGACAATGCTTTTTATAGACCAGGGGCAGGGGAGTCCTAAATGGGGGATTTGGTGGACAAAATAGGCTGAGTTATGGGAGCAGAACATAACAAGTTAGTTCCTTCTGAAACAAAGATGTGGTTGCAAGGTGGGCATAACAAGGTCATCATACAACCTTACAAAACAGAGGTAGGGTTGCAAGATGGTTATAAACAACTTTTTGGAACAAAGGCATGATTGCCATTCCTGGAGCAGGCAGTACAGAACCACTAGGGTTGTGGGGGAGGGGGGCATACCCCAGTCCTTGAGAGACAGATTTAATCATAAGCAGGAGCAAACCTAGTTTGTCTTTACAATGAGAGGGCTTTCAAGCCCGAGATGGAGGCAGGATGGTTCCTCGGGACAGGAGACCACTACTGAGAAACATTTTCAGGATGTTTATCATTGTTTGTTCAGCTCTTGAGTTTTACTTACATAGTTTATTGTGATTATTATTTATTTATTTTTTGGAAACAAGAGTCTCATGATATAAGGCAAGCTTCAGACTCACTATGTAGCTCAGGCAGGTCCTGACTTCATGACAACCCTGCCTCTTCCTCCTGGGTACTTGGACTACATCATGCCTAACTAAATGCATAGTCTTTAGCAATAATAGTTTATTAAAACATGCTTTTCCTGATGGAGTGAATTTCTATTCTTGGTGTGGCTAGGAAAGATAATTAAATATGGTCACAGATGAACCAGGCACATAATCCTACCAGGCAGGAGACTGAGGCAAGAAACCTGCCACAAACTCAGTGCCAGCCTGGATTACATAGTAAGCTCTGGGCTAACCTGAGCTCCAGAGTGAAAATGTGGTAGTTTGAATGAGAATCACCTCTGTAGGTTCATATGTTTGAATACTTGGTCCACAGTTAAGTGAAACTGTTTGGCAAGGATTAGGAGGTGTGGCCTTGTTGGAGGAAGTGTGTCACTGTGGACAGGGTTTGATGTTTCCAAAGACTCTGGCCACTCCCAGTGTATCTGTCTATGCTTCAAGCCATGAATCGAGATGTGAGCTCTTGGCTCCAACATGGTGCCTGCCTGCCACCATGCTCCTCACCATGATGGCCACACTGACTGACTTTAACCCTTTGAAACCGTAAGGTCCAGATAAACTCTTCAGTAAGTTGCCTTGGTCATGGTATCTTATAGCAATAGAAAAATAACTAAGGCAGACCCTATCTGGAAAAATAAAGGCAGGAGGAGGATAGAGGAGTTGGGAAGGAAAGGAAGGAAGAGAAGGAAGGGGAAAGGAAGAACAGGTCACAGTAGTACTTCATATGCTCCTCCAACTTTGGGGTCCAGGACCTCCAAGGGTCTCCAGATGGCATTTCCTCCCCCTCACCCATTTCTCAAGTCTTCTCAGCTTAGCCTGGGAGGCAGAGCCATGGAGACCAGTGACCTCCTAGCAGAGCCCTGATTCTGGAGGCAAGACGCCACGTTCTAACCACCTCTGGGAGAGCTACAGTTCCAGCCAAGTCACCTCAGCTCTTCACAGTCTTCATCCTGAGCTTCCCCTGAGAATTAAGGTGAACCCAGGCTGGCCGTGCGTCACACTTCCCTTCCCAGCACTCAGGAGGAAGATGAGCTCTGTGTTCCAGGCAAACCAAGGCTCCACCGGGAGACACAGTCTTTAAAAAAAAATGCATCCACATTTTATATCCATATTTTTATTCATTCATCTATTTGTTTATCTTTGGCGTCATGGCCACTCCCCTTCCTCCGTATCCTGAGTGCTGGTATGACAGCTTGTCAGCACACCTAGCTCATAGTCATGTTGTTCTCATGAACTCCTAAGGGCAGGTGTGTCATGTTCTTTCTTCAGCTAGCAGCATGAGTAAACACAGCCATAGCAAGATAACTCTTCAGAACAGAGAACCCCAAGCCACTCTTCCCACCACCATTCCCGTCAAGGGAAAGAAAGACCCATCTGGGAGCTCCTTGCTTCGCCCCATCCTCTATCGCCTTTGTCCTCCATCACCTACCAGGGTCTCTCTAGTAGCCTGGGCAACTAAATCCAGTATCTTCAAAATTGCCAGTGTGAATTGAAAATAAGGATGTCCTTTGAAGTGAAAAAGGCATAACAAGAAAGTCACATATCCCTAATTCTGATGGAATTAAAAGGAACAGGCTCCTTCCACGTCGTTTTTTTTTTTTTTCTTCTTTTTAAGAGTTGTTGAAACAACACTCTGTGCAGAGAACCAGCTCCTCCCCACACACCACACAGTCAAACAGCAGCTGATCCCACCTCCCGTCTCTCCCTTCTCCCTCAGTGAAGAAGGACAAGCCTGGCAACTGGAATCCATACACACATCCCCAGCTCCTCAGGGCTCCTCGTCTTCCCTGTCCACTACCTCAGAGTTTTGACAGAACTGTACTGATTGATTGGTTTGCCTCAATTCTGCATCTGAATTTTTTTTCCGAAGTTTACATTTCATACTGCAGAGACCAGTGGACAGGCAGAAATAATCAAGACTGGGATGAGATGAGAACTCAGTCAGAAAAGCGCTTACTTTGCAAGTCTGAGGCCCTAAGTTCGATTCCCTGGAGCCCAGTTAAAAAGCTGGGTACAGTGTGTGTGCACACTTGTAATGCCAGAAACAGACAGATTACTGGAGCTTTCTGGCCAGCTAGAGCAGCCTACTTGGTATTCTAGGTATTCGGGGGCAACGAGAGACTTTGTCTCAAAAGACGAAGGTGAGGAGGCTTCCTGAAGAACCACAGCCACGGGCACACATGAAGGCACAGACACAGAAAACACATGAGAAGGGGGAGGAGGGGGAACTGGACTCAGAGATGAGACACCTGACAGAGCAGCCTTGGCTCCTTTAAAAGAGGATCAGCTCCACTGGCTTTGGGATGTGCCCCAGTGTCAGAGCTAAGACAGCACTTTTCCCAGAGGCCTCTAGTCATTGAGCACAGCATCATGGGGGGGGGGGAGACACAGCAGTTTCTGCTCACTGCTGGACTGGACGCCCCTTAAGGGGAGCTCCAGCTCTCTCTGCTTGAGAGCTTCCCATTGGTAGGATTTGCATTGTGGCTTAAGGTCCACCTTGCCTGATTTTGTTTCTCATGTCCATTTCAGTGAAGGGTATTGGGTCTGCGCCAAAGACTCTCTATATCTGTTCCTGCTTCCTCCCTGTCCTACACAGACATTACTGCCCCAAACAGCTTTGTCTTAGCACCTGCTTCCAAACGACCACTTTGAATGGATTCTATTGTTCCAGAGTGATCTTAAAAAAAAAAAAAAGCATTATTTACCTGGTCTACCTGGTGAGTTCCAGGACAACCAGGGTTATGTAGAGAGACCCTGTCTCAAAAGAAAAGAAAAAAGAAGAAAAGAAAAGAAGTGGAGCCCCTCCTGATACACTTATTGCTAAACTACTCAGGAGGTTGAGGCAGGAGGACCCCTTAAGCCCAAGAGTTCAAGGTCAGCCTAGGCAACATAAGTTAGGTTATGGGTAACAAACAAACAAAAAAATCTTCAGGATAGGGTTAAGGTACAGATAGATTCTGGAAGGAGGTTGGCCCATGTGTTAACTGTGTCCCTGAAGGTGAAGTGGGAGAGCCCTATCAGAGCCCACAATTCAGGCCTCTGAGCTAGGCAGAGAGATAGTGGTGAACACAGAGAGCATGGAATCAGCTGGCTGTTATTAAGTTGCTTTGAGCCCTGCTAGGAGATAATGAAAAGCTGAGCGCAGCTAACAAACATTGAGAGTTAACTGTGAAGGCCAGAGGGCCCCTTTGATGGCCTACAAAGAGGCCTTTATCTACAGCAATGTGTGACTGCAAAATATCTGAAGACCAAACTCCTGACTCCAGAGTTCCCAGAGGCCCATCTGCAATCAAGCGCAGGGTCCTGGGTGGGAAAGCCAGGAATCCATAAGAATCTAGGAGGGCACTGAAAAGGATTTGGTTGCCTATACTTCTCTGAATCGTCTTAGTCTTAAGAGGGTGCCTACCCTTGTCTGTTAAGAGCTAGCTCTCCCTCCGTGGGAAGGAGACATTGCAGAGGCCTCTTCCTGCTAGACTCTCTCTGGTCCACCAGGATGCTAAGAAGGCTCAGTTGCAGCACAGTCCTGTGAGGCTATAATGGGCCCTGTAAGGAGAGAAAGGGACTAGGCCTCAAAATATCTGAGTGATTCAAATTAAGAGGTACCTGGGGACTCTGATGGGAGCAGGGCTAGGTCTCCAGAATGCTGTGAAAGCAGGCTCTCTACCTCTGGACAAATGGCTGAGAAGGCTACTTAACAGATCAAAGGAACACTGACTACCAGGTTCTCCCAGCAGCTCTCAGTACCTTTTACAGAGTCATCCTGACTGGCATACCCTGCCCCTACCCTAACCCCTCCCCTCAGCTTCTCTGATTTCTATATAATTTCAGCCATTTTGGGTTGTGAAATCTCTTGGACACTTGTTCCCCACTCTCCACTCCTCTTTTAACCCTCTTCTCTTCACTCCCCTTTCCTCCCTTTCCCTCCCCTCTTCTCTCCTTTCCTCCTCTCCCCTCCTCTCTTCCTCTCTTGCTCTCCCCTCCCCCATCACAGCCCAGTTCATTCTGAATCCTTTGAGATGTCTCTGCCTCATATCTACAATAAACCTTCTCCTTCACTTTACATAGGAGTGTCCTATTCTTGGATAGTTGTGTGTGTGTGTGTTTTTTAATTCAATAAGGCCCTGAGGTTGTTTTTTATATATTTTTTATTTTATCTGTATGTGTATGTGTGTGCACACACATACCTGTGTACCAGAAGAGACACCAGATGCCCAGAACTGGGGTTGCAGGTGATTGAGAGCTACCATGTCCGTGCTGGGTTAGGATGGCTCCTAACTGCCAAGCCATCTCTCCAGAATCTCTCGGAATAGATGAGCGTAATTTAGAGAATAAAATGCCTGAGGGAGAACTGATATCAGCATAGGCCACACTTCTCTTGTTATTGGGCCTGTTGGTTTTGGGGTTTGTTTTTTTGTTTGTTTGTTTGTTTGTTTGTTTTTGTTTTTGTTTTTTTTAAGACCAGGTTTTGTGTAGCCCTGACTGGTCTCAAGCTCACTAAGTAGCTGAAGATGGCCTTGAAATTCCAACCCTCCTGCCTCCACTTCCCAGGTGCTGGGATGGCAGGCATGGACCACCAACCCTGGTGTGGACTGCATCACTTTCTTCACAGCCCGGTAAGGACATACCCCCAGGGAATCCTGCAAACAGAGCAAGTAACCTCTCTTGCTGAGAGACAGTCAAATACCTGAACATTCTAGTAACTGGGGAAAGAAAAGACTAAATACTTCATGGAAGTATGCAGACCAGAGTTGACCTTAAGATGCCAAAAGCCCTACCAAAGAATGCTCCACAGAAAGCCCAGTTGTGATTACTAGTGCCCCAGGAATGCACTGGGAAGAGAATTATCAACAGCACCAAGAAGCTTAGAGAAGCCTGGATCTGCAGAGCAAAGAGAAGATGGCACTGTCTCTAGCCTGGCCCTTTTGTAGCAGCAGAGATGGTCTGGTGAGATAGGGGCTGCTTGCAGCATTTAATTACCAGGACCCCGGGGTGGGGGTCGCAATTACTGTAGTGATTAGTAAGACTGGACGGCAGCCAGAGGAGTCTGACACTGTGAATGGAAACAAGTGGTTAATAGAACCATCTCTCACAGCAGAACAGATGGGAACTAAACAAGGAGTTTGCTGAAAATGCAAAGTGCTTGCCACACAAAATTGAGGATCTTGGTTTGGATCCTTGGGTCCCAGAAGAGAAGGAAAACAAACTGGGTACAATGGTGGGTTGGTGGTATAGTGATGAACCTTGCAGCCTTCCAAGCACTCAGGCACAGCAGCAGATACCTACTATCCCAGCACTGTTGGAGCTGGGACAAGGACCATCCCCGAGGCTTGCTGGTCAGTCAGCCTCAATTAATTGGTAAGCTCTAGATTCAGTGACAGATGGTGTCTCAAAATATAAGGTGAAGAACAACTGAGGAAGGCGACCTCTGACCCCTGTACACACTCATGTGCACCCCCAAGCACACACATTAAAACAAGCAAGGACGAGTAGAAGGGCAGAAAGCTGAGGAGAGATCCTGAGTTTTTGTTTGCTTAATTTTTAACTCATACTCCCTGGATTAGCTTCCTGACCTGAGCCACTTTTCAGATCTCAAACTCATTGACTGGTGGACTGTTCATGAAGTCTGGCAACACCAGTAATGTATGAGCAATGCGTTACTGATTTGATCTCCATCCTTCCAAAATGGGGCTTATGATATTCCTCCTCTTTAATATACAAAGGAGAGGAGACATAGGCATTTGGAGGGTTGGTGGACGTCTGAACTGTCACTGATACCTAGAAACCCCCTGGGCATGGTAACAAATAGCACCCTAGCCAAAGGCCAGCTGCCAGGGAGGCTACCCTACTTAGAACAGCCTGCTAGAACATCCTGTGGATGGCATCATACTAATGAGTTAGGCTGAGCAAAAGTAACTGGCTTTGTAAAATGTATGACCTCCTGGACATGGAAGTAAGTGGGGCCTGCAGCACCGGTCACATTTTTAAGAATCCAGTATTTATGGGACATCTGTTCCAATGTAAAAGGCACCATTGCTGTCGGGCATTGTGGTACATGCCCGGAATCCCAGAGACAGAGGCAGGAGGGTCTGTGCAATCTCCAGGTCTTCCACAGCTACACGCTGAAAGCCTGGCTCAATCAAATCCAACCCCACCCCACCCTCGTCAGAAAAAGGAATTCACAGTGCCTGGTAGGGCCCTTTCCTCACCAGAAACACTGCTCTGACCCATATACCTAGGCACCCAAAAGACTGACACTCCGGGAGCAGTGAAATGGCTGTGTGGGTAAAGGTCTTTGAAGCTTGGCAGACGAAGTTCACTTCCCAGAACCACAGAAAGGTAGATGGAGAGATGGAGAGGAACCCTTCATGAAGCTGTCCACTGACTTCCTAGGGGATTTTGTGCTTCCTGGTTCTGCAGGGTTAGAAATTCTAATCCCCAAAGCCTTAAATTCCTTTTAGCAAGTGGCACGCGTTGAAAGACATTCTGTGGCTGCCACTTGAGTGCTTTGAACTCTGTCTCGGGCAAGAAGGAAAATAGCCATGTTGTCAAGAGTGAGAGCCTCTCACCAGGAAAGAAAGAGAAAGAGAAAGAGAAAAAAAGCAAGGCTGCTGGGGTTGGGGATACCACTGAGCTAAATCCCCAACCCCCACCTCTTGGTACTCTTATGCCTAAGTACGACCATGAACGTCAACCTAAGTAGCAAGTTCAGGCTGCAAAGGGGACCTTAGACCCTCAGGAATTAGTTTTGACCCTGGTATCTGATACATGAAGGCAAAACCTGGGTTAAGGAGACTTTAGAGAAATTAATGAGGAAGCTGGTTATGGTGGCATATGCCTGTAATCCCAACATTTAGGAGACTGAGGCAGGAGGATTGCTAAAACTTTGAGGCTAGCCTGGGCTACATAGTAAGTTTCAGGCTAGGTTCAGCTAGGCATGATAATCAGTTGTTGCTCCCCCACTCCCCACTACCCTCCAAGAGAAAGAGGAAAGATACCCAACAGTCTACTAACTTTCTTCATCTCTCATCTGTGTTTTCCCGCAAGAAGAGAGAGTCAGGAAATCCTTATCAAATACGTATGGAGAATTGAACTCCCATAACACACGGGGTGGACTGGAGTAGCCAGAGTTATGCCCCAATTGGATTACCAGTAAGAGAGGACATAATTTGGGGGCCAGCAAGATATCTCACCAAGTAAAACTTGACGACTTGAGATTAATCCTCAGGACCCACGTGGTAGGAAGAAAGGACACACTTCTGCAAGCTGTCTTCTGACCTCCCTACATGTACACGGCACGAACACTCTTCAGTTCACACACACACACACACACACACACACACACACACACACACACACACTAAATGTAAAAAATATATAAGAGAGAGATGTGCCAGGAGGTGGTGGCCCACATCTTTAAGTCTAACACTCAGGAGGCAGAGGCAGGTAGAGCTCTATGAATTCGAGGCCAGCCTGGTCTATAGAGAAAGTTCCAAGACAGTAAGGGCTACACAGAGAACCTCTGTTTTGAAAAACTAGAGGGGGGGGTTAGGGTGTGGTGGAGCGCACTTGTAATTCCAGCACACTTGTAATTCAGTGTTTGAGGCAGGAGGACTGTGAAGTCAGCCTCCCCACCCCGCCCCCCACCCCCATACACCAAGGAGGACAGTACTCTTTGTTTGGAATGTCCTTATCTTGCTTCTTCCAAAGCGACTCTGTCCAAATTTACTATCACGTTCAAGTCAAGACTGCATTCTTCCCACCCACACCCTAGAAACGAATAGAAAATGGTGTGCACACCCAGGCCTGGTCATTTCTGAAGACTGTGAGACTGACTACTCTGGCAACTTTGCCCCATTCCCAAGGGGTTGCCTGAGACCTTGTCAGACCTTCATTATTCTCTGCCTTATCTGGCTGCTTTTGCTCTTAGCTATCATTCCGTGACTCCTAACAAACCTCTTTCTTGCTGTTTTCCAGTGTCCCAATGGGAAAACAAGTGAAATTCCAAAGAGAGAGAAAACAAAATGATATATATTTTTTTGTTTTGTTTGTTTTGTTTTGCTTTTGAACAGGGTTTCTCTGTGTAGACCTGGCTATCCTGGAACTTACTTTGTAGACCAGCCTGGCCTTGAACTCAGAAATCTCCCTACCTTTGCTGGGTTAAAGGTTTCTGCCATCACATCAGCCTAAAACTACACCTATGTATATGTGTGCACACGCAATGCAATTATGAGTCTGTATGTGTGTGCACATAGTTTAGGAGTAGGGTATAGCTGCTTAGTGGTAGGGCTGGCTCTCGCTCACATGCTCAAGGTCCTGAATCTAGTACATAGCACCAGGGGGAAAGATATGTATATAGATGAGAGCTAAAAGAAGACAGGCATAGTAAAGGAACCTGGTAGCAGGAAAGGACTGTAAACCAGCTTTTCACCTGTCCTTATGGTTGGTGTGGGATAAAAATAAAAACAAGGAGGGCTGGAGAGAGGGCTCAGTAGTGAAGAGTACTGTCTAATCTTCCCAAGTACTTGTGCTTGGATCCCAGCACCCGTGATGGCCTGTAACTGCTGGTAAGTCCATTTCCAGGGGATTTTACGCCCTCTTCTGGTCTCTATAGATACTACATGTGATGCACACACAGATGCATATAATACAAGAAAATTAGGAGCCGGAGAGATGGCTCAGTTAAGAACACTGAGTGCTCTTCCAAGGACCTGGGTTCAGTTCCCAGAACCCACATGGCAGCTCACACCTGTTAGTTCTGACATGCTCACACATACATACACGCAGGCAAAACACCACTGCACATAAAATAAACTTTGTGTGTATGTGTTTAAAAAGAAAAGAAAATGAAAGAAACTTGGCAGGGAATGTATCTAGGAGAGTTATTTAAACATATTACCAAATTAAAAACAATGGTATTATTTCTAAATGTACTACCTTCTGC
This sequence comes from Rattus norvegicus, assembly GCF_021556685.1. Lineage (NCBI taxonomy): Eukaryota > Metazoa > Chordata > Mammalia > Rodentia > Muridae > Rattus > Rattus norvegicus. The sequence continues at coordinate 184,418,650 of NC_141535.1, forward strand.
CCCTTTTTGTTTCATTGTTGTTTTGAGACAACAAAAGACTATCCTTTTGTGAGTTCCAGGACTGGCAAGGCTACACAGAGAAACCCTGTCTCGAAAAATCAAAACCAAAAGTTAAATGAAAAAAAAAATCTTTAAGGTACTGACTGAGGTTCAAGATACAATGAAGGTGGGGGTTGGGGATTTAGCTCAGTGGTAGAGTGCTTGCCTAGCAAGCGCAAGGCCCTGGGTTCAGTCCCCAGCTCCAAAAAAAAGGAAAAAAAAAAAAAAAGAAGATACACAATGAAGGTAGTCAAGAAGCCGTGTTTGTGAGGGAGGGACCTTCTGCTTGCTGGGGACCGCGTGCACATTGGTTTTCTTTAGTTGCTACAACAAACCATCACAACTTTAGTTGCTTTAAAAACCCACAAATTTATTATCTCACATTTCTGGCCAAAAATCCTGACTTCCCACTCTCAGCAGGGCTCTGTGCAGTCTGAAGGTTCTGGGGAGGACTGGCTTCCTTGTCTCTCCGCATTCCTTGGCTCCTGGCCCTTTTAAACATCTTTAAAGCCAGCAAGGTAGCACTGTTAAATTAAGGAGGAGGTCATTAGCCTCAGGCTATCTCCATATTTCAAGTTCCTATGTAGTAACAAACTGTAAGCTAACTTAGCATGTAAGCAAACTGAATCCTAATTTAGGAGAACGTAGGAGTCCAGTCTCAGTTAATCACAGGCTACCAACTTGTCACACCATGCCCAAAAAAGGCAGGCACCTGCCTCCGGCCAATCAAGTGATTTTTCTAGTTTGCTTCTGTGTGCAGCCTATAAAAGCCTGAATGTCTTCTAGTCCTGAGTGCTTCCTCATTCACAAATTGGTCTTTGCTCAAATAAACTCTGCTAAATTTAATAGGCTGATATATTCAGAAGCATCCTTAAATTTGACTGAGCCTTCTCTGAGTACAAAGTTCTTTCCTCCTTCCAGAATAATCTCCCCATCTCAAGACCCATTTCTTTCTTCTTTTTTTTTTCTAGATAGGGTTTCAAATGTAACCTGGGGTTGCCATGAACCCACCACATTTCCCAGGCTAATCTTGAACTTGTGGCAATCTTCCTGCCTAAGTCTCCCCAGTGCTGAAATTACAGGCATGGGCTACCAAACCTAGGTTCAAAATCCTTAACAATCACACCTTGGCAATGCCTTTTGTCTTGTAAAATAACAAATAAAGGGCCTCCGGGGTTTAGGATGGTGACAGCTTTTGAAGGACAGTATTTTATACTACTGTTGTGATACAGAAGATAAGATCTCAGTTCCTGGTTGTGTGGTGGTGCAACCTGAAATCACAACACTTGGAAGGCTGAGGCAGGACAATTATAGCAAATTCGATACTAACTTCCTTCTGTCTCAAGAGCAACTTTCTTCTCCTCCTCCTCTTCCTCCTCCTCTTCCTCCTTCTTCTTCTCCTGCTGCTGCTGCTGCTGCTGCCTCTACCTTTTCTTTTTCTTCTTTCTCTTCTTCCTCTTGCTTTTCTCCCCCCCTCATGGTTGTGTGTGTGTGTGTGTGTGTGTGTGTGTGTGTGTGTGGTCTCACAATGTAGCCCTAGCTGGCCTCAAACTCAGGGAAGGGGCGTGTCACATGGAGATCGTATTATAAAAGGCAAGACAAAAACACACGTAGATTAATGAATATATTCAGAGACTGATAATAGCAATAAAGGTATCTTTAAAAAGTAAGGTCAGGAGGACCAGATGTAGAGGTGGGGGTTTGGGTAGGGTGTCCCTCTGTGGAGGTGGCTTTGAGCCAAAGCCTGAAGGATTGGGAGACAGTAACAGGTACCTTTGGCCCTATGCCTCCTGTAGTTTAGGCCTGTTGATTCAAGAAGATAGTTCTACCTAGAGCTCAGCCTTATCCTCCACAATCATGAATAAGCTATACGAAGCAGACTAGCTCCAATGTACAAAGTAAATATTAACTTATTACCCACCTCCCCAGGCAGCTGAATTTCTCAAGACTTTTTGAATTTCAAGTCAAAACCCAAGAAGCAGTAGGGTGTACCTAATTTTAGCAGTCAGGAGACTGAGGCAGGAGGATTGGTACAAGCTTGAGGTTAGGTTGATCTACAGAGTGAGACCCTAGTTCAAAGAAACAAAGCAAGCAACAGTGAAAAAAGCCAAGGCACTCAGCTGCCAAACCTAATGACCTGAGTTTGATCCCCAGGACCCACACTGTGGAAGGAGCAAACTAAACTTCTACAATTTGTCCTCTGACCTCCACATGTACATGATGGCATACGTCCTCCTTAAAATAAACCCATCTAGCCCCCTGCCCCTTTAAAGTAGAGCCTTTTGTTTTGGGGTGTGCAAGAGCAGCCAGGCTGGAGAGATGGCTCAATGGTTAAGAGCACTGGCTTTTTTTGCAGAGGACCTGAGTTCAGTTTTCAGCACCCACATTGCAACACACATCATCTGTAACTCCAGTTCCAAAGGATCTGATGCGCTCTTCGGGCCTCTGGCTTCTTTGAACACTTCATGCATGTGGTGTACAGACATATCACAGGCATAACATACACACACACACACACACACACACACACACACACACACACACAAAATCTGGAAGAAGAGGAGGAAGAAGAGGAGGAGGAGGAGGAAGGAGGGAAAGAAGGGAGGAAGAAGGAAGGAAGGAAGGAAGGCAGGAAGGAAGGAAGGAAGGAAGGACAAACAAACTAACTAACTTACTTGTCTCTAGGATTAGAAGCAGAACCCAGAAGTGTTTGTGTTTGTGATCTGTCAGTAAACCCCAAAGACCAAAATGATGGAGACCCAACTAGGAGCTGTTTAAAGCTTGGTCACTGGAGAGAATGATTTCCAAACCCTCTTCAGAAAGTCCCATTAAGCTTTCCTCTGCTGAGCTCTGATTACGTGCTACATTCTAGACGCAGGAAAACAGAACTGAGCGCTGGATTCTTCTAGAAGGTGGGTGGGTTAACATGCCTTTCACATCCTATACACACCTACAGCAGTGGAACCCTGGGGCAGCAGGACAGCAGAGTAGCCTGCTTTCCTGGGAGAAAGTCATCCCTTCCTTGGGGCTGTAACAGGGAGGGTTTTCTGCAGATTAAAGACAAAGATTGGTATCAAGGATGAAGCCAACCAGTTAAATAAAAGTTACAAAAAGTTCGCAAAAGCTCTCAACCCCACTAACAAAATACTTTTCTTCTTTGATTCTCAGGGAAGGGAGAGGTTCTTCTCCTGGAATGTCTAAAAATGCCACAATGGTGTGCTTTATGCCTTGGATCTCTGAGCTGTCCTTTGTTTTTCCTGAAAATAATTACTTAATTTTAGGGCTATGGTACAGTTCAGATGTAGAGCCCTGTGTATCACGGGAGGAGGCCCTGGCTTTCTTCCTTTGCACCAGAAAGGGGGAAAAAAACCTTATTTCAAAACAAATTTATTTGAGCACAAACATGAATTAGATGAATTTTATATACAAAAGGGCATATACATTAAATATCTAAGTTGTGTGGTTTAAAATTTTTACTTGGAATGTTTTTCTTTTTGAAAAATAGCTTATTAAAGTATGTTGGACATATGGTAAACTTCAAATGTAAAGTGTACTGTGGGAAAGTTCCCATGTGTGCATGCATCTATGGAATCCCTCCTGCACGCAAGATAGCAAGTGTAGAAGTTGAAGTGCAGGGCAGGTCTGTTTTCCCTGAGTTTTGACCTCTTATTAGTTCACAAATTTGTACTCTGGGTAATGAAACAAGATGAGTCATTTACAAAAAAAAAAAAAAAAAAAAAAAAAAAATTCTGCGAAAGTAGTCAGGAAAGAAAACCAACGTGCTACCCACCCGCTTGGCAGGTGTTCTCTAGCTCATTAACAGCAATCTTGTCACTACACGGCTTTCTCTCTCTCTTCACTGAACACAGGGCTCCACGGGACTGCAGAGGCCTGAGAAAGTGCTCTGTGGGGATTCTGGGCCAGCGCGCAGCAGTGTGGCTGCTCAGTCTGGGCTGCTCAGTGTGGAAGCAGGAGGGATTTCTGCCCTTGGCTCTGGCTCTTGCTTGAGGCTATTAGGCATGAGGTCTTTGCTATTTCAATATTCCCTGTGTAGTAGGAGAAAAAGACCTCCTTTGTCCTGCCAGCCTATCCTCGCATCTAGATTGAAGTCCTGTTTTTCGCCACGATTCACCGGTCTTTATTGAATGACTGCTACCTGGTGCCACACTGTTTCAGGCTCAAGGTATGGAACAGAAGTCGGAACAAATAGTGCGTTTTGCCTGCCTGGATTGAGTTCTTCTGCTTCTTTCCATGGGGAAACTAAAAGTTAGACTCTTGATGCCGCCCGGCAGTAACTTGCGGGGTTATTCCCAGGTGTTTGTCCTCTTTTCTCCTTGGCTTTGCCACTGCTGCGATGTCTATAATCTTCGCCAGCTCCATGCCCTCCCCTGAACTATTGTGGGTGTTTCTTCCCTGTTCCCTAACCGTAGGAAAGGTCTTTCCTTTCTTGTGTCCCTGGCTCCTCTCCCTCAGGGGTTCGTTCGCATTCATACTTTCTACTTTTGCTTCTAAATCTAGACAATTCTCAACTCTGTCAACCCTGGCTTCTCATCCATAAACCAAATTTGTTCCCGCTTTCCCCCGGACGCTGCACCTGTGCATCTCACCTCTGATTAGGGCACAAAGTAGGTAGGTGCATGAGCTTCCGCAGCACATCACCTGTGTCCCAGAGTTCCTGCCTTCACTACTCACAGCCCTCAATCACCCAGATATGAGGAGTGACTCTTTGCTTAAAATTATACTAGAGACTAGCAATTAGGAAAACCAAATGGGCATTGTGGCTCACACTTGTAATATCAGAGGACTGCTGTGAATTAGAGCACTGAATGGAGTCCTGTCCTAAAATAACCAAACCAGAGGGGCTGGAGAGATGGTTCAGTGGTTAGAGTGGTTGCTGCTTCCCAGGCTCGCTTCTTTTTTCTAAAGATTTATTTATTGTTTATTTCATGCATGTGAGTACACTGTCGCTGTCTTCAGACACACCAGAAGAGGGCATCAGATCTCATTACAGATGGTTGTAAGCCACCATGTGGTTGCTGGGAATTGAACTCAGGACCTCTAGAAGAGCTGTCAGTGCTCTTAACCGCTGAGCCATCTCTCCAGCCCCCTAGGCTCGCTTCTTAGACCCACACGGAGGCTCACAACCTAGAATCTGGGACTCTGGTTCCAGGGGATCTGATGCCCTCTTCTGACTGACTTCCTGGGGCATCAAGCATGCAGACATGCAAACGAAACATGCACACACATAGTAAATACATTCTAAAGCAAACTAACAACAAAACCAACTATAACAGGAAGACGACAAAGTCTTACGAGTTCACCAGAACAGATTTATCCACCAACAGCATAGACTCAGCCCCTCGTTCAGGTCACGTTTATAAAGTACCTACCACAATTCCATCTGACTCAGTGCCCTCTTCTGGTCTCTGAAGGCACCAGGCACGCATGTGGTCCACAGACATACCTGAAGGCAAAACACCATAAACATCAAACAAGATAATGATGGTATTAATAATAAAACCAAACCCAGGCTGAAAAGACGGCTCAGTAGTTAAAAGAGCTTGCTAATCAATCGTGAGAGCAGGATTTGGATCCCAGTACCTACAATTAGCAGCTCACAGACTGCCTGTAACCTCAGATAGCCTCATCCAGCCTAAAGGCACCTATGTGTGTATGCATATATACCCCCAACCCCTGACACACACATGCACAAATAAAATCAAAATAATTTTTTTTCAAAATAAATTTTTAAAACTCAAAAAAAGAGAAACAAACCAAGCTAACAAACAACCTGGTGCCCACCCTGAATACGGAACCTTGAAAACAAATAATTAAACTCGGTGCAACTTGATGGACTATTTGGAGTGGTCCAGCCTTGGGCAAAGCAGGCTGGGAAGTAACATCGACTTTGGAGAAGATGGGTCACTGCTAGGCTTAAGTCAGATTGTGCAGGGCACAAAAATAGGAAAGAAGGGAATCTCTGAGAGCCTAGAGAGGAGGGAGGAGGCAGCAAGGGCTAGCAGCTTGGATTCCAGTTCTGGCGATTCTGTGACCTGGACAGGGCTGATACAGGAGTTTCACTCTGACCACGGGGCAGCAAGCTGATGAGAAATGACAGCTGTGCACAAGCTGCAGAAATTCCTCGGCTACAACCGAGCAGTCGAAACAAAATGAATAAGTAAAATGCAAAAAGAAATACATGGTGTCCTGGATAGGATCCTGGAACAGAGAGAAGACACTAAATTAGAAATGAAGGAGGCTGGAGAGATGGCTCGGGAGCTGAGAGCACTGGGTGCTCTTCCAGAGGACCAGGATTCGATTCCTAGCAGCCACACAACAGCTCAAAACTGTAAGTCCAGTCTCGGGTATCCGGTGCCACCTCTCGCCTCCACAGGCACCAGGCACACAAGTGACGCACAGACATGCACGCAGGCCAAACACCCACACATAGTTTAAAAAGAAACTAAGAAAGGAAAAGGAAGTTTGGCCTTTAGCTAATAGCAGTAATTGTTATGCCATAGTATTGATATTCAGACATAAAGAATTGGAAAACTGATTTTGTTATTAGGTTTAGATTTTATTTACTTTTATTTTTTTTTAAGTGCATGATTGTAAGACTTTGGCATCCTAAGTTCAAGGAGAAGGACCTTGTTCCTTCTAGGAATTTCAACAAAAATTGGTACACGCTGTAATACCAGCATTCAAGAGGCCAAGAAAGGAGAATTTTCATATATTCAGGGCAAGATTGGGCTAAATAATGAGGCCTTGTCTAAAGAACACACACAACTAAGTGATAATAACCTTGGCATGGTGGCACACAGCTATATTCTCAGCACTTGGGAGGTAAAAGAAAGACAATCAGGAGTTCAAGACCATCCTCGGCTACACAGAGAATTCGAGGCCAGCCTGGGCTACCTGCTCTAGTTGCTAATGAAATTCTGATTGTAAGACTTTGGCCCCCTAAGTTCAAGGGGAAGGACTTTGTTCCTATGAGTAGTTTCACAAAAAGAACACAGCCAACACAAAACAGAGGAAAGCACTCTGCTTCACACATAACCAACATGCAGATCTGAGCAACTCCAAAACATCATATTTTTGTCTATCAGGTTGGCAGGGTTTTGTTGTTTTGTTTGTTTGTTTGTTTGTTTGTTTGTTTTTCGGAGCTGGGGACCGAACCCAGGGCCTTGCGCCTGCTAGGCAAGCGCTCTACCACTGAGCTAAATCCCCAACCCCTGTTTGTTTGTTTTTTAAAGATTTATTTTATTTGTATATGAGTACACTGTAGCTGTCAGACACACCAGAAGAGGACATCAGATCCCAGACGGTTGTGAGCCACCATGTGGTTGCTGGGAATTGAACTCAGGACCTCTGGAAGAGCAGTCAGTGCTCTTAACCACTGAGCCATCTCTCCAGCCCTCAAATAATATTGGTAGGAGAGAAAAATTTCAATCTTGTTGGTGAGCAACCACCCAATAACTGTCATTTGAAACACAATTATGTTTTAACTCAGTGACAAACCCATTGCTACGTCAGGTGTGAGAATAATTTTGAGGTCACAATTATGTTTTAACTCAGTGACAAACCCATTGCTACGTCAGGTGTGAGAATAATTTTGAGGTCTGACAAAGTGCATGCTGTGTGTGAGGAGGACACATTTCTTCTTTTTTCTTCCTTTTTTTTTAAGGAAAGATTTGTTTTTTATTTTTATTTTTCCTTTATGCACACGCGTGTTTTGCCTGCATGTATGTCTGTGTACCATGTGCGTACCAGTTGCCCATGGAAAAGCAGTATCAAATTCCCTGGTACTAGAGTAATAGACCATTGTGAACGGCCATGTGGGTGATGGGAACTGAACCTGGGTTGTCAAAAGAGCAACCAATGCTCCTGACTGCTTAGCCATCTCTCCAGCCTCCCATGCTTTTTTTTTTTTTTTTTTTTTTTTTAATGGCACGTCCCTATACAATGCTGGCCTCATATATTAGTCTGCCTTGAGCCCATGCTGGTCCTCCTGTCTGCCTCTAAAGTGCTGGGATTACAAGATGATTGCTACCATGCGCAGATCAATAATTTCTAAGAACCAAAAAAATTTACGCATAAAGTAAGGAGAGTCAATACGCACATTATAGTACACCTACCTGTACTGTGGGTGTTGGGCTGTTAGAAGGAAACAGATTTGTATATGTCAGTAAGAGAAGATTGCCAGAGTTCCTTAAAGAAGGAAAGGACAGAAGAACACACAAGGGAAACAAAGCTCAGAGTGATATGGATATGGTCTCGTTCGTGAAATCACAGACACACAGGGGCAGGTCCATAGTTGATAGCTCGGTGCAGAATTAAATGACAGGAGCCCTTGTTCCCAAGAGTTCCCACTCAGTAGCAACAGGAAAGCAGCAAAGCAAGCCTGGGACCCTGCAGAGTAGGGTGCTGTGCAACAGCGCAGGTCACGGAGCTGGGCTCTCTTCACAGCGGACTCTCAGCATTTTTTTCTGCGCTTGCCTGTTCATCTGACTTGCTAACACTGATTTGTAATTGCCCCAACAAGATGCAGAGTGTGTGCATGGTCTCTGATGGACATGCAGAGAGCAGGGGGAAAGTCACTGGTTATTATATTACCAGCTGAGGCCAAGTGAGGTGACACTGCTTCTCTTTGGCCCCTGGCTTACTCCATAAATAAGCATCTCTTTCTCTAATGTATTATATTTAGTGTGACACATGGCTGGCAGGGCTGTTATTTAACATGATCCTCAGAATCATGTGGAAGTGATGTCTAGAATTCCTGAGCTGGAGAAGGCTTCGGTGTATTAGATAAGCTTCCTTCAGGCATGAGTTACCTGTGAGTTCAGTGTTAAGGAACCAACAAAATGCATTCCAGAAAGCGAGACTAAGTAGACACATACATAGAGCAGCTTCCATACTCTTCAATTGAAAATACCCTGTACACTGTGATCCCAGCACTCAGGGGGCAAAGGCACAAAGCATCTCCAGTTCAATGCCTGCTTGAGCTACAGAATGAAACCTTGTCTCAAAATTAATTTTTAGTGTTGCTGTTTTTTGAGATGGGGTTTCTCTTGCTATCCTAGAACTCTGTAGACCAGGCTGACTTTGAACTCAGGGACCCACCTGCCTCTGCCTCCCCAGTGCTGTGATGCCACCACATCTGGCTTTATTATTATTATTTTTTTACTTACACATATTTGTGTGTGAGAGAGGGAGAGTGTTAGATTATGCACGTGAGTGTGCTCACAGAAGGCAGAAGAGGGCCTCTGGTCCGCTGGAGCTGAAGGGTCCTCTGGAAATTCAGCCAGTTCTCTTAAGTGCTAACCCTGCTTTTCCTTTTCTACCTCAATATGCTATTCGATGTTTTTACTCTAAGTGAACTTTCTTTTCTGAAAGTAAGTGTGAAAGCATGCATTTATCAGATTCGTTCCCTCTCCTGTATGTCTAGTGTAACATAAATAAGCCCCCAGCGTCAGAGCAGAATTACTTACAACCTCCTAATAACCCTCCCTCCTCATCCTTCCTGTTCTTTCCAGAAGAGCTACTTCCAGAAGGCTCTTCCTAAACCTCCACTTCATCGTGTCATTTACCTCTGGGAAGTCTCAACAGTTCTCCATCACCAATTTATCAGCTCCAGCTTGCAAAGTCTCATGCAGTCAGGTCTCCGTCTTAGGACTTCATATTCCCCATGTGTCTCTGTTCCCACTATGTTTCTCTCCTCTCCCTGCAGCTACGCATGTCTGAGCCCTGCTCGTCTCTGTCTGCACATTTGCCTATTGGCCTCCAGGACGGGTCCTCCCGTTGACCCCTGCCCATTGTTTAGTTTCACTGGATCTGTTGCATTCTTTACCGTGTTAGCCCACACCTGTTAGTACAAACCTGAACCCTCATCCCGACTATTCTCATTTCTGAATTCTTCATGAGCTAAGACACCTGATGAGTGTTATTTTAGAATCTCTAATTGCTCTGTGTTCACATATTAAAGTTTAAGTATTTGCTGGTCTGGTGGTGCATGCCTTTAATCCCAGCACTTGGAACTCCGTGAGTTCAAGACCAGCCTGGTCTATATATACAAGTTCCAGGATAGCCAGGGCTACACAAAGAAACCCTGTCTCAACCTCTACCCACCAAAAGTTAAGAATTTGCTATTTAATTATAATTCTAATTACTTCATAAGTACTATCTCTTTTGATTTTCTTTATGGCCTTATAAGGTAGATAGTATTAACCCTATTCTTCTAAAAATGTGTGTATGTATTATTTTAATATTTATTGTGTTTTTTTTTAAAGATTTATTTATTAATTATATATAAGTATACTGTAGCTGTCTTCAGACACACCAGAAGAGGGCATCAGATCTCATTACAGATGGTTGTAAGCCACCATGTGGTTGCTGGGAAGTGAACTCAGGACCTCTGGCAGAGCAGCCAGTGCTCTTAGCCACTGAGCCATCTCTCCAGCCTGCGTTGTTTTTTTTTTTTTTTGTTTTTGTTTTGTTTTTTGTTGCTATTTTGGATTTTTTGGGGGAGGTTGTGTTTTGTTTTGTTTTGTTTTGTTTTGTTTTGTTTTGTTTTGTTTTGTTTTGAGACAGGGTTTCTCTGTGCAGCCCTGGCTATCCTAGAATGTGCTCTGTGACCAGGCTGGTCTTGGACTCACAGAGATCTGCCTGCCTCTGTTTCCCAAATCCTGGAATCAAAGGCATGTGCCACCACCATTTGACTTCAATTAATTTTTTGTATGTATAGGTGTTTTGCTTGCATGTATATCTGTATACCTAGTGCCCACAGGCACTAGAAGTTGGCATAGGATCCCCTGGAACAAGAGTTATAGGTAAGGCTGGAGAGATGGCTCAGCGGTTAAGAGCACTGACTGCTCTTCCAGAGGTCCTAAGTTCAAATCCCAGCAACCACATGGTGGCTTGCAACCATCTATAAATAAAATAAATAAATCTTAAAAAAAAAAAAAAAAGAGCACTGACTGCTTCCAGAGATCCTAAGTTCAATTCCCAGCAACCACATGGTGGCTCACAACCATCTGTAGTGGGATCTGATGCCCTCTTCTGGTGTGTCTGAAGACAGCTACAGTGTATCCACATACATGAAATAAATAATAATAAAAAGGTGTAGATAGTTATGAGCCACCAAGTGGGTGCTGGGAATTAAACCCAGGACCACCTAACTGCTGAGCCATCTCTCCAGCCCAAAACCATCCCTGCTCCCCTCCCCCCTTTAAAGACAAGGTCTCACTATGTACTCCTGGTCTGCCTTGGACTCACTACATATAATAGGCTGGCTTTGAACTCAGAGATCCACCTGCCTCTACCTCCTGAGATTAAAGGTCTGTATTTTCCTACCCAGCTGAATCAACCCCATTTTAAGAGAAGAAATGTGTCTGTATGTATGTTTGTTTGTTTGTGTTTACTTATGATGCTAGGATTGAACCCAGAGCCTTGTACATGGTAGGCAGATGCTCTGTCATTTGATCTCAACAAACAGGGTCATTCTTCAGTGACAGGTCCAGTAATAGCACCAGGCAATCAGAAGATAAGGAAGTACATAAATTTGGGATGAGAGGTCTTACACAAGCTGTATCTTATGCCAAGCAAGCTTATTGAGAAGTAAATCATCTTATATACTATGTACAGCTGAGAAGTGGGACAAAGCCAGCAGAAACTGTCATATAATGGGATCAAGTCAGAGGGAAGTTAAACAACATTCCACAAATGGAACACGGGATATCTCAAGAACATACAGACTGAGCCCACTGCAGCCTTGGGACTGATAACCATAGCCCCATACAGAGGGAAGCCTGTGTTCTCCTGATCTGAAGCCACAGCTTTCCCCAAGGCCCTGGCCCCAGGCCATTACCGGTTCTGCCTAGAACAGTCCTCCTTAAATCATGGCTTCAGGGAAAGCCTGGACTAGCCAGACCAAAACAGTCATGGAACTACAGCCCCAGCCCCTAGGCGAAGGCAATCGTAGTGAAGGGTCCTGCCCCAGGTCACACAGAAAACGACAGCATTCACACAGGCTGGCTCCAGCCAGAATCTGCTTTTAGCCACACATCTTTCTGCCCCTTGATTGCTCAAGTAGATTCGTTCTGTGGTGAGTTCTGGAGGGAGGAGCTAATTCCTCCTTCTGAGAACCCCATGTGATCCTTAAGAAAACCTTATCAACTGCCTAGACTTTCCTGGACTTCATTTTTATGGCAGGTTGACATGACACTCCTAGCCCCATAAGTGAACTTGGGACTGAGAAGTTGGGCACTGGGGAGGAACAGTGGTAGAGTGTATGTCCAGCCTGTGTGATGCCTGGGGTTGGGTCACTAGCATAAAGGAAAGAAAGAGGGGGACGGAGAAAGAAGTATGCAGTACGCACGGTCCCCTTGAACTTGTTGACTGCCCTTCTCTTCTGGTACACCCCAGTCTCACAGAGGAACAGAGTAACCCTGGGTTACCTATTCCCTCTGGCTCTTCTCTAAAAGCCTAGAGCCTACAGCAAGCCCCATGGCCACAAGAGGGCGAGAGGGACAAAAACTGCATGCACAGGAATGAGAGATGTGAGATGTTTTGTTCATTCGTTCCGTTATCATCAGCTCTCTCTACCTTGAACTGGGTTCTTCTGGGACGCAGCGTGGAAATGCTCACTTTCAAACATCGTACAGGGCCAGAATCCAGCCCTGCTTCTTAGCATGTGGAGAGCAGAGCATGAGCCAGTTCTTTCCTCCCACCGTATGTGTGTGTGTATGTGTGTGTGTGAGTGCATTCTGTGTGCATTTGTGTGTGTGTGAGTGTGTGTGAGTGCATTCGTGTGTGCATTTGTGTGTGCATTTGTGTGTGTGAGTGTGTGTGCACGTGCGTGTGTGAGTGCATTCATGTGTGCATTTGTGTGTGTGTGTGTGTGCAAGCACGCACGCACGCACACACGCTTGTTCACAACTGCCTGCCTGCCTGCCTGCCTGCCTGTCCTGGTTTGAACTTAGGCTATTACACTTGGGAACAAGTGTCTTTACCACCCAGCCATCTCACTGGGCCCCACTGTGGAGTCTGAACAAGCTGCTGAGCTGCTGAGCTGCTGAGCTCCATCCCGGCCTCTGAGCACGACCTGCTGCTGCTGAGCTTCAGTGGCCAACACTGAGCACTCAGTGTGCACCAAGCCCAGCTCCAGCGAATGCATGTGCAGATGTGCGTTTCCACAGCTCCATGAGCATGGAGTGTTACCGTCGTCTTCACTTTACAGATGAACTGAGGGATAGGAGGGTGAAGTATCATAGCTACTACTGACACCTAGCTTGTAAGGAACAATCTGTCCAGCTTTAGTGCACTGTCACCAAGGTAAGAAGAAGTGCTAAGTATACAATGCCTGGTAAGAGGGCATTCTGAGGGCTGGAGAGATGGCTCAGCGGTTAAGAGCACTGACTACTCTTCCAGAGGTCCTGAGTTCAATCCCCAGCAACCACACGGTGGCTCACAACCATCTGTAAAGAGATCCGATGCCCTCTTCTGGTGTGTCTGAAGACAGCTACAGTGTACTTATATATAATAAATGAATAAATAAATCTTTAAAAACAAAAAAAAGATTAGGTTTGAACAAATTAATCTGAAAAATGTGATAAAAAATAATTTAGGGAGTGGAGAGATGGCTTAGTGGTTAAAAGCACTACTCTTCAGGAAGACAGTTCCATGTCAGTTGGGACTCAGGCTCCTTCTAATTCCTTGTTTTAGCTAGTTCATGACTAACTGCCAAGATTTGCAACTGCAGATCCCATAACCGTGTTCTAGATGGCAGAAAGGAGAAGGCAAAGTTAGAAGGGAGGCTTCTGAGCTCCTGAGTCTTTCTTTCTCTTTTTAGACAGGTTTACTATGTAGACCAGGCTACTCATCAGGTAGATCCCCCTGCTCCTGCCTCCCAATGCTGGGATTCAAAATATGTACCCCCAGGACCAGCAAATCAGCCTTTTATAATTTTCCAAGTGCTCCCACCCACCTCCCCTTGTTCCTCCCAACTACAGCGGAGTCTAAGAGATACAGTGTTTCCAAAGCAACACTGCCAGTAACATGAGGAAGCTAAATTATTAAAAAAAAAAAAAGCAAGAGGGGCTGGAGAGATGGCTCAGAGGACTGGCTGGTTTTTGCAGAGGACCAGTGTCCCATTCCCAGAACCAGCATACCTGCTTATAGACACCCTCATCCGTAGTTCCAGGGGATCTGACAACCTCTTCTGGTCATCTCTGGCAGTGCATGTATGTGATGCATGACATAGACAAAGGCAAAAGACTCATGTGCATAAAATAAAAATAAAAGAAAGCATCAAAGAAATGTTGAGCAGGCAACTAGCAGCCTCCCTTCTCTAGACCCTGAGTTACCCCATCTCATACTTAAAGAGTCATCATTTGACGGTCTTTCTGAGGTCCAGCTTAGATTTCTTCTGCTATTCTCTCTTTTTGTACCACGTCCTTCAAGCTTTTGCTCTTTAGGAAAGCAGTGAGAAATAAGGACTCTACCCTACTCACAGCACCAAACTTGAAAACTATACTTCCATTCACTTATAACTATTCACTGGATACTAAATATTGGCCAGAAACATGAGGTACTTTAAATATCACTTAAAAAAAAAGATTTACCCCATTGTTTGCTTATGTGTAGGTGGGTGCCTTGGTGCCTGCAGAGGCCAGACGAGAGTGGAACAGGCATTTGTCAGCGGCCAGATGTGGGTGCTAGGACCTGAACTTGAGCCCACTTAGAAGAGTAGCAAGTGCTCTTAACTGTGGAGGCTCTCCAGCTCCAATTTACTTTTATTTTGTGTGTATGTGTAAATGCCTGCGTGTGTGGATATGCACCTAATGGGTGCTTGGTACCAGTAGAATTCAATGTCAGGGGTGTTCCTTGGTTGATCCCTACCTTATATGTTGAGAAACAGTAGCTCCCTTGAACTTAGAGAGCACTTATTCAGCTAGCCTAGTTAGTCATCTTGCTTTGGGGAACCCCTGTATCTGCCTTTAGGGCTCTAGTATTACGAGTAGGTCAGCATACTACCCAGCACTTATGAGAATACTGATAACCTCAACTCTGGTGCTGTCATCACTTCAGTCCCGGGAAATACATATATAATGATACGTACAAATCATATATGTGTGTACATGCACATGCGCGTGCGTGCGTACACACACACACACACACACACACACACACACACACACGGTCTTATGTTGTATTCCAGCCTGGCCTCCAACTCTTTATGAAACTTCTGGTCCTCCTGTCTCCACCCTCCTTAGTGCTAAAATTACAAATACCCACACCCCTCGAACTGTTTTTTATGGTGCTCAAGATCAAACCCAAGGCTCTGCTCATGCTTTGCAAGCACTAGACTAACTTGGTGTACAGATATACACGCAGTTAAACACCCGGGGCAGTGGTGGCCCACCCTGTTCATCTCAGCGCTGGAGGGAGACTCAGGCAGATCTCTATGAGTTCAAACCAGCCTGGTCTACAGAGTGAGTTCCAGGACAGCCAAGGCTACACAGAGAAACCCTGTCTCAAAAAACAAAACAATAACAAGACAAACAAAACAAAAAACATCTATACATAAAAGGGGGAAAAAGAAACAACACATGTCTCTAAACTCTAAGCCCACCCCCAGTGACATGCTTCCCTCACCTCCTAAATGAGAGACCACACCTCCTAAATGACCCCCAAACAGCTCCAGGACTGGGGACCAAGTATTCAAATGCCTGAGACTATGGACGACATCCATCATTTAAGCCAGCACATTCTGCTTTCTGGGCTCCATGGCCTTGTGGTCATATCATATTGCATAATACAGTCAGTCCAATTTCAAAATTCCCCTAGCCTCTTACAGTTTCAATGCTGTTTAAAAGTCCAAACTCTCTATTGAGATTCAGGGCAATCTCTTAATTGTAACTCCGCGTAAAACAAATTACATACTTCCAACACACAATGGTACAGAATCTACATTATCATGCTCAAAGGAATGATTGGTGGCATAGTGGAAAACCCTGAACCAAAGCAAGCCCCAAACCCAGAAGGCAAACACCATGTCTGCCCTATCAGCATCACCGAGCCATTAAAATGGCAGCAGGATGTTTCTCCTTCTCAAAATGCACCTGAGTGTACCTGGTTATATATTCTTGCTGCCACAATTCTCCTGGCCTAGATCCTCTTGGGGTTCTTCTCCTCCCTGTTCCCACCTCACCTCTCGTAGTCCATAAACCAGTTGTACAGAGGCCAGGTACTGTTCACCCTGTCCAGAAGTATCTCACCTCTCCATCTGGCTGATAAATCTTAGTGCTGAGTGTCTGGAATGCAAGTTCCAGTCCTTGCATGCAGCTGTCTTTGGCAGATGTCTCATAACTCTCCAACATTTGATGTTTCCAACAGGCATCACTTCACTGTCTTAGTTAGGGTTTTACTGCTGTGAGAAGATACCATGACCAAGGAAACTCTTATAAAGACAACATTTAATTGGACTGGCTTACAGGTTCAGAGTTCAGTCCATTATCATCAATGCAAGAACATGGCAGCATCCAGGCAGGCATGGTGCAGAGGAACTGAGAATTCTACATCTTCATCTGAAGGCTGCTAGGAGAAGACTGGCTTCCAGGCAGCTAGAATGAGGAATTTTTTTTTAATATTTATTTATTTTATGTACACTGTATCTGTATCTGTCTTCAGAGACACCAGAAGAGTTCATCAAATCGTATTACGGATGGCTGTGAGCCACCATGTGGTTGCTGGGAATTGAACTCAGGATCTCTGGAAGAGCAGCCAGTGCTCTTAACCACTGAGCCATCTCTCCAGCCCCTAGGCTGAGGATCTTAAAGTCCACACCCACGGTGACCCACCTACTCCCAAAGGGCCACACCTTCTAATAGTACCACTCCCTGGGCAGAGCATATATAAACCGCCACACACACAATGGCCTTTCAGGTCAGTCACACGTTACTTCAGTAGCTCTCTGAAACCCCAGATTCCACAATCCCTTTACTCAGGAATCGCCATCACTTTAAAGGAACACTGTGTGGACAATACTGAGAAAATTGGCTGCCAGCATGGGATGGAGCCTGAACTGTATTAATAGCAAGTTTTTTTTGTTTTTTTTTTTTTTTTTGGTTCTTTTTTTCGGAGCTGGGGACTGAACCCAGGGCCTTGTGCTTCCTAGGCAAGCGCTCTACCACTGAGCTAAATCCCCACCCCCCCTAATAGCAAGTTCTGAATGCAGCAGCTTTCCACTAGCGTTGGAATCCTAGCTAGTAGAGGGTCTTGCCCTGAGGGTGCCCCTCCCTTATTCTAACGCAGATCAGGAGTCTCCTTAAAGAAACCAACTCCAGAACAATTACCACGTTGCCCCAGTGTAAGCCTTGATGGTAATACTAAACTGCCAAGGATCTTCTTTTTTCTCCCCAATCTACATTTTACATTCCTTTCTTCCCTATTTGCTCTTTTTCACTGTAGCCCTTCATAAGGGTGGTCATTAATAACAGTTCAATAGAGTCAATATAAGGCTGCCTTGAAATTGCTGTCAAATAAATTAATCCGTGACTTTAAATTTTAGACTTAGGCAAGTTCTTAGGATGAGAACAGAAAGCAACCCCATCCTTTGCCCAAATATCTCAAGAATGGTCTCTAGCCAGCTGCTAATAGTGATCTTTTCTCAAACATCTTGAGCTGGGGCCTCCATAGTCTCCATGGCTCTCAACACTACTGTCTTCTGTTAGGGCTCAGGAATCACCAAACTATACAAACATTGATCTCAGTTAAGCAAGAATAGTTTAGTGAATACACACCCCAATACTGATCAATCGAGACCACAGAAAGGACTCAGGAGCCTAATTTTATGGTACCAGTCTGTTCTCAGGGCAGGTTTTTTATAGGAAAAACCAAGTTCAGAAGTTCAGAAGGTAAGTACTACATTCTAGCTAACGAGACAAAGTTTTATCAGCTAAACTTTAAGCTGATTGGTCCTAGGTGAAGCCAGAGGGGTGTTGGATGGGTGGTGAACAGGGGAATTTCAGAACACTGAGATAACAGAGCATAAGTATAATAATAATATTTTTTGGTTTATTAGTACATTCTTCAGTGTTAGCTATGGATAATTACTTCTGGGAAGTGGAATCTGAGATCCTGAACTTAATTTCACCTTATGAGTAAAATGGAGACTGAACACAAAATGGCCACAGTTATGTTAAGGAGCAGACCTCAACATTTCCCCCTTGAACCTGTACCTTAGGTTCAAATCGTTGACTCTTAATTTTTGTCTGAGGGCAGGGGTACCAGTTAAATAAACTTTTACACCAGCCTTTGTTGGCATTTTGTATTTCTGACAGGTATTGATCAATTTGATCAATGAAATTTTGATCTCCCTTAGTAAGTGCTGCTGCTCCCTTGCTGGCAGACCCTGCTGTGCCCATGCGTACTAAGAGAGGCACTAGTACTGGGGCTGCCCTGGCCATCCAGGACCTGTGTAGAAGTCCCAGGTGTCCCCAGCCTCCCTCTCTAGAATAATGGTACATCTGAGGCCATAGATTACAAGCAAGCAACAGTCAGAAGTCTCAGTGAGGACAAAGGGACTGACATAGGGAGTTAGTCCCCAGGCACAAGCAAACCAAGTGCCTTTTGGAGGTCCTAAATAGTAAGGGGAAACTCCTGCAGTTAACATCTGTGGGTGAATTGTTACACCACAGTGTTGAGGTGCTCCCATACCCCACCCCTACCCCTCCAGCTGAGGACCAAACCCAGTACTCCACCACTGAGCTAAATCCCCAGCCCCTGATAGTTTTTATTTTAAGTTTAATTTTACTCTTTTACTTATTTACTTTACATCCCACTCACTGCCCTGTAACTTTATATCTTTTTTCAAACCTTATTTTTTAATGGTGGTTTTAAATGCTTTAACCTCCCTTGTAGCCCACCACCCTCTAGAGGTAATGGAAAAGAAAGGATTTGGGGGTTAGGTGGGATGGACCTGTTTAGAAAGGTTCTTTGGAGCAACTCCCATCTTCGTTATCTGGAAATTGGCAGTTGAGTTCACAGGATAGCACTGTCCCTCTCCCAGTCACCCACTCCCATGATCCTTCCTCTAACCTCCCCTTCTCTAAGTAGGTGGGGGCATCTGGATCTCACCCCACCCTGGCACTTCAAGTCTCTGCAAGGCTAGGCGCTTCCTCTCCCACTGAGGCCAGACAAGGCAGCCCAGCTAGAAGAACGTACCCCAGAGACAGGCAACAGCTTTGGGAATGGCTCACATTCCAGGTGTTCGGGACCCCATGAAGACCAAGCTGTGTTTCTGCTACATACATGATTTAGGTCCAGTCCCTGTATGCTCTTTAGGGGGTGGTTCAGACTCTGAGAGCCCCAAGGGTCCAGATGAGCTGCTACCTGACTCGTTAGTCTCCCTGTGGGGTTCCTATCCCCTTTGGGCCCACAATCCTTCCTCCTATTCTTCCATAAGAGTCCCCAAGCTCCATCCACTGTTTGGCTGTGGCTGTATCTGTCTGAGTCAGCTGCTGGGAGGAGTCTCTCAGAGGACAACGTGCTCCCATCTGCAAGCATAACCAGATCATTAATAGTGTTAGGCGTTGGTGCTTGCCCTCGGGATGGGAGACTCTGATATCTTAATGAGATTTTGTATAAACAGAGGCTTTGTCCTTCAATCCTCCCCAAATCAAGGTGAGCTCATGCCCCCAACAGCATAGTTGGCCTATTTGTGCACCCATTCCTCTATAGTTAGGAGCTTGTGCTCCCAGAGATTAGGGTTAGGGTAGTTGCAATTTCTACACAGTATGGAGGTCTTGGATCCAGCTATGGCCAGCAATCAGAAATTAGGTCAGAAATTGTGGAACTAAAGAACTGATAAGTATCTTCTGTGTCTAAGGGGGACTTGTGGAGTCAAGGGAGAGATAACCAGGTTTGTGGAGAGGCCCATCAGTCATGTAGTGGCAGAAACAGATTGCCGAGCAGTTAGCTCTTGCTTTGAGGCTGTTCTTCCTAGGTCAGGGAGAGGGTTTAACACTTTGTTGGGACCAGTAATGTCTAAGACCCTGTTATTGGTGGCCTGGAATCTCTGGATGGAGAACATCATCCCAGGTTCCTTATCAGACACATAAAGGTGGAATCCCCAAGTCTTCCCTGTGCCCCATACATTATTTATATCATTTTTTTTTTCTTAATTTGAATGGGGTTGATTTTTTTTTCCAGTTTTTCAGAGTGGTTCTCAACCTTCTGTAACGGAATATAATTATCCTCATCGATTACCCAGTTGCTAAGGTTTCATAGTCCCATACTGCACAGAAGTATATATCTTGTCCCCCATAATCAGGGTCTCCATTTGAGGGACAGGCATATATCTGAAGAGTAGCTAAACTGTTTCCATACTCTGGATCCCGTATCCAAAAAGACCTAGTGAATGAGGGAAGCTAGAGAATGTTTGCAGTCTTTGGGTGCCTATTCCATTTTGGCCCAAACAATTTACATTGGTCAAAATTGAGGGTGGGGGAACCATAGGCAGTAATACTAGTAATTAGGCTCCTGCCTGTGGTGCTAATCAAAGTCCATGTGTGTTGTACTGGAGCCTGTGCCTCAGCAGCTCAAGGAAACACAAAATAGGAACTAATCTCCAGAGTGTTTTACCAGGTTGATTTTTAACGGGGCCTGTGGGTGTTGACTGATGTCTAATCACTGGTCCAGTCCTGATGTTTCCCGATGCGAACTTCAGATGACAGTCCAGGATTGGATCCCATCTATCTTCACGGCCATCAGGATGCTCAGAATCACAAAGCAGGGTCCTTTTCAGCACAGGCCCAGGGGCATTCCTTTTTGACCTAGCATTTCAGCCTTTAAGGTGGGACAATGGATGTCATATTTTTCTTCTGTAACTTCTTCCTGCTGACATTAGGATGTTGTATTAGGGACCCTGGGAGACTGAAGTGTTAGTCAAAGGCTGGACAGTGGAGCATTTATCAGAAGCATCAGCTGAAAGCCAGGGAGTCATCGCATCCAATGGACTGGTTAACACCAGCTTTCAGCAAGTCCAGACTCAGCAGCTCCATAGGTGATCCCTGGATGAAGTCAGTTAGCCAGGTGAAAACCTACTGAGATAAATATAGACTAGGGACAGAGGTTAACATTGTCTAGTAATTGGCGAAGGTGAGAAATCTCAAGACCAAGGGAAAAATCCTATTTTCAAGAATAAGTAGGTATACTTATCTGAAGTTCATTCGATCTGTGGCAGGTGGATCCAAATGACCTTTTGATTCCCTGAAACGTATGTGAACAATAGTTTAAAAAAAAAGATGTATATTAGTTTTACCATTATACTGAAATCCATATTTTAGAAAGAGTGGTTAACAGGTATCTGTAAGACGACAGAAGATTCGTGCCTTTGAGACCTAGTAAAAGGTTTAGATTAAAAGGCACAGAGCATTCTTTCTCAGTCCAGAGAGCGAGATAATACAGATTGGACAGAGATGTTTTTAGCATGATGAGAAATACCTTTAAGTCTATGTTCAAAAGACAACCAAAAGAGAATTTAAAATCTTGAGTTTGTGACAGAATTGTAAGCAACCAGTGCTCCATCAGCTTAACAAAACCCAATTGATCGATATTAAAATTCGGAGCTTTGAAATCTTAGTATAACAATAGCATGGGGGGTATGGAACACTTCCTCCTTGTTCTATGCATCTTACATCATTTCTTATATCTCCTTATATCATATTCCTAAAACACCTTCTTAGACCCTCCAATCTTACACACCTTTTTAGTCTCTCCAACACTTATAACTTATATTTACCAAACTCAAACATCTTTTATCTGAAGCATTTTTTGTTTTTATTTATTTATTTTTTAAGATTTATTTTATGTATGTGAGTACATAGTTGCTCTCTTCAGACACACCAGAAGAGGGCATCAGATCCCATTACAGATGGTTGAGAGCCACCATGTGGTTGCTGGGAATTGAACTCAGCCTCTGGAAGAGCAGCCAGTGCTTTTAACCGCTGAGCCACCTCTGCAGCTTGCATTTTTTTTTTTTCCGGAGCTGGGGACCGAACCCAGGGCCTTGCGCTTCCTAGGTAAGCGCTCTACCACTGAGCTAAATCCCCAGCCCCGCAGCTTGCATTTTTTATTCTTAAATCATTTTTCTATCATCATCCAAGTTTCTTTTTACATTCTCTAACATTTATCATTTGTATTTATCAAT
Organism: Rattus norvegicus; assembly: GCF_021556685.1. Taxonomy (NCBI): domain Eukaryota; kingdom Metazoa; phylum Chordata; class Mammalia; order Rodentia; family Muridae; genus Rattus; species Rattus norvegicus. The sequence continues at coordinate 184,440,896 of NC_141535.1, forward strand.
CACAAACATTTTCCTAGGCCCGCATTTTTTTATATCCTTAGACATTAAATAAACTTTTTCTATTTAATTCTTTATCATGAGACATAGGCAACTAATTATTGAGAGCAGTCATTTAATATGAAGCCTGTGGCCACGGCAAACCTCTTTGGCCTTTTGAATAAGAGACCTAGTAGTTTTAACTAACTGATGAATTGACTAATGAACTAACACAGTGGTAGATTACCTGGGATAAGGAGCTAGCTGCCTGTTGTCCTCTAGCTGTCAAATTAGTTAGCTTAGCCATCAATATGATCAGAGATATGAGAAGGATAAATTGTAATCTAAATGATGGAGATTAGTTAATTTTCTTCTGCCACCTGCTGAATCCCATCTCACAGGCACAGAGATGTAGCAGAAGTAACCAACAGCTTTCTTACCAAAGAAGCTGAGAAACTCCGGTGCCGCTGGCTTGCTGCCAGCTTGTACACATCAAGCCAGGCAGGAGGCCCGGCTCCTCCCGCAGCGCCAGACTCCAGCTGCAGGCGCAGGGCTTCAGGGGCAGCACCAGTTTACCAGCTTTTGTTGTCTCAACTCGACCACTTGTTCTAAAAATCCTTGAAATGAGTTAAAACTAAGTCAAGGGGTGAGCGGCCAAAAGATGAAGTTTTAACCAATTTTTTCTTCTCCCAAATATGAAACACAGAGCAACAATTAGGCAACTAAATAAAACTAAAACTACGGACATAAACTGACAGACGTTGACAGAACAGCATGCCACAGACAGACAGCAGAGTTTCGGGGAGGGAGAGAGAGAGAAGAGAACCAGATGTGCCACCAAGGAGTCCCAGAACCAGAACTAGGCATCCCCCAGTGAGAGCTGGAGAGCAAGCAGGACGTCTCCCGACCGCCTCGGACCCCAGGAGACTTTGCTGTGTCTAGCCCTTTTCTTTTGGGTCTCCAAAGATCTAGACCAAACCAAGAAACAGAACTGCACAGGTATGGGAAACTTAACTCCTCGTGGAGGTGTTCACTAGCAATAATTGAGGGGTGCTTGAGGGTAAGGGACGTTCCTGGCCAATACACCAAATGTCGGGGTTCAGGAATTGCCACACATACCATACAAACACTGATCTCAACTGCTGATAGCACACTGTCTGATCTGTGGACAAGCAGGACACTGCGATACTGACCGCCTAAGTTTGGCTAGACAAAGATAGGACAGCCTTCCCAAGTTCCTGCTTCACAGAAAAGTCTGACAGGGCCTGGCATCTGAAGAAAGATGCTCCAGTAACCACAGAGGAACCTGGGGACCAGGTAACTGGTAAGCCTCTCATTTTTAACAGACTTGGAAACTGCTAGGTCTGCCCTTCCTGCTTCCTGAGGTAAAATTTATCCTTCTCGGGTCTCTGATGGGTTTGAAGACTAAACTAGTAAAAGAAGTAACTTTTTTACTACTCCTTTATCTAAAGAAACTCGCTTTACAATGACTGCTTCCAGTAATTAGCCACCTGTGTCCCATTCTGAATAACTGGACAGGAAAGTGTAAAGTTTACATGAGATCTAAGGGTACAAAAGCTTAAGTTAGGAGGAGCTAAAAAAGTATTTGAGGATCTAAGAAAGCATTTGAGGGTCTAAGAAGGTGCATTTAAAGTCAGCAAATGCAAGCTATGAAGGTTGGAGGATATAAAAATTTAAATGGTGATCTTAAAAGTGATTTAAGGTATATAAAAATAATGAAAAATCATTTTGCTCTAGCTCTTGCTATGACCCAAAGGCATGCGTCCACTGCTCTTTCTACAATGTAGATTTCAGCACAGATTACAAACAGTGGTGATGCTGACATATCTAAAATGTATCTCTCTCTGTACACTTAAAAAGATTCCACTAGGATCCATCTCTCACAGGTCAAATGGACTCCAGATAGGAACTATCTGTCCATCAACAGCCTGTTTTCCTCCCTATCTGCCTAGTCCCGAGAGTGGGTTCTAGTCCCCTTTCCTGGGACCCACCCACAACTACCAACACCATGGGCCTAAAATGTTTCAAGTATAAGAAACCCAAGAAAACATTTTTCTCCCTAAACTCCTTAACTTCATCTCCCACCCCTAACATATAGACCTGTTCCAGCACCATGCCAACTGCAGGTGTTTCTTCAAAATCTGCATTCAGGACGGCTCCAAAAGCAGCTACCCACAGACACTTCAGCTGGGTCTTCACATCGCTAGCCTCAGATGGTCCCACTACCTGGACAGCAGGTAAAACAGCATGCGCTTCCTGGACTTGGCCAACATTCCAGCTTTTTGCCCGCTACTCCCACTCCAAATAATGACTCCTCAATGTCAACAGGAAGTGGTCATAGACGATTATGTTGCCCCTTATTCATTTATTACCAACAAAAGACTGGGATGTTGAGATTCAGACCCAGGGCAAGGGACTGAGGTGCCTATTCAACAAACCGAAGCAGACTCATCTCCCCTCCAGGCTCTCCTTAGTACCCCTCAGTTCCTACCTGAACTTTCCAGTCCCCAGCCTGGGCGTCCTCGCCCCGAGACGCTCTTCACTGTTGTGGTGGTTTGAATATGCTTGGCCCAGGGAATGACCCTGCTGGAGTGTGGCCTTGTTGAAGGAAGTGTGTCTCTGTGGAGGTGGGCTTTGAGACCCTCTTCCTAGCTTCCTAGAAGTCAGTCTTCTCCTGTTCACCTTCTGAACAGGATGTAGAACTCTCAGTTCCTTCTCTGGCTTCATTCCTTGGAAGACCAGTGAACCCGCCCAAGAGTTGCGCCCTCCTCCCCCAATAAACCTGTCTTTGTATACTTAAATTTGGTTTAAAATGGCTCATTTCTTCAGCTTTCCGTCTGTTCTAGTCTTACCAGTCATGAATAACAGACTGTAATGAGCCCTGATCTGTGAAGCACATCCTGGGGTCATGCCTTACTTTCTGTGGGCCTGGAACTCAACAGGTGCTCTTCTCTGCGTTTCCCAACAGGTCCATTAATCTGGGTTTCTGGTTGACCTCAGGGAAGGAGAGCTTTCTCACCACTCGAGAAGGTAAAATGAAAAGTCCATTGTATTTGAGCCATTATTCTTATTTGAGTCTACTTATCATAGCCATTAGTCTATCCTAACCACACAGCCTACTGCTGCTGATGTATTCACAGAGTAAATCTATCTATTCAGAAAGAAATTCTCAGGATGGGGCTGGAGAGATGGCTCAGGTTTAGAGCAGTTGGTGCTCTGGCAGAGGTCCTGCACAATTCCCACCACTCACATGGCAGCTCACAACCGTAGGTGGCTGCGGGTCCATCACACCTTCTTCTAACCTTTGTAGGCGTTAGGTACACATACATGCGGCCAAAACACTCATATACATAAAATAAGTAAATCTTTAAAAAAAAATCTCAGCAAATCTTTAAAGTGAGGTTAAAGCTAAGGCACGGTATTGGCACGGGATGTGGCAAAAGGAGTGAGGATGTTCACTGACCACAGGTCGAAGGAAGAAAGATATTTCAATGTGTGCTGGTGCCTTAAAACCAAGGTATATCTGTAGCGTCTCCTCGCTCCACAGAATCTCTTTTCTCTATTAAGATTCCATTCAGGAAAATATTGGAAGGTTTTGTTTTTTTTTTTAAGATTTTATTTATTTATTATAATTATAAGTACACTGTAGCTGTCTTCAGAAACCAGAAGAGGGCATCAGATCTCATTACAGATGGTTGTGAGCCACCATGTGGTTGCTGGGAATTGAACTCAGGACCTCTGGAAGAGCAGTCAGTGCTCTTAACCATTGAGCCATCGCTCCAGGCCCAGAAGGTTTCTGTTAGGTTAAAATCTTTTTTTATTTTTTACTTATTTTATTTACTGACAACAAATTTTCTTTTCTATAATATATTCTGATTACATTTTCCCCTCTCCCAATTCCTTCTAGATCCTCCCTCTTCCTCACGCCCAAACCACACCCTTTCTTTCTCTGTCATTAAAAAACAAATAATAAATAAATAAATAATAATAATAGGAAATAAGAACAAATAAACTGAAATAAGAGAAAACAGACAAACAAACAAAAAAAAGAGCCAAAGAAAAAACACAAGAAACACATCCACTGAGACACACACATTCCCACACACAGAAAACCTACAAAAACAAAATCAGAAACCATACAATATAAGAGAAAGATCTGTAAGGTTTTGTCCAGAGAAAGAATTAGGAAGCAACAACAAAAACACTCTAAAATACCACTGAGCTCCTTTTGTGTGGTCAGCCGCTGCTGGGCATGGTTTGGGTTGTGCACCCAGTGAGAAGTCACTGCAGAAAACTAGTTTTTCCCTTTGCCGCAGCTGTCAGTTGGAGATAGCTTCTGGATTAGAGACGGGGGCTTGTGTCTACTTCCCCTCCCAGCACTGGGAGCCCATCTGGCTTAGACCTGCACAGTCTATGTGCTGCTACCGTCTCACAAGTGTAAGTTCACATGTGCGTCAGTCGTGCCTAGAAGGCCTTGTTTCCTTGGCCTCTTCTATCCCCACCCTGGGGTCAAAGCTGTGCACCTTCGAACCTGACTTAAGTTCAAATATAAAACAACACAGTAGGTGTGTAGGAGCTGCACGGTATATGGTACGTACCTAAGGAATCTGGTCGGACTTTCTGTTGGTCGGTTAGTTGGTTTTGGTGAGACAGGGTCTCCTTTGTAGACTTAAACTCAAGATCTCCCTGCTTCTGCCTCCCGAGTGTTGAGATCTTAAGCATATGTAGCCTTCTCCACTCCCAGCCCTATTAATTCTGAAGCTGAAATTTCTAGCCTTACAAGAGCAGATGCTTCCTCAGTCCTCAGGTCAGCCCTGAGACAAGGAATTTCCTCTCTCTCTCTCTCTCTCTCTCTCTCTCTCTCTCTCTCTCTCTCTCTGTGTGTGTGTGTGTGTGTGTGTGTCTTTCAGAGAAAGATCAACAAATTTCAATATATTTCATATATGCACTTACAGGATATGCTTTTATTAAAACAAATTAAAATGCAAATTTGCAGTATAAAGAAAATTCTTACTCTGAAAAGTCATATTCAGTGACTGTCTTAGCTTTCGTTTCCTGTAGCTATGATAAAAGACTCTGGTAAAAGCAGCTTAAGGGAGAAAGGCTTTTTTTGTCCCACAGCTCTAGGGTAAGCCCCTCATAGGAAGGAAATCACAGAGGCAGGAGTGAGGAGCCCGCCAGGTCTCGTCCATTCTTGGGGACAGAGGGCCATCGTGGCCACATGGTGCTCACAGCCAGTTCAGGGACAGGCCCACCCACAGTTAAGATGGCGCTTCCCATGTAAATGAAGGCGATCAAGAAAACCTCCCACAGGTTTGTCTCCAGGACCCTCTCTAAGTGATCCTAAATTTTCTCACATTGTCAATTAATACTAACCGTCAGGACCACCTTTAATATACAATGTGAGACATACTAATGAGCTTGAGATGAACTTACTAATGCTTTTTGATAAGAGTGTTGATTTCTAATGAGTTATTCTGAAAACGATTTTTATCATAAATTATATCTACAAATTACATACTCTTATTTCTGGAGGGAATCTTTCAATTAAGCTATAACCAGTTAATAATAATGTAAACAATTAGTTTGCCAAAACCCTTACAGGATACTACATTTCAAGTATCAGAATAAGATAAAGTTTTAGAAGCAGCATATACCACCGTTAAGTATGTTACAGTTTTTGCTATTTCTTTCCTAAGTATGTGTTTAATTAAAATGGAATTATATAACTTTCCCTCTCCCTTCCCCTCCTCTATTCCCTCCCATGTCCTCATCACTCTGAAGCTGATAGCCTCTTTTTCCTGTATTATTGTTACATATACACACATATGTGTATCCACAAACATAAATTCAACCTGCTGAGTCCTTTTTGGTTGATGGGCAAGCAAAAAAGGGGCTCATCTCTGAGAGAAGCTGATTCTCCTTCTCCCAGCAGCCCTGAGTTGCCTAGAGTTCTTTGTTTAGAGGAGGGAACCTGTGAAAACTGCCCCCTTTCACGCTGACTTGTCCAGGGATGGCCACTGTCCCAGTCTTGTTTAAGCAGTTTCAAGGAGAGATTGTTTCACTGCAGACTTCCCTATGCTCTCTGGGACTTATAGACTTTCTGCCCTCCTCTTCCATGGTACTCCATAGATGCAGTGATTAGGGGTATCCACTGAGGTTCATTCTCTATACAGAGGTGTCTTGCTTGGGCTAAGATCCTTCTGCCTTTATTGCTGTTTGAGAAAGAGTAGCTCAGAGTGGCCTGGAACTCACTATGTAGGCCAAAGCTGACTTCAAACTTTCCAGAATCCTCTAGCCTTGGCCTCTGGAGTACCGTGGTTATAGGCGTGTGTCACCATCTCTGAGACTCCTTTTGTAATTTTTTTTTAAACTGAATGTTAACTGTGCCTGGACAACAAAAAAGTCCCTTCTTTGCTGTTTTTCTTTGTTGTTTTTAAAGACAGAATCTCATGTGACTCAGGTAGCTTCCAATGAGGTATGTACCTGAGACTGGTCTTAAATTTCTCATCTCTGCCTCCATTTCCAGGGGCTGAGATTGTATCTATGCCAGGCCAGGAAGTCCTTCTTAGTTATGGCTTCCAGTCTTCCTTCTGTATTCTCAGGATTTCTTCTTACCCTGTTGGAGGCAGAGAGATTTGGGCCACTGGCAGCACTGACCGGTGTCAGAGCCACACACAGAAAGATAGGTACACAGAGGCCTAAGTTCCTTTCTTAGAACTAGAGGGAATGAATGGTCCATGTGCCTAGGTTGGTTACTCTCTCAAAGAAGAGAGCTGGCCCTCCAGAGGAAGCTGCCCCAAAGACTTCTTTAATGAGTATTTTGTCACCTGCACAGACACTGGTTACATCTCTTGCTATTTCTTGCCACTGGGGCGGAACAGCCTCAGCAATGTACCCGGGTGGAACTAGGAGAGGCTGCCTGGTTTTTCTGAAGGACTTCAGTCACTAACCCATGCCATGGAAGTTACTGTACCATTTCCTCTCCTCAGCCCATGAAGCTGTTTTCCTCCTGGAAGAAGAACACTGTGTGTGCCTTCCCAGGAGAGACCCTTTTAATCTACAAGAAAAGTCAACTGAGAGCCAGGAGTAGTGGCTCATACCCGTAATCCCAGCACTTGAGAGGCAGAGACAGGAGGATGAGGTCTAGATTAGTGGGGACTACATAGTAAGTTCCAAAAAAAAGTAAAAGTGTTTACTGTAGAAGAATGAGTATCTGAGTGTGATTCCTAAAACCATGCCTTAGTTAGGATTGTATTGCTGTGAAGAGACACTATGACCATGGCAACTTTTTTAAAAGGAAACCATTTACCTGGGGCTCCATTATCGTCATGGTGGCATGTAGGCAGACATAGTGCTGGAGAGGTAGCTGAGAGTTGCACATCTGGATCGAAAGCAGCAGTAAGAGACAAAGAGCCACTAGGCCTGGCTGGAGCTCCTGAAACCTTAAAGCCCCACCCCCACCCCCACCCCCACCCCTCCCGGGACACACTTCCTCCAACTAGGCCATACCTCCTAATAGTGCCACTCCCTATGGGCCTATGGAAGCCATTTTTTTCAAACCACCACAAACCACATTTTAAAAAAAGAGGCTGGGCATGAAGGTTATATTGATATCTCAGAATTGAGGATACAGGGATAGGCAGATCCCTGGGTCTCCTTGATTAACTAATGAGCTTCAGGTCAAAAAAAAAAAAAAAAAAAAAAGGAGGTGGATAGCACTGTGGTGGTTTGAATAAGAATGCACCCCCCACCCCCACCCTACTCCCGCCCCAGGGGTTTATACATTTGAATGCTTAGTCACCGAAGAATGACACTGTTTGAAAGGAATAACAGGTGCAGCCTTGCTGGAGGAAACAAGTCTCTGGGAGAGGGCTTTGTGGTTTCTAAAGCCCATACCGGGCCCAGTGTCTCCTGCTCTGTCTTAGATCAGGGGATAGCTCTGAGCCACTTCTCCAGCACCAAGTCTACCTGTTGCACTGTGCACCTTGCCATGATGATAATGAACCAAACCTATGAAACTATAAGTCAGCTCCAATTAAATGTCTTTTATGAGTTACCTTAGTAATGGTGTATGTTCACAGCAACAGAACAGTGACTAAGACAACATCTGGGAAAGAATACAGATTGCTGGGGTTGGGGATTTAGCTCAGTGGTAGAGCGCTTGCCTAGGAAGCGCAAGGCCCTGGGTTCGGTCCCCAGCTCCGAAAAAAAAAAAATAAATAAAAAAGGTTTCATTTTAAAAAAAAAAAAAAAAGAATACAGATTGCTGTCTGGCATACACACACACACACACACACACACACACACACACACAGAGAGAGAGAGAGAGAGATGCACACAAACATGCATGCATGCACACACATATATGCTGCATATGCATCTATTAAAAAAAAGTACCAGAAAAAGGGGAAAATTTAACTGAAGATCATGCTAGAATAAGAAACAAATGAAAGCAAATCTTAATTCTAATAAAAGGTCGTTTCCCTTTTTATTTTGTATGTATTTTAAATGCACTATCCATTTATTAATGTAGTGTGTGCGGTTGGTTCCTAAATCAAGCTCAAATCAGCTATTTTAGCATGAAGTACTTTTCCTTCTGAGCCATCTTACCAGGCCCTCTTACTTTTTAAATGAAGAACTTCGAACACAGACGTTGTCGACTAAAGCACACATTTTGTAATCTATTTACAACTCTGCATTCAAGAGCAGCCTGGTGCACATAACAAGTTCCTGGACGGCCAGGGCTATATATTATGAGGCCCTGTCTCAAAACACCTGTATAAATGAAGATGGCTTTCAGCTTCATGGTTGCATTTTCATGAAAAAGGAATAATGACTTCAAAGCTAGCCAGACCTGCATAGTCCCCCCCATTTGGTGAGAAGACTAAAAGTAATTCTACAATTCTGTTTATTTTCTAGACTTACAGGGCTATGGGTTTAGTTCACTTTCAACTCGATTAACTGCTCTGGAAATTGAGCAGTTCAGTAACTGAGGATGGTCCCAGGGACATTCTACACCCAACTCCTTAGACCCACTAGTGCTAACACACTAGTCTGTGAGGCTCAGCCGAGAGAGGACTCTGTGGATGAAGTAAGAGCTTGCTGCCGTGCACACCTCTGTAATCCCACCACCTGGGAACCTGAGGCAGGAGAGTTTTGGGTTTCGTAGCTAGACCCTGTCCTGAAAAACTAAAACAAGGGGTAGACACGGCTTGGTGATAGAGCACTTGCCCAGCACACACGAGGCCTTGAGTTCAATGCTCAATAATAAAAAAACCTTGGAACTCTTCAGAAGCTGTGATTTCACTGTTGGCAAATGGCACGGCCTGCATTTGGAGCAGAAGGAAGTTAGCCCAGCACCCATGGACTTGGATGTCAAGGCCAGTTTGATCGGAACACCTGTGTGCCTTTGAACATGTCAGCGCTTCTCTTGAATCACTCCTCCCCTGCAGCTCACAGGCGCTGCGCTCAGCTGTCACGTCCTATCAGTAAGAAAGTAAAATCTCATGAGTCAGTAGGGGTCTGGCACATTCTACCTCTCAGAACCTTTTTTAATTAATTCACTAAAGTCTTAATCTAAGTGAGCAGCTCAGTAAATCTCCTCCACAAGTTTCCACGGTTTAGCTGACAGATGAAAATAAACAGCCCTCCAAGTTGGTCTTTCCCACACACCCTGGAAACTCTATACAACTCAAGGTTGAGACTCAAAGAAATCCAGACTTAATTCCTCCAGCAAATCACGTGACTTGCAAGCCTCCCGGCAAATACTTTCCATTACAAGATGCAATGGAAGCTGAGGCTCTAATCGCTTTTGACATCAATAGCTTGGATAACTTGTAGACATTCTTTTCCCCTTGATCTTTCTCAAGTGAGCTTAACCTTTCTGTATTTAGAGAAACTTCACAGATTCTATACTGACAAGAGGGGAGGTCCTACTTGCAGATTAGACACACTCCTTCCTCCTAAAACATTTAAGTGAGCCACATTACGAGGTCACGAAGGCCATCTGAAAAAAGGAGTGCGGGGTAGGGACCCATCAGTGAAACGGCTACTGTGCTAGTGGGTCCCCATCCTCAACTTCCCTCTATGTGTAGAGTGTCCAGGATGGAACCGTCACTCATCCAAACCAGTATTTATTATTTTACATACCCAAAGCATTTGGGAAGACATCAATATAAATAATACCAGCAAATGTCATTAAATTGATAATGTACTATTTCCCTAGACTCTTAAAAAATACACTGCAATGAGAAGAACTCCATTTCACTAAGGAATAAAACAAGAAGTTTATAGTTTACAAAGGTCAGACCTGGGGTTGGGGATTTAGCTCAGTGGTCGAGCACTTGCCTAGCAAGTGCAAGGCCCTGGGTTCGGTCCCCAGCTCCAAAACAAAACAAACAAAAAAAAAAAAAAAAGAAAAGAAAAGAAAAGGTCAGACCTATACCGTGGCACAGACTATAAGTATATGAAATCCTAATGCTGTTTGTAATGCAGTGAGCAAGTATGTCAGACTGTCTAATCTGGAGTACCTAACAGCATCCTGAATTAAGCACACAAATGTCTGTGGACATTGTCAACCAGCAGAACCAGGCTATCTTCTGCTACACTAAGTCAGCGGGAACCATGCTACTTTTTTTTTTTTTTTTTTTTGCAAGAAAGTAAATTATTCTAAATCTGAATGTAGATTACTTATCAGTAAAAATGTTTAAATTGATTTGGGCTACACTAGGCCGAACCAGTTGTAGAACCATACAGTTTGAAACAAGGGCATGTATGAGAAAGAACAGAACTAGAACCCACATCCATCACCGGGTGGTGTTCTGGGGAGTGCAATTCCATTTGAGAAAATTGCCACCACATCTTCTGGTGTCATGGGCGGGCAGACCACAGGGCAGGCCAGCTTGGAGTGAGGGCCTGTCACGACGTAATTTGCATGCAAATTAGTTTGTGGGCGAAAGAGAAAAATCTATATTCTACATATTGTTTTTCTCCAAGTCACCTCATTTTCTGCACTCCTACTGTTGTTCCGTCCACAGTCTAAGGACCGGAGAGCATGAAGTGGAAATGATCAGTAAGAAAAGACTGTCCTGGAAAAGCCCAGCGTCCCGGCAAAGCCCAGGCTGCAGATTCCCGCCGCCCTCACTGCCCCGCGTCAGGGGCCTCGCAGGTACGGGGTCCACGGAGATCACTGGGCGGACCCCAGGGCTACCGCCCCGCCCCACCGGCCTCGGGCAGCGCCCGCACGGCAGGCTCGTCAGACGCCCTCTTTTTCCCTGAAAACTTTCTAGACGGTAGGGACTATTTTCTTCCAATGTAACCTTCCACCAAACTGGAGGGAAAAGTTACCCGAGGCTGGAGCAGGTCTGGGGTCTGAGGGGGAGAGGGGGGAAGGGAGGGAGACCCGCGAGAGCCCGGATTTGGAAAACACTGCTCTCTCTATTCTGTGAAGAGCCAGAGTTGGGATTGTTGGGTTAATTATTAAATGTTCACGTTGATGCTAAACAGTTAAGATATGTTAAAGACTATTGATGGAGGGTAGATTCCGCTAGACAAATGGTTGTTTTAAGACTTGCAGGTCTTATATTGTTATTAAGCCCTGCTTTCAAGTCCGTAGTTTTAACCGATAGGAAAACCAGGTCTCCAAAGAATGGAATCTTGAATCTTTAAGACAAATGTCACATCTAACGCTGCCCTTTCAGCATTGCTAAATTGTCTCCATATTGTGGGTGGGTACACCTGCAGAGATATTTAATGATTAAGAAACTCCATTAGACCTGCGTTTGTCAAAATGGGTAACAAAATCAGCTTGATAAGGAGTGTTAGAAAAAGAGGGAGGAGGGAGGAGGGAGGAGGGGGTAAAAGAAAGATTACATATTTAGGATCAGTGCTTTTTCATGAAACCTGAATCGAGAAATGAAAATATGGAGTGAATGCTGTGTGTATGGAATCAAGATGGAGAATACAATAATATTTTTTTGCTATGCTGACCTTGAACCAAGGTCCTTACACATTCCAGGCAAGTGTCCCATGCTGAACTGTATCCCCAGCCCTACAATATGTGTCTGTGAATTGCTGCTTAAAAAAAAAAAAAGAAGTCTGAGCCCACGGCGCTACACAGAGCACATAATATTTTTAGGATGCTTAGGTATGAAAGATTTGAAAAGGCATCTAATTTATTTCTCTGCTTAGACGGTGTTTCATTTTAAGAACAGTACAGACTTAATTATCTTCCCTATCATCTTCCCATCTCAACATTTGCTCTGAATATTTTGTGAATAATTTCTTTCTGTAAAGCTATTATTTCAGTTAGGAAGACTATAAATTGAAATAGGAAGGCATTTCTGCCAAGCTCCCACTTTTCTATAGCTCTGCTACTATCACATGACTTGGGCAATGGACACATTGTGAAAGTGGCCAAATCCTGTGCCCACACCTCCACCCATACAGTCTCGGAGAAGCCTGGGCTGCGGTATCATGGGATCAAATACCCTGTGACTATATCTCACTCATTATTATTATTATTATTATTATTATTATTATTATTATTATTTTCATTTTTCTTTTTTTGAGACAAGGTCTCAAGTAGCTCAGGCTAGTCTCAAGTTTGTTCCATAGCCAAGGATGGCCTTGAACTCCTGATTCTCATGCTTCTGAGTGTGCCGCCATGCCTGTGCATGGATGCTGGGATTGAACTCAGAGGTTTCTGCATGCTAAGTAAGTACTCTCTCTATGAACTACCATATATCTCTATCCTTATTCTTTAATGTATTTTATGTGTGTTTTTCCTGCACGTACACACACACACACACACACACACACACACACACACATACACACGCACGCACGCACGCCAAGTGCCCACAAAGGTTAGAAGAGGGGATTAAATCCCCCTGGAACTATAACAGACAGTTGTTATCTGTTATCTATCATGTGGGTGCTGGGAATTGAACCTCAGTCTTCTAGAAGAACAATTAGTACTTTTAACCACCAAACCATCTCTCAGGCCCCTCTACTCCTATTTTTAAATGTTAATATTTTTCCATTGCATTCCCCTTTGAGGCAGGATAGAAAGACAGGGAAAATTACAGGAATGGGGAAAAGGAAAGGGGTCCCCTCTTCCTGGAGCCTAGTTGAAGTTTCTGGCCAACTGAGAATCAAGAACTCTAGCACAATGAACAACATTTGCAGTGAAAGTTGCTTACAGAGAGACAATGCTGCTGCTGCTTCTCCTTCTCCTCCTCCTCCTTCTCCTTCTCTTTCGTCTCCTTCTTCTTCTCCCTCTCCTTTTCCTCCTCCTCCTCCTCTTCCTCCTCCTTCTCTCCCTCCTTCTAAATATTATTTGATGTCTATGAGTACACTGAGCTGTCTTCAGACACACCAGAAGAGGGCATCAGAGTACGTTAGAGATGGTTGTGCCCTACCATGTGGTTGTTGGGAATTGAACTCAGGACCTCTGGAAGAACAGTCAGCTCTTAACCACTGAGCCACCTCTCCAACCCCCAACAATGCTTCTTTTATAGAGAGATACTTCAAATAAAATTCAATAAAATAGGGGCTGGCAAAATGGCTCAACCATTCAGAGCAATTACTACTTTTCCAGAGGACTAGAGTTCAGTTCCCAGCACCCATGTCAGACCTCTGTAACTCCAGTTCCAGGGGAATTGTTGCTGTCTGCTGACCTCAGCAGGTGCTGCCTATATGAGGGATACACTCACATAGAATCTCATACAAACAAATACAGATAAATAGAAAATAATTTTTAAAATATTAAAAGAAACATTAAAACAGAAGCAAATTTTGCTTAAGGGCCAAACATCTGTGACCAAATGTGGGCTTTCTCCTCTCCTATTGTAAACCTACAATTTTCTAGGAATCTCCTAAGAAACTCCTCTTACAGTAAAATTAAAGTTTTGACCTCCTTGTACAACCTTTGTGACCTATGGGCTTTTAAAACAGTTTTATTTAAAAATTATTTTAAATTGTGTATAACTGTGTGGGCGTGTGCACATGAATATCGGTGACCTTAGGGGCCAGACTCATTGGGTCCTCTGGAACTGGAGTTATAGGTAGTTGTGAGGCCCCCTCTGTAGGTTCTGGGAATTGGCTCCTGGTTTTCTGAAAGAGCAGAATGCTCTTAGCTACTGAACTGGCTCTCCAGCCCTTGCATGACCTATGGTTTTGATTTATTTGACTGTGGTCCTATTGAGCTCACTTCAGGACCACACTACAGACCTCATTATAAAAAAATAAAAACATAGTTTCTTAGGAAGCTTTTGAGAGGCCACTAGAATGAAAAAAAAAAATATATATATATATACATATACATATACATATATATATATATATCAAATCTATGTTAAAATCGCTTCTTGATAAATCCCATCTCTGGGGTGGTGACCAATGGCTTTCCATGAAAACCTAGTGACTTGAGTTGGATTCCCCATAGTGTTATCCTCTGACTTCCACGTGTGCACAGTGGTGTGAGCACACACACTCAGAATAAGAATTTTAAAACTCTCTTTTGTACTGGCATAGCCTGAAGTCCTTTTCTGTGGGGCAGGCGGTCCTGGCTTCCCCTGAGTAGAGAAGTCTCAGAAGTGAACATCTCAGTTTTCTGCACATAGCGTCACAATGCATCTCTGGCCTCTACTTCACTGTGCTGACACCTTCTGAAATCTCTCCCTCCTGTGTGCGAAATGTGGAAGTTTGAGGTGCTTGAATTTGACTCTGTCCCTACTCGGCTAGGGAAGCTCAGTGTTCTACTAAGCTGGTCTGTGGTTTGGGACTGAAGTCTCTATCTTTACAACCACAGCCACCCCACCCCACCCCATCCCTCCCTCACCCCACCCTGACTTATACACACTCACTGGGCTGACCATTTGGGTCAGAAGGCCCCTACACACGTGTGGGGTGGTAGACAGCCACCATTTCCATTTGCCAATAGTGGGTCAGTGGCCTGCCAATAATGTTAAAAGATAATGACAACAACACAGTATTCTCAGTTACTCTAATAGCTACATTTTAGTCAATACTTTTCTGTACTCATATTGCACACGGTCTAAGTCAATGTATTCGCCTAATAGCTGCTTCTCATGGAAATCGGCCTGGATGCATTGAGGTGATAAACAGTGGGTCAGGCAGGGGTTGACTTCAGAAGTCTGGGTACACAGAGAGATGAGGGTAGGAACCTGCATCTGGACCTGGTAGGTCCACTTCATCTCGCTCACTCACTGAATGCTAAGCCCAAGTTTTGCCCCCAAGTACCCTCTCCCTAAAATATGGTTCAGCATCTGCAAGAGTGTTCAGAGACCATAAAGTCTTACCTTGTTAACTGGCATTGGAACCGTACCACATGGACTCCAGAGGTCTCTGTGAATGGTCTGGGTATAATGTTCACAGTGCTGTACAGATTTGTGCCTTAGCAGGGTTAGGGGTACTCACCTACAACACCCACAGCTTAGAAGGCCAAGGTCAGCCTGGGCTACATAACAAGACCCTATCTTTTTTTTTTTTTTTTTTTTTTTTTTTTGGTTCTTTTTTTCGGAGCTGGGGACTGAACCCAGGGCCTTGCGCTTCCTAGGCAAGCGCTCTACCACTGAGCTAAATCCCCAACCCCACAAGATCCTATCTTAAAAAAAAAAAAAAAGTGCCTTGGGAGAGAGCAAAAGCAAACTGGAGAACTGACTTAACTGATTTTGCCCCCACTTGCCCAGCACTGCATTTTGCCATAGGTCAAGGCTGCTACTCAGTTGAAGTCAATCTGAACAGTAGATCTTGGACCTCGAAATATGGCAGTCAAGGGGCAGTTACTGTGTGAAGGGGAAGAGGGAAAGGGAGAATTTGAGGATAATAGAAATGTAACCTGAAAACTCTCTGTTTTGTCATTTCCTTCCTGAAGGAGTGACTATCCTTAGTTGGCTCATGACACCATCAGCCTAGAGAAATGACAAGACATAACAGAGAGAGTGTGGGGCATAGGTGACATTCACGATAGGGGTTCACACCAACACAGGACTTTGTGAGACTTTGAAATGTTTGAAAGATTGCCCACATTTTCCCCTTCATCATCATCACCATCATCGTCATCATCACCATCATCGCCGTCGTCGTCATGAACATCAACAACAAACTCTAAACTCACCCCAGTTATGGGGAATTAAACTCTGAGGACTTAATTCAGGTAATCATCCTGCAGAGCAGAGAAGTTATGGTTTCTTTGTATGATTGCCAGGCCATAAAATCCATTGCTCACTACAGAAATAGCATGAAAGGATAGCAGGAAGAAGGGAGACCTGTGTTTCTAGCCTGGGGGTCGGGGGCAGGGTCGGGTGGTGTGGGGGATGGGATCATAAGCAGGAGAAAATAAGAGAAAAAGAGAAACAGAAGAGTGTCATGTTTAAAACATTGTGTCAGCGTGTGTGTGCCAGCCAGTTTGTGTGTTATATGTGTTTGTGTGTGTGATGTGGAGGCCAAGGTTAATACCTTGCATTTTCCATAAATCATGTGGAGACGGGATCCTCAGGACAAGCTGGCTAGGCAGATCAATGAGCTCAGGGTTCGCTTCAGTATACAAGGTGGAAACTGATGGAGAAAGACAACAGACAGCAAACTCAGGTGGTAACATGCACAACATGTACATGAAAACTCCCATACATACATCCACATACATTCACACACAGAAAGAACTTGGGAATTCAAGATCTGAACTATTTAGAAGATTTACCCCTGATGTGAAATCTGGAAAGAATTAAATAGAAAACCTGTCATCCAAAAGTAAGATCAAATTTGTCACATCCTGTTAAATACTTATGATTTAGACTATTTTAGGTACTAATAATATAAGCTACCACTATGAAATCTACTATAAGCTAGATTTCACCTTATAGATTATACATCTATTTAAATTTTTAAAATATGTATGGTTTACTGAGTATGGTGTGTGTGTATGTGTGTGTGTGTGTGTGCGCGCGTGTGCACATGCGTGCATGTGTGTGTATGTATGCATGTATGTTTGTATATATATATATGTGTCTGTGTATGTGTGTGCAAGTGTGTCTTCTCTCTTTCCACCATGTTGCGCTCCCAGTATTGAATTCTGGTTGTGAGATCTGATGGCAAGTGCCCATACGTAGTGCTAGGCATCAAATCCAGGTCCTCACATGTTCGATCTAAGACGTGGACAGAGCTACATTCGCAGACTTGAAATTCAACTTTTCGTCAGTGCATTAGTTGGTATAAGGTATAAGGAGGCTATCCTGCATTAACAAGTTAATCTTGGAATCTCCCTAGCCTAGGACAATAAAGCATTTGTTGTTGTTCCAGGAAAGCCCAGTATATGCTTGGTGCAGCTGTACCACATGGGTTGACTCAGGGATCTAGGCTGCTTCCACACTGCAGGCTATGGTGGTTTGAATGAGAACAGCCCCATAAGTCCATATGCTTAAATGTTTGGTCCCTAGTTAGTAGACCTGTTTGAGAAGGATTAGGAGGTATGGCCTTGTTGGAGAAGGTGTGTCAATGGGGATGGACTTTGAGGTTTCAAAAGCACATACCAGGGCCAGTCTCTCTTCCTATGCCTGAAGCCTTAGGATAGCTTTCAGCTATTGTTCCAACACCATGACTGTCTGCTTCCCACCATGTCGATCATGGACGAATCCTATAAAATTGTAAGTGAGCTCCCAGTTAAATGCTTTCTTTTATAAGAGTTGCCTTGGTCATGGTCTCTCGTCACAGCAATAGAATGGTGACTAGGACACACAGGTGTGTATCTTCTTACTAATGGAAGGCAAATCAAAATTTGTTTAGTGAGACAGAATCTTGCAATAGTCCAGACTGACCTAGAACTCTATATATAGTGCAGGCTAGCCTTAAACCTATGATCCTACTGCCTCAGCTTCCTGAACAATGGGTTTACATGTGTGCACCACCAGGCTGATGGTATTTGGATTAACTTTTAAATGCTCTGACCCAAATTCATTCTTGAAGTTTTACTTCAGCTGCAAGAGAGGTATTCAAATTTGTTTTCTGTTGTTGTGATAAACATCAGAACCAAAAGCAAATTGGGGAAAGGCTTATTTTAGATGACAACTCCAGATGATAGTCAAGTCATTTAGGGAAGTCGGGGCAGGAACCTGGAAGCAAGAACTGAAGCAGAGACCCAGGAGGAATGCTGCTTAATAGCTTGCTCCTTTATTCTTCTGTGTTCTTTCTTATTCAACCTAGGACCATCTGCCCAGTAGTGGCATTGCCTACAATAGGCAGAACCATCCCCTACCAATCAATAACCATGACAGTTTCCCACAAACATGGCCACAGTTCAGTCTGATCTGGGCAAGTCCCTCAGTTGAGACTCCCTCTTCTCAGGTGACTCTTGGCTCCATCAGGTCGACAATAGAAATTAATAAGACCATGTTCTTGAAAATGTAAAATGGTCTGCAGGAATACTTGGTGACTTAGAATCAAGGCATGGGTCACTGTTAGAGCCAGGCTTTTTAGAAGAGCCACCATATTTGCAGGGCGTGAAATCTGAGTGGTCTTCTTGAATGCCAAAGATAATCAATTCAATTTGGTAAAGTAGCTGGGCTGCCTGGTCATCAGTTGGGTCCTAAAGGTTCCTCAATGTCTCAGATATTAAACAGCATCCTACTTGAGTAATAGTACTAATACTGAGAAACTACTTGTTAGCAGAACTGTCTTTAGACTGTTGCTACATGTGCCATGATTAGCAAGAAAAGTATCTTATTCAAAGAACCTGGGGGAGGGTCTTCCCTCAGGGTTAACAGACCCACAAATGAGTGTCAAGTCTGAAAGTTCTACAAAATCCTGCATCTGTGCTAATGCACATTTTTTTGGGGGGGATCTATCTCTTTCATTAAGGTGTTTGAGGGGTTCACAATGGAGAAAAGGGTTTTGTTGCTGTTGTTGCTTTAAAGGCTTTATTTGGGGTTGGGGATTTAGCTCAGTGGTAGAGCCCTTGCCTAGCAAGTGCAAGGCCCTGAGTTCGGTCCCCAGGTCAATAAATAAATAAATAAATAAATAAATAAATAAATAAATAAAATAAAATGTAAATTAAAAAAAGGCTTTATTTATTTTAGGTATGTGAGTACATTGACACTGTCCTCAGACACACTAGGAGAGAGGAAGGGATCCCAGTACAGATAGTTGTAAGAGCCACAATGTAGTTGCTGGGAACTGAACTCCAGACCTCTGGAAGAACAGTCAGTGCTCTTAACCATTCAGCCATCTCTCTAGCCCAGTAGAAAAGAGGGGTTCTTTTTTTGTTTGTTTGTTTGTTTGTTTGTTTTTGTTTTTGGATAGAAATAGGGTCTCTGCATACTGGAAGAGGAGACCTGAGCCTGCCAGAGGTTGAGTAGGAAAGAAGTTTGTATTCACACCCAAGTCACAGCATAAAATTGTTTACACAAACTCAGCAATGAGAATTACTTCCTGGACAGAAGAAAGTGAAATAAAATCCTTCTATAAAATCAGTTCAAGCCAACGTGTTCTAGTGCACTTGCAACACTCAGGACACTGAGGCAGGAGGATCACCATAAGTCATCCTGTTTGTTTTTCTTTTTTAATATTTAAAAATATTAGCTGGAAGATGTTTTCAGATTGTATTACCTTTGTGTTTCAGGGAACATAAAAAGCATTCCAAATGGAATTCTTTGTAGTTGTGGGCAATGGCTTCCTTTCCTTTTCTACTTTTACTGTACATCCTCAGTAAGGAGAGATTGGTGGAGCATTCTGGTACAATGCCTGTAACCCAGCACTCCAGAGGCTGAGGCAGAAGGATCACTCCAACTTCTAGACCAGCTTTGTCTTCATAGCTCCTTTGGATGGCCAGGACTGCATAGTGTGATCTTAACTCAGAGATGGGGGGGGGGGGAGGTAGAGGGAGGGGGAGAGGAGGAAGAGGGAAAGGGAGAGGGAGAGACAGAGACAGAGAGAGACAGGGGGAGAGAGAGAGAGAGACAGAGACAGAGACAGACAGAGACAGAGATAGAAACCAAGACAGAGACAGAGACAGACAGAGACAGAGATAGAAACCAAGACAGAGACAGAGACAGACAAGAAACAGAAACATCCAAAAGAGAATTGACCTCTGTGTACCCTACAAACCTCTGAACCTTGAATCTGAAGGATTTCATCTCATCTACAATGATTAATCTTCAAATTCTTCAAAAGAATAAGTTGGTAAATTATTCACTTTTCTTGGTTGCTTTCTGGAACTAATTCACTACTATAATAAAATGCAAATATTGCTAAATTTAAAAAGAATGTAACCTAGAAAAAAAAAAGAGGAAAGTTATCATTAAATTTTGCTCAGCAGCCCGTTATAAATATGAGCAAGTCAGGTATCAAGTATCTATAAAATAATCCAATTTATATTTCCATGAAGCTTTATAACATGAATTGAATTACTAGATAATCACACCTGGGCAACTCCATAGCAACAGTATAGCTTTGCTTGTGGTATCTCATAAATAATAATATTCAGATGAAGCTACAAAAAGTCATTATCGCCTACAAAATCAGGCAGTAATTCACACTGAAATCTTGATGTTCTGATGAAGTTGCGAATTTTTTGCCAAATACATTTTGAGGCTAGAAACCTTTAATTGCTTCTTGCTAAAATCTAATGAGGAATTTCCCTTTCTCTTCAAACCCAGTCTGCAAATTTCTCTGGCTTTTTCCTCTCCTCCTGCGCCCCTTGAATGTAGGGTGGTAGCAAATAATATTTGCAAAGGAAAGCCAGTCGCAGCTTCTAAGCTCCTTATTCTGTGGCAGTGCTCAAACCATCTCCACTTGCCCTTTGTTTTTGATGGTCTCCCTGTGGAGGTCGACATCCCTCCGTCCTCCTTTCAGCTTGTGTGTGCTGACTCGGTGCAGTAGGCTGTCACGCTTTTCCATTTGGGAACTGCTCAAATGGTAATTTTTTTCCTACTACATTTTCTAAAACAAAGTCTTTTTACTTTGCAGCTTCTACTGCCCTGAGAATATTAGGGAGCCACAGGTGCCATTTGTTTGTTTGTTTGTTTGTTTGTTTGTTTGAATAGAGCTGTCGTTGTCCCTCAAAGCTGTCTTCTGCCTAAACTGACTTCCGATCTCAACCTCCTCACTCCCAACCACATCGCCCACAGCAACCGGTCCACCTCTTGCTGAACCTCAGAGAAAAGTGATTGGGTCTGTGTATCAGCAGAAAGACAGCACAGAGGCCACCTCTATCTTTGAAGACTTGGGAGCATTTGACACTTTCCAAGCAACAAGTGGCCTCAATTTTCAACCTGGAGCAGAAACCAGAAGTTGAGAAAGCAAATAAGTGTTTGCATAAGTGGGCAAGAAGCTCCCTCTTGCTGTCTAATGGGAGGAAGCTCCACGGGGACAGCCATTAACCTTTAACCCCCTTTCTTAGAAACTCCCATGGAAAGGAGTCAGTGTTGCCTGCTTTTTCAGACTCAGGACAGGGCTCAGGTGCATATTTTACATATCAAAAGGACCTGGCAGGAAGAGGAAGGCTTGGGAGCACCGGTGCCAAGATGCAGGGAGTGCCTTTAAAACATCACCTGATGAAAACCAACCTTAGGAAAGAAAGGGACTGTGCTACCAGAATTCTGGGTGGTAGAACGTTATGAAAAGGCCATTGAGTATGATTGCAGAGAGCATGTGGAATTTGTGTTGGTGAGGAAAACATGCTTTTCAATCATCTGACAAAGATGGTGTTCCTAGCTGGGCCATTTGCACAGCACTGCTGTCCAGGCCAATGGGCTCGTCCAGGTTGGGAAGTGGACTCCAGTTCTGCTGTTGTATGTGGCAGATGCCCCTGATGCTGTCAAAGCAGGTAGGCTTCAAGATGCCTGTGCGTCCGTCATGTGGTCATGCTCAAAATCCAGTTACACAGTTGCCCTAACTAGACTTGCCCCCTGAGCAGTGGTTGCACACCCGTAAGGAATGCTCTGCAGGACTTACTCAAAGATAAGAATGGGAGCTTTTTGGCCAAGGAGTGTCCCCTTTCACAGTTCTGGCAGTGATTTGTGAATGAGTATGGATCATTTGGACAAGGGAACTCAGAGGAAAGAACATTCAGAAACGGCTAACAATGTGAATGATCCGAGGGGTCCACCAGCCAAGATTGCCCACTTGGAAGCTATGGTATGTAAAATATGCACCTCAATCCCTTGTTCTGGGTCTGTAACCCAACATTTCTAACGTTAAAGTAGTCCCCTCCCCCAAGGGTATTACTACTACAGTCTGATTTCTTCAATAAGTCAAACTGCATTGTTACCCAGCCCCCTTTCCATATGCTTCAGGGGCACATGTGACTTGATTTAGATTTCTTAAAGATTTGTTTGTTTATTTATTTATTTATTTATTTATTTATTATATATAAGTACACTGTAGCTGTTTTTAGACACACCAGAAGAGGGCATCAGACCCCATTACAGATGGTTGTGAGCCACCATGTGCTTGCTAGGAATTGAACTGAGGACCTCAAGAGCAGTCAGTGCTCTTAACCGCTGAGCCATCTCTCCAGCTTGATTTAGATTTCTAAGGACTTGTTCTCTTGCTTTCATTTCCCATCATTATCAAGATGGTTCAAAAGAGACCACGGCTACCAGCCTTCCTCATTTTAGAGATCCATGATGTGCCCAAATGTCTCAGCACTGTCCAAATTGATGTAGAGATCCCCGGCTATAAAGTGCTGCAGGGCTTTGGGAATCCCGCCTGAGGTTTGACAAGTACCGGGAGACGTCTGTGTTGTTTAAAGATGTGGTTGCTGGGGTGGTCTCTCAGCTAGCTACTAACTTATCCTGACCTCTCTCCAAGTGATTCTCAGTGCCCGCTTCAGCTCCTTAAGCCTCCTTTTTGCCTCCCTTTAAGTCTCTCTTTGTCTCTGCTTTCCTGGAAGTTCCACCAATACCTCCTGCTCTAGCTCTGGCCAACAGCTCTTTATCATGCAAAAACCCACAGTCCTTACTCCACAAGTATACTGGGGACCCTTGTATCAGCTTGTCTCACTTTTGAGGGCTGCTGGGGAAGTGACATTCTGCCAACCTGGCATTGTCGGCTCCAAATAATTACCGAGAACACAAAACACGTTCATTTCCATAGCCAGAAAATTCAATATTTGTGGCTCTCTCCAACAGTAAAGTTTTGTTTTCTTTTCCCAGCCTGGCCTCAAAACTCGCTGTATGCTGAGAGCGATCTTAAACCTTTGTTCATCCTGCCTTCACCTCCTAAGTACTGGGCTTGCATGTATGTGCTGCCATGTCTAGCACGTGTATAGTTCCTTTTGAAACACGGTTCTAGGTCCCCAGCCCCGGAAAAAAAAAAAAAAGAAAGAAAAAAAAAAAGAAACACGGTTCTAGTGCCCTGAAGTGGTACTTTTCAGCTTACTCTTGTTACAAAATTCCTTGGCCCACCAGCTATCCATCACTGAAACGCTCGTGACTTGAGTACTATGGTGTTCTACTCTGCCTGCTGATCTCTTCCCCTCTGCTCACCCATTTCTTCAAAGCTGCCTCCAGGCTTAGGAAAGCTCCCATTTTTTCATTCGGCATGGTGTTCTTCCATTTGTTCTTTATGGAAGTCGTAACACCACCACTCACACAATTGTCTTTGCCATCATGAGTCAAAAGTGTCAAAGGTGAAGAGGGGCGTCACTGCTGCCACCCTGGTTCACCAGATTAATGCAGTAATATCCTACCTTGTCTCCCTGCGGAGGCTTTTCTCTTAAGAGTTACCCGCCCCCTCCCACACACAGACAGAGAGATCTTTAAAAGCAAAAGGTCATTTCTCTTAAAGGGTTGAAATCCTCCACTGGTTCTGCTTTCATTAGGACTAAACCCTGAACTCTGTTTCTTTCTTTTCAGACTTTTTCCCACATCACTTTACCAAGACTTTCTCCAACAACTCCACATAAAATAGATATTTCTTCATCATTCCCTGCACCATACTTCCAGCCTTGAATCCTGCCCGTTGCCAAAGCACTCACCAAATCATGTTATTTATTTATGGGACACTTGGTGGTTTGCATTTCTAGGAAGCAGATAAACATCCTGGTCTCAGAAAAGCCATCATTCTTTACCTGGTCATCTTGAGGTGCCCAATCGCAGAATGTAGTCATTTTGACAGGAGGGAGCATAAGTCACATGGAGAGACTAATTGTCAGCATTCTGACCAACCCAACTGTGGTCGAATCCAATAAGATCGACTTGCAAACATGTAGAAGCTACTGAGGTAACTTTAGCACCAACCAGAACCAGCCAGGTGTGCTCAGCCAACCATCTTTCTGAATCACAAGAGATGAGAAAGTCATCATTTTATACTACTAAATTTTGGGACTATTTACTGATGGAAGAGTTTTATTATGTATATATTTGCCATTTCTTCCCTGGTAGAACATAAGTTTCACATGTACAGGGTTTTGTGGGTTTGTTTTTCAATATTTTTATGTTTTAATTTTAAAAAAGAATAATTTCTATGGTTTTATTTTTAATGATATGTATGTGGGAGGAGATATGGAGTGTGTTTGAGTATAGATGCCTGTCAGGCCATAAGAGGGCACTGTATCCATTGGAGTTGGAGGAACAGGCATTTGTGAGCAGAAGGATGGAGTGCTGGGAACTGAACTGTGAACCAGAGGAGCAACAGTAGCTCTTGTCTACTGAGGCCGCTCTACAGCCCCGGGGACCTTATTACTACATTCCTAGCACCACAAAAAGTGCCTGGAACATGAAAAATGCGCAGTAAATATTGCATGAAATAATGGCACCTCAAATGTCTTCAGTAGGATGTGATTGTGGTTGTTGTGGCCAACAGAACATGGTCCAGTTTGATGAGCTGTCTTTCTCTGGATAAAAGGGAGAAGCTGGCAGTTGGGAGAATATGTACAAAAGAGTAAGTATGGCTCTGGACCTACCCATTCCTGCACCAAGCAACTTTGTTTATAATTTGGTTTGGAGTAAGTATCAATGTATGGCTCAAAGATCATTCTCAAAAACCCAAGGAAAAGATCATCTGAGGACACAATGAAGGACAAAACTTCTTACCTACCAGAAGTTAGCTTTTGTTTGTATGAAAAGTGCTAGATAATCTTGAATGGACTAATCAATTTACTTGAACCAATCCAACAGAGCCATGGAATCTATGGTTTCTGAGATTGGGATCTCTGTTAAGTCTATTCACAATGGTTTTGAAGCAATTCCCATCAGAAGAATGACCTTAATAATCAATCACATGAGTTTTCTCCCCAGAATCCAGAAGAGCTTGATGAAAAAAATTGACTTTAAAACTAATTCTTTAGCTAGGCATGGTGGTGATCCCTTTAGTTTCGATTTTCTGGGAAGCAGAGGCTGGTAGATCTCTAAGTTCGAGGCCAGCCTGCCCTACCTGGTGTGTTCCCGGACAGCTAGGGCTCTGTAGAAAGACCCTGTTTCAAACAACAAATGAACCCTCAAAACCAAAAAAAGTTATTTCATTTAGACAAGGCACACTCACAGAAGGCTACCTGAACAAGTGTCTCTTAAGGTAGAGTGTTATCTTGGTCTTTGTTGCAACAACAGTTGTTGGTGCCATTGGTACATACCATCTTGTTTGTGGTGTGAAGTTCTCTTGAATTGGTAATAAACCTTGTATGGAGAGTAGGGAAGAGTCTAAATTTGTTTGGAAAGTCTAAGAAAGTAAATTGTGAGACATTTTCTTTGGGAGCACCATTTTTCTCAGCAAAATTTGGATACTGTTTGTGAAGCTAATTATTCTTTTCTCTATGAAAGCTTTTTCTTTATTTATTTATTTGCAGGCCCAGACAAACTTGACTAGAAAAGAAGGCCGGACAAGGGTTAGGATGAGCGATGACGTAGAATACTAGCCAGCCAATTGAAAGAGCACGAGAAGGGGAGGGCGGAAGTGACGAGAGGTATCCCTCCGCGGGGCGAGAGGGTCGGTGGGGGGAGTCGGCGTTTCTCTCCCCCGCGCCAGCTCCCGTACACGGAGCCACATTCCTTGGCCCCCCCACCCCCTCCCTCGGGGCCCCCCCGCCCCCCTCGGGAAAAAAATCCACCCCAATCACTCGAACCCGAGGGAGCCTTCCTTTCACCCTCGGGGAGAGGAGCTTTCAACGGTTCCCTCTCCTCTGTCTCCCCCCCAACCCCCGTCCCCTCCCCTGCTCCCACCCCCTACTCCCGGCGCCGGGTGCAAGGTCCCTTTAAGGCGACGGCACCTTCCTCGGGTCAGACTACCGGCGGCGACGACCACGGGAGGTGAGTGAGCGAGCGAGCCCCGGCGCTCCCCACCCCCTACTCCCGGGGGTTCCGTTATCTTTTCGCTGGGCCGAGGCGTTCCGAAGCCAGACAATGAGAGGGGGATGGGGCGCGCGCGCGGGTTGGGGGAGGGGCCGAGCGCGCCCCCGCGGCCCCCGAGTGGCGGCGCGGCCCCACGGCAGCAGCGGCCGTGGGGCGCGGCGCGCGCACGTCTGTGTGCGCGCGTGTGCGCGTGCCCCGGCCACGGAGCCGCGCGCCCTGGCCAACGGTGGCCCAAGCCCTGGGATGCCCCGCCGCCCCCGCCCCCTGGCGGTGCCGCGCGCGTTCGCGCCCCACGGCCGCGCACCACGGACGTCCACAGGCACGCCGGGCGCGAGCGTCCCGGAGGAGTGGGCGGCGCGGGCGCGGGCGGCGGTCACCGGGGAAGGGGGGGTGCGGTGGCGCGGGCACGCGGGGCCGCAGCTGCGGAGCGGCGGAGACCGGGGTTCCCGCTGCCCCCACGCGCGGAGGCGTGAGCGCTGGTTTTGAGCTGGAGGAGGGAAGAGAGTGACTGCTCTGCCGGTCCCCTGTGTTATGTAATCCCGATCCGTGTGCGAGGACATCCCAAACCTCTGCAGCTAGTTGAGGAAGTCACCTCCCTCGGCCCCCAAATTTATTCAAGGATGGCGCTGTGATTTACAGAATGGAATGGGGCAGAATCTATTTTCTGGTTATTATGTCCTGCCGCTGTAGGCGCCATGTTTAGCCCAAGGACTATTTTCTTTAGATTTTCAACACCTTCTGAAAAGGAGTAATGTCATCGAGCCACCTGCTTTCTCTCGTTTCTGCCCGTGGTCCTGGTTTCCTCTCCTGGGTTGTGGAATTCTTGTAAACTGTCAACAACACTGCACGTTTCTCACTTATTTTAAGCCTTCAGTAAAAGAGCTGAGAGTCTTTTTGGCCTTTTCGTTCTCTAAGAAGAAATGGAGATTGAATTGTAGTATCTTATGACAGTGCAGAGGATAGCCGTTTTCTCCACACCTGCTCACCTCCCTTTGTAGCACAAAACGCCACAAAAATGAGATTTAAAAAGCAGTTTCCCCAAATGAAGAGAAAAGGGAGGAGGAGCCAGCTGCTGCTGCTGCTTGAGCAGTGGTGCCCCTTCCTTGTTCTGGAAGCAGGAGATTGGGATGACTTACTTACCATAGGCATTCTTAACTTTAGCGTGCATCCCAGATTTTGGAGGTTATTAAGCGTGAAGTTTAAGAACTTTGTGCCTAAAAGGTTTTTTGTTTTGTTTTTTTTGTTGTTGTTGTTGGTTTTTTTTTGGAGTGTGGGGTGGAGTGGAGGGCTAGTATCAAAGATTATTGCTTTTGTGGAAAGGCGATCAAAATTAAGACAATTTGATTGTGCCTTCGATTTCTGTCCCTTTTCTTATATTGTCAGAGTATGTGCAACTGAAATAACAAAAATAGAATGGACTTGGAGGGGAACAGGTGGGCTTATGAGTTGCCACTCCCATCTTGCGTGGGTATAGTTCAGGAAAGCAGTTTACTTGCGCTGTGGCTGGCTGAGCCTGGGGTGCCCCTCAGAATCCCTCAGGGGCGTTTGGAGACCTTAACTTAAGAATTACGAGTAAAGCTTTTTATTTCTCCCATGAATTTTGCAGTGATGATGCAGACATGAAGGCGGGTAAAAGCAAGGCAGTGGCCTCTGATTTCCGTGTTAAGCTTACCTGAGAGTCTTTGATGGAACTGTGGCAGTCTAGCATGAAACTATTAAGTTTCAGCTTTGGAGTATATCTTTTTTTTTTTTTTTTTGGTTCTTTTTTTCGGAGCTGGGGACCGAACATGGAGTATATCTTTAGTTTTTAAGAATCTAATAAAAATGAAAGGCAGAATAAAACATATCGAGGTATTTCTTTTAAAGTTTTTCATGCATTTTAATTGTTGCTGTAACATTTTTGTATGTGTATATAATGTATTTTCATCATAGTCACAGCACATTACCCTCTTGTTACCTTCCCACTCCTACTGATCCCCTCCCCAAATTCCCTCCTTTCATATCTTGGCCATGGGTGTGGGTGACCTAGTGAATTTAATTAGTGTTGCTTACGGGAACATGGGCAACGTA
Organism: Rattus norvegicus; assembly: GCF_021556685.1. NCBI lineage: Eukaryota > Metazoa > Chordata > Mammalia > Rodentia > Muridae > Rattus > Rattus norvegicus. The sequence continues at coordinate 184,469,269 of NC_141535.1, forward strand.
ACATGCAGAAACCATCTCTTCTTACCTTAGCAACATTAACTGACTATAGATCCCTTTCATGCTGGCATACTAGCATAGTCTTGAACAGGTTTATGTAGGCAGTACCAGTTGGTGTAAGTTCAAGAGTGCATGTCAGTGTTCTGCAACACTTCTGGCGTTCTTTCGCTCCTCTCTTGTGATGCTTTCTGAACCTTGGAGTGGGCCACAGAGCTGCTCCGTGTAGAATTGAGCATTCTTCTACAGCATCGGAGTCCTGGCCCTTTGGGCAGTGATGAATCTTGGCACCATGCAATGCATGGTGACACATGCTGCAGAAAGATGCTTCTCCAGCTTTGAACAGCTGACAGACAGCAGCAGCCCTGTAGGCATAAACACACATGTTCACATGGCATTTGATGGGCATATAATGTCCATTTAGCAAATTAACAGCGGTAGCTTCCCTACTCAGATCTATGACCCTCTCAGCCACACACTTTTGATGAAGCTTAAAGTACTAGATATAAATTCCCTCTGTGGAAGGAGCCTCAAATTCAATCAGAAAATGGTTGATTACCCTATAACTCACAACACTGTGTATGGAGATGACACCACCACTGTTTGGATGGGATTGTTGTCATGAGGAGAGGCATTGTGGGATTGAGTTGCTGTATGCAACCCACTCGTTTCATAGAAATGCATTTTTAGGGTTGGGGATTTAGCTCAGTGGTAGAGCGCTTCGGTCCCCAGCTGGGGGGGGGGAGAAAAAAAAGAAAGAGAAATGCATTATTTTTACTTGCAGGGCTTAACTGACTAACTGACAAACTAGATCTGACACTTCAGTGTTCTTCTTGAAAATGAATAGGTCGAGTTTTGTCAATACTAGGAAAACAGTTGACATAAATGATAAAATTAGAATTATGAAAAACTTAACAGTCTGAGTTTTAACATCTTCCCAAGATTTGGAAACTTTAAAAAAAAATAGTCATAGTTAATAACTGTGACTTTTTAAAAAGTGTAGTTGGGTATGATAGCGCGTGCTGGCAATCCCAATGAAAGGGAGGCTGAGGGAGGATTGACTTGAGTTCATGTTGTCCTGCTCAGAGCCTCAAAAGGGAGTACGGGTGGGAACGGAGCAGTTGGAGATTACATGGTACATGAAATCTTAAAAAAAAAAAAATACTTCCTGATTAAGTGCCATTTGGAAGCTGGGCACAACTCAGTACATCAGTGTTTTCTATATATCAGTGCATACTGTGAAAAAAATGCAAGGATTCCCAAGGGCCGAGAGATGGCTCAGCAGTCTGAATGTTTGTCTTGAAATCCTGAGGACTACAGTTCAGATCCTAGCTTAATGCACTTTACAAGCTGGACAACCCCTTCATACTTGTAACTGCAGCTTTGCTGGCAGTGGAAACAGAAGTGTCTGTGGGGCTCGGTGGCTTCCAGCCTGGCTAAGAAGATGCTAGCCTAGGTCTGGGAGGGAGGGAAGGAGGGCGTGTGTGTGTGTGTGTGTGTGTGTGTGTGTGTGTGTGTGTTAGGAGAGGACCCTGGCACCTTGTTCTACTTTCATAAACATAAGCAGTTTTTTTTTAATGTAGAAGTAAATACCAAAATACAGAATCAGTACCAAAGTACAAGGTATATCAGTGAGCAGAGAAATGCATAGTGCTAGGCAGTGGAATGAATACCCAGCGCGTGCTAGGTAAATGCTCTATGGTGTATGGAAAGATAAATGCCAGAGACAAGACCTGTGAACCTCATTGTTATAGAAAGCCTATCCAGTGCACGGACATGTTCCCAGTATAATTACTTACTGTGAACTACAAAATTAAAGTTTGCCAAAATGTTAATAATGGATTAATGGAAGACAGTGTATCACATAGTATACTGTCTTTGAGGGAGCTATAGAATTGACCTAGGATTCATTTCTTAAATGTACCCTCCTGCATCCCCATTTCTTGTTAGTGCCTGAGAAATGTGTATATATAAGTTCATAATTGCTTTTAGGAAAACATAAAATTTCAGCCAAAATTGTTACTCCCTCTCCCTGCTTTTTTTCCTCTTTCTTTCTTTTTTTTTTGAGACAAGGTCTCTCTATGTAGCCCTGGCTAGTCTGGAACTTGATTTGTAGACCAGGCTGGTTTTGAACTACTGGGATCAAAGATTTGCGCTACTATACACAGCCCTACTCCAAGCTTTTAAAGAAAAGTCCATGTATATAAAAAGGGTTAAAGAATGGAAGTGACACCTACTGTGGACCTATGTATGACCTAGACAACAATGATTTTTAGTATTTTAGCCAAGTTTGAAAAGCCAACAGATGCCATTAAAAGGTCAGAATATCTGCTAAGCCGTATTAAAGCTGCATTCCTGACGTTTCCACTTAATAGTTCCAATTATTATCTATGTATTTGCTTAGAGTAAGTACTTTATCCTGTAATACAATTATACCACCGTGTAATATCTGTGCTGTCGAAGCAAGCTCGTACCATTAAAATCCTGAGTGTCTTCCAGTGTGCACTCTATATTAAAACAGTCCAGTCGTTGCCCAAATGTCTTTTTAAAAGCATATATTTTTCTTGTGCATGTGGGTATGCCGCATGTTTGGGTGTCAGCAAGGCCTGGAGTTGGAGCTGGAGTTGGAGGTGGTTGTGAACTAGAACTACACTTCACACCCGAGGAGCAGCTAGAGCGCCTAACTGCTGACCACCTTACCAGCCCGTCACTTGCTTTTTGAGGGATGTGGAGAGTAGAGTCTTTGAACTTGTGATTCCCCTGCCTCCACTCTCCAGTTGCTCTGATTAGAGGCCTTTGCTATCACTTGGTTCCAAAATGCTTTTATGACCTTTGATGAGCTGAGGCTTAGCAAAGGTTCGTGTGTGTTTTAGTTTCATCCTATGTATTGTCTCCACCACTGTGGTCTGTTTGTGGCATTGTTATTTTCAAAGGACCATCTTAGTGTTTTCATAGAAGGTCCCATACTCTGCATTTTTGATTATTTTCATGGAGAATGTCCACCTCTAGATTCATCTCATTTCCTCATAGTAGGGGAGCAATGGAAGGAGGTAAGAAGGGAAAAGGAAGAGACAAAGCCAGGGAGTAAATAAGCCATTTTTTATTCCTTATGATTTTGAATTGTGTGTGTGGGGGGGAGTTGGGAGTATAGGAGGTTGAGGATTGGGGGTTGGGGGATTGGGGGTTGGGGTATGGGAGTATGTGCATGTGAATGCAGGTGTCCATGGAGGCTAAAGTCATGGGATTACTTTGGAGTTGGAGTCAAAAAAAGAAAAAGAAAACAAGCAAACCTGGACTGGAGATGACTTAGCAGTTAGGAACACTGACTGCTCTTCCCAAGGATCTGTGTTTGGTTTTCAGCACCCATATTACATACAGCTCACTGCCATCTGGAACTCTAGTTTCAGACGATCTGTGCCCTCTGCTGGCCTCCATGGGTAACCAGCTAAAACACTCATACACATAAGATTTAAAAAGAATTTTTAAAAAAGAAAAAAATTAACAAAAAATACAATATATTTTCAAAATAATTATTTTTTAATGGCCGTAAACTACTTGTATTGAGAGGGAGTGTATGAGGGATAGCATTGGTTTCATTATGTCCTTAAATTTTCCTAAGTATGTATAAATTATGCCAATATGGAAAATGGTTTAGGTAGTTGATTGGGGGAAGGAAAGGGAGTACGTACTCTTGTGACTCTGTAAGAATGAAAGGAAGGGGAGCTGGAGAGATGGCTCAGTGGTTAAGAGCACTGACTGCTCTTCCAGAGGTCCTGAGTTCAATTCCCAGCAACCACAACCATCTGTAATGGGATCTGATGCCCTCTTCTGTTGTGTCTGAAGGCAGCTACAGTGTACTTATACAAATTAAATAAATCTTTAAAAAAAAAAAAAAAGAATGAAAGGAAGGTGGGGAAGTTGATCCCAGAAGCTGAGGGGAGGGTGGCAGCTGCTCTGAAGAGAGATCAATGCATGCATGCTCTGGATTACAGTATGATCTAGCTGGAATAGAAACATACCCTTAGTACACATCTAAATCTCTTTACAGTAAAGGTAGGGTTTGTAGAAGGAAGTTGCCATGTTTGAAAGTGACTTCAAACTGAGGGACAATGTGACCAGTCAGAGAAAGATATGGCAGAATGAGTTAGAGATAGGATATATCCAGCTCATAAGAACAGCATAGGAAGGGTGTGTGTGTGTGTGTGTGTGTGTGTGTGTGTGTGTGCGCGCGCGCGCGCGCATATGTGTGTGTGCATGTGTGTGTGTGCAGCTTTATTGGGACAGTTTTACAGAGAAAGGTTACAGAGAGAACAAACTAGACTCAAGTGAAGACAGAATGAACTAGAGAATGAGAAGGAGCCAGTAAATTAGAACATACTGCCATGAGACCAGGCAGAGCAATTTAGTCAGAAGCCAAGAGAAGCTGGATTGAATCTAGGAAGACTAGATTGTACAGAAAAGGGTAGACCTTCCAGGTCTAGGCCTAGAGATAGTTAGAGCAGAGGAGATGCTCTGGGCTCAGCCAAAGCCAGGTTTTCACATAGTTTGGGTACAGATAATCATCTTCACTTCATCTGAAGAACTAAAAGTGACATTTACACCTGAGGCCCACAACCAGCCACTGTAGCCTATTTGTTATCTACGGCCAGTGAAAGACCTTGTCTGGAAGGAGGTAAATGACATTCCTAAGAATGACACCCGTTCATACTCAAACAGAAACATACAGATACATGTATACATAACACATGCATTAAATAAAGAAAGAATAATACACACTGAGATGTACTTACTCATCAGAAGGGGACATTTCAAGTAATCGAGGCTAGCTAACTAATAATAGTAGTGAGGTAGTTTGTTTTCAGAATAAGCAGAGGGGCTGCTAGCATCTAGGTTATGGTCTTGAATTTTGCCCCTCACCAATTGTGTTCCTTGGAGAAATGGCCGGCTCTAGGTTCAGGGACAGGAATGTGTGAGTTACCTTGTCAGACAGCAAGGATTTATATAATACATGGCTGAGTTCTCTCTGAAGGACTCGGGAGTCAATGGCAGACATCTTCACTGACCAGAATAATACATTATTCTGCGCCGGTCAGAACATTAAATATGTTTGATTTGTGGTATCATAATGATAGCTTATTGAGCAACAACAAGTTTATAGGTGAGTTTGAGGAAGCCAGTAAAACAATCCATTTTGAAAGAAAAAAAGCTGTTCCTCATGGCCCAAGCTGTCAGTTTCACTTACTAGGGAGGCTGATGCAGGAGGACTCTGAGTAACAGACTACAGGACAGCCTGTTCAACTTAGACCCTGTCCAACCATGATGCCCCTACCCATAAAAGGTTGGGTGGAAAGGTTTTAAATGTAAGTGGAATGATAGATGTGTTTGTTTGTTTGTTTGTTTGTTTGTTTGTTTGTTTTGAGATAGGGTGTCTCTGTGTAGCCCAGGCTGTCCCCGGAGCTTGATCTGTCTGCCTGACTCTGTCTCCTAAGTGCTGGGATTAAAAGTGTACACCATTACCACCTGGCAATATTCGTACATTTTCAATGATGAATATTTGATATACTTTTTTAAAAAATATTTATTATATACACTGTAGCTATCTTTAGACACACCAGAAGAGGGCATCAGATCTCATTACAGATGGTTGTGAGGCACCATGTGCTTGCTGGGAATTGAACTCGAGCAGTTAGTGCTCTTAATCACTGAGCCATCTCTCCAGCCCAATATACTTTTTTCTTTTAAATAAACAGTAGTGCCATGTGCAGTGGTACATGCCTTTAATCCCAGCACTCCTGGTGTATAGTCTGGTGGAGCTCTGAAAGTTCAAGACTAGCACGGTTGCTGTAATGTAGTGAGTTCCAGAACAGCAGCCAGGACTGCATAATGAGGCCCTGTCTAAAACAAACAAAAAGCCCCAAACAGTGGAGAAGTATATACCATGGATCATTGAGGAATGCTGTGTGTGTGTGTGTGTGTGTGTGTGTGTGTGTGTGTGTGTGTGTGTGTGTGTGTGTGTTTATTAAATACAGCATTTTATCATATTGCTGAAGTTTTTTTTTGATGTGGTTATGTCTTGTTTGCATATGTGCATGTGTGTGAAGGACAACCTTAGCTGTCTTTCTGGAATTGCTACCACCTTGCCATAAAAAAAAGAAAGATTTTAACTATGTATCTGTGTATGGCTATGTGCGCATGAGCACGGGTGCCCACAGAGGTCAGAGGCATTGGATCTCCTGGCGTTACAGTTGGTTATGAGCCACCTATCATGGGTCCTGAAGACTGAACTTGAGTGCTCTATGAGAGCATTCTGTACTCTCAAAAGACTGACCATCTCAGCAGCCTTTTTTTGCGGGGGGGGGGAGGGCACATATATTTAAGACTCTCACCTGAGAAGCTAGGCTTACTTGCCTGAGAGGCCTCAGGGATCTAGTTTCCTTCTCCCCCTGCTGGCCCAAACCTAGTTCTCGCCCCTGCCCTGAAGATAAACTGGAGTGCTGCAAGGAGGCTATTGTTAGGCCTCAACAAGAATGTTGTTTATGTTGATACCTTATAGCCTCCCTTTTTCCCCTAGATGATTTGCATGCTAAGTGAAAGGAATTGGACACATTCTGAGATACCAGTTTAGGTTACAATCAAGTATTGTTTTGAAAATCTTGGCCTCACTGTCTTTCAGATCTATTTTGGGATAATTATAAATATGCTCTCAGTCAACAATTGCTGGGTTGAACAGCCTTACTGATTGATTAGTTCTGTATTCCTTGTGATAACTTGAATTTCTTTACATTTTGAGTAAGTAAGGGGGAAAGCTACCTTTAAACATCTTGCATTCCCATTTTCAGTTTTTGAGTAAGCCTTTTTTTCCCTGAGAGAAACAACATAATATTAATCAGCTGGAAAAATGATGTTGTTGCAGGATATTTGATGACACTTTACAGTTTACACCTTGAGGTTGTGTTATTTACTGAAAACACCTGTTTGTAAGTTGTGGTATTGCTCAGCCCTTAGCACACACCTTTAATGCCTCTGGCTGGAACGCAGGCAGGCCCTTTAATCCCAGACACGAAGGTAAAGTTAGTTTGTAGAAGGAAGCAAGCACTATGTTTGAAAGTGATGTCTAATTATTGAGTAGCAGACAAAGTGATGGATCAGGAGAAAGATTTGAAAGAAAAGGATATGCCCAACCCTCACGAGAATCAAGAGGAAAAAGAGGCTGAAGAGATGGCTCAGCAGTTAAGAGAGAGGAAAAGGAAGCTACCTGAGGGACAGAGGAAGAGGCAGTTTTATTGCCAGGACAGTTATAGAGATGCAGAGAGAACAGGCTAGACACAGGTGAAGACAGAAGGAGCCAGAAGATTAGAACAGATTGCCAAAGTTAGTATGAGGCCAAGCAGGGCACTTCAGTCAAGAGGCCAAGACAGAAGCCAGATTCAATCAGTCAGCTTGGAGAGGAGTTTGAACCAGAACAGTTTTGAGCCAGCCAGGTAGAGTTCAGAAAGATCAAGAAAGGGGGAGCTTATTCAGCAATAAGTCTCAGGGATTGAAAACATTCTAGGCCTAGATAAGATTGTACGGATATAGAAGCTTCCAGGACTGAGGTAGAAAGCCTTGGCAACAACAATTATACAGGAGAATAAAGGTTACATTTATGTCATTTAAATTCATTATTTCACAAAACCAAAAATCATTTACCTTGGGTTTGTTTTTGTTTGTTTGTTTGTTTTTGTTTTGTTTTGTTTTAGAGTGTCTTAAGAGAGGGAGTTCTAGCTCAGCCTAGTGGTAGAGCCTAGAGTTTGGAGGTTGAGGCAAGAGGACTGCAAATTTGAAGTTAGCCCTGAGCAGCAAGCAAACCTTGTTCAATTAGAGGAAGGGATGGGGGAGTGAAGGAAGATTATAAATATTTGATATAAAAGATAAGCCTTTTGGAATATGCTGGTAAAGTACTCACAGGCATAGTATGAATAATTGTTTTGAGATAGTTCTGCTTACTCAAAAGAAAGCTGTGTCTTGCTTGGTCTATGCTTGGAGAGGTGGTTTTCAGTTGGTCACTACTGAGATAGTGTCCTTTAAACATCTGCAGAGGCTTCTACCCAGGTTTTACTTGTTGTTTTCTGGGTTCTTGACTGGAAGAAGGTTGTGTGTTATAAAGTTACACAGCAAAGGAAATGGCATAGAGTTGTGTGTTGGGCTCTCCTCCCTCCCATTAAGTTGGATCCCTGTCAGAGCATGCCTGCGGAAGACAGGACAACTTGTGAGAGTTTATTCTCTTCATCCACCATGCGGATGCTGAAGCTGGAACTTAGGTGTCAGACTTGCAAGGTATCTTTACTCACTGAATAGTCTTTCAGTCCTGTAGTTCTATTTTTCACTTTCTGGAATTCAGTTTCTGGATACGTTGTCTAATATCTATATTTGTTAAACAGAATGAGAGAATTTAAGTCATGCTTTAGGTATTTTGCTCTTGGTTTTCCCCTTGTGATTTTGGTTTGAAAAGACACGTGTAATCAAAATTGATGATTAGAGGCCCCCTAGAATCAAGTCAAGTGCTTTGACAGTTAAAAATGGGTTTCCAAACAGCTCCTGGTTGTCCCTGACTCATTGAGACTTCATGAGATACTTTACATTTTCAAAGGAGACAGTGTCATCTATTGGGCATTGCCCAAAGTACACTTGTCAAGTTTATATGTTGATACCTACGATAGTTTGGTTGGCTGTTCTGGTTTTTTGCTGTTCAGGACTAAGACTCTGAGGACACCTATAACCTTTGCAGTGAAGGCTTTGTGTGAGCACTGGAGATAACTGTGTCCGGGTGTTTGGATACTTTATTGGGCTCTTTCTCTACCACCTCCACCTCAATCCCCTCCGACCCCCCAACCCTAGGTCGTTGAAACAAAGGTTGGGGGGAAACTCGGGTGGTGGCGGGGGCATATAGCCCTCTTTAGACTACTTCCTGCTGGTCAGGGGCATTGAGTTCCTTGTGGGCAAGGCCAGTCTTCATGGTCAGAATATCCAGTTTCTTCTTCCCATCTCTTTGTCATGACTGCTTGACAAACTGCAGCAGCCTCTCCAAGCTTTGGAATTTTTTTTTAAAGATTTATTTACTTATTATATGTAAGTACACTGTAGCTATCTTCAGACACACCAGAAGGAGGCATCAGATCTCATTACAGATAGTTATGAGCCACCATGTGGTTGCTGGGATTTGAACTCAGGACCTCTGGAAGAGCAGTCAGTGCTCTTAACCACTGAGCCATCTCTCCAGCCCGAGCTTTGGAATTTTTATACCCTCTCAAAATTCCTCAGAATCTCAAATATGAACTATCTTCAGCTGCCAGAGTCACTGCCGCTGCCAGAGCAGGAGACAGAAATCACAGTCAGCTGCTGTGGACGTTCTGAGGCAGCCCCCTTCCCACATCTGGGATTAAAACAAAAACATAGTTGCATAACATTACTGGTTTTTCAAAGAAACCAAAATTTTCAACTACAGTTAACAGTATCATTTCAAGACAAAGAAACTGACCCCTTCTCAACTCATATTGGAGGGCACAACAGCAGCTGCTCATGATGGTGCAGAGTTGAAAGCTTTGTTTCTGAATCAGGCATACAGTGTAGGCAGTGTTTGCAAATTAAAAGTGGACTCCAGGGTCCTGGGAACAGTTTGCAGAATTCCTAGACAGGAAATACTAAAGTAAGGTTCTTACCTTAGATGCAAAGTTTAAAGAAAAATCAGTACTCACAGTCCACGTTTTCTTCCTGCTAGTGTGACAAAAATATCTGGACATAAAGCACTTTCTATAGGGGCTGGAGAGTGGTTCAGTGGTTAGAGCACTTGCTGCTCTTGAAGTGGACTTGGATTTAGTTCTGACCTCTTTCTCTGACTTTCTTCTGACCTCTTTGGGTACCAAACACCCATAGGGTGTTAATGCAGACAAAAAGTAAGTCTTTTAAAAATGTATTTAGGTGGGAAAGGGTTTATTTCAGCCTACAATTCCAGGTTATAGTGTATCATTGCAGGGAAGTCAGGGCAGGAACTATAAACAGATCATTTCCACAGTCAAGAACAGAAAAGAAATACATACATGCTAACCTGCTCGCTTGTGCTCAGATCAGTTTTCTTCTTTAATATATATTAATTTTTATGTGCATTGATGTTTTGCCTGCATGTATGTCTATGCAAGGGTACCAGATCCACTGGAACTGGAGTTACAGACAGTTGTAAGCTGTCATGTGGGTGCTAGGAATTAAATCTGGATCCTGGAGGAGCCCTAACTCTTATTTATTTGTTTATATTTTATGTATGTAGGTACACTGTTGCTATCTTCAGACACACCAGAAGAGGACATCAGATCTCATTGCAGATGGTTGTGAGCCACCATGTGGTTGCTGGGATTTGAACTCAGGACCTCTGGCTGAGCAGTCAGTGCTCTTAACCTCTGAGCCATCTCTCCAGCCCCTAACTCTTAACTGCTGTCTGTCAGCTCAGTTTTTCTCAGCTTATACAGTTTAGCACTCCCTGTCTAGGAAATGGTAATGCCCACAGTGATCTGGGTCCTCCCATATCAGTTAATTTAATTAAGAGAGTCCAATTTGATTAAGACAGGAGAGGCTTTGTTCTTCCAGAGGTCTGGAGTTCAATTACCAGCACCCACATGGAGGCTCATAACAATCTACAACTCTAATTCTAGGGGCATATGACACCTCCTTCTGGCCTGCAAGAGTTCAGGGCACACAAGTGATACACAGACATACATGAACCATATAAATTATCTATTACTTATGCCAGTAAAGAGAGGAGGCCTAAACAGAGTTTAAAAACCTGCTAGCTCAATAGGTAACTTTGTTTTCTGAACTATATACAAAATATCTATTTACAAGCCTGATTTAGTTTACAACTAAACTACTAGCTCTTTAGAAGTCTCTGTCTCATTGTACTTAACTAGTCTACTCTACCTTTGTCTTGAGCTCTTGGAAACCCTAGAGGGCTCCTTAGCTTTTTTTCCTAGAATACTATTTTGCCAGTGGCCTGTGGCTGCTTCTCTGTTGTTCCTGCGAGCCCAAAGAGGAAATCCTTATCTCTTACCTGGAGCTCTTTCCCTAAAGGCTCTTCTAAGTTGAGAGAGGGTGGGAGAGGGGAGGTAGACCTGAGAGCTCTATCAAAGGTCCAAATGCTTGTTAGAAAAGGATCTCTAACTCTTCCTACCCATGGCCGGCTGAACCCCAGCATGGTGGGGCAAGCCACAGTAGGGGCCAGGCCACTTCCTGTCATGCCTCGGACCATAGAGCAAAGACCACAAGATCTCTCCCAAGGAGCTTGCCTTAAACTGGGCAGGAACTTTCCATTCTTTAACGTTCTTGTCTGTGGAGGTTTTTTAGATGAACACTCAAACCGCATAGGGTATATATAACTGTGTCTGACAGACGCAAGGTCTATTGACGTTTTTATATTTTGCTAACAATTAGGTTTTCTATGTACAATAATCAAATATCCTGTAACACATACAGGCAGGCAGAAACACTGATTTACATAAAGTGAAATAGTTAATCACAACATGTACATAGGCCAACCCAATTTAGGCAGTCCCTCACTGAGATGCTTCTCATGATTCTAGGTTGTATTAAGGACAAAACTATGAAGTCAAGCTTTGACATGGAGGGGGTGCCTTTAATCCCAGCAATTAGGCAGTAGAAGCAGTGGATCTCTTGAGTTCACAGACAGACTGGTGTACATAGTGAGTTCTAGGACATCTAGGGCTACATAGAGAGACCCTGTCTCAGGAAAACCAAAACAAAATAACACCAGTGTGTCAGACATTAACTTGGGAGGCAAGGCCACCGTGGTCTACCAATCGATTTCCAGAGCTATGTAGTGAGAACAAAACACCACCAACCAAAGACCCTAAACATCACAGTCACTAAATAGTATCTTAACACAGTTTAATTTGTGTGTATGCTGGAGACCATTGTACGTGCTGGCAAGCTCTGTACAAAACACATTGTTAGAAGTATTATAAAATTAGCTTTTACAGTATTAGGCTTCATTGTGGAATTTTCCAACAAAATTTGTGTAAATATATGTGAGAGTGTATGAGAGAATGTAATATATGTTGAATGTTGTATGTGAGAGATTGTATGTGTGATTGTGTGTGTGTGTGAGAGAGAGAGTGCGTGCGTGCGTGCGTGCGTGCGTGCGTGCGTGCGTGCGTGCGTGTGTGTGTGTGTGTGTGTGTGTGTGTGTGTGTGTGTGTGTGTGTGTAAGGCCAAAAGTTGATGTTAGGGATTTCCTTTGTTGCTTTCCACAGACAAGGTCCTCACTGACCTTGATTGCTGTTTTAGCCAGTCTAGGTTGGCCACTCAGTGAGGTCTCAGAATCAGCCCATTCCCTTCCTTCTGCAGTACTTTGATTAAAAGTACCTTACCACCTCACTTAGTGTCTTGTTTGTTTGCTTTTTGATTTGTGGGTTTTGTTTTGTAGTTGGTTCTGGGCTCTTAACTCAGGCTCTTCTCATCTTCCTAACTCTTCCCTGCTTGTCCCCTTCAACCACTGCTGCCTTTAATTCCTCTCTCAGGAAACTGAAGCATGTAGCTTTCTGTGAGTTCAAGGCCATAAAAAGTTCAAGGCCAACTAGATTTATGTAGTGAATCTCAATAAATAAATAAAAAGTATTGGGCTGGCTGGCTCAGATAAAAGTGCTGCTGCCGTGCCTGACAACTTGAGTTTGATTCCTGAGACCTATCTGGTTGGAGAGAATCAATTCCTGCAGGTTGTCCTCTAACCTCCTTATATGTGCTACATAGCACACATACGTGTATACAATAATAAAGTAATGCTAAAAGTGTCAGTAGTTATGGAAACTCTAATGGACACAGCAGTTCCAGCCCTGTTCTTGCAGTACCGTTGCATGTACTTCACCCTGACCCTCTCAGGTTTGCACCTTCAACTTTTATAGCCAGGCCAGCCTATTTTACACAGTGGGATCCCTTTTCAAACAAGTAAATATTTAATATTTAGTGTAAAACTATTTCTCCAATTCTAGGTCACTATTTTTTCTTTTTTTGCAATTATAGAGTGGTATTCAGTTAACAGAACAACAGTTATCTATCTATAAGCTGCATAACTAAGATGAAAGTACTGTCCCCATATATAACTAACTTGTGCTGTGCACCAATAAGCACCTGCTTTAAATTTCCATGTTAGTTTATACCCCCAAGACTGTACCAGTCAAGGTAATGAAAATACCACCAGGACAGGGCTATCTAAAGATGCATTCAGTAGTGTGTTAACTATTAAAAAAAAAACACTGTACAGTTTAAAAACATCTTACACAGACAAGGAAAAAACTTCTAGAACCAACTTATTTTTCATCTTTGTCTTCCTCTTCCTCATCCTCCTCATCCTCCTCATCCTCATCCTCCTCATCCTCCTCATCCTCCTCATCCTCCTCATCCTCTTCCTCCTCATCCTCCTCATCCTCTTCCTCTTCCTCATCCTCCTCTTCCTCATCCTCATCCTCATCCCCTTCCTCATCCTCCTCATCCTCTTCCTCCTCGTCGTCCTCCTCATCCTCTTCATCCTCCTCATCCTCTTCCTCATCCTCATCCTCCTCATTCTCTTCCTCCTCCTCATCCTCCTCATCCTCTTCCTCTTCCTCATCCTCCTCATCCTCTTCCTTCTTTTTCTTGCTCTTTTCAGCTGTGACCACCCACTTTTTCGCTGCTTTTCCTTTAGCTCTGTAGGCAGCAATATCCTTCTCGTACTTCTCCTTCAGCTTGGCGGCCATCTTCCCATAGGGCTGCTTGTCATCCGCGGCAGTGTTGGTCCACATCGCTCCTAGTTTCTTTGCAACATCACCAATGGATAAGCCAGGATGCTCGCCTTTGATTTTTGGGCGGTACTCAGAACAGAACAAGAAGAAGGTTGAAGGAGGCCCCTTGGGTGCACTGGGGTCTTGAACTTCTCTTTGGTCTCCCCTTTTGGGGGATGTAGGTTTTCATTTCTCTTTCTTTTTTCTTTTTTTTTTTTTTTTTTTTTTTTCTTTTTTTCGGAGCTGGGGACCGAACCCAGGGCCTTGCGCTTGCTAGGCAAGCGCTCTACCACTGAGCTAAATCCCCAACCCCCTCATTTCTCTTTCATAACGAGCCTTGTCAGCCTTTGCCATATCTTCAAATTTCCCCTTTAGCAGACATGGTCTTCCACCTCTCTGCGCACTTCTTGGAGAACTCTGAGAAGTCGACAGAAGCATCCGGGTGCTTCTTCTTGTGCTCCTCCCGGCAGGTTTGCACAAAGAATGCATATGAGGACATTTTGCCTCTCGGCTTCTTAGGATCTCCTTTGCCCATGTTTAGTTGATTTTCCTCCGCGAGGCACAGAGTTGCCCAGTGCCTGTCTGGCTCTCACTTGCCCCGGTGATGTCTCTATGGAGCTCAGGATCTCTAGGTCACTATCTTACTAACTTTATTTTTCTTGTAGTATGGCGGACACCGACCTTTTTATGGAATGTGAGGAGGAAGAACTGGAGCCATGGCAGAAAATCAGTGATGTCATTGAGGACTCTGTAGTTGAAGATTACAATTCAGTGGATAAAACTACTCCCGGTAACTAAAGCTCCTTTGTTCTTAGCTTGTTTATACTAATTATATTGCATTATGAAGAATGTGTGGTATAAAGAGCTTACGACTCCAGAGAGAGGGATGGGGTGTTGTTCAGTTATGTAGTGTTTGCCTAGGCTCTGTCTCCAGCGCCACACAAGCTAGGGATGGTGGGACATACCTGGAATCTAAGCAGTGGAGGTGGAGGCAGGGGAATCACAAACACAAGGTCATTTTTGTTGTACAACAGGGTTTGAAACTAGCCTGTGATGCATGAGACCTTGTATCAAAAAAAGAAACCAGAGAGAGCCATCGTGGTTCACACCTATAATTCCAACTCTTAGGAGGCTTGACACAGAGTGCCTCAGGCTTGCAGGTACATGAGTTCCAGGCCAACTAGGGGTTATAGAGTGAGACCCTGTGCGAGTGCGCACGCACTTCCGCTCTCACTTGCGTGCTCTGTGTGTGTGTGTGTGTGTGTGTGTGTGTGTGTGTGTGTGTGTGTTAGGGAGGGAGGGAGGCAGGGAGGGAAGATGAATATATAGGGCTGTCTTTTTATGGCGTTGGTATTACCCTCGTTTCCATGCTGTAACATGTATCTGCTGCTTCGTGACATTTGTAAAATACTGTTGAATTTGCTGAAGCATTGAGAGATTGGATTAACTGATGCTAAGCAGGGTGTGTCAGAGCTGGTCTGTGTCCCTGGTCAGTGCACTTTTTGTCTTCCTTGAATTTGGTGTCCTTTATGAGCTGAGAAAACATTGTTTTGTGTCTTTCTTAGTGGCTGGTTTATAATTAAGATTTGTTTCACTTTATTTTGTCAGTGATACGGGGTAAAATTCTATTGCCCTGAATTTACAAAGTGGGTGTTTTCTACTAAGTTGTACCAGTTGCTGTTTGCTTTGTTTTGCTTTTGTTTTTTTGTCTTTCCTTGAGACCCAAAGACAGCTTTGCTTTAGGTTAAAGAAGGACACAGTATAGGTGGCTTATTATGAAGGACTATAAATCCTAGTAGTGGTAATAGTAAATCTGGGAGACCTAAAAATACGCGAGTGCTATAGAAAGCAAAACATTCAAGTCCTGCCTCAGAGGTTGGTGACCTAACTGTTGAGATTTAAACAAACAAACATATGGGTACCACATGCGTACATGGTGTGCACAGTGCCCCAAAGATGGCACTGCATCCTCTAGAATGAAGTTACAGAGAGCTGTAGCTGTCATGTATGAGCTGGGAATTAAACCTGGGTCCTCTGGAAGCCAGTATTCTCTGTTGATTCATCAACAAAGATGGATCCAGCCACTAATCCATCTCTCAGCCCTGCAGTGACTTGACTTAATTAACCAGGAAATATAAGGCAAAGATTGTGGGCTGAATAATTTTACTTGTCAAATTGTCACAAGCTAGAGTCACCAGAGACTAGATTAGGATGGCCTTGGACATGACTGTGTCCAAGAGGATTATCTTAGTTATATTCCACTGATGTCAGAAGTCTTAACCTCTTGTGGGTAGCACCATTCCCTCGGAAGAAGATTCTGAACTGTTTAGGAGTGGAGTAAGCCGAGTGCTAGCATGCGTGCGAGCATGCATTCATGTTCTTTGTCCTTGGCTTGGTATAATGTGATGAGTAGCTTCAAGCCCTTGCAACCTTGAGTTCCCCATAATGAGGGACTGTAATCTGAAATTGTGACCCATGTCAGGGTAGTTAACAGAGCAACAGGAGAAGACACAAAGACCAAAGAGATTGCAACTAAGTGATAGTAGTCTGAGGGACATTAGGAGGAGAAATCAACAGTTGGAATTTTGAATGAAGTAAGAAACTTTTTTGGCTGTTGAAACACAAAGGAATCAGTTAAAGCAGAATCCTTTAGCGTCACCTGTCCCTGTCTCCAAGTGACTGTGCCTTCCCTTCCCCACAGTTTCTGTGAGCCAGCAGCCAGTCTCAGCTCCAGTGCCCATTGCTGCCCATGCTTCTGTGGCTGGGCACCTCTCTACATCCACTACTGTTAGTAGCAGTGGGGCACAGAACAGCGACAGTACAAAGAAGACTCTTGTTACACTAATTGCCAACAACAATGGTAAGTGGGATTATTGGGAAAGCATTCTGGGATAGAGGCATGAGAGAATAAAAAATGACCTCACAGCTAGCTGTTCCTGTTCCCATGGCTGTGCTAGCTGGAGGTCTCTTTGGAACTGTTTGCTGTGGAAGGAGCGCTGCAGATGACACTGTCCCTTCAGTCAGTGCTGGATTGAGTCAGGTCAGCAGATTGTTGCTGCTGGTAACTTCTGGGAAGATGAGCTCGACATTGCTAACTGTTCTAGAGATCTGGGGCTGTTGGTTGGTTGGTTTTGTTTGCACGCTTGCACTCGCAAATGAATGCAAGCATACACAGACGCGCATACTCTCTTTAGTTCAGAGGCATCCTGTTCATATGGTTCAGAGTTTTTCTAGGCAGCTTTGTGGTGTTTATTTGCTTTGAGAGATTTATTGGATGTTGTTGGCTCCTCGGTATAAAGGAGAAAAGTTGTTTCTGCTAGAATGAAATGGTGAAAGAAGAGCATTTTCAGGGCATTTTCTTGGTCAGAGAAAGTACAGTTGGTTTGCTGTTTTAAAGCAGGGTCTCATGTAGCCCAGGCTGGCCAATTACTCAGTTTGTTTGTTTGTTTTTTTTAAATATGTGTATAGGTGCTTTGCCTACATAAATGTCTATGTGCCACTTACATGTCTAATGCCTGCTGAGGGTGTTGGGGCCCCTGGAACTGGAATTACAGATGGTTGTGAGGTGCCATGAGTGTGCTAGGAATGGAACCTGAGTTCTTTGTAAGAACAAAATATGCTCTTTAAACTACTGAGCCATCTGTCCAGCCCTAGCCTTGGACTCTTGATCTCTACCTGTACCACCAATTCTCAACTTCTGTTCCATGATCAATAACTTTCTGCATACTGAGGATGATTCCTGATAGTTTGCATTTTAGGATTCAGAGCAACAGATACTTTCATAGCCTCATTGTATTGCTACAAGAACTTTATTTGTTGCTTTTTTGAGATTGGGTCTTTGTATATAGCTCTGGATGGCCTGGAACTTGGCATGTAGACCAGGCTCTTCTCAAAACTGCAGAGATCCACCTGCCTCTGCCTTCTGAATGTGAAAAAGGCATCTCCCACCATGTGCTCAGTGTTTTTGTTTGGTTGGTTTGGGGTGGGGGCTGGATTTGTTTGTGTGTGTGCGTTATTAGGAACTGAGTGAACATAGTTGTCTTTGTCATGCTGTGTGTCATCCCCCCCCCCCACACACACACACATACACACACACGGGGAATTGAATATAAGGCCTCACTCTTGCTGAGGTAAATGAACACTCTAGCACTGAGCTATATTCTCATTTCCAGCCCCCTTTTAAGTGTTTATTTTGAGGTAGAATCTAGCTAAACCGCCAAGGCTGGCCCTAAACTTGGCTCCTTCTGCTTTGTCTGTCTAAAGAGGGATTTTGTTTCCTTTAGAAATAAAATTTATTGTTGTAAGAATGTTATGTGGGGCTGGGGATGTAGTTCACTTAGAATGCATGCACAAAGCTCTGGGTTAGGTCCCCAGCACCACCTAAATGGTGGTGTAGCACATCCATCTAATCTAGCATTCCACAAGTTGGCAGGAACATCAGAAGTTAAAGGTCATCCTTGGTTACATAGCGAATTTGAAGTCATCCTGAGCTTCATGCAACACTGTCATAGAAAAAGAAGAACAGGAGCTGGAGAAATGGCTTACTCATTAAAGTGCTCGCCACACAAGCATAAGGACGTTAGATTCCCAGGACCCATGTAAAGTCTTGGGTACCAAGGAGGTGGAAAGAGGTAGATCTTTGGAGTTCAGTGTCCAGCCTAGCCTTCTCATCCAGCTCTAGGTTAGTGAAAGACTTTGTCTAAAACCAAAGCCAAAATGAGGCAGACAGCACCCGAGGCTAATCACTGCCCTCCACCAGCATGCATACGTGCATTCACATGCATACACACAATAAAAATATGTGCATTATAGAAAATGCTAGAAACAGGGCAAGGTGTACATGCCTGTGATCATAGTACTCAGGATTGTGAGTTCAAAGCTAGTCTGCTATATAGCAAGACCTGTCTTAAAGAACTTTAGGAGAGAGGAAAAACAGAGAAAATCTAGGCAACAAAGTCAAAATGGGTGGAAGGTTAACTGTCCTATCTCATGGAATGACTATAATTCATTTATGCAAACAGTTTTTTCTGCACTTTTTTTATAAAAATAGAATCATATAGACCATATTTCCCCTGCTTTTATTTATCTTGTAATATGTAGTGAGTACTTTATCATTTTGATAGTTACTTATTACTTTAATTGTCTTATTGTTTGTTTTAGATAGGGTCTTACCCTGTAACTCTGGCTAAGAATTCACTCTGTAGACTAGACTGGTCTGGAACTCAGAGAGATTTATCTACCTCTGCCTCTGCCTCCCAGATAATGGGAATAAAAATGTGTGCTCCCATGCCTGGCTGTTTTGCTTTTTAAATTAGTTTACTTATTTTATGTATATCAGTATTTTGCCTGCACATGTGTCTGTACACCCTGTGTGTGCCTGGAGCCATTGTAGGTCAGAAGAGGGTAAACAGGAATTACAGATGTTGCAATGGGCATTGAACCCACATCCTCTGCAAGAGCAGCAAATGCTCTTAGCTAACTTTAACCCGAACCTTAACTGCGGAGCCAACTCTCTGTCTTTTGCCTTCTATTTTGTTTTTGAGGCAGGTTTGAAGCTCAGGCTAGCCTTGAACTTCCTATTTCACTGAGGCTAGCCTTGGATTGCCTCTATTTCTTAAGTGCTAGATTTACACGCACGCACGCATCCTTGCACTCGTGTGCGCACACACACACTTTGGTTTGTTTTGGTTTTGAGCCTTGGTGTACTGTTCTCATGGTTGGCTTCAAACTAACAAGGATGGTCTTGAGAGGCTTACTGTCCTGATATCAGGATCACAGGCATGCACTGCAAGCCTGCCTTGTGCAGTGCTGGGGTTTGAAGCAAAGGCCTCATGTGTGCTGGACAAGCACTCTGCCAACTATGCTACGTTTCCAGCCTTTTGTAACACTTTTGATAACCATTATTTGATTAGCATATTTACAGTAGATTATAAAAAAGATACATTGAAGTTTCATTTGTACAGAGCTACAGTGAGCACTGGATATAAATGTGCATATACAGCCTGTACTCAGGAAGGTGGGTTGAGAGTATTGGCTGGGTTTGGAGCCAGCCTGGGCTATAACAAGGCTGTCTCAGAAAACATCTCCTCCAATAAGGCCACATATCCCATTCTTTCTCCAGCTGCTCCATTAACTGCAGCCCAAGCACTCAAACATAACAGCTTACAGGAGCCATTCTCACCCAAACCACCACAGTTGCTATTTCCTGTAGAAGAATGTCTCGTGTTATTTTGGATCAAACTAAATGTGAACCTTTCTCAAACAACAACAAAGTGGTTTAGGGCTGGTGAGATGGTTCAGGGAGTGAGTAAAGGGCACCTGCTGCCACTAAGCTTGAGTACCTGAGAGCTGCTTCTCTCTCTCTCTCTCTCTCTCTCTCTCTCTCTCTCACACACACACACACACACACACACACACACACTAAGCAAATGTAAAAAAGGAAAGTTTAAAAGGGGGTTAGCCAACAACAAATTACTTTCTTACAAAAAGATTTTACTTTAAATTTGGAAAGTCTTACCTTTTTTGGCTCTGCTGACTGGGGAGAAGTGTGTGATGACTTAACTCATTAGTCTGAAGATAGGAACTGGTGCCTCTCAGCCTTGGGCCAGGCACGGGAGGGTTAGTGAGCTTGTATTCTGTTAGTTGTAGAGTTGAGTGAAGCTTAAATTGTGAGTTTAGTGACATTAAGCCTGAAGTGAGTAGTAGCAGTTAAGTAATTTTGATATTTGAGACACTAATTCTTAACTGAGATAATAATGTTTTTATGAATACAAGTTTAGCATTGTTTCTAACATCCCTTTCATGTTCTGTTTCCCTTTGTTTTGCCTGCCTTTTGCTTTTTAGCTGGTAATACTTTGGTCCAGCAAGGTGGACAACCACTCATCTTGACCCAAAATCCAACACCGGGTCTGGGAACAATGGTTACTCAACCAGTATTGAGACCTGTCCAGGTCATGCAGAATGCCAATCATGTGACTAGCTCCCCTGTGGCCTCACAACCTATCTTCATCACTACCCAGGTGAGTGGGGCTTCGACTTCTAGGTCTGTTTGGGGAGATAGACGGTGAGCCTGCAGAGGCTCTGCCTTGGACACGATCTTTATCATTGTTAGAGTTCTGTCTGTTGAACTGAGGTTCTCCGTACTGTTTCATGGAATTCTGCCTTGTGGAATGCTCAGCATAGCATTATGGCTACATGATATTGCCTGTCCATGCACCTGAGAGGTCTGTTGAGTTGAAAGTCTGAGCAGAAATCATCAGGAAAGTTAGAATTAGAAAGGCTTCACTCAGGGCTGGAGAGACGGCTTAACCATCAAGAACATTTGTTGTTCTAGCAGAGAACCCAGGTTCAATTCCCAGCACCTACATGTCAGCTCGTAGCTGTGTCTGTAACTTCACTTTCAGAAGGCTTGATGCCTTCTGACCTCCACAGACACCAGGCATCCCTGTGGTGCACATACATACGTGCACAGTCATACACATCTTAAGGGGAAAAAAACCTGAAGCCTTCACATTTGCCTTGCAAGGGATAACTTTTGCCTGGGCTGCTTCTATCCCCTAGGGTGAATTCATTGACTTTTAAATACATGTATAAAATAAGTGGTCTTTGAAGGAAGGCTCTGCCATACAGTATACCGGTTGTCAGTTGAAAGCCCAAATCTGGGTGGAATTTAAGAGGCACATGCTTCTTTCTGCCTTTGTAGTTACCAGAGGTTTGTGGCCTTTGAAGTGGGCTTGAGAGCAACATATTTTTAAAAAAAGGTGATTTATCTGTCGGAATACTAGATTAAATACTATTAGTGATTTTTCTTCCCTTCAAAGCACAGTGTATGGATGCATAGTTTTGTTGCTTTTGCTTCTTTAGTTTGCTAAGCACTCTGGGTGTGGTGTTACATGCTTATAACCCCAGCTTTTAGAATGAAGCAGAAAATTGTCATAAATTCAAGGCTTGCCTGGGCTCCATAGCAAGTTTAAGGCCAACCTGGGCTATATAAAGCCCTGTCTCAAAAAAACAGAACAAAAATACCCCAAAGATATTTGCCAACAGAATTAGGAGTTTGGGGGCAGCCTAAGATACATAGCAAGACCCGTCTCAAGGCAAAAACAAAGGACAAAAAACACCCCATAAAAACCTAGCATGCCATAATTTCCTAAAATTCTCCATTTCAGTCATTTGAAAGCTGTGATTCTAGAGAGAGCTGCTAGGTAAGACTGTGGAGCTGTCAGTCATATTGTAGTCAGTGTCTGGCTAGTTGGTCTGTATTAAAGGTCATTTTTCTTTTTGATACAGGGATTCCCTGTAAGGAATGTTCGCCCTGTACAGAATGCCATGAACCAGGTTGGGATCGTGCTGAATGTACAGCAAGGCCAAACAGTCAGACCAATTACACTGGTCCCAGGTAAGGACATGTTTACAACCTGGCATCCAGATACTTACTCTTATTGTTTCAAAATAGTCTCGGTCATTTGGAAGTATGTATTTAAACAGAATTTTAAAATACCATGTTAACAATTTAAGTCCAATTTTAAAAAGTCTGAACTTTAGTCAGGTGGTAATTTTAGTTTTACATTTAACTTTTCACCACCATTCATGAGGTAAAATAAGTCTTATTTAGTCAAACAGTATCTGCTGATGAGGTCAGCTCTTGTTTGTTATCCTGAAAGAATATTGTTAATGCAAACCCACAAATCTAATGCTCCCCATACATTTACTCACTTATGGGATAGGATTATAAATTGAATTTTTCTTTAACTGTAAAGCATAGGTTTTCTATATGCCACTAGGTATGGTGACACACTCCTGGAATCCAACATTCAGGAGGTTGAAGCAGGAGGATTACTGTGAATTTAAGGCCAAGTCTTGTCTCAAGAAATAAACAAGCTAAGGCAGAGGTTGGGGGAATTTTAGATATAAATTAAGTAAATGATAGATGTTTTGAAGATAATACTACCATTGACCATATAATGGAATATTAAAGAATCTTGGGGGGTTGGGGATTTAGCTCAGTGGTAGAGCGCTTGCCTAGGAAGCGCAAGGCCCTGGGTTCTGTCCCCAGCTCCGAAAAAAAGAACCAAGAAAAAAAAAAGAATCTTGGGGCTGGAGTTATAGCATTTTTAGCATTGCTTGAGGCCTTGGGGTCAATTTTTCAGTACCAAAAGAAGATTCTTGTAATTTCCCCCCAAATCACAATGCTTACCTATTAGGTTTTCTACAGTTTGGCTCAAAAAGAGAGTAACTTTATTTGTGTAAACAGTCCTTAGGACCAGTAGGTGTCTCAGGGCTAAATGGACCTGTGTTCACTCCCTAGAGGCCACATGATGGAAAGAACCAGTTCCCACTTGGTTTGCTCTGACTCCACTTGCACACTGTGGTATGCATGCCACCCCCACCCCCCACCCCTCACACATATACACATACACACACTCAGATAAATACAAGGACAATAAGGGGCTTCTGTGGTTGGCTTTCCAAAGCATTTTGTTTGTTTTTTTTTTTTGTTGTTGTTGTTGTTCTTTTGTTTCCTTTGTTGTTGTTTGAGAGCCATCAGGGCATTTAAGGCATAAATCTGATGAGATGTCTCTAACATTCTGAGGTTCTCTAAATGTTTTTCCCTGGGATTGTCTACAGTAGTTCTAGAAAAAGGTCAACCTTTGGGACATTGAGGTAGAGTAGACTGCCTGTCCTATTTGAGTATACAGAAGAAAATGGAAAATTCTTTTAGAATTCTGAAAAAAGACTTTAAGGACCAAGTCTGCCCTTTGGCCTGCATATACCCAATCTTTTCCCACTTCTAATATGGAGGCCAAGCTACTGTAAAAAAGAGTGTGTGCAGGGCATCTGAAAAGAGTTGGTGGGAATTTCTTCTGACTGCTGCTTTACGAAACGTTGGATAATTCCTTTTGTTTGACGGACAGCTACAGCTTTCTTAGATGTTCAGATCGATGCTACTCTTAGTGATCTCTGGTGGTCACTCAGTCAGTTTAGGGAGTAACTTTTTCCTGTTCTTGTATTTCTAGGAAAGGCAAGAAAATATTTTATAGGTGAGCTCACTGATGAAGGTTTGGGACTTTTTTTGTCTCTTTTTTTAAAAGCCCCAGGTACACAGTTTGTTAAGCCGACAGTTGGCGTCCCACAAGTGTTCTCTCAGATGACCCCCGTGAGGCCAGGCTCCACAATGCCTGTGAGGCCCACCACCAACACCTTTACCACCGTCATCCCAGCTACTCTCACCATCCGAAGCACTGTCCCACAGTCCCAGTCCCAGCAGACCAAGTCCACCCCCAGTACCTCCACTACTCCCATTGCCACACAGCCAACCGCATTGGGGCAGCTAGCTGGTCAGCCTCCAGGCCAGCCCAACCAGACCTCGAATCCCAAACTAGGTGAGATGTGGACGAGGAGACGGCAGAACAGCATGGGGCAGTGGGTGGGAAACAGATGATTTTCACTTGGTCAATGTAGCTCCCTCCTTCCCCTCTCCACCTGCAGTGAGCATTGCCAGCTTTGTCACTGTGAAGCGACCTGGGGTTACAGGTGAAAATAGCAACGAAGTGGCCAAGTTGGTGAATACTCTTAACACTATCCCTTCCCTGGGCCAGAGTCCTGGGCCAGTGGTGGTGTCCAACAACAGTTCTGCTCAAAGAACCAGTGGACCCGAATCTTCAATGAAAGGTAATGTGAGAGACTGAAACACCATTCAGTCACGCAGAAAACATTGCTAAAGCATTTCTTGCATTGAAACTATTGTGAAATGGATAAATAGGATGCAGGTGCTTTGTTTTTACAGAAATGGTAATGTGGTAAAAGATTGAAAATGTAGCTGCACCAGCAGCGTTGGGGATCAGGTAGTGGCATGGATGTGTTGATGAAAGAAGTCTGTGGAAGGAACAGTGGACTTTCTGGGGTAACTCGTACTTTTAAAGATGTATTTTATGCTTGTGGGTGTGTTGTCTTCATGTCCATCTGCACATTAGAAGATTACATTGGATGTCCTAGGACTGTAGTTACAGACAGCTGTGAGCTGCCACATGGGTGCTGGATTGAACTCAGGACCCCTGGAAAAGCAGCCGGTGCTCTTAAGCACTGAGCCATCTCTTGGACCTCTGAGGGGAGAGTGTTTAAAGTGGAGATGTGCTAAAGGGGTTTCAGGAAGATAGAGAATATGAATCTGAGGATTTTTAGTGGTCCAGAGCAGGAGCTGGTGACTTTCTGTGAATGTTCTAGGCTTTGTGCCCAGCACGTTCTCCGCTCCAAGTGTTGTAGACACCAGCTGCCGACAGTAGGAAGGTGCTGAAAGCTGGACTCTGTTCCACCAAAGGTGTTTATGGGCTCTGAACTTAGAATTTTATATACTTTTCATGTGCCTCATTTTTCTTTTGGTTTCATTTCAACTATTAAAAAATGTTGAATTTTTTTAAATACATTGAAAAAACTAGATAGTCACAAAAATTTGAAATTCTTACTTTCTGTGCAATGTAAAAATTAATTGAAAGCCAGATATAGTGGTGAATGCCTTTAATCCCAGTGCTTGGGATGGAGAGACAAAGTATCTCTGAGTTGTAGGCCTGCCAGGGCAACATACAGAAGACCTGTCTTAACAGCAAAATAAAAACCCTAGGTAAATCAAAACCCAGGCAAACACAGAAGCCGTGACACTCAGAAGAGAGCTTCACATGAAATTGGCATGTGGTGGTGCATGTCTGTAATTTCCGCATCAGATGCCTGAGAAAAAGAAAGGGCTTGTGAGTGTGAGGCAGCTTGGGTTACACAGTGAGAATCTGTCTCAAGAATCCTAAACAAACAAAACCCAGCCAACTCAGAATGGGGATGAGGAGAGGTAGCTTAGTCAATAAAGTGCTTGCCGTCTAAGCATGAGCACCTGACCTAGATCCCCAGTGCCACATAAAAGCCAGCATGGGGCATATGCTTGTGACTTCAGCACCAAGGGAGTGATAAAGCCTGTCAGTGTTGCCGAAACAGTGCAGTGACGATCAGGTTTAGTTAAAGACCCTGTCTCAGAAATAATTGGGAGCGTGCAAGGGGAAGGGATCTGAAGTTATTAACCTCTGTCCTCCACAGGTAAGATATCCACACATGCATAATACACATATGTATGTATATACCATGTACAAACAGGAAAAGAAAAAAGTCGACACAGTTACACATGCTTGTAAATAGACCTAGCTACTTGTGAGACCAGAAAAGGATTGCTGTGTTCTCAGTATGAGCAGGGGTCTAGGAGGCAGTGCTGAGAACCTCTCCTAAACATAAATGGACAGTATAATGGCGTATATCGTAATCTAGCAGTCAGGAGGCCATGCATGAAGATTACTGTACACGTGTGAGGTCCTGCCATGACAACTGACCAAACCCAGAATTCCTAGGAAGAGAGCCTAGGAAAGAAGCTTTACAGTATTAGATTTAACAACAGTTTCTTGGATGCCAAAACACAGGCAAGAATAAAAATTGCTACATTTGAAATGTAAAGCTTGCATGCATCAGACGAGGCAAAGCAGGTGTGGTGGCTTAGCAGGTAAAGTGCTGCCACCACACTGACCACTTGAGTTCTCTCTAGAACATGCGTGACGGAGTGGGTCCACACACTGCTGTGGCATGCGTATAACACACAAAATGTTGAGTTTTTATTGTCGTGCCTGTTGTGGTGGCCTGTACTTTTAATGCCAGCACTTGTGAGGCAGAGGCAGGCAAATCTCTGAATTTGAAGCTACCCTGGTCTACATGCACAGTACGTTCCAGAACAGCCAGGGTTACATAACCCTTATCTCAAGAAAAAAATACAAAACAACAATAGTGCTTTTTTAAAATGAGGCAAAGAGGGCTTATGGAGAAGTAGCAATGATAGAATCCCTCCCCAGTGTGTGTGATCCCTGGGTTCCATCCCCAGCAGGTGGCAGGGGAACGACACCTCTCTAAAGATGGTCAGGAAATACCTGATGAGCATCAGATGGCCAGCAGCATCAATCTCCTTGAGGAAACAGAAAAACCATGGTGAAATGGGTGCCATCAGTACCCATTAGAATAGTCACTCAGAAAACAAGCAAGCAAGCCAACTAAGCTAGCCAAATCAGCTCAGAAAGACAATAGTGTGTGCCTTCTCGTGGATCCTGAGTTCTGTTTTGGATAAGTGTGTATTTATGTATGAGTAAGTGTAGACAGACCAGGAAACCACAAAGGTGCAAATGGTGGGGGAAGAGAGGTAGTGGAAATCAGGGAGGTGCAGAGAGATTAATAGACCCATGTGATAGGAAGTGGAGGGGGAGTCCTGGGGTTGCAAGCAGGAGCGGGGGTAGGTAAAGGAAAGGAACAGATATGGGTAGAGAATCAACCAAGACTGGGTGTGCGTGAAAATGCCATAACAAACTTCTTTGTATGCTAACTGAAGAAGAAGATGGGGTGTAACTAGGAAGAAGATCTCTTCAGAGAGGATCTAAGATTATGAGAAAGTAGTGCCTTGATCTAGCCAAATGATTATCCTCTTTCTTCCTGAAATGTGTGAGTTGAGGTTGAATAATTCAGAATATAATACAAGGAAACTATAGTTGTGGTTCTGCTTTGGTTTTTCTCATTTGTTGTGTATGGTGGTTGTGTATGGTTGTGTATGGTTGTGTATGGCTGTGTATGGCTGTGTATGGCTGTGTATGGCTGTGTATGGTTGTGTATGGCTGTGTATGGTTGTGTATGGTTGTTGTGTATGGCTGTGTATGGTTGTGTATGGCTGTGTATGGTTGTGTATGGCTGTGTATGGCTGTGTATGGTTGTGTATGGCTGTGTATGGCTGTGTATGGTTGTGTATGGCTGTGTATGGCTGTGTATGATTGTGTATGGTTGTTGTGTATGGTTGTGTATGGCTGTGTATGGCTGTGTATGATTGTGTATGGTTGTTGTGTATGGTTGTGTATGGCTGTGTATGGCTTTGTATGGTTGTGTATGGCTGTGTATGGCTGTGTATGATTGTGTATGGTTGTTGTGTATGGCTGTGTATGGCTGTGTATGGTTGTGTATGGCTGTGTATGGCTGTGTATGGTTGTGTATGGTTGTTGTATATGGTTGTGTATGGTTGTTGTGTATGGCTGTGTATGGTTGTGTATGGCTGTGTATGGCTGTGTATGGCTGTTGCCTTCACATGTGTCTGTCTGTCATGTGTGTGCCTAGTTCCATATGCGAGCCAGAAGAGGGTCAGGTCTCCTGAACCAGAGTTAGAGATGTCTATGTAGCACCATGCGAATGCTTGAGAAACCAGAGCAGCCAGTGTTCTTAATAACTGAGCCGTCTTTCCAGCTCCTGTAGTTGTGTTAAAAAGTAACAAAAGGGGCCAGGAGAAAAGACGGCTCGGCATGCAAAGCTGCTTCCTGCCAAGGCTAGCAGCCTGAGTTTGATCTCTGGGACCCACACTGAAGGACAGAACTGACTCCCACACGTTCTCTGCACACACAAGGAAAAGGGGAATTCTGTGTACTGTTGGCAGGGACATAACACTGTACTGATACTGTGAAAAATAGTATGATCTCCAAAAAATTTTTTAAATTTTCATATACTTTAGAAGGTTTGCTTCTAAGCATAGATTAAAAGAATTGATAGCAGGGACTAGAACAGGAACCCGAAACCTGTGTTCATAGCAGTGTCAGTCACAATAGGCAAAAGGTGACACAGCCTAAGTCACCATCCACATGTGTTCTGTTCACACAGTAGTGTGTTGCTTAGGCTTAGAGAGGAAGTCTTTTTTTCTTTCCAGAAATTCTTTTTGTTTATTTTTGTGACTATATTTTAGTTATCTTCTTTCCCTTTCCTCCCTCCAAATCTTCCCACATATCCCTCCCCACTCTTACACAAACTACAGTCTCTTGATTCATCAGTTGTTGTGTACACATGCATAGTTCTAACTATATAACCTGTTCAGTCCATAAAACGTTACTTGTATATTTCTGACACAATACAACATGGAGAACTTTAAAGGCATTGTTACAGGCTCTGTGAGGTGGTGTCAAAAGTCCAGACCAACCAGGTTTGCATAAGGAGACCCTGGTCAGAAAGGCCAGGAATAGTACACATCTGTGATCCTAGTCCCTGGCATGTGTAGGCAGGAGGGTCAGGAATTCACAACTACAGGAGACACTCACTGTCTAAGGTAAAACTGTCCCCAAAATAGTTTCCGTTTTATAAGTTGAGACAAGTTCTAGAAATTAGCCAACATGAATGTACTTAGTCCCTTGAAATATAGACTTCAAGCTAGTTCCACTCTGAGTATTGCTTTCTGTATAGCATAGTGTCACAATTAGGTACATTAGTTTTGTTTTAAAATGTGGTCTCCCTTTGTAGGCCAGATGGTCTGTAACTAGATATATAGATCAAGATGGTTCCTCTCCCAAGCACTGAATTCACAGGTATGCATCACCGTGCTCAGTTCCATTACAGTTTTAAAAAAGAAAAATGGGGCTGGGGATTTAGCTCAGTGGTAGAGCGCTTACCTAGGAAGCGCAAGGCCCTGGGTTCGGTCCCCAGCTCCGAAAAAAAGAACCAAAAAAAAAAAAAAAGAAAAGAAAAATGTCAGCCAAGTACATGGAACATGCTATTGTCCCAGCCCTTGAGGCAGGTTAATCATGAGTTCACTGTTAACCTAGATTATACAAAGATTCTCCCTAAAAACAAACCAAAAAAACTATAATTTTTTTTTGAGTCAAAATAGCTTGTGAGTTAAAATAGCTCGTGAGCTGAGGTGGTCTCTGAGCTTCAGCTTGCCAGCCCCAGCCTAGATGAGAGCAGTAAGAGCACTGTGTCTCACACAGGGATCTCTTACGCTTGCTCTTTACTCTTGGCTTTCTTCTCAGGGACTGCATTCTTGCCACTGTATGCTCTACTAATCTCAACAATTCTTTTCCCTTCTTCCAGTGACCTCTTCCATCCCAGTGTTTGACCTCCAGGACGGTGGACGGAAAATATGTCCACGGTGTAATGCTCAGTTCCGAGTTACTGAAGCTTTGAGAGGTCACATGTGTGTAAGTGATATCACCCATGATAAGGATCCAGCTTAAGTGGCCTCTGCTCTCTCTTCTGATACTGGGATCTTGAAAAGCAGATGGTTCAACTGGCTTGGAAACTTGTGAAAGCTGTTCTTTGTTTTGTTCTATTGTAGACAGGGCTGTGTAAACTGGGACTGTGATAAAATGCGTATAAAGACTGCCAATAGGTGATTGAGCACTTACAGACTTACATGATAGATCTGATCTCATAGGACAGCAAGTTTGTTAGATAAGACCTCAAGCAATGTTTAAACCCTCAGCTCCGTTTTAACTCTCACTGGGAGTGTATGAAAACCTGTTACCTTGTCACTGTTTTACTTGTAGTCTTGCACTTTTCTGGTATCAGTCCAAACGGAGCAGTTGGAACTTCTTTCTCTAGAAAGCTCAGAGTCAAGTGATGCTAGCACAAGGCTCAAGATAGGCAGGAGGGGAGCAGTAAGAGGTGTAGTGCTTGGCTGTGTGGACATAGAAAGGAGAGATGCAAACTCGGGGGCTACTGAAAAAACCGAGACGGAAGCTGGATGAAGACTACCTTAAACCCAGCTCAGTTGTGCCGGTGAAGGCCTGCATTCCCAGCTACCCAGCAGGCTGAGGCAGAAGGGTTTTGGGAACCCAGCGGGTTAGCCTGAGTAGCTTAAATGAGATCTCAGGGTCCAACAACATGTCCTCTGCCATCTCCATGAACAAAGCACAAGATACTGTTGGTGACATGATGGATTGAGCTCATCCTAGTTCCTGGTAAATGGAATGATGATGTTGTTTTCTTTTACAGTACTGCTGCCCTGAAATGGTTGAGTACCAAAAGAAAGGCAAGTCCCTCGATGCGGAGCCCAGTGTCCCATCAGCAGCAAAGCCTGCATCCCCTGAGAAGACAGCCCCAGTTACTTCCACACCCTCCTCTACACCAATTCCTGCTCTCTCACCTCCTACCAAAGTGCCAGAGCCAAGTGAGAGTGCGGGAGACACTGTCCAGACCAAGCTTATTATGCTTGTCGATGACTTTTACTACGGACGGGATGGGGGCAAAGCAGCCCAGCTAACTAGCTTCCCTAAAGTTGCCACGTCTTTCCGATGCCCTCATTGTACTAAGAGGCTAAAGAACAACATTCGGTAAGCCTGAAACAGCCTTAGAAATGGTTACCTGCACAGAAGTACACAAGTGTTCTTACACAGTTAAGGTTTTCTTTTACTATGATGCAGTATTTCTTTTTTTATGGTTTTTTGAAATGGGGTTTCTCTGTGACCCTGGCTGTCCTAGAATTCACTCTGTGGACCAGGCTGGCTTCGAACTCAGAGATCTGTCTTCTCCTCCTGAATGCTGGGACTAAAGGCATTTGCCACCACTACCCAACTTGAGACAGTCTTGTTAGAATTTATAGTGGAAAATATTGTTAAAATACAGTAATAGGAGACACCTTTAAGTTTGAATAAGGAACACCAGTCTTCTTGAACAGAACATTCTTTTAGTTTGAAGAACTTGTTATCTGGGGTCTGGACAGATAAATCAATAGTTAAGAGCACTGACTGTTCTTCCAGAGGATCCAAGTTCAGTTCCCAGCACCCACATGGCAGCTCAGAACTGTCTGTAACTCCCAGATCTGACACCTTCACATGTATAGAGATGGGTGGATGGAGAGAGATATGTATGTAAGCAAAACTCAAATGCATATAAAGTAAAAATAAATTATTTTTAAGAAGAAGAAAGTACCTATTAATAGGGAGCTGGAGAGAGAGTACCAAAGTTAAAAGTGCATTCTGCTCATATAGAGGACCTGAGTTCAAGTCCCAGCATCCACATTAGGTGATTCACAATTGTCTATGACTTCAGCTGTGGCCTCCTTCAGCACTTGTATGTATGAGCATGTACCCTACATGCAGACACACATACATGCACAGAATTTGTAAAGAACTATCATTCTGGGCTCAGAAAAAGACTCTCCCAAATGGAGGAAGTTGGAGGAAAGGAGCAAGTCACATTTGTTCATAACTGTGTTATATCTCTCGTAGACGCTGACTTAGTTTTCTGTGCTTTCTCTTTGTGCTGTGCTACAGATTCATGAACCACATGAAGCACCACGTAGAACTTGATCAGCAGAATGGCGAGGTGGATGGTCATACTATCTGCCAACACTGTTACCGCCAGTTCTCCACCCCTTTCCAGCTCCAGTGCCACTTGGAAAATGTTCATAGTCCCTATGAATCAACTAGTAAGTTCGAAAACTCAGACCCCAGTGCAGGGGTGGGTTCTATGTTTTCTTCACTTACTAAATGGCACTAGCAGAGAGCGCATACCCAGATAACAGTATTGGAGGAGTACCTTTCTCTGTTTTCTAACAAGCATGATTTTAAAGTACTTTGCTATTAAATCAGTCTCGTCCATGATAATAGGTGATGAGCTAGAGAATGTTAGTTACAGACCTTACAAAACAGGAACTACAGGCCAACGTAGAATAATGGAAGTTGTCTGCTTAACACATACATTCCCTGTTTGTTTGTTTGTTTGTTTGTTTGTTTGTGACACGGGGTTTCTCTGTGTAGCCCTTAGCTGTTCTGGACTCACTCTGTAGACCAGGCTGGCCTCAAACTCACAAAAATCTACCTACATCTGTCTCCTGTGTGCTGGGTGAAACGTATATTTCTATTGAGTTGACATTTTGAGATGTGAGCCCACTGTTCAGATTTCATTTTTGTTTGTTTGTTTGTTTTTGTTTTTTCAAGACAGTTTTTTTGTGTAGCCCTTGCCCAGTTCTAGAACTCACTCTGTAGATCAGGCTGGGCTCCAACTCAGAGATCTGCCTGCCTGTGCCTCCCAGTTCGTTCTCCACCCCCATCCCCATGCTGTGATAAAGGCATGCACCACCTCTGCCCTTTTTAGGGTTTTATTTGCCCCAGATTTCCCCAGAGCTGGAGTAATGCTTGTGAGCTAGCTGCCCAGTGTGGATGCTGGGAACTGAACTCTCCTGTTCTTTGCAAAAAGCAGTAAACACTTTAACCACTGAACCATCTCTCCCTTCCTATTCAGAATATTTCTAATCTCCTAAAAGGATTTCCAGTTTTGTTGAAAATGCAAATTATCTTAAGTATAGGAGCTGGGGTTGGGGATTTAGCTCAGTGGTAGAGCGCTTGCCTAGCAAGCACAAGGCCCTGGGTTCGGTCCCCAGCTCCGGAAAAAAAAAAAAATTAAGTATAGGAGCTTAAATAATTATAGTGTGTAGAATAAGACATATGTCAACTTATAGGTTCATTTCTGTAATTTCATCACTTTGGAGAGAGAAGTAGGAAGGTCACTTAGTTTAAGGCAAGCCTGGGCTACATAGTAAGATCCTATCTCAAAATAAGATAATATTTCAAACATGCCTTATATGATAGCCGTTATGGGTAAGATAATTACAATAGAGAGAAAGGTTTTGTGTCCAGGTTTCACAAAAAGTGGTGATAAACTTTTAGAGCTTTAAATATAGGAAAGGGAAAGATTCAAAGGGTGGGCCACTGTCTAATAAATACTTAAAACTTTTAAGTCTATAATGTCCCATATTTGCAGAAACCTGGAAGACCAGTGAACAAAGGAAAACAAAAATATGGCTCTTTTGCTAGCCATACTTTATAATTCAAAATATGAAGCAATTAAAAATTTTACCAAAAATTTAGAATTGTATCCTTCTAATCAAGCTTGACAAATTGGCCAATTTCTGAGTTAATTATCTTGAATCTGTTCATACAAAAAGAGAAGTGACATAACAGGGATGTGGTGACACACTAGTAATACCAGCGCTTGGGAGGCAGGGGCAGAATGATACCTGAGTTCCAGGTTATCTGTTCCAGGCCATACAGGGCTGTGTAGTAAGACCCTGTCCCCAAAACAAAAAAGCAAACATCCCTTAGTGTTTGTCAGTCTTTTCAGAACAAATTCTTCCTTGTACTTCATGGACAGTCAGTAGATATTTATGGATTATTTATAAATGAGAATCTTTGTTCCTAAGTATAGGCTTAAAGTCATGTATTATTTTGAAAGAACTCACTCAGCAGTGAGGGGTCCATGCTGTAGCTATATTGGAAGCTGATGAGCAGTGGTCAGTCTTAAAGGGTTCTGCCACATTTTTGTCTATAATAACAGACGTGATAGTTGTAGGTCACTGCATAGTGACAACAGTGGGTATGACTGAGAGAAGAGATAGGAAATGGGCAGAAAGAGAATGTGATCTCAGAGCAAAGAGGGAATGTCTGGTTTAAAGTGGAACTAGGTCACAGTCTAGACTAGAGCTTTGCTTTAAACGGCTGAGTTAGACATAGGGACATTAATTGTCATCAGCAGCACAAACGTCAGAGCAGACGCAGTGTGCAGGTGTGATGTGTTGGTAGATCTTGAGAGGTCTGATCAACATCTAGGTGCATGCCTCAATTATTTTTCTTCCAGCCAAGTGCAAGATCTGTGAGTGGGCCTTTGAAAGCGAGCCCTTGTTTCTCCAGCATATGAAAGACACCCACAAGCCTGGAGAGATGCCTTATGTTTGTCAGGTAATGCCTTTTTCTTCAGAGCATTTTAACCATTTTGTTTTCAAACTGATTGTAAAGAATCCACTAGTGGATATTCCTAAATACCCACTGTGGACCTTCCATTTAGCACTCTGAGGAGATGTGGGAAGAGTAATAAATAACACTTAGTTAGGACTTCCTAGAAAATAAAGCCAGACAAGGGGCTGCTATCTCCCAAGCTTCCCTGCCGGGATGCAGATGCTTTTTTATTTCCTTGGGAAATGGGCTGTTCTCAGATGCTGCTGTCCTTTGTCTCCATCACAGCTAACTTTGCCATCTCCACAGATCTCCATTGCAAAGAACAATGATGTCTGTGTGTTTAAGAAAGCTCCGCTATCTTTGTCGTTATTTCTTGTTCTGGCTCCAGTTGTTCACTCTTACTTTTATTTCCCTTCTTGCATAACTCAGGTGTGTCAATATCGCTCCTCCCTCTACTCAGAGGTAGATGTCCATTTTCGGATGATCCATGAAGACACTCGGCATTTGCTCTGCCCGTATTGCCTAAAAGTCTTCAAAAACGGCAATGCCTTCCAGCAGCACTACATGAGGCACCAGGTATCAGGCACAAGCAATCCTGGATTCTTGTTTGAGGTTTTGGATCCTGGGGTCAGGGTTGAGATAGATAAATAATGTTGATAGAGAAGATAGTATTGTGTTAGCAGCCATCATTCAGTTCCTGCTTCTTGCTACACAGTAGGTTAGATGTTAGTGGTTAAAGGAAAATATACAAAAAACCATTACGAGGGCTCTGTTAATAGGGAATGATACAGAGAAGCATCTACACATAATGGGCACCAAAGGGACATCCAGAAAGAAGTGCTGTTTCAGGTCTGAAGGATGAGTAATGAAGGAATAAAATAGGACAGAGAAGGGGCTGGGGATTTAGCTCAGTGGTAGAGCGCTTACCTAGGAAGCGCAAGGCCCTGGGTTCGGTCCCCAGCTCCGAAAAAAAAGAACCAAAAAAAAAAAAAAAAAAAAAAAAAAAAAAGGACAGAGAAGTAGTACACCTGAGACAAAAGAAAGGTAAACCTCTGGTGTGTAGGGAGGTGAGAGCTGTTCAGAGTAGATTGTAGGATACAGGGTACATGTTGGAAGCTAGGTGTGGACAGATTATGGGTATTCTAGGCTAGGGAGAGGATTCAAGTTCTGGGGTGATAAGGTTCAAGATTTTACACTGCCAGCACTAAGTAAACTAAGTCAGGGTTAGAGCAGAGGGAAACGATTAGGGCAAGACTTTGATCAGGTAGGAGATGATAGTGGTTACAGCTTTTCCAGTGTAGAAAGGGATGAGTCAAGGGACGGTGCTAAGACAAGACATATTTATGACATAGAGGTAGACGGCTTAGGTGAGATGGCCCTGAGACAAGCACTGCCTTTGTCAGGCTGTGGACTCCGAAACAGCTGTGTGTGGATGCATTGACCCCATTCCACCTCCTGGAAAAGGGGGGAAGCAAGAATACAGAGGGGAGTACTATCCTTTGTATGTGTCCTTTAAAGGGGTGCAGGTGATAGGGTGCTTGTCTAACAAGGAAGGCCTCAGCTTTTTTGCTTGTATCTCTAGCACCACTAGAACAGACAGAAGCTAAAGGAAACTGTTCTGTGACTGTTGATACATAGTCAGTGAAAAGACGCTGGAGATCTGCCTGAGGCAATAGCCAACAGCCAAGAGCCAAGAGCCAGGGCAAACCTAGAGTGTGAGGGGACAGAACGAGAGTTTGAGTTATTGATTTGATAACATGTATATTTTTGTGTGCTTTAAAAATCAAAAAGAGGGGCTGGGGGTTTAGCTCATTGGTAGAGCGCTTGCCTAGCAAGCGCAAGGCCCTGGGTTCGGTCCCCAGCTCCGAAAAAAGAAAAAAAAGAAAAAAAGAAAAAAAAAATCAAAAAGAATGTCCAGGAATAGGTAGTACTGTCTGCAGTGCTAAGATCACCTAGGCAAGCAAGCGTGTGTCCCGCCCATGTACTCCACGTCAAGGAGGAGAGACTGTGCTGTGTGTGCTGGCCTGCACTGTGGAATGTGAGAGAAGGTTCTCCGTGATAGCCTTTCTCGTCCTGAATGGTTCTTTTCTCATTCTTACTAAATTCTCAACACAGAAGGGAAGATTGATGTTGATTTTGATCCACTGGAAACCTTTAAGCAATTCTTGTCTGTTTTGTTTGCTTTTCTCCACTTCAGAAGAGAAATGTTTATCACTGCAACAAATGCCGGCTGCAGTTTCTCTTTGCCAAGGACAAAATTGAACACAAGCTTCAGCACCATAAAACCTTCCGTAAGCCTAAGCAACTGGAAGGCTTGAAACCAGGCACCAAGGTAAGAGTTTGCCAGATGTTGCTGTCACAGACTCAGGGAGGGTAAGAATGAGGTGGACAGAATCCTGGGGTTTCCTGTGAGTGCCATCTAATTGTTCTTCCCTTGATTCTCAGGTGACAATCCGGGCTTCCAGGGGGCAGCCACGAACTGTTCCTGTGTCTTCAAATGATGCACCTTCTGGCGCTTTGCAGGAGGCAGCACCACTGACCTCCGCTGACCCCCTACCTGTCTTCCTTTACCCTCCCGTCCAACGCAATGTCCAGAAGAGAGCTGTCAGGAAAATGTCAGTGCCTCCTTCTAATGCTAGGCGGGTGGGAACTACCTGGGCAGGGTATTTCCTGACAGCCAAGCAATCAGAGATAGTCTTTCAGGATCAAAAATGTTGTGATTTGGTGATACCTGAGGGAGTAATGACATTTTTATTTTTGACAGGAGCGTCATGGGCCGGCAGACGTGTCTGGAGTGCAGCTTTGAGATTCCAGATTTCCCTAACCATTTCCCTACCTACGTGCACTGTTCTCTCTGTCGCTATAGCACCTGCTGCTCTCGAGCTTATGCCAATCACATGATCAAGTAAGTCGTGAGCAAACCAGAATTTCTAGTTTGAAGACCAAAATTCATTTAATTGCTTCCCATTATTTCTATTTTGTTTCTTTCTTCATCTTTTTTTTTTCTTTTTTTTCTTTTCTTTTTTTCGGAGCTGGGGACCGAACCCAGGGCCTTGTGCTTGCTAGGCAAGCGCTCTACCACTGAGCTAAATCCCCAACCCCTCTTTCTTCATCTTTTAAAACTGTCTGTCCATCTTTTCTTGGAAGGTAAAAGAGCAAACCCATATTTAGTTGGCTCTGTTAGTCTGTGCTCCAGGTCCCCAGGGCCTTGTCACTGCAGGTGCAGCCTGAGCACTGGATTGGAGTTGTTAGAATTGCTGGGCCTTACATACTTCATTCGATCAGATATCACATTTCAACAGCAACTTCCCCTCCCCCTAGTCTTCCTCCAACCTCCCTTCTGCCCCATATCCACACCCTTCCACTTCTCAGAAAAGAGCAGGCCTCCCAGTGACATCATCCTTAGGTCTATCCTAGACCCGAATTAAAATGTGAATTGTGATTGGTCCTCTGGTTATTTCATGTTTATATTGAAGTTTGAGAGGCCTGATGGTTTGGATTGAGAAGGCATCTCCTTGGCTGTAACTCTCTGCTTTTTTGTCTTTATCAGCAATCATGTTCCACGGAAGAGTCCCAAGTATCTGGCTTTGTTTAAAAATTTTGTAAGGTAATAAAACACTTTTTGGTACTATCGAGTCTTATTATGTAGAGTGGTTATGTGACTCACTTCCATATTAAGCCTCGGAGTTTAACTTTGTTTAGTGTTACTGCTGTCCGTATCTAATATACCCTTGGTCCTCTTCCCACAGTGGAATCAAGCTGGCCTGTACTTCGTGTACCTTTGCTACCTCCGTGGGAGATGCCATGGCCAAGCATTTGGTGTTCAACCCCTCCCACAGATCTAGCAACATCTTACCACGGGGTAAGTGGAGGAAACTGGGATTGGGGGTAAGGTGTCACCCCTGTGTGAGCCGGAGCAGCGTCTTCTCAGGCCCCTAGTCACTGTTTAGATGCATGCTATTGCAGACTATAAACATTCTAACCGGGGAAGGCTGCCCCGGGAGGAGCCGGTACGGGGCTAGCATATTAAAATCTCAAGTGTCAGGGTTGGGGACTTAGCTGCGCAAGGCCCTGGGTTCAGTCCCCAGCTCCGAAAAGAAAAAAGAAAAAGAAAAAAGAGAAATCTCAAGTCTCTGGAATGCTTTTCATTGTCCCCAATGAGCTAACCTTTTTTTTTTTAATCTCATTTTCCCAGGGCTCAGTTGGATGTCTTACTCGAGGTAATGGTCATTTCATGTGCACTTTGCAGAGTCTGCTCTTACAAATACTACGATTTAAATCCTGAAGTGTAACTGACGTTTCTGTTCTCTGCCTCCTATCCCCATTCCCTTAGGCTTGGCCAGACTCCTGAACAAGTGTTGGACCGGAGCATGAAGAATACGTATCTTCCACCTCCTCTCCTCCCTAACAAAGCTGCCACTGTGAAGCCTGTAGGAGCCACCTCAGCAGAGCCTCAGGAGCTGGCAGGTCCTGTGCTCCAGGCACTTCCATCACCAGCCTCAACTGCAACCCCACCAGCAACCCCCACTCACCCACAGCCCTCTGCCCTGCCACCCTTGGCCACAGAGGGGACTGAGTGTCTGAATGTCAATGAACAGGAGGAGGGAAGCCCTGTCACCCAGGAGCCTGAACCAGCATCAGGTGCTGGAAGTGGTGGCAGTGGGGTTGGCAAAAAAGAGCAGCTGTCTGTGAAGAAGCTTCGGGTAGTGCTGTTTGCCCTGTGCTGCAACACAGAGCAGGCGGCTGAACACTTCCGAAACCCCCAGCGGCGAATTCGCCGTTGGCTTCGACGCTTTCAGGCCTCTCAGGGAGAGAATTTAGAGGGCAAATATCTCAGCTTTGAGGCAGAAGAAAAACTGGCTGAATGGGTGCTGATCCAGAGAGAGCAGCAGCTCCCTGTAAATGAAGAGACCTTGTTTCAGAAGGCCACCAAAATCGGACGCTCTTTGGAAGGGGGATTTAAGATCTCCTATGAGTGGGCTGTGCGCTTTATGCTCCGGCACCACCTCACTCCCCATGCCCGGCGAGCTGTAGCCCACACGTTACCGAAGCATGTAGCAGAAAATGCTGGACTCTTCATTGAGTTTGTGCAGCGGCAGATTCACAACCAAGACTTACCTTTGTCTATGATTGTGGCTATCGATGAGATCTCTTTGTTTCTGGACACAGAGGTGCTGAGCAGTGATGACCGGAAGGAGAACGCTCTGCAGACAGTGGGCACAGGGGAGCCTTGGTGTGACGTCGTGCTGGCTATCCTAGCAGATGGCACTGTCCTCCCCACCCTGGTTTTCTTCCGAGGTCAAGCGAATCGGCTTGCTAATGTGCCAGACTCTATATTACTAGAGGCTAAAGACAGTGGCTATAGTGATGATGAAATCATGGAGCTTTGGTCCACCCGTGTGTGGAAGAAGCACACAGCTTGTCAGCACAGCAAAAGCATGCTGGTGATGGACTGTCATCGCACTCACTTGTCAGAAGAGGTGCTGGCCCTGCTCAGTGCCTCTAGCACTTTGCCTGCGGTGGTTCCCGCAGGCTGTAGCTCTAAAATCCAGCCACTAGACGTGTGCATCAAACGAACTGTTAAGAACTTCCTGCACAAAAAGTGGAAGGAGCAGGCTCGGGAAATGGCAGATGCTGCTTGTGATTCTGATGTCTTGCTTCAGCTGGTGTTGGTCTGGCTGGGTGAGGTGCTGAGTGTCATTGGGGACTCCCCAGACCTAGTTCAGCGGTCCTTCCTTGTGGCTAGTGTTCTGCCAGGCCCTGATGGCAACGTTAACTCACCCACACGCAACGCTGATATGCAGGAGGAGCTCATTGCCTCCCTCGAGGAGCAGCTAAAGCTAAATGGAGAACAGTCCGAGGAGCACTCAGCTTCTGCCCCCCGACCCAGGTCATCGCCTGAAGAGACAGTTGAGCCTGAAAGCCTTCATCAGCTTTTTGAGGGAGAAAGTGAGACAGAGTCTTTCTATGGCTTTGAGGAAGCTGACCTAGATCTGATGGAGATTTAGGTGCTGAGGCTATGGAATCATTGAATCGGGTAGGAAAGTTGAGGGAGGTTAGAGGGGCTTAGACAGGAGGGGTACCAGTGGGGTACTTGGTTTATAATTTCAATTTATGCCACCACTCCCGACATTGACTCTTCCTGTGAACTTGTGGGTTATTATGAACACCAGTCAGTAATGATCAGTTCTGAGCCGAGGAGCTGGCCCATTGGTTACTCCTGCTAAAACCATGTTTTTGTGACCCTTTTTTCTTCTTTAATTTAAATCACTGTGTTTGCTATTTTTCGGACAAAATCTAGGAAAACAATCCTTTGTGGACAAATATTAAGTTGTTTTGTTTCCCCCTTTACCTCAATTGTATCATAGTATTTCTGGGTTTTGTTTGTTTACTGTGTGGCCGATGTCTTTGGGCATGACACTATAATCATTGTTAACATGAGAACGTTGCTGCAGATGGAAAGAAGAGTATGTAGCTCACAAGCTGGCTTATTTACAAATGTGGATACGTTTTTTTCATTGTGGTCTTAACACTTTTATATAAAAATGAAAATGAAAAATGAATCCCACTGAACTCTTTCCTTCTCCATTCCCCTCCCTCTTCAGAGGTGTTGGTCTCCTCAGCAGCTCTAGATATAAAATTGTGGCTTTAAAAAGTGCATGAACCACCTTGAAACATCCAGAATGGATAGATATTTCTGTCCTCACCACCCTCCACCAAAATACAACAGAAACAATATTTTTTTGTACTCGTGACCCTTGACCCTTTTCCTGATTTTCACACCATTCTTCACTCTGGACAAAGGAGCACATGTGTCCCTAGCAAGCAAGAGCTGCTGAGTGAGGCGATGAGTGTTCAGGTGGAAGCCATTCCTAGTCTCTGTCTTCAGCCAGCCCCCTGCTGTAGTCCCTGCTCTGTTGAACTCTGTTGTCCTGTGAAGCTCGTCCCAACAGCACGCCTGCTCATCACAGGTCCAACTGGCATATGTTACATGTTGACTAAACAGACAGACTGCTCGAACTCCTGCTTACACGTGGCTTTCCTGTCCCTCATGTTCAGAGAAGAACTGGATGTGAAAAGCATAGAGGTGTGCACAGAGAAAGACAAGAATCTTTATTTTTCACTGCCAACTTCAAGGAAAATTTTTCTACAGTTTGCATGAGGGATTTTTTTTTTTAAAGAAAATATGTACTCGTGGTGATAAACCAAAATGTACTGTATCATAGAGGAGAACAAAACACCAAGTCTACCTTTCCCACAGCCACATTGTTCTTGTCAATCCTGAGGCGTTCAGTTTCTCCTGAGAGCCAAGGAGGCAGCCTGCACAAGCGTGTACGTGGTTCATCTTTAAAGTGTACATAAGTGGAGCATTTACTAAAATGAGAGGAAAGGATTTATAAACTTTTCTATATGTCCCCATTGAATAGGCTTTCATAGACTGGGAGATACTCAAGGCGTGCAGGCCTGGTGGTACAGGTGTGTGGCATTTGTGACCACCACTCCTCTCCCTGCAGTTTTTGTTATCTTTAACTCCCAGCATATTATAACACAGTGAACAGGACTGATCCCAGAAGTTTGGCCAGCTCTACCATGGCGTTGGAGATCTGAACTGAGAACCCACCTGGACTTCTGTTCCCAGCTTTTTGTGTAATGCCATTTTCTTGATGACGGACTACACTTCAGAGCCAACCTTCTGCCTTTGAGAAAGCTGGAGAACTGTAAATGGTCACTTGAATCTACACCTAATCCTCTTTGGTCGTCTCTGCAGCAGCCACAGCCTTAGCAGAGCTGGGTTCCTGGCCTCTGCACATTGACTTTGGATGGGTAATTTTTTTTTTTTTTTTTTAAAGATCATGGTAACCGTGAATCGGCTGGGTTTTGGCAAGCAAGTTGTCTTTGTGGACTCTGCCTGCATGGCTTAGTAGTAGAAGGAAGGTTTTTTGGTTTTGTTTTTTTATAATTCAGTTTAATCAATAAACATGTATTTATTGACAACTTTCTGTGTTAAGTATATCAGAGTTCCCAATTGAACACCCAAGATTTTCTTTGTGTGAACTTGTCTGCAGCTGTCTGTGCCACATTTGATAGCATCATGCAGAAGACCCATGATTGTCATTTTTAAAAGCCAAGGTTCAGGGCTGGAGAGATGACTCAGTGGTTAAGAGCACTCACTGACTGCTCTTCCAGAGGTTCTGAGTTCAATTCCCAGCAACCACATGGTGACTCACAACCATCCGTAATGGGATCTGGTGCCCTGTTCTGTGGTGTCTGAACAGCTACAGTGTGCTCATATAAATAAAATAAATCTTTAAAAAAAAAAAAAAACAAGGTTCAGTGGGACGGTGGTGGTACACACCTTTAATCCCAGCACTGGGGAGGCAGAGACTGGTATATCTGAGTTTGGGACTAACTTGGTTGTAATGATTTCCAGGACAGCCAGAGTTACAGAGAAATTCTGTTTTGGAAGATATCAAAATACAAAAATAAGGGTTTAAAACCACCCCGGGGATAGGACAGGATTA
Organism: Rattus norvegicus; assembly: GCF_021556685.1. Taxonomy (NCBI): domain Eukaryota; kingdom Metazoa; phylum Chordata; class Mammalia; order Rodentia; family Muridae; genus Rattus; species Rattus norvegicus. The sequence continues at coordinate 184,512,133 of NC_141535.1, forward strand.
ATTTCCAAATGGAACAGCTACACTTAGTTAGAATTCATTTTTTTTCTTGTGTTGAATGTAGGCACCTCATACTATTAAACCATGCACCAAGTTCAGGACAACTCTTGAGCCTCCTGCCATCTTGTGGGATCTGGGAATTAAATTTGGGCCTTCAGGCATATGTGTGAATTCAGGACCAAGTGTGGGCTGTCAATCCTCACTCTCCACCCTATCTGAGCCTTTTGTTAGCTATGCCAAGCTACCAGCTTGGCCCTCAAGCTTACAGGGCACCTCCTGTTGCTGGGATTACGTATACTTGATCTACATTGTCCAGCTTTTCCATGGGTTCTGGAGATTCAAATCCAGGTCTTCTGAGTAAATGCTAGCAACTTGAGCCATCTCCCAGATCCACCTAAGTTTTTGTAATGATTTTAGTTATGTATATGTATGTGGGTATGTATTTAAGTGCAGGTGCTCACGGGGTCAATCATCAGATGTCGTCTGGAGCTGCAGTGAGATGCATGTGAGCCACACATCACATGGGTACTGGGACTCAAACCCAGATCAAGCCTGCCCTCTGCAAGGGTAGTAACTGCACTCAGATGCCAAGCCACCTCTGCAGCTTCCCACTCAGGACTTCCTAACGAGCACGTGCTTCTTCAGAGAACCGGGTGCTTATACCATGCATCGGTTAGATGTGTTTACTCAGTATCTTCTAATGTAAGGCTCTATGTGTAGGTGTAGGGCTGAGCTCTGCTACACCAGGCCTCCTGTCTCTCAAAGTGCACTTTAACCAAAGTCAGGTTTGCAGCCATCATTAACACTCCCTCCTAAACAAAAAACAAGATTCACCTAGAATTTAGTGAATGGGAGAAAATGAATAGAATCTTGTATAAGCCCATTGTGTTATCAAAAATGAAGTCAAACCTACAAAAACTGGCTCTTATGACAATCTGGGGGTTCTTCTGTATTGTCATGCATAAGAATCCTGTACTTGTTAGGAGACATGGCCACCTCTAATCCCACACTTGAGAAGCTGAGGCAGAAAGGACTGCCCTGAGTCCCAGGCCAGCCTCAGGGAAGTGACTGCCTTGCAGGCATGAGGACTTGAGTTGACCCAGCATCATGTGCTGTGACGTGCATATTTAAAATCCCAGCTTAGGGCAGTCAAAGACAGGATCCCTGTGGCCTAACGGTCAGTCAGTCTAGCTGAACTGGTAAGCCCAGATTCATACAAACCATGTCCAAAAAAACAACAAAAAAAGATGGAGGATGATTGAGAAAGACTTGACGTCCACCTCTGGGCACATACATGAAGTGCTAAATGGTGCTCTCCAGGAAACAGCAGACACGGTACTAACCAGTACTTGGTAGCTGAGACCTTGCTGTGACCACGTCAGAATGAAAACACTGAATTGTCAGGCATGGCAGAAGCTTTTACCTCTAGCATTTCGGAGGCAGATTTCCGAGTTTCAGGTAAGCCTGGGCTTTATATAGTGAGATCCTGTTTCAAAACAAAAAACCCAACTCAGCAACACTTCAAAGGACTGATTTATTTTTACAAAAGTCTGCCTTTGAGCCAGCTACAGTCACGTTCACAAGGGCCAAGCTTCAACTCTGGACACTTCATCTGGATTTCATTCAAAGCCACTAAAAAAAGAAACATTTAGGAAAAGTGAAGTATTAAGGTCTCAGCTTCTGAAGGAGCTCCCCCCAAAACCACCCAGAGTTTCTGCTTGAGCCCTCCAGAAGGGACAGCTCTGGGAAAGCCAACAGCTTCCCTGCTCTGCCCATCTCCTGCAGGTCAGTTACCTGATCATGTGAGCAATGTCCCAGTTGGTCTGTGCTGACAGTGGTCCTTCTATCTCCACACCTTTTTCAGTTACAGTAGCAACTTGAAACTGCAAGAAGGCAAAGCGAGCAATGAAAACCCCAGTCCGGACAAAGATCAAACAGAAGGCTGTCCTTCATTTGCAAAACAGTGGTCCCAGAATTTGCACTTTAGTTTTTAGGACAGCATCCCACTATGTAGACCAAAATCACCTCAAATGCAGAGTCCCACCACCTCTGCGCTGGGACTAGGCATGCAGCACCACGCCTAACTCCAGAATTTATACCTTGCAGCCCCTTTCTCACCCGGTTATACGAACGAGCGTCTCGGTAGTACAGCACTCGCATGCAGCGCTCCACAAGCTCTCGGGCCTCTGTCTGACTCAGCACCGGTTGCTTCTCTAGAACTTCTCGAAGCAGAGGCTACAGAGGCAGGCAAAGAATTGGAGAAATTAAGACACTGGCTTAACAGAAGGCAACCTGCTCCCTCCCACGTCAACAGGCACCAAAGTGAATGACAGTTTTCTCCCCACTGTTTCAAAAGAACTGGGTGCTGGCCTTTTTGTCCAACATTTCTTTTGTATGGGTGTGTGCACATGCATACAGAAGTGAGAAAACAGCTGAGGTGCTGGTTCCATGGTGATCCCAGGCAGGCTGTCAGCCTTGGCAGCAAGTGCCTCAACCCAAAGAATCTTTGTTTTGTTTTTGAAATGGGAGTCTTGCTATGGAGCCTGGTCTGGAACACACAGTCCTCCTGGCCCCAGTCTCCTGTGCACTACTACTACAGAGTGTACAGCTAAGACCCTCTTAAAGAGGGGAGTCCTAGGGCTTCTACTCTGTAACAAGGCCATTCTTCCCATCACTGTTTCTTGTCACTGGAAGGTAATGTAAACATATTCTCCTTATACAAAGAAAACCAGCTGCCCAGCCTTAGGATCCCAGCTTGTCTCTTATCAGAACTCCAAGGGAAATAGACTAACATTGGCTTCTCATCTATTTCTCTCTTCCCTGTTGCTAGGCCCACTACTTACCTGAGCCAAGTATGCACCATAACCAGTGGCTAGTGAAGGGGCTTCATAAGCTACACCAAGCATGTCCACATAACCAAGAAAGCTAGAGGGACAAACAGATCAAAGAATCCATTTAATCTTATATTTCTTATGTGACCATGAGAATTAAAAGATGGGAGTTCTCTGGGCTCAAAGAATCTGAGGGTAGGGAAGCTGGATGGCTCAGTGGGTAAAAGCACTTGCCACCATGCTTGATGACCCAAATTTAATCCTTAGAATTCAGAATATAGAAGAGATTGACACACACGTGCACGCACATGCACACACTGTAGTACACAAGCACACATACCAAAAGAAGTGTAAAAAAACAGTTTAAAGGTGGGTGGGGCACAAAAAAGGAGGAAAAAAACAGTTTAAAAGACTGAAGAGGGGGCTGGGGATTTAGCTCAGTGGTAGAGCGCTTACCTAGGAAGCGCAAGGCCCTGGGTTCGGTCCCCAGCTCCAAAAAAAAGAACCAAAAAAAAAAAAAAAAAAAAAAAGAAAAGAAAAGACTGAAGAGACACTACATAGGTGCTAGCTTAGGCGGTCAAGGAAGTCATCAAATACCTTTCTCCACCAGCATAGCCTCCAATGACCATGGTGTTCCACAGAGGGTTCATCTTGGAGCGGCGACTGTACATGGCCCTTGTCAACCATGAATGGATAGCTCTAGGACTATAGCTATGTCCATCTCCCAACAGCTCCTCATCAATCCTAAATACAATTGGATGAGAAAGGAGTGATAACCGACAGGTTCCCCACCCACTCCTGTTCTACACGCAGTTCTACACTCCCAGATTGCCCCAATTCCAAAAAGTGTTCCAAACATTCACATGTGTCTCAACAATTACCGAAAGTCTCAAGTCCCTCCATCCCACCTACGGGAATAATAAACGGAAGGTTGTCCGATTCACATGGAGACGACTTACACCATCTGGCCGAGAACTTGCTTCAAATACTGGAAATCAGCATAGTCTCCTGAAGCACCTAGCATAGTGCTGTCGTTGACTCGCATAATACGAGAGATATTGCGGAAACGAGCCAGGGAGCCGTAGGAGCCCAGCATGTCTGCAGCAATCACCACTCCGCAGTCGAACTTCACCCCTAGTACGGATGTCCCAGTCACCATGGGGTTCCTGAAGTATGAAAAGGGTCTCTGAGCGCGGAGGCCGGCGCCCCGATTGCTGCGGCCCTCGCACCGCAGGTCCCCACGTCCCGGCCCGCCGCCCCTTCCCTGCGCGGTTAGAGCGCGACTCACTGGGTCCGAGTGATGGGACCCTCGCAGGGCGCAGACATCGGATCCATGAGGCAGCTGGGGGTGGACGGGACGCGGTAAAACTGCCCCGGAGCCGGACCCCCGGCCCAGTGGCCAGTCCGTGACTCCCAAAACGCTTCCATCTTAGTCACCACTGCCGAAAAAATGAAAGCGCTCCCGTCACCGGAAGCGGAAGTCGTCGTTTGCCACGCCCCTCTTCTTCCTGTCTGCCACTTCCTTGCGCGAAGACTCAGAGGCACTGTATTAATGAGGCGGTTTGGGGAGTCTTGATCCAGAGTAACCGCTAAGACTGATGGAAGTGCAACGTCGCGTCCTCGTCCCACTGCAGTAGGGATGCCTCTCAGCATCTCAGGAGGAGCAGGCCGCGTGGGACAAGCACCAGGACCTGTTATCACGTCCTGTTTGGATCAGTATCCAAAACTCGACTTGAGGGCTGGAGAGATGGTTCAGCAGTTAAGAGCACTAACTGCTCTTCCAGAGGTCCTGAGTTCAATTCCCAGCAACCACACCGTGGCTCACAGCCATCTGTAATAGAATCAGATGCCCTCTTGTGGTGTGTCTGAAGACAGCGACCGTGTACTCACAAAACTTGAAGAATCTCTGAACCCAAGCTCACTTAATAGCTTTACTTCTCAAAGCAGGCCCCAAGTAGCAGGAATTATCAACCCATTCGATAGATAAGAAGCCGATGCATGAGATACAGTGGTTTCCCCCGTTACAATCAATAGAGGGTAGAAAAGATACAAACCAAGCGGAAGAGACGGCTCACGTTAAGAGCACTCAGGTTCGAATCTAAGCACCCACGCGGTGGCTGACAACCATCTGTAACTCCAGTTACAGATATCCTCTTCAAGACACCGAGGGCACCAGGCACTTACAAGGGAGGGAGAGGTGGACAGGGGGATGGTGGGGGGGGGAGGGAGGGGGAGAGAGAGAGAGAGAGAGAGAGAGAGAGAGAGAGAGAGAGAGAGAGAGAGAGAGAAAGAGAGAGAATGAATCTCATCTTAGTACTTAGAGGGCTGAAACAGAAGGAGTGCCTCCAGTACAAGGCCATTCTGGACTACATTCCGAGCCCAGGCCAAACTGAACAACCGAAAGGTCCTGATTTAAAAGGGAAGTCAGGATAGGGGTAAAAGTGCTTCCTAGCCAAATACTACATTCAGAAGAGTTCAGTCACCTGGGCCTCCTTGGAAGATGAAAATCAGCTCTCGATGTTTGTCTCTGACCTCCACATTCACCCTGAACTCATACACATGCAACAATAGTGAGTAAAACAAAGCAATGAGTTGGTGCTTTTAAAGGAAGGATGCTACACTTATGTCTTCCTGAAACAGGTGGTAGATTGGTCAGCCTGTGAAACCTTGGACAAAACTGAACATTTCTTTGTTGTCAAATGACCTTTCCCATTTCCTAAGCAAAAGAAAAAGAAATCCGCTGTGAACTAGAGGCAGTAGAGCAATGTCACCCCCTCTCCCCAATAGCATACAAAATAATGGGTTTCATTACAGCATTTTCATCCCTTGATGTCATTTTACTCTGCTCTTACTGGTGCCCATCCCAGTTCCCTTCCCTGCCTCCTCTTCCTGCCTCTTCCTGCCTCCTCTTGTTGCTTTCCCTCCTCCCTCTGTCTAAATAGATCCTGAATGTTTCCATCGACACAGGTTCTATTACCTTCTACTCCTTCACCCCCATCCCTTCAGAGCCTTCATTTCCTTATGGTCTCTTTCTACTTTCCTGCCCTAACACACACACAAACACACCTAGATACCACGTATGAGAAAATACATATATTGATGCTGAGATTCTGACCCAGGACAAGCAGCTGAGGTGCATATTTAACATATCAGAGTGGACCTGGCCTCCAGGTTCTCTCGGAATCCCTCATCCCCTACCTTGAATATCACACCCAGCTAAGGGGCCAGGATTCCCCTGCCCTCAAGAGGTTCTTTCCTATATAATCCAGACATTATTTGTCTAAATATTACTTTTGCCTAACATTCTCCTGTCTTTCCTCCGGAGTCTCTAGTGTATACAATCTAATTTTTTCAAGATTTATTTTATGTGTATATGAGTAGTATATATGAGTATATTGAAGCTGTCTTCAGACACACCAGAAGAGGGCACCAGATCTCAGTATAGATGGTTGTGAGTCACCATGTGGTTGCTGGGAATTGAACTCAGGACCTCTGGAAGAGCAGTCAGTGTTCTTAACTGCTGAGCCATCTCTCCAGTTTTGAACATGTCCCTGTGCTGCTGCCGCTGCTGCTGCTGCTGCTGCTGCTGCTGCTGCTGCTGCTGCTGCTGCTGCTGCTGCTGCTGCTGCTGCTGCTGCTGCTCCTCCTCCTCCTCCTCCTCCTCTTCCTCTTCCTCCTCTTCTTCCTCCTCTTCTTCCTCCTCCTCTTCCTCCTCTTCCTCCTCCTCTTCCTCCTCCTTCTCCTCCTTCTTCTTCCTTAGATGTATTTATTTGGGGCTGTTCTCCCAGAGAACCCAGATTTGATTTTCAGAACCTACTTGGTGGCTAATAACCATCTGTAACTCCAGTTCTATAGGATCTGATGTCCTATTGCAGTGTGGGCACCAGCCACATACATTCTGCGTCCATACATATAATAAAATAATGTCTAATAACATATAATAATAATTACTAATATTGCTTTTCATTTTGTGTGATGGGTGTTTTGCCTGCTGGAGGTGTGCAGGACATGCATGTAGTGTCTTTCAAAGCCAGAAGAAGGTGCTGTATCCATTGGAACTTAAGTTACAGATGGTTGTAAGCCACCATGAGGATGCTAGGAACCATCAGTGCCTTTGGCAGGAGCAGCAAATGCTCTTAACCACTGAGCCATCCCTCCAGCCCTTGTTTGTTTTTAAGTCACCATTCTAGTTTGAGTTTTTTTTTACAGACCCACTTTCAAGGGTTCCTAGTCTCTTCCCACAGCCCAGCCTAGACCTCACTATCCTGTTGTGATGGACTCTTGCTTGCCAATCTGACCTGATCTAGAGTTGCCTGGGAAGAGAGTCTAGTTCAGGTTGGCCTATGGACGTGCTTATACAGGAATTTGGCTAACTGAGCTGAGACAAGCACTCTGATTATGGGTAGCTCTATTTCATGGGCTGGACCCTGAATTGTATGAGAATCAGAGAAAAATAAGTGAGCAGAGAAATGGTCGTGCGTGCACTCTGCCTCTTTCTCTGCTCCTGCTCCCAACCTGCTGAGCTGCTTCAGGTTGTTCCTGCCTTGGCCCCGCAATAGTGTGCAGTAACCTGGAACTGCAACTCAAATAAACGTTCCTGTAGCTGAGGGCTTTTCCACCCATGCCCTACTACTTGGGGGGAGGGGTTTGTGGGGGAAGAACCAACTCAGATGTTTAATATTATTTACAAACACCCAGGCCGTAAGCTAGGCCAATTCCCCGACTAACAACCAACTTATTATGTCTTTTACTCTAATCTGATGGAAGCTTTGCTCCCTCTCTTATGTGCCTTTTTGTCAGGTTTCCCACTTGTGCTGCTGGAAGTGCCCTGCCTGACCCTCTCTCCGAAGGAAGTCCTGCCTTCTAATCTTGCCTCAACTTATTGGCCATTAGATTTTAATTGACAGATGCTTCTTCCTCACAGAACACAGAAGATTATCCCAAGACCTTTTCTAATTTGTTGTTGTTGTTGTGATATTTCATCCCAGCAGTGGAAATGATGCTAACACAGTCTAGGCTGGCTTCCAACTGTTAAACTTCTGCCTCAGCTTCCCAAGTATTAGGCTTAGAAGGAGGTACCATCGGATCATCAGCTAAGTTCATAAATTTAAGTTTTGCTGGTTAACTCATACACTCAGTGTTTATTTACATAGTTTTGTTTCTTTTAATTCTACAATTCCTATTTTATTGTTTTGCTTTGTTTTGTCTGAAATGGTCTCACTCTGTGGCTCCTCTAGAACTCACTGTGCCACTCAGGCTGGTTTCAAGCTCATGAACCTCCTTCCTCAGCCTCCCAAATGTCGAGATTACAGTTGTGAACTACAGCTCGCAAGTCATTGCTCTATTGGATACAATTCTGTTTAAACTTGACTATTTTCATCTGTATGGCTATAATGTCTCTCTACATCACTCATGTGTAAGTCATAGGTGTTTTATGCTTTTTTTTTTTAAATTTATCTTCTACATGAGAGAAAACATGAAACTTGTGTCTGGATTTTCTTTTTTTTCTTTCTTTCTTTCTCTCTCTCTTTCTTTCCTTCTTCTTCCTTTTCTTCTTTTTTTCTTAACATGATGTCCTGAAGTGCCATCCATTATCCTGAAAATCACACAATTTCATTCGTCTTCATGTCTGACTTTGATCGTGTGTGTGTGTGTGTGTGCGCGCGCGCGCGCGCGCGCGTGTGATATTCACTCACCAGTTGACAGGTACCAAAGATGATGGATTCCATGCCTCCCTACAGTGAGTAGTATTGTATGGGCACGCAAGTGTTTCTTCTGTATTCTGGCTTCACTTACTTCAGACAAATACCCCAAAGTGTGGTATAATTGGACCAGGTCTATTTTATATTATGTTTTATTAACATGTGTCAATTATACACAATAATGGGTTTAATTATGGCATTATCAAACATGTATACACATAGTCTGATAATACTCATCCCTTATTGGCTTCTCATTTGCCACCCGCGTCAAGCCATCTCACTCCTCTTTGTCCTCTTCCCAGTTAGTTCCTCAAGTGGCTCCTCCTGGAGAAATGCTTAGCTCTGGTTCTGGGTCTCTTAGGTAGGATACTTGGGTCCCTTCGGGACATCTAGTTCTCTTCCTTCTCTCTCTATTGTCTGTCGTTGGTGCACCAATCTGTCCATGTCTGTCAGTTTATGTCTGGTTCTGTTTTGTTGTTTGTTGCTCTATGCTCAAAAGAAAAAAAATGGTTAAAACTTTATCTGCTGGTCATTCGCCCCTTGATTTAGTTTTAACTTGTTTCAAAAATAAATAAATAAAAGGCAGGCTCAATTGGCCTTTGGAGCCCTGCACCTGGCACCTGTCGCTAGGAGTCAGCACAGCCGGAGAAGCCCTGCCAAGGGCTGACTGTCTGCCACTCTTAAAGGGGCCAGCAGCTTCTTGGCTCCTATGGTAAGAGAGCTGGAGGCTGCTTTTCCTAGAAAAATCTCTGTGACTGTGATTATTGGATTCAGCAGATGACCAGGTGCTCCTCCCTTGAAATTACAGCTAGAAAAAGTAAGAATTTTGTTTGGTTTAACTAAGTAAATATGTGCAGGTACTTTATTTTTGTTTCTGACTGGTTTTAAATGTATGAATATGCTTTACATGTCTTGGTTATAGATTATTGACTTATAAGTTATTGGTTATGATTAAAACTTTGTAGCATTGGTAAGAGGAAGTTGGCTTAAAACTGAACTCAGGGGGCTGGGGATTTAGCTCAGTGGTAGAGCGCTTACCTAGGAAGCGCAAGGCCCTGGGTTCGGTCCCCAGCTCCAAAAAAAAGAACCAAAAAAAAACAAAAAAAAAACAAAAAAAAACAGGGTTGGAGTCATTCAAAACAACACGTGACATGAGCCAACTCAGGGAAACTGGTCTCTATAGATACCTCTAAATTGGGTAATATTTTATGTAATTATTATCCTAGAAACAAGACTTATAAAAGATAGGATTTAGGGCAGTGTCTCTCTGTTGAGGTATTAGAGCGTTCATGTGCAGGAACTGGCAGTCAAACTTTGTAGCACGGGGACGATGCACTTGGTGTTTTTGGAAAGATTGGCTTGTTTGTTGGAGGTTGAGTTTTGCTTTCCAAAGTTGTGGTTGTGCTCTGGTGCTGCGAGGGAAACTTGAAGATTGTGATTGAACTGCCGGTGCAGTGTGCAGTTGGAGCACAGGCTCAGGATTCCAACTCACACATATTTGTAATTAAGAAAGAAATCTGGGGGCTGGGGATTTAGCTCAGTGGTAGAGCGCTTACCTAGGAAGCGCAAGGCCCTGGGTTCGGTCCCCAGCTCCGAAAAAAAGAACCAAAAAAAAAAAAAAAAAAGAAAGAAATCTGACTCCCTGCTGTAAGGCCAGATCAATAGCACGGCTGGCCTCACCTCTGTCAGCTGCCACCATAGCACTGGCAGCATCCTGTAGGGAGGCCCACAGGAGTAGCCATGTGAGCGCAAACCTCGAATTTGACAGCCCAAAGAGCTCTTGGTGGAGGGTGGGGAAATTGTCACAGATGTAATCTGGCTCAGAAGAATCCTTAACCATGTCTACTCACCTTGGAGAAGCACTGAACAAGAATCCTGGGTATATCAAGCTCCAAAAGATCCGGGCTGCCCAGAAATCTCTAAGATGATCGCCACATCACAGAACCGGATCTATCTCACAGCTGACAACCTTGTTCTGACTCTACAGGAAGAAAGCTTTACTCGGGGAAGTGACAGCCTCATTAAGGGTAAGAAGTGAGTGTGGACATCAAGAACCCCACCACCAGAGAAGTTGGCACACTTCTCCAGTTTGGAGGAGCCAGCTAGGGGGTCAAGCATAACCCACCCTGACCCAAGCATCATGTGATGGATTCTTCTGTATCTGCTCTCTTGGATTAAGGAAGACTGAAGACCAACCCTTTCAGAGGGGTTTTCCTCCTTCCTGTATTGGCGGGGGGGGGGGGGGGGGGGGGGGGGAGAACAGGAGGCAGTGTGATTTCTCAGTGATTTCCTGTAGTGTTGTCCCTCTCCCTGAATGGGGGGGAGATAACCACCATGCCAGGAAGTCTCAATAAAATTTTTATTACTTAAAGTAAAAAATAAAAAAAATTAAAAAAAAATCAGGCAGGCAGAGATTGTTACAGGGTTTTAAGGGTTAATGAGGCTTGTCCACTCTAGCTGCCATTCCAGGAAATGAATATAAAATTATTATGGATTTGGAGGCTTGTTTTTATACAATCCTTTTCATCCTGGTGACTGTGGGAGGTTTGCATTTACTGTGCCTGCTTATCATTTTAAAGAATCCATGGAGCGATATCATTGGAAAGTTTTGCCTCCAGGAATGGCTAATAGCCTACATTATGTAAAAACTGTTGTCACTGCTTCAATACAAGAAGTTAGGACTTGGGGTTGGGGATTTGGCTCAGTGGTAGAGCGCTTGCCTAGCAAGCACAAGGCCCTGGGTTCGGTCCCCAGCTCCGAAAAAAAGAAAAGAAAAGAAAAAAAGAAGTTAGGACTTTGAATATTTCTGTGTACATTATTCATTATATGGATGGTATTTTATTAGCTGATCCCTCTATGTAATTCTCAAGGACAAGGTATTGTGAAACTGTAAAACAATATCTTCATGGCCTTGTTGGGCACCAGTGGGAGGAGTAGCCCTTGGTTCTGCCAATGCTGGAATCCCCAGTGTAGGGGAATGTCAGGGAGGGGAGCCAGGAAAGGATGGATTGTTGGGTGGGAGAACACCCTCATACAAGAAAGGGGAGGGATGGATACGAAGTTTGTGGATGGGAAACTGGGAAAGGGTATAACATTTGAAATGTAAATAAAAAATCCAATAAATAAATAAAAAAATAAAAATAAAGAAAACAAAAAAACAGTATCTTCATGAAATAAAAAAGGGGGAGTTATAATACCATATAACACGCAATTATTTAAAATCATGCTCTATTTATTTTAAAATTTGGATGCCAAGGAACACTCTGAGTGTCTATGGCACCCTACACCTAGGCAGACTTGTGCCTAGGTGAAATGGAAGGATCCACTCACTGGCATATGGCATGGTCCTGATCAGGTATTAATTGGGGAAGAGGGCATGTTTGTGTTTTTTCTACAGGATGCTGCAGGAGTGTGCCAGCTGCCAGAGTGACTGGTGAGGCATCCTGAGGCCGGTAAGAACGATGCTGACCAGTGAGCTGCTGAGTGCCCTGACCATGGTGACAGGGAAGCTGTATTGGACATACGCTCCTGACCCACCTTTGCTTGCCTATATTCCAGACTGGACACGCTGCCTTGCTTCAAATTTTAGACCTTGTGGGACAGAGAACATGGAGACTGTGGAAACTGCCTTCAAAAACTTAACCAAAAAAGTTATGATTCCTTTCTTTCCTTTAATGTGACCAGTTATTCTGGTCTAGAAATCAATTCAATATTGGAAAAAAGAAAATGGCAGTCTTCACCGGAAGGCTGGTTCTGGACATTTTCAGACGTATTTGGAGTTAGTTGCAGTTCTTTATGAAGTTACATTTGCGGTGGATACAGTTGGAATAGGACCTAGATTTCAGCAAGTGTCAGTGCATGTGCCAAGGCTCCTACTCTTCTATTATTTGGCCATGCTAAAATTCTGTTTCTTCACAGTATTTAATGTAACTTGTGTTGATGTACACGTTCTAATTGTCAGTGTGTTGAGGTCTGCCATGTCTGGTATGGTGGTCTATCAACCAACTTTTGCTTTATCACCTGTGAGTATTACAGGACATTGGTATTCTGAAAAAAGCTTGCAAATACTGGAAGAAGTGAGTCAGGCTGTAATAGAGGCAAGAGGGCAGTGGGATGGATCATTGCTGATATAGCAGCTTTAATTATTGCCTTAACAGCTAGCACCACTGCTCTGTAATTGCTTTGACACAAGAAGTTAAGACAGCTATTTTTGTTAATTGTTTAGCAAAACATGTTAATAATGTTATGAGTATTCAGGATTTAGATAGGCATTTGGAACAATGGGTCGATTCTCTTTATGATACTATTCAAATTATTATAGAGTTTAAGAGTAGGCAACCATCTTGAGTGTCATGCTAAATACCAATGGATTTGTGTTACTTCTAAAATTTACAGTGACAGTCACTAAAATTGGGAAAAAGTTCAAAGCCACTTGCAGAGTACTTAGCATAATTCTAACACCTCTCTGGATGTTTTAACTTTGCACACATAGATTATGAATTTAAAGACTACTGCTACACTGAGTTTTAATGCTGCAGATATTGCATACATTTTACATACAATAATAACAAATATGGGGCTGGAGAGATGGCTCAGCGGTTGAGAGCACTGACTGCTCTTCCAGAGGTCCCGAGTTCAATTCCCAGCAACCACATGGTGGCTCACAACCATCTGTAATGGAATCTGGATGCCTTCTTCTGTTGTGTCTGAAGACAGCTACAGTATACCCATACCATACATAAAATAAATAAATATTTAAAAAAATAACAAATATGAAAACTATCAGGTAATATTTACATTATAATGTCCAGTCCATATATTTTGACAAACTTGGAGAAAGTACTCTCTATCCTATCTTGGTGAGTTCAGAGTTCTGTACCCAAATTAATTTCTATCATAGCTTGCTTTAAACAATCTAAAACATCTTAGATCCTAAACAGCTTAAACTTCTTTTTTTTCTTTTTCTTTTTTCTTTTTTCTGGAGCTGGGGACTGAACCCAGGGCCTTGCGGTTGCTAGGCAAGCGCTCTACCACTGAGCTAAATCCCCAACCCCCAGCTTAAACTTCTATATGAAACTATAACTCTATAATCTTCAACCCCATCAGAGACCTGAGAAGGAACATATATTACCTGAGTATGCAGGAAGTGCAGGCTAGCGCTTCCAGAGCTGTAGAACTGACAGACAGCTGACCGACTGTTACCCTAATCCCGAGTCATAGGAGCATAGGAGCATCGTCTTCAGCCTCTGGCCCAGATTATCTGACAGACTTTCTGTGAGGCGGGAAGGATTGGACTGCCGGGTCCTTGTAAGTGAATCCTGTTTGTCCGGTTTGGACAGCATTCACTGTCAGCAGGTGAAGCAACGGCAGTCTGGCCCAGTGGTCGCCGGCCACATTTGAAGCAGGCTCCATAAAGAGATTCTTCAGTGCTCATCATCTTCTTTGAGGCAGAATGGGGGTGTGGCCAGGAGCAGACATGCCTCGTGAAAAAGCTTTAAAATAATAAACCATCTTTAAATACCATATTCCGTAGGTCTCTGAGGTTTCTGAATACTATGTCTGTCTGACTGTCTGTCTGTATGTGTGTGTGTGTGTGTATGTACCTACCTACCTACCATCTACCTATCCATCACACGTCTGAACAGGTAAACATTGCTTGTTTCTAGCTATTTAATATCTGTTCAATCTAGGAAGCATGTTTTTTGTGATCACTAGTCTAGTATCTAACATGACTAAGAGCTCGATTGACCATTAGCTGACATTGCTTACTTATCCTAAACAGTTCGCAATCACAGTTTATAAAGGACTGCAGCTAGACTTTGTATTATTTCAATTAACTGCATAGGTCCATACCTTATAAGCAGTTGAAGCATAATATACAGTATATTGTAACAAAAATAGCCATAATTTTTTGTATCAATATACAAAGATTTATACCAATGTAGTCAAAATACAACTTCAATTCTGAATCAATATACAAAATCCATACCAATGTAAGATTATTGGCTTATAGAATACCTTTTGGTTTAAGAGTAAATTTAATGATCTATCCTTCTTTCCTATACATGTATACATGGGCCAGTCCATGGTTTCTACTACATATGTAGCAGAGGACTGCCTCATCCAGCATCACTGGGAGGGGAGGTGCTTGGTCCTGTGGAGGCTTGATGCCCCAGAGAAGAGTGAGGCAGGGGTGTGTGGGTAGGTGATGGAGCAACCTCTTAGAGGCAAAGGGGGAGGGGGATGGGATGGGGAGTTCATGGAGGGAAGACAGGGAAAGGGGATAACATTGAAATGTAAACAAATAAAATGATTATAAAAAGAAAGACAAGAGGTCTGGACAGATGGCTCAGCGGTTAAGAGCACTGACTGCTCTTCCAGAGGTCCCGAGTGCAATTTGCAGCAACCACATGGTGACTCACAACCATCTGTAATGGGATCTGATGCCCTCTTCTGATCTGTTTGAAGACAGCTACAGTGTACTCATCATATATAAAAAAAAATTAAAATAAAAAAAAGAAAATTAGCTGTGACATTTGCTGTCCAATCTCTATGAGCTGTGAAAATGTAGGCTTACACAAAGTACTAATTGGAACAGTTTGAAAGACTGACAAAGTGGGCTAGCTGCTTTGAAGTTGTCCTGGAAACACGTTTTTGTGGAAAGCAACTGAGGCTGTCTGAGGCTGGATCACTTGGGCTACCTGTCTTGTCTTTAGTGTTTGCTCTGCAGACATAGAAACTCTCACAAGTAGCATGCATTTCTGTAATAAATGTGTGGACTGTGCGGTGTGCACAGATCAGTCAAAGTTATCTGATCTTTATTTGAGCAGGGGAAAGATATGTGTCTTTCTTTCTAAGCTGGTTTGGACAGGATAACCAAGCTGCAATGTAAATCTTCATCCATGCCATGTGGGAGGGTAGCACGTGACAATAGGTCAGAGGACTCCACAGCCAAGAGCCATTGGCTATGAAAAGACATTCGTGTCTTAGCCAGTCTTAGAACTGCTCCCATTAGAAGGATCAGCATACATATTACCTGCCTTGTTGGTATTGCTGTCTCTCTTTTCTTTTCTAGCCAAGATCTTCGGAGTATTCTGCCCCCACCCTGTCATATCTGATTTTGACCGGTTTGGAAGGAATCCATCATTTTTCTTCTCCCGTTGCAACAAGAGCATATTATCTTCCCCAATGCAACACATTTCCTGCCTGCTATTCTGAGGTTATAATCTATCTCTGGTGTGTGTGTGTGTTGGGGGGTACTTTGCTACCCCTTTCTGTTAATATCTCTTTTTTACATCTGTTTCTGTATCTATTAATCCTTTGGTCTCTGTGGAGTATTTTTTAATCTACTGAAGCTGCTCTGGTTTTGATTCTGGGTTTTTAACGTCTAGTTTTGGAGCAGTGATGCTTAGCTGTTCTGCGGATGAGTTTCTTGCTGTTGGTTTGAAGTGCCTGACATAAATTTGATACCAGCCAGGGTCTCTGGGGCATTTCCCAACAAGGGTTGCCTTTTTTGTTCCTTGTTGGTCTATTCTCATTAATCCAGTATTGGTCTTTGCCACATCTTCTGGATATCCCAGAAGCCTGGGGCCTTCTTTTTGGGTTATCTCCAGAAAAAAAAAACTTGTTCTAGGAATGCCTTGTCTGTAATCGTCAATGACCTACATATACGAGCCATAAGGCTGACCCTTCCACGTCTTGTACATTGCATAGGAAAGGTTCTCCCTGAATCATTATTGTAGAAGAATTTATCCTTAGGAGCCACTTGTTTACTTTAGGGAATGGTTTGATCTTTCACAGCCACAGCAATAGGCTTTTCTTGTGTGTGTTATAATTGTTCACCCAACCATAACTCAATTGTGAGAATTAAGCTCTTTATCTGCACTAGTTTTAATCCTTTCATAAAGAATTTCAGATCCAGCCCTTAAAGATCTAAAAGGCTTTTTGCATTCAGCATTATCATTTTCAAAAGCTAAAGATTTAATTAAAATATGTCTAGCAGTTGGATCTGATGTTGCTCTACTTAAAGCTGTAGTTAATTAAAGTGGAAACTTAAGGGTCCTTTGGAAAGTCTGTTGGATGGTGTTTTGCTGGGGCAAACACGTGAAGGAACGTTTAGCTGAAGAAGACACAGGATAGAGAATGTTCTGCTAAACCAAGCACATGAAACGACATATGATGAAGGACTCTTAGCTAACAGCACAATGTATTGGTCCGCCTTAAATTTTGTAGTTGAGCTGCATTTGTTGGGACTCCATAAAGAAAAACGCATCAAAAACGTCCTGGTGGTGTGCTGCAGTTTCTTGCCACTTTCACAGACTTGGGCTGATTGGCAGAGTGACATCAGCTGAGACAGACACTGGTGCTGAGGCAAGAACCGTGAAGGACTCCTTTGGAGGGTCTAAATAGGACTCCATGGACAGTCACAGAGGCTGAGCTGGGCTGGCTTATAAGAGCTAGCTGTGTAACACTTGTGGGTCTAGCGTGCCTGAGAGAACTTCTGGTGTTCCTCCTGGTCCCTCCTGCTGACTGGAGCTGAGACAGAGGCCTGGCTGTTTCTGCTATGTGGTGCCACTGCTGCTGACTCATGTTTACTACCCCAACTCAACCAACCTGGACTGCAGATGTATCCGGGAAGTGTTTGAGAATGGATCGAGCTGCCACTGCTGACCTGTGAACTGAACTGCCCATTTCCAGACAACACAGACAGGAGTTGCTCCAAAGAATCTTTCTAAACAGGCCCAATTCGCCCATATCCTTTCTTTCCCACTACCTCTAGTGGGTGACGGTTTAAAGGAGAGGTTAAAGCATTTAAGAACCATTAAAAGCATTAAGCATTAAGCATTAACCATTAAAACCATTAAAGCATTAAGATAGGATTTGAAAAAATTACAGTTCCAGTTAATCTTTGTAAAAGTCAGTGGAAGACTCATTTTAACCCTGGGTCATCTTTATAAGTGATTCAGCTCGTCCCTGTTGTTCAACCTTGTCCCAACTTTTAAGGCTATTTGTATGACGTTGTCAAAGCATCATCAAAGGCAATCTGAACCCTCATTCAAACTATGGACATTCACCTAGTAATTGATCCTTGGCAATATCAATGTCTCTGGTCCTATCGGGTTGCTTCATGAGTAAAGCCTCATCTTTCCACCATGTCAGTCTTTGGAAGTGAGGGTCAGACTTTAGGATGGCTGTCATCAAACCTCTCTGATCTTTTGGAGTTATATGACTATGTGTAGCCCAGTTAGTTAGTGTCTGTTTGACATATGACGAATGTAGGCCATAACTCATTACTGCTTCCGTAAACCTCTTTAAGTCTGGTGCCTCTATAGGCTACCTTTTGAATTCTTGATAACCCTGTGGCGCGCACACACGCACACGTGCACACAAATGGAAGCCAAAGGACTCTTTAGTCTGATTTAGCAAGCACTACCCACTTTTTTGTTTTTGGTTTTGTTTTGTTTTGTTTGTTTGAGGCAGGGTCTCACTCTGTAGTCCTAGCCATCCTGGCCCTCCTGGAACTCACTATGTAGACCAGGCTGTCCTCAAACTCACAGAGATCTGCCTGCCTCCCTTCTGGGATTAAAGGTGTGCTTGACCACACCAGCTTCATTCTTGTTTTACAGATTTGTTTACTCTTGTGTTATGTGTTTGGATTTTTGTCTGAGTGTGTGCAGTGCCCCAGGAGGCTAGAAAAGGGTGTTAGACAAGCCCCCCTCCCCGATGTTGAGAATCAAACCCAGGTCCTCTGTAAGAGCAGCCGGTGCACTTAGCCACTGAACCACTCTCCAGTCCTTGCTTTCTTTGACATGGGCTCTCCTACTGTCCGGGCTGACCCTTCTCTTCCCCTTCTCAAGTTACCGACACGCGCCAGCACACCTGCTTCAGGCGGTGCTAGGTTTCCATCCCAGGCTTCACAAACACCAGACCAGCGCGCTGTGCACTGAGCAGCTCCCCCAACCCTCAATAACCCTGCGTAGGAATTTCTCTTCGGCACCTTCTGTAGCTTTTTTTTTTTCCTTTGGAAAGAAAGCTGCCTTTTCAAGCTCTTAGAAGCCACTAGCCCAAGACAGTTTTCTAGTGTCTCAGCGCCCTCTGCTGTTGGCTTTCTGTAATATTTCGAAACTCATAACAAGTTCCCCACCAGTTCATCTCTGTTAGGTTCCCTTCCTTCTTACCAGGACCTCTACACTTGCTTCTGCTGTCCTTGATCTGGGTTTTAGTCTTCTTCTTGCTCTGGGGATCTGCCTTAGACAGGAACAGTACTAGTCAACCTAAGAATCCCTAGGACCAGAGAGCCAGAGAGATGCTCAGTGCATGAAAGTGTCCTCCGAACAAACCTGCCAATCTCACGGACCCCTCTGCCGAGGTAAGGAGCCAGGTGCAGCAGTGCGCGTCTGCCATCCAACGCACATCCGTCGGGGTGAGAGGGGAGAACCATGAACAACAGTCTTGGAATTAACTGGCAGTGATGACTCAAGCCTATAATCTTAGATCTTGAGTGACTGAGGCAGCAGGATTGCTGTGAGTTAGGGCCAGAGAGAGTTACACAGGGAGTGGTTCTAGGCTAGCCTGGAATTAGAAAAAAAAAATCCTAGACCTTGTAGGGATTATCGTGGGGCCTTTGACAGAAATGGGAAAAGACGAGTCATTTCTATTGAGATTGGTTGATTCTCCAAGTATCTCACAGGTTGACTCAGCCCACACACTCCATGCCTGCCCCCTGTCCTAGCCAGGGGATAATGATGTGCTGTTCACATGCTCCTTGCCCCCCTAAGGAACTGGCTGGGTGGTTGAAGCCTCACTCTGTCCGTCTCTGACTTCTGCTTTGTTAGCTCTTTACGGTCTCCTGGTCATCAGCCCAAATGACATAGCCTCATGGGGGCTGCTGACTGCCCTGGCTACTTTTTGTGTCAACTTGATATAGGCGGAGTCATTGGAAAGAGGACCTCAACTGGACATCCCTGTCCACCCCAACTGGCCTATAGGCAAGGTTATGGTGCATTTTCTGGACATATGGTTGATGTGGGAGGGTCCAGCTCACTGTAGGTGGTACCATTCCTTAGCTGATGATCCTGGGTGCTATAAGAAAGCAGGCTGAGCAAACTTTGTGGAGCAAGCCAGTAAGCAGCACCTCTTCATGGGCCTTTGCATCAGTTCCCGCCTCCAGGCTCCTACCCTGTCTAAGTTCCTGCTCTGACTTCCCTTAGAAACAGTGTGTGACCTCAGAGTCAGCTGAGTCTAGGCTGCTTATGTCATGGTGTTTTCTCACAGCAGTAGACACCTGTGTCTCTTAGACCTTGGCAGGATCTGGGCTATCAATTAGACCACACTGTCTTTGTTCACACATTTGCATGCCCAGATTCATCATTTGGCGAGCTAACTTCTTCTCAGTCACTAAGAGGGAGCTGCACCCTACCTCTTTGACCCCCCACCACCCATATCTTGCTACTTGTCTGGGACCTTGGGATGCTTAGTTTTGATTGTCAGCATCACATGCTCTAAGGAAGTCTCAGCAAGGAACTGTCCAGATTGTCGGCTCCTGGGCATGCCTCTGAGTGATTTTCCTTAATTAACACAGGTGTGGGGACCCACTCTGAATGTGGGTGGCACCATGAAGAACCGATACAGCCCTGGGTGGATGTCTGTTGTTGACTTGAGTGCAGACACGCCAAGGACCCCAGTCCTGCAAACACAGGGTGGAAAGACTTTGCCCAGGTCAGGCTCAGGGGATCAGCAAGGCCTTTGTCTAGTCTGAGTTAATGTTGACACTAAATGCAGACAGTGTTAGCTGCAGCTTCCTCCTCCTGGGTGATGTCTCATTAAGCTTGCTCAACTGTACCACAGCCTGAAACCCTAGACACACATACTGGAAAGCTGGGATCAGGTGCGGTGAGCACCCTCTAGTGGTCATTACCATAATGGCCTGGGTTCTCAGCCATGTTTACTAAAATAGCACAGGGCAGGGGTTGGCTAGTCCTGACAGATCTCTGTAGGTGAGCAGTCCCAGCCTATGAACATCCAGAAAGGACCCTGCAGTTGCAGCTTCTGCACACACTCTTCAATCCTGGAACTGGAACCCCCAATACCAAGGAAAGCTCTGTCATTCCTCTGAGCCTCGACAGGGGAAGAAGGATTTGCCACTGCCTTGGCACTGAGGCAGTGGAGTTCCTGGTATGATCACGAGTCTGTCAGCAATACACAGACACTCAGGAGTTCATTCACCCAGGGGTCCCTACACAGTGGGGCTGACAAATCTTATGTCAACTTGCCATAAGTTAGCGTTATCTGAAAGGAGGGAACCTCAATCCAGAGAATGTCTCCATAAGATCCAGCTGTAGGCCATTTTCTTACTCAGTGATTGATGGGGAGGGTCCAGCCCATTGTGGGGGGGCCCACCCCTGGGTGGTCCTGGGTTCTGTAGAAAGCAGGCTGAGCAGGCCGTGATAATCAAGCCAATAGACAGTACCTGTCCAAGTCCTGCATCAGCCTTTGCTTGCAGGTTCTGGCCCTGCTTGAGTTCCTGTCCTGACTTCCTCCAGGGATGGACAGCAATGTGGAGTGTCAGCCAAATAAACCCTTTCCTCCCCAACTTGCTTTTGGTCATGGTGTCACAGCAGTAGAAACCCTAAGAGGGACAACAGCCATATATAATAAATGCACCGAGTTTCCTGGCCTCTGTTGTGTCTCCATCAGAGTGCAGGGCCTGCCAAATTCCAGCTTTTCTGTGTATATAATTCCAGCTTTTCTGTATAGATGCCTATCTGTTTTTTTATTTTCCCCATTGCCTCAGTCAGGTCAGTCCCCAAACCATTCATGTCCAGACAGGCGCTACTCCCTTATGTCTTGAGTTTCGGGTTTTGTGCAGGTGTAGAGCAGGCTACACACATTCTTTCCTCTCTGCCCTTGACTGTGCATGTGATGTGACTAGCTGTCCTCAGTTCCCCTGACTTGACTTCCTTGCTATGACAGGCTATGACCGGGAATTACCAACTAAAACAAACCTTCTCACACCTAAGTTCCTTTTGTCTGTGTGTTTCATCATAGTGACAGAAATGAGCCCAGGGAAGGATGTCTGGAGTGCTCCCGATCCTGCTGTAGGTGGAAGGCTCCTGTTAGGACCTGTTCTTACCCACAGGTCAGACTGTTATTAGCAGCATTAGAACCGAGGCTGCGTGAAAGGGCACAGTGCCTGTGAGACCCTCAATGAAGGGTCCTCAGCAGCCTTGACGGCCAGTTGGTTATCTCTCAACTCTTTCATTTCTCATCCCCAGTGTTCATGATTTCCCCATCTTAACTCTAACAGTCTTTAAAATGCCTATTCTCAATACCTCAATATCACTAGGAGTCTACAAAGCCCTTGGTGTTGGGGAGGTGTATGATTTCTGAGGCGGATTCTCACTAGAACTCACTGTGTAGCCCAAGCTGGCCTTGAACTCATGGTGATTCTCCTGCCTTAGTGTCAGGATAACCGAAGTGGAACACCACACCTACCTTCAAAACCATGCTTGTTTTTAATTAATTTTGTGTACAGGTATGTCTGCATGTTTGCACATGTGCATTTAGATGACCACTGAGGCCAGAAGAGGGTAATGGAGAACTAGAGTTACAGGCGATTGTGAGCTGACCAATGTGAGTGCCAAGGATCCAATTCTGGGCTCTGGAAGAGTAGCAATCATACTTAACTGCCCCAAAATCATGTTAGCATAGAGTTTTAGTGTAGGTGTAGCCTTAAGGGCTTTAGAAACCTTCCTCTGCCTAGAAGGGTTTTTTCTGATGCACTGTCTCAGAAGAAATTTCAAGCTTTATCTTGCAAATGGCCTAAAGCTGGGTCTTAATTTTGGCATCTTTGTTATCTACTGAGAAAGAAGATGGCTTTGAAGGAGGCAGTCAAAGGATGTGAGACCCTTAAACTTCAGAGAAGACTGTAGCTTCCCTTGAAGGTCCAAAGGGGACAGACCGGTTCTAGCCACTCCTGAGGGGCAGTGCTACAAACACAGGGTCTCGCTGCCAGGGACCAGTGGAGTAAGACTAGAGCTGATGTAGAAGCAGATGCAGGGACCAGTGGGGTAAGACTGGAGTTAATATAGAAGCAGATGCAGTGGGTTGTGTGCAGGATCCGGGAGAAGTAGAAGTCCTTGGGCAGAGAGACTGCCTGCCTGGTGTTCAGGAGGGAACCACACTGGGGAAGGCCAGAGCAGCAAACACTGAGAAGCTGGGTCTCCAGCCTAAGAGGAAGGGAAGAACAGCTTTCAGAATTGACATTTTATATTATAATTGTCTATGCACTGGGCTGGGGAGATGCTCAATGGTTAAGAGCTCCTCCATAGGACCTACGTTTGAGTCCTGGTATCTGTACAGCAGCTCACAACTATCTATAACTTCAGTTCCAGGGGTTCCAACACTCTCTTCTGGCCTCAACAGCACCAGCCCATGTGTGGTACACAGGCATACATGCAGGTAAAACACCCATATGTGTTAGTTTGAATAAAAATGACCCCCACAGGCTCATATATTTGAATGTTAGTCACCAAACAGTACCATTATTTGAAAGGATTAGAAGGATTAGGAGCTGTGGCTTTGTTGGAGGAAGAATATCACTGCGGGTGGGCTTTGAGGTTTCAAAGGTTCATGCCATTCCCTGGGAAAACTCTGCTAATTACGGTCAAAGTCCTTCTGAGCTTGGTGCATAATGAAGGACTCCCTTCATTGGCAGGCTTCCCCTTCTCTGTGACCTTGTCTAGGGAGTTAAAAAAAAAACAAAAACAAAAACAAAACACGTATCCACCTGCAAAATGTCACATAGCCTTGGCTAAGATTACAGGGTCAATTTCCTTTCTCCCAATAAGAACCAGTTCAGCTAGCACCTGAGGTTCCTGAAATGCTTCTCCATGCTAATGAGGCATTTCAATACCCTAAGCCTCAGCCAATGACCTTTGCCCATCCTGTATGTTCCCACCCATACCCTGTCCCCCAAAACTATATAAGCCTTAAATCACCCCAAGTAAAGTTGATCTGCCACCTGGCAGCTGGTACTAGGGTGTCTTATTAGCCTGTGTACTCACAGGTCTTCAGAACCCCTGTCCATTGACTCTGATCTCTTTGTCCTTGTGGACCAATATCAGCCCATGATCCCTGAGGGGAGGGAGGGTCACAATTCCCAGAGTCTTTCTTTTAGTCTACAGATCAGTAGCTCTTAGCTCCTTCTCTAGCATCATGTCTACCTGCCTCCCTCCATGCTCCTTGCCATGATGATAATGGACTAAGCCTCTGAAAATGTAAGCCAGCCCCCAATTAAATGCTTTCTTTTATAAGAGTTGCCTTGGTTATGGTGTCTCTTCACAGCCTTAGAACAGTGACTAAGATAATGCCAGATAACCTATAATTCATAGCAGGCAGCTCAGGTCACATGGTAACTTGGTAGCCCATTGTCAAATGCTTGGTTTCTACTAAGGCTGAATAGAAGGCCAAGAGCTGTCTCACAAAAGAATGATTGTCAGCAGATGATGGTAGAGACTTGCTCCCAAATCACAACGGTCCCTTCTGTGACTCACCTATAAGGGCCTGCCAAATGCTCTAAACAGCATCCCTCTCTGTCCCAACACCCAGCATCATCCATCAGGTCACATGGTCCAAGAGGTAGAGCAGCCTGCACAGCAGCCAGGACCTGTTGAAGAGCCTCCTCCTGTTCCAGACCCGACTCAAAACTAACAGCTTTCTGAGCCACTTGGTAAATGGGCCTGAGTAACGCACCCGAATGAGGAATGTGCTGCTTCCAGAATCCAAATAGGCCCACGAAATGTTATGGTTCTTTCTTGGTGGAGGGAGGGGCCAGGTACAACAACTTATCTTTCCATTTAAAAGGAATACCTCCACATGCCCCAAATCACTGGACTAAGAATGTCTTTCAAGGATGAAAAGCTCTTGAATTTGGGTTAGATTTATTTCCCACTCTTTTTTTTTTAAAGATTTATTAATTTATCATATATAAGCACACTGTAGCTATCTTCAGACACACCAGAAGAGGGCATCAGATCTCATTACAGATGGTTGTGAGCCACCATGTGGTTGCTGGGATTTGAACTCAGGACCTCTGGAAGAGCAGTCAGTGCTCTTAACCTCTGAGCCATCTGTCCAGCCCTTATTCCCCATTCTTGATGTGCATATATGTTACCAACAAATCCACAGTGGTCGCTACTCCTGCTCACTTGGTTTAAGCAGCACAAAGCCATCAATGCAGTGAACCAAAATGACATTTTGTGCAAGAGACAGGTGGTCAGGATCCCTCCAATCTAAGCTATGACACAGGGCAGGAGAGTTAATACATCCTTGAGGCAAATCTGTAACAGTATACTGCTGGCCTTGCCAACTGAAAGCAAATCGCTTCCGGTGGTTCTTATGGACAGGTACTGAGAAAAAGGCATCTGCTAGATCAGGTACCTGTAGGATGATGTCACAGGTGAGGCAAGTACAGGATAGCAGGAGGCCTGTCATTGGAGGAGAAGGAAGGATGGGTGGGAGAGAAGTTTGAAGGAAGAGGAGGAGACTAGGGGAAAGAGGAAGAGACAGGAGGGAGAGAGGGGCGGAGAAGCCGTGGCAGGACAAGATGGCAGGTGATGTTAAGATTCTGTTCTGGGGGCTGGGGATTTAGCTCAGTGGTAGAGCGCTTACCTAGGAAGCGCAAGGCCCTGGGTTCGGTCCCCAGCTCCGAAAAAAAGAACCAAAAAAAAAAAAAAAAAAAGATTCTGTTCTGTGTATTTACAGGTTGTTATTAATGTTCTCAAGAGATGGATAGTACCAGGCTTTGTATGTTTAAGTGGGCAATTATATTTTACCAATTGAATCTAAGATTATTGTGTTGTGTGTTTATGTGAGGGTTTGAGTGTAAGAAAGTGTGCAGCTGGGCTGTGTTTCCGCCAAGATATCTAGCAGATATCTTGGGGCACCGAGGTGTAGACCCAGCAGGGTAAAAGACCAACATTACCGTTTTATTTTTATATTTTTACAACATCAGTTACCAGGAGATGTGTTAATTTGCTCAAGTAAGGAAACTACATCTGGTACAAGAGCTGTAGTCAGAGTCACCACTTGATTAAGTTAACTGTCGTTCCCCAGGACCCACCTGCCTTTTGCACTGGCCAGATAGGAGAGTTAAAGGGAGATGTGGTGGGAACCACCACCCCTACTCCTTTCAAGTCCTTGATGGTAGCACCAGTTTCTGCAGTTCCTCCAGGGATGCGATGCTGTTTTTGGTTTACTATTTCCCCTGGCAGAGGCAACTCTAAAGGCTTCCATTTCGCCTTTCCAGCCATAATAGCCCGCGCTCCACAGGTCAGGGAACCAACGTGAGAATTCTACTAACTTCTAAGTGTATCTATGCCAATTATATATTCTGGAACTGGGGAAATAACAATACAATGAATTCAGGAACCCAGTAGGCCTACTGTGCATTGGACTTTAGCCAGAACTCCACTAATCGCCTGACGTCCATAAGCTCCTACTTTAACTGGAGGACCACAGTGTTTTGAAGGGGATATCCTGGAATCAGTGTTAATTCAGAACCAGTATTCAATTGACCCCAGAAAGTCTATTGCTTCATTTCCTCCAGTGTATTGTTGCCCCCGTAAAAAGCCTTCTGTCCATCTGAAAAAGGACTGGAGAAAGGCTAACAGTATAACTGTTAGGTATTTTATGAAGGTCCTTCCTCAGGGGAACGTGGCCATCTTTTCATTCAAAGGTTTCTGGGTCTACAAACTGGCTCAAGTCTGGAAATTGATCCACAAGCCAAGATTCGCTTTTGCCATAATCCAGTGTGACCTTTCTTTAATTTGTTTGAAAATTTTTCCACTTATACAGATCAAATAAAAATTCAGTAGGCTTCATTCTATTTCATGTATGGAAACACCATGAGTGAAAGATTCATACAAGTCATGCCACCATAAAGTCACTGTCTGTGCTAACCGCTATGGGTCAGGACATTATGAACATTGCTTTACCTGTGCTGCCCATTATAATAACAATGGCCACCAAGCCCTTGGCCATTCAGTGCTGTCACCTGGCCCTGCTACTTTGGGACCCAATTAAACCCATTTCACTGAATTCATACAGCTAAACAGCACCATCTCCAACCCTAAAGTCTGGTACAAGGAGAAGGGCACAGCAATGTGCTGTGCCTCTCGGAATTCTGCACCTTACAGGGTTAGAAGAGGGTGTTCTTTAGGCCTTCCCATCGCAGAAGGTTATGTTTTTCACAGTGTGCCCACTAACATAGCAGCTTCCATGAACATTAAAATTCCTTCATCAAACTGGGTGGTGATGGTGCATGCCTTCAATCCCAACACTCAGGAGACAGAGGCAGGTGGATGTCTATGGGCTACACAGCCAGTGTCAGAACTACAAAGCTACACAAGGCTACACAAAACCAAACCACCAAAAAGCCAAGCTCTCACCAACACTAATCCAAGGTTTGTCAGGCATCTCTAACTCCTTCTCAGTAGGCAGTCCTTCGAAATGCTTCAAACTTTTGACACCTGCGTGGCCGTCCTTATCACACTCAGAACCTCCACTCAGTGAGGCCACATCAGTAAACTCAGCCTGATCTAGTTTTCATGTTCCTTCCACCATTATCCCACACTCTTTTTTTAAAGATTTATTTATTTTATGTATGAGTACACTGTAGCTGTCTTCAGACACACCAGAAGAGGGGACCAGATCCCATTACAGATGGTTGTGAGCCACCATGTGGTTGCTGGGAATTGAACTCAGGACCTCTGGAAGAGCAGCCAGTGCTCTTAACCGCTGAGCCATCTCTCCAGTCCCCCATCCCCTACTCATAAAATCCACTCCAACACATATTTCCCGAGTTCTGCTTGAATGAGTTAGCAAACCCCCTAAGTTCTTTATTAGTGTAGTGCACCTCCTTGTGCACTATCATTTCTACCTCCCCTCTAGGAGCCTGCGTAGCCCTAAGTATAATTATTGGTCTATAGGCAACGATTGGTGGGCCCTGAGAGACATAGGTATTGTCTTGCTTGACACCTCCTTCACAGGAGGCTTAGCAGGCAATGAAGGATTAATTTCCTCACTGAAAGTTGAAAAGGGCCACATTCAGGAGGTGGGCATGGGAGTACATCTTCTACTAAGTGGGGAGACTACTTCCGCAGGTGAGGTAAACCCTTGAGAATCCGAGTGTTCAAAGTTCTCAGCTTCAATAGGGTCCTCCCACCCGCTCCTCCCCCAAGTCACACGATCCCTTCTTTCTCAGTTAATCCCTTTATTTCAATCACCAACATCCGCCGAGGCTGCTGGGACTTGAATTTTTGCTGTAATACAGCCAACCTTAGAGTGAGGACGTCGGTTTGATTTTCTGCAACTGGAGCTCTGTGGCTGCTGGAGAGAAGGCGCTTTTCCAGAGCACACTTAGGAACCTTTTGTGGTGGTCTGAATGAAAATGGCCCCCATAAATTCAAAAGGAGTTGCGTTGTTGGATGCATGGCCTTGTTGGAGAGGGGGTGTTGATGAGTGGACTTTGAGTCTCAGATACTCAAGCCCAGTCCAGTGTCTCTCTCTTCCCACTGCCTGTGGATTATGACACAGAACTCTCGGCTCCTCCAGCACCGTGACTGCCTACACACTGCCATGCTTCCCACCATGATGACAATGGACTAAACCTCTGGACCCGTACGCCAGCCCCAATTAAATGTTTTCCTTTGTAAGAGCTGCCTTGGTCACAGTGTCTCTTCACAGCAGCAAGACCCTGACTAAGACGTTTAGACTGTCTATACATATCTGGAATCATAGAAGCAGTCTAAAGTCAGTGTTACCCCGAGTTGATCGTTGGTTGCTGTATTCTGAGATGTTGGAAGTTAATTTTATCTCACGGCTCATTCTTCCCCCTTTTTCAGTTTATTTGGAGATGCCAAAACCAATAAACCAGCAGCATCATTTCCTTACTTTTCCCCACAAATTGTCAAAAGTTTTATTTACAAGTCACCAAATTCATTGCTTCTCACAATTAGTGAACCGGGACAATAAAGCATTTGTCTCCTTAAGTTTGTAAAATAGTTCACACCATGGGCATTCAGGACTCTCCACACTTCTAGGAGAGATTTTGGCAACTGTCAGTGTTGATAAATTGGACATCCTATTCCAGATACACACACACACACACACACACACACACACATCATATATATGGGATTTATTAGAATGGCTTACAGGGGGGTTGGGGATTTAGCTCAGCGGTAGAGCGCTTGCCTAACAAGTGCAAGGCCCTGGGTTCGGTCCCCAGCTCTGAAAAAAAGAAAAAAAGAAGGGCTTACAGGCTGTGGTCCAACAATAGCTATCTGTCAACGGAACGTCCAAGAATCTAGTAGTTATTCAGTGCACAGGGGTGGATGCCTCAGTGGGTTTCTGCTAATTCTAGATATAGTCAGGTTGACAGCCAAGAACACTCACCATACTCAGGTTCTGATCAACTCTGCCCACAGACACCTTAGGCATTTAATGAATTTTTTTCTGAATTGCAGTACAGAAGTACTGCCTTGAGTTTATATAATCTTTCTCTTTCCACTTCGAGGCTAAGGCACTTGAGGGTAAGGACTTCTCAGGAAATACAGTGCACCAGGACTCTGTGGAACCACTGCTGGGTTCCTTCTAGACTACCTCAGTGTCCAACCATCAGCCCTTCCCCATCTTCCCACCTTACCTGAAGTTAAAGGAGCTTAAAAGCTGAACTGAGTTAAGATGATCTTTAGAAACAACTAGATGTCATGCTTCTAGCTTGATGATTCTCCTGACCCTTTTCTTAAAAAAAAAACAAAAACAAAAACAAAACAAAAAACTTTTAGTGTATAAGTGTGTGTATGTGTCTGTGTGCATCTGTGTATGCATATACCATGTGTGTGGATGTCCACGGAGGTCAGAAGAGGGGTGTGACCCCCTGAAACTGGAGTTACAATCAACCATGAGTTACTGATAGGGGTGCAGACAACCAAACCCTTGGTCTCTGGAGGAGCAGTGAGTGTTCTTAACTACTGAGCCATCTCTTTGGCTCACTCCTCCATCCCCAAGTTTTTTGTTTTCTTTTAAACTTTTTGTCATTGTTGTTTTGGTTTTCAAGACAGGGTTTCTCTGTGTAGCGCTGGCTGACCTAGAACTTGTTCTGTAAACCAGACTGGCCTTGAACTCAGAGACCTGCCTGCCTCAGCCTCCCCAGTGCTGGGGTTAAAAGTGTGTGCTCTCATCGACTAAGCTAAATTTTTAAAACATTTTATGTGTATTTTCCCTATAGGATGTCTGTCACCATGTGTGTGACTGGTGCAGAGAACGGTCAGAAGTGTGTGTTGGGTCCCCTGGAATTGGAGTTACAGACAGTTGTTATTTGCCTTGTGTGTACAGAGAATGAAACTCTTGACCTCTGGAAGAGCGGCCAGAGCTCTTAAGCACTGAGCCCTCTCTCCCAAGCTTTCTCCATAGGGGCAATGACCTGCATGAAATGGGCATAGTAAACATCTTCTGTCACCACCGGGCTTTAGCTGTCACCGTGGAGCCACGTTAGTACCCAGGGTGGGCACAGGAGTACATGTGCTCTCCCCTGACCATGGGACCCACCCATCCCCTTCTGAACCTCACCTGCTGAGAAGCCAGAGCCAGAAGAGCCCAGAGGAAAGCAACCTGTTTACACATTGACTCTGTTCTGCCAACATCCCACCTTCAAGGGTTCCTGAACTTCAGATAGACTTTAGAAGGGCGGAGAGGTTCCACACCCAACCGTGACAGCCTTGCCTAAGCCATGGGAATCTACCTGCTTTTGATATCAAATTTCCCCTAATGCCTCTTGAATCAAACAAAAGTTGAGACTGGAGATGAGTGCTTCCTGCCAAGGGTTGGAGACACAGCACAGCAGTTGGGAGCACGTGTTGCTCTGCAGAGGATCAGGTCCAATTCCCAGCACCCATATGGAAACTCACCACCATCTGTAGCCCCAGTTCCAGGGGACCCAACCTGCATGCAGGTTAAAAATCATAAACATGAAGTAAAATAAAGAACTCTTTAAAAATAGGTTAGATTGGGCTGGAGAGATGGCTCAGTGGTTAAGAACACCCGACTGTTCTTCCAGAGGTCATGAGTTCAATTCCCAGCAACCACATGGTGGCTCACAACCATCTGTAAAGAGATCCGATGCCCTCTTCTGGTGTATCTGAAGACAGCTACAGTGTACTTATATATAATAAAATAAATCTTAAAAAAAAAAAAAAAATAATGAGACCCAACAGCATAGTTTAAAAAAAAAAAATAGGTTAGATTACAGTCGGGTTTTATTTCTCTAGGGAAATACTGAGGCTTTACGCAAGTTTAGGTTCATAACCACATTCGTGAGAGGTGAACTTAATGGAAAGCTAATTCACCATGTAATTTACCAGATTAAAGAGAGAGAGATTGTCAGGAGGTGGCACACACCTTTCATCACCACACTCGGGGCAGAAGCAGATGGATCTCTGTGAGTTTGAGGCCAGCCTGGTGTACAGAGTGAGTTCCAGGACGGGACAGCCAGGACCATACCAAGAAATCCTGTCTAAAAAATAATAAAAACGAGAGAGAGAGAGAGAGAGAGAGAGAGAGAGAGAGAGAGGAATATAATTATTTTAATAGAACAGAAATATAATGTGCTAACATTTAACAGCCATTTATGAATAGATTAATTTAAAAATTAACACACACTGGAAGCCTGAAGAGATAGCTCATTGGCTTAGGCCACTTGGGGACCTGGGTTCGGTTCCCAGCACTAACATGGTGGATCACAGCATCCTGGAGCTGTGCTCTGACGACATCCTCTTGAGACTCCAAGGACACACATGGCACACAGATACTCACGCAGGCAAGGCACCCATACATACAAAATAAAAATAAGGTTAGAAAATTGTTTTAATTAGTAGAACACATGCTTAACATGAGCAAAGCCTGGGGTTCAAGCCAAGGACCCCCCAAAATATGCATGGGTAATGTGACTGCCTACAAGGAAAATCCAAAAAGATGTCATACATATGCCATTTAGACTAATGAAAAAGCCAAGCATGGTGGCACTCACCTTTAATCCTAGCACTAGGGAGGCAAAGGTAGGTGGATCTCTGAATTCAGGGCCAGCCTGGTCTACATAACTAGTACTAGGACAAGTTACATAGTAGACTGTCTTAGTTAGGGTTTTATTGCTGTGAAGAGACACCATGACCACGGCAACTCTTATAAAGGAAAACATTTCATTGAGGCTGGCTGACAGGTTCAGAAGTTTAGCCTATTATCATCATGGCAGGAAGCATGGCAGCAAAGGGCAGACATGGTGCTGGAGGAGGAGCTGAGAGTTCTATATCCTGATCTGCAGGCATCGAGGAGACAAGATTTCACACTGGGTGGAGCTTGACATAGGAGACCTCAAAGCCTGACCCCACAGTAACCCAGTTCCTTCAACAAAGCCACACCTGCTCCAAAAGACCACACCTCCCAATAGTGCCACTCCTTATAGGCCAAGCATTCAAACACATGAGTCTCTGGGGGCCATACCTATTTAAACTACCACAAAGACCCTGTCTCAAAACAAAATCCAATTCATAAAATATAGAACTCTATTCAGGGAAAAAAAATACTAAGGAATAAAATTATGAGAGTAATATAATTTAGTAAATAATTATGCCTACATTAAAATAAAAGGAACCCAAAAAGTAGACCAGAAAAATGTTATCAGAAATTAAAACATTTGGCAAGGGCTGGAGAGATGGCTCAGAGGTTAAGAGCACTGACTGCTCTTCCAGAGGTCATGAGTTCAATTCCCAGCAACCACATGGTGGCTCACAACCATCTGTAATGAGATCTGGTGCCCTCTTCTGGCCTGCAGTCACATATGCAGGCAGAATGCTATATATAAAAATTAAAACATTTGGCAAAACCAACCCTAGAAGGAGGGGCTAAAAAGTTGACTCAGTGGACACGAAAGTGCCAGTCACCTGAGGGGTCCCAGGAGTCACCTGGGGAAAGAAGAGAACCAGCTTCCACAAGGTGTCTTCCATCCTGCACACATGCACACATGTACACATGCACACATGCACACACAAGCAGCATGGTCATAAGTGCACTTGTGCACACACCTAGCTAAGTAGGTAGATGGTGTTCTGGGGGGTAATACAGGGAAATGCAGTTATTAAAATATTTCTGGGGCTGGGGATTTAGCTCAGTGGTAGAGCGCTTACCTAGGAAGCGCAAGGCCCTGGGTTCAGTCCCCAGCTCCGAAAAAAAGAACCAAAAAAAATATATATATATTTCTACTGAAATATTTTCATTCTTTGAAAATTTCATATATATGTATATCCATATATGTGTACACACACACACACACACACACACACACACACACACACACACATACGCGCGCGCACAATGTATCTTAACCACACCTACTCTCAACTCTTCCCTACTACTCCCTTCCTAAGACCCAACACAGGCTCCTCCTACCTCGGTGTCCAGTTCTTTTCTTTTTTAATAACCCATTGAATCCAATTACTGCTGCCTGCATGCACATGGGACAGTGCACCTATCAGTGGCTGCACTGCAGCAGGAAACCGGCTCCCCCTCCCTCCCCCAGCAGCCACCCCGGGCCCACAGCTCCTCCCCTAGAGGGAGGCCTCAGGAGCCCCTCCCGTATCCGCTGGAATGCTGCCTGGCTTGATCTGGATCACAGAGGCTGTGGTTCACCAGTGACAGCCATAATGGGTCTGCAGCATTCACAGCACCCCTCCAATCTTCTAGCTTGTAGGTGTTTTGTCCTTCCCTTCTGTGGACGCCCCCTGCTTTGTTAATGGACAGAGATGTTCCATTTAGAGAAGCATGCAACAGTCACCTATTCTAAGAACTTTGACCAGCCAGGAGTCTGTGCAGTGACTTTTTTTTTTCCTGAGCAGGACTGAGAGCAGCACTGATCTATGGGGATCAACATCAATGTTTAGAAGACCTATGACATGTTCATTTGACAGAGCAACAGGAGTATGCTGCCATTCACACACACACACACACATACACACACACACACACACACACACACACACACACACACACGACCTCTTCAACCATGAGTTTTAGCCAGGTTTGGTTTACTTCACTAGGCATGAATCCCCTCCTGTAGAACAGGCCTCAGATCTACTAATGAAGCCATTGGTTACCCCATAACAGTTGCATCACTACGGTACTGCGGCTCTATGTTGCCAGCAACTTAGTACTGTAGCATCCAACATCCACCCTTGGATGAGTTACTGATGACTTTTCTCCCGCAGTGACCTGTGTGGCCTTTTGGCTATGAGTTAGCCAGGAGAGAAATTTCCAGGTCAGTTCCAACTTGATTTTTTGAGTCTTCACAATACTACAGCTCCTCCTGCCTGACGACTCCTGAGGTTACAAGCATATACCACCGTACTGTCTAGGTAGTGCTGGGGAAGGATCAAAGTCAGGACTTCATACCTGTTAGCCAAGGATGCTACCAACCGAGTCATATCTTCAACCTGTACCCTACCCCATTCTGAATGGGTCAGATACTGAGTAATGAAGCCACCTATTCAAACATAGTCAGTTTTGCCACTCAGCTATAGTCTCCACCTCCCCTTTCTGAGACAGGGTCTTCCTAAGCAGCCTTGGCTGGCCTCGAACTCACTATGAAGAGGAGGCCAGTCTCAAATTCCCAGAGATCTGCTTGCCTCTGCTTGCCAGCTGCTGGGATTACAGGCATGTGCCATCAGGCATGGCTCCCATATTCTAATTAAGCTTCATTTCTTGTTATAATTATAGGTTCCCACATAGTTATAAGAAACAGGAGATGGCCATTGTCCTCCTTACACTTCCTCAATAGAACCTACAGAGGCCTAGTACAACCACAGCCAGGATGTTGACACTGACACAGCCAATATAAGGAGGCTTTGGGTTTGTTTGTTCGTTGCCTTTTTGCTATTCCCCCACCCCTCCATGCTGGCTTCAAAGTCAATATCCTCCTGCCTTGAGCTCCCAAGTGTTGGAATAAGAGCCATGTGCCACCGTACTAACATCCAGAACATCTCTGTCATCTGCAGAGTCCTTTAGACGCCAGGCTCACTCTCTTCCCCTTAGCACATCCTCTTCACTGTTGGCATCGAGCAGGGGGTTTATTACTATAATCTCTTCGTTTCACGGGTGTTCTATGCACGGGGTCAAGCATTGTGCAACCGTTTACAGTTGGCTTTCATCACTGGGCATGGTTTTCTGGAGACTAGCTCAGAGTGTTGTGTTCTTCCTTCTTACTGCTGAGTAATACGTGTATCGTGACACGGATTGCTAAAGTTTGTTTAATCATTCTCAAGCTTCAAGGGCATTGGGATTGTTTTCTTTCCAGTTCTGCCTATTCCAAATAAAACTGATAATAGCATTTCTATACAGAGTTCTGTGTGCACTAGTCCCACTTTTACAACCAGCCCCGAGGCTAGGCTTGAGATTTATGGCTACCCTTTTTGTTTCTCTCCTTCCTTTGCTTTGCTAATAGCTCACATTTATGGCGTTCTGTTACATGCCAGACCCTGTTCTAAGAACTTTACAGGCATCACTTACTTCTCACAACTACTAACTCGGGTGTGAGCTAGTGTCTTCCCCACTGGGCAGATGTGGGAACTAATGACGAGAGGGGTACACAGCCAGTGTGTGCTAGAATTGAGCCTGAGTGACCTGGGCTGCCCCCTCAGCAGTCTGTTACACAGCCAGGCTCCAGTTGACCCAACTTCTTTCCTTATGGAGTAACTTAACCCAAGCCCTTCATTCCCGAGGATCTAAACTTGTAGTTGTTTGTTTCTGATCCTTTAGGCTTCTGTTAACTTTAACTATCGGATACAGTACCTGGGAGTGTTGCTCTGTGTTGTATTCCCTTTCCTCCCTGACCCCATGAAAACACCTTTTCCTCTAAGTCATCAATTCCCCCATTTAACATTTGTCCTCTTTTCTGCCTGATTACCCAATGGCTTAAAGAGCTTGGAAAAGCCAGGTAGTCCAATCAAGTTACTGCTCATCGGAGCAAATCTTTTTGGAGTGCTGTTCTAGTTTGCTTTCCACTGCTGTGATAAACACCTCTACCAAAAGCAACATGAAGAAGATCAAGTCGAGATCTTGGTCCTTCACTGAGGGAGGCCAAGGGAAAAACTCAACCAGGGCAGGGACAAGGAGGCAGGAACTCGAGGGGACCATGGAGGAATGCTGCTCACTGACTTGCTCTCCAGGCTCACAGAACTCATAGTCCCAGGATCACCTGCCTAAGGGTGGAACTGCCCACAGTGGTGTGGGTCTTCCCATAGCAATCATTATTAGGAAAACTCCCACAGGCCTACACGATGAAGGTATTTCATCATCTAGAGGTTGAGAGATTGGGGTTCCCTCTTCCAAAATGACATCCTAGTTTGTGTTGACTTGACAAAAACAAACAAACAAAAAACCCTACCCATCACAGGTACCAAACCTATAAACCAGTAGACTCCCGAGTCATGGCCCACTAGCTAAACTGTCACAGCTGGGTCGTTATGTGTGGCAGTAAGAGGCTCCACTTTGGCCTGCACCTCTTCCACCTGAGGTCCTGGGCTCATCATGTATTCTGAGAGGTAGGATAGCACAGAAGGGTCATTGGTTCAGGCCATGTGTTCTGCTGTGGGTGCTCCAACCTCCCAAGGCTTGCGATAGCCAGTTTCTACAAAGCCAGCTATTTCTGAGTCTTGAGTACACCCTATGGGTCTTCATGGAATAGTTAAGAAGTCTGTACCCCAGAGCCAAGATGTCTGGGTTTGAAGAGCAGGTATCACTATTCCACTAACATTCATTGCCTTTGGACCATTTACAAAGGCCTGTCTGTGACTCGGCTCCCATATCTGATGGGTTGCTATGAGGGTTAGAAGAAACCATATTTACAAAGCATTCTACATGCTGGGTGTCTTGGTTGGGCTTGTTTGTTTGCTTGTGTGTTTGTTTTGTTGTTTTCGACTTGACATAAGCTATTGTTATCTGGGAAGAGGAACCCCAATTGAAAAACTTCTTCTACAGGCAATCTGAGGGGCATTTTCTTGACTGATGACTGTGGGAGGGCCCAGCCCACAGTGAGTGGCGTAACCTCTTAGTAGGTAGCTCTGGGTGGTATAAGAAAGCAGGCTGAGCAAGCCAGTAGTCCTCACTTCTCCAGGGCTTTAATTCCTGCCTTGGCTTTCTTTCCCGTGAAGATGGACTGCAACATGTAAGCCAAAAATAAAATCCCCTTTCCTCCCTAAGCTGCTTTTGGTAATGCAACCGCAAGACCACAGCAATGGAAAGCCAACTAAGACAGCCTCTGAACTGAGAGCCTTGGTCAGAAACCACAGAGCGTGGGACAACTGTAACCGCATGTGAAACACCGCAGATGCCCACAGAAGATAAAGATGGCAGGTGCCTGGAGCAAGGCAAGCAAAGAAACTCAAAACACAACATTTCCTCGTAGAAGGAACACACATTTCCACACCTTCTCCGCTGGAAGAGAGCCGGTGTAAGCAGCCCTTCACAGGCGGCAAGCTGGATTGGTAGCTTCTGTGCCAAGCCGACCTTCAGCACCAACCCCTCTGGGGTGACTTGGTAAGGGGTGTTCCATGCTGTAAAGGGGTATTGGCAACATAAAAGTCTGGGAGGAAATGAATGGCATCGTTGAAGCAGGTGTGTCTCTCCTGCTTGTCGGAATGGCTTCCAGAAGGGCTGATGGGGGAGTGGCTCTCTAGCTTGGGATTCGCCCAGGAGCTCCATTCACAGGCCTTCTTCCCAGCCCCTCTTTTCCGAGCCCTCTGATCTCGCCGCACCCCAGTCTTTGTACCTAGCCAGAGCCTTTGCTCTGTGCTGTGTCAGCTCCAAGGCAGCACAGCCCCAGTAAAGACAAGCTCGGACTGGAATTTGCCCACTGCAGGATTTTCTGTCTCCACTAACTTCCAAGACCACCTCTCAAGGAATTAATCTTTTTTAAATGTATTTTATTTATATTCATGTGTCTCAGAGGGCATCAGATTGTCCAGAGCTGGAACCACTCAATAAGGATTCTGGGAACTGCATCCCGGTCCTCTGTAAGAGCAGCCAGTGCTCAGAGCACCTCTCCAGCTCCCTATTTATATATGTGTGTAACTAAAGAGGTACTAATTATTTGAATCTGATGGAAAGACCACTGATTTTTTCTCACGCACACATGGGATACACATGGCTCCGATGTGCATATAAAAATAAGTAAATAAATGTAATAAGTATTTTTAATTAAACATTTAAAATCCTGTTTATAACATTTTTGTTGCGGTTAAAATGCTAAGCGTGCATAACCAGCATTCTTTCATTCTTGTTAACGTGTGTGGGTGTCTGTCTGTGTGTATGTCTGTGCACCATGTGCATTCAGTGCCACTTGCATCCCTGGAATTAGTTACAGATGGTTGCGAGCTACCATGTGGATTGTGCTGGGAATTGAACCTGGGTCCTCTGGAAAAGCAGCCAGTACTCTTAACTGCTGGGCCATCTCACTGACCCTCTCTTTGACACGTTAACTGTATAGCTCACTGGTGCTAAGCACAGAAGCACAGCTGTGCCACATGGTCTCCAGAAATCAGTCTCAAAAGGGCCTGGGCCTTAAATTCCAGCACTGAGGTAGAGGTGGATCTCTGTGAGTTCAAGGCTATCCTGGTCTACAATCGAGTCCCAGGCTAGCCAGAGCAGTGTAATGAGATTCTGTCTCAAAAGAGGGGAGAGGGGCTTTACTGCTGCAACAACTACAGTTATGTTTAGCACCCAATAGGCTCTGGGTGCTTTTTGCATATTTTCTCTCTCGGTTTTTCAAACAAGCTATTGTGTCTCTCTTGCAGAGATAAATCTGAGGTACAGAAAGGTTAATCCTGTTCCCCCATTTGTACCTAGTAACTGCTGAAACCAGAATACAAAGGCAGGCAGTGTAGTTCTAAAAGCTTTGTGGTTTATTTTGTAACAATGGGCCTCTGAGCCAAGGTGTGTGGAGGCAATACACACACACACACACACACACACACACACACACACACACACACACCCATACTCCCACAACCCACCCCACCCCCATAAGCCAGGCTGGAATGTTCTCTTCTGTATCTGCCATGCCTGAGTACTCCTGAATCCCCTGCAGTGGGCGAAGGAAGGAGTGCTTATCCCAAGCTGGGGCAAACCAGGGGTCTGCAGCCTCCCTCTGCCCTCAGTGTAGTCTCCTGTAGTGTTTGGTTTTGTTGAGACCCAGAAGCCCCCAAATGGTTAATTATTTCTCAAGGAAAGAGTTAGTACTTCCTGAAGTGGGCTATGTCCATACCCTTCAGGTCGACAGAGTCATTGCCCTGGGCTTGCTGGCTTAATATATCACCTGGTTTGCTAAGCAACGCCGGATCTGCTGAGTCATAGGCCCAGGTGGCCGATGTGACTGAACTTCATCTGGAAGCAGCCAGAAAGCCTTTTCTGTCCCACTCGAAGGACACGGCCTCTGCCTCTCAAGTTCCAAGGGATACCCTGGAAGCTCTGGGCCTGGGGACTTCTGCAGCTCTACCGCATGCCCCACGCCCCACACCTGCCTTCCCTGCTCAGCCAAAGTTGTGCAAGGTTTGCACTCGCAGAGCAGTCACATGCTTGGTCTTGGTTGCAAGGACACGCGCGAGACGCTCACCTTCTGACCAAACACTCTTTTTTAAAAAGTGCCGAATGCACTGACCAAGCCCTCTCAGCAGCGATCCCAGACGATATGACTAGACAAACCCTAGTGTGAAGGGGTACCTAGGAGACTCCGTGACTTGGTGCCCAGAGAGCTAGAGCTACAGGCCCAAGAATCTGAAGCTGGAAGGAGGGATCAAACCCTGGCTGGGTTCTGCCACGAGGGACTTTGGGTTACTTTCCCTTTCTCAGCAGCCACTTCCGGGTTTGTAAATTGGACCTAATGGAGTACCCACTTTATAGAGCTGTTTGGAGATTAAGGTGGACCACATAAAGAGCTTAGAGGAGTTAGCATCAGCCTTTATGGGAGTGGGTGTGGTTCATCCTTCTACCCCAAAGGGCTTAGAACAGTGCTGAGCAGGCACTAAACGTTTAACAACCGGTTAACTGTTATTACTGCCTATGTTTTGCCTGCTAGTCCAGGTAGTTCCAGGAGTCTGGAATTCCCACGAGGCTCACACACCACTTTTGCTATTGATGAGTACTAGCACGTAGGGCTCCCATCGACCCATTCACAAGTTCTGAAGAGTGTACCCTTTCTTCATAGTCTCGCCAATGCTAAAGCTTATTGTTTTGAAGGTTGATTTTCTTTTTACTTACATGTACTTGTGTATGCTGTCTGTGGGTATGGGTAGGTGCCCATGGAGGCCAGAGGCATCTGATCCCCTGGAGCTAGAATTACAGGTAGTTGTAAGCTGCCTGGGAACCAAACTTGGGTCCTCTGGAAGAGCAATTATGTAACCATAACTGCAGGGCTTGAATCTTTAAAATTTTGCTCATCGACTAGGCCACATCATTATTACATTCTTTCACTATTTCAATTTTTAAATTATGCATACTTTTTAAGCTCAATATAAAACTTGGACTTATATGACTATCAATCTTCAACACCAAAAGAAAAGACAAATAAATAAAGAAGTGTAAAACCGATAAACGATATGAAAAGTAAAATATCTCTAAAACCCAAGCTTTCAAAAGCCAGATGTGGTGGCACAGGGACGAGATTACCAGCACTGGGGAGACGGAGACACAGGCACTGCCTCAAGTTCCAGGCCACCCAGGGCTACCTAGGAGGGGGGTGGCTAGGGAGGGAAGTGTAGATCAGAGAGAGCTGGTTCAGAATGCATGAGGTCCTGGGGTCACTCCCAGCACCACACAAACCAGGTGATCCCTGGACTCTTCAGGGCAAAGCAGCAGGATTAGAGGTGCAAGGTCATAGCCACTAAGTTTGAGGCCAGCCTGAAAGGTGACTATTGTTAGTTTTACTTGTATGATAAAAGAAAGTTTATCTCTACAAATTATTTCCTATAAACACATAAATGTAGATGATAGTCTATCTCACTTAAATTCATATATATAAATCCATACACATATAAATTCATATATATATTCATAGTCTTCTCCTCTACCCAACTGCATTTCTTTTTCCTTTCTGTTTTTTAACATGGAAGACTTCACAAATTCGTGTGCCATCCTCCCATAGGACCACGCTAACTCTGTATCCTTCCAATGTTAGTATCCTGGCCGAGGAAGCCAGCACCCCAGCCCCATTTCTTGGCTGTCCCTTCATGCCATCTGCACATGAGCTGCTTCATGGTAGCTTGATACTGCGTATTTCCCAAGACGCTGTAGTAACTGGGTGGCATTACCGCTCCGCATCCGCTGCTCTGCGCTTTTCATTTTGCGGTGCTGCAGGGATCACCCTGTCACTCATGCCCGTTTCCATAGAGATCTCAGAAACAGGCTTTCCTTTGAAATTTGCTAGATGTGTTCATCCTAAAATCACCCCGCCATTTTATGCCTTGGACAATAAAATCGAAATGCCCATGCCTAGCCTTGAATATCATCAACTTAACATGTACTATTTATCGGCTCGGCTGTTGTTTATTGCTTTGTTGTGTCTATGTAGATGAGAGGAAAACCTCTGGAAGGGTGGGCCCTACTCCACACTATGGGTCCCAGGGCTGTAACTCAGGTCACCAGACTTGACCACAAGCGCCTTTACCCCCTGGTTCCTCAGTTTGTTGTCGTCGTTGTTGTTATAATATCAAGGCAGAGTCTATGTAGCTCAGGTTGGCCTCAAACTCTGAATTCTCCTGCTTCAGCCCCCTAAGTGCTGGGGTCACGGGGGTGCACACCTACCCAGATACTTTGTAATTTTGACGTTAGTGCTCATCAGTGCTTTAACAAGTATTTCTCTACTCACTGATGGATCCAGCTCATGTTTTGTGTTTGTCAGGCACTTGACTTTGATTTTCTAGCCCTGGGTCTATTCTGTCCCCCATTCCTTCTCCTCTCCCCACATCCTTCTTTCCTTCCAACAGAAATGTATTCTTCTCTTCCAGCTGTGAGACAAGATGGGACTCCCATCAAGATGGCTGCCGGCCCTGCTCCCTCTGATGTCTCTGGGAGGAGCCCCTCCTTGCTGCTGCTCAGCCTTGACAGCTCTTGCTGAACTCTGGCCTTCCCTGGCTCAATGCTAAATCCCTCGAGCCTCCACCTCGGCTGCCACACAGCCAGCTTTATCTGTTGTTTTCCCAGCAGGTTGATGGGCGACTGTGTGCAGTGCAGTCATTTTAAGTCTTTTGAAACCCGGATTAGTTTATTCTTTGGGGATGTGGCCAGTGGTAGGTTTTCCATGCTCTGATGGATGGCCCACGGCCATTCACATATGCAGTAACTGGACTTAGTGGGTTATCTAGAAGAAGAAAAAGAAAGAAGGGGAAGAAGAGAAAATGGTGACATCAAGTTGAAGGGTAGACATGCTGCACGGAGTAGGGCTGGGGTGGAGAAAATGTGTGTGTGGATATAATCACATTGCATTCGTGCATAACATTCTCAAAGGAAAAAAAATAAGTTAAAAAGTCCTAAAAAGTTTGGGTTTTGGGCAGCCTTTGGCCAGTTGAGCAGGAAGTCTGGGGCTCCCATGTCTCACACTTTCTTTTTTTTTTTTTTTTTTTGGTTCTTTTTTTCGGAGCTGGGGACCGAACCCAGGGCCTTGTGCTTCCTAGGCAAGCGCTCTACCACTGAGCTAAATCCCCAACCCCTCACACTTTCATCCACAGAGAAAGCTTTCAGCATTGCTGCAGCATCAAATGGACCCTGGGGAGAGCGTGGTGGGAATGAACAGCTCTGCATGGTGTAGCAAGACAGATGGGACAGCCAGGCCAGGAGACCCGTGCTCCTTCTGATCTCAGCATAGAGCTGAGTCCTCCTGGGACAC
Source organism: Rattus norvegicus (assembly GCF_021556685.1). NCBI lineage: Eukaryota > Metazoa > Chordata > Mammalia > Rodentia > Muridae > Rattus > Rattus norvegicus. The sequence goes on from NC_141535.1 coordinate 184,554,648, forward strand.
TAGGAGAGGGATTCCCCACCTTCTTCCCAGGAGGCACCTAGGTACTGAGGTGAGAAAGGGTGCCCTGGGCTCCTTAGAAGGTATGGATTTGTTCCTGCCTGTCCTGAGGCTTAACAAGGCAACAATGAATCAGGGTAAACATGACTCCAGGGACTAAAGGTCTTTCCCAACCCCAAAAGAAGAGCTTTCATTTTCCTTTAGATAGTCTATGTTTTGAAACCTGTTCAAGATGGAAGCTTTATTAGAGAGTTTGATAGGTTAATTTAAGCTATTAACTGAGACACGTTTCTTCACTTCCAAGCTCTTGACTGGGGAGGTGTTAGCCAAGTCTGTGAAGCCAGAGACTGTTGCATAACAGCTGTTTTATGGCTTCTGCCTCCACTCTTGTGGAGCCAGGCTTGGCACAGTAGGAGAGTCAGAGGGAGGGTGCTCTAGGGAAGCTGGTGCCCTATGGTCTGAAGCACCCCTTCCCTCTCCCAGACTGCACAGCTGCATGTCCCATCTCTCCTACACTGGATGTGCAACAGAGGACCTGACTTCTGAGTCAGTCACCTGCCCCTTCACTGAAACAGAAAATCAGGGTCTTAGGATCAAATGATACAATGAAGTAGGGTAAATATCTCCCGGTGGTGGAAACCTATTAGTTTAGATATGATAATGGTATTATAGTTTTGTTTATTTACTTATTGTAACAGTTGAAGAAAGGTATTGTTGGATGTGAGGAAATACACATGCAACAGACACAAAGAGAAAAGACCCTCTGCAAAGCAGAGGCAGGACTCAGAAAGCTGAAAGTCCCATATGTAATTTTGCTGTTGTTGTTGTATTTCTGAGATAGGTTCTCACTATGTACCTAAGGCTAGTCTTACACTCATGGCAATCCTCCTGTCTCAGTCTTTAGAGCATTGGAATTACAGGTATGGAGACTCCGTGACTCAATAAAGATTCTTATTCTCCCTCCTCTTCCTCCTCTTCCTCTTCCTCCTCTTCCTTTCCTTCTTTGAGTCAGAATTTCATGTAGCTGAGGCTGGCCTCAAACTCACTAAGAAGCAAAGGATGAACTTGAATTCTTGATCCTTCTGCCTTGAAGTCCCAAGCACTGGGATTGCAGGTGAGCACCCACCATGCCAGGTTTTTTGAACTCAGATACTCTACCAACCAAGCTACACCCCCAGGCAAGAATTCTCATTTTAAAAAGACATAATCGAAAATATTTACACAAGGAATAATGTTTAGTGTTTTATTTATTTATTTATTTATTTATTTATTTATTTATTAGCTAGGCACAGGTGCACATGTCTTTAACACAAGCACTCAAGATGCTGAATCGGGTGAACCTTCCACGAGCTAGAGCCTTCCCTGGGCTGCACAGCAAGTTCCAGCGTTATACAGTGAGATCCTGTCTCAAATAAATGGGTAAATAAATAAAGCTCTAGCTGGAGGTTGGGTGCAATGGTATATACCTGTAATTCATTTGGGAGAGGTAGAGGCAGGAAGATCTGTAGTTCAAGGCTAGCCTAAGCCTAAACCACCAATGGACTTTGAGGACAGCCTGGGCTTGACAACACCCTGTCTCAAAAAGAAATGAATTCAGGACAAGAAAGATGACTCCGTGGCTAAGAGCACTTGCTGCTGCATCCTGAGGGCTGGAATTCAGATCTCTGCACATAAGGGGCAATGGCGGCTCACGATCTGTAACTCCAGCTCCAGGGAATCTGACCTCCTCTGGCCTGCTCTGTATACCGCACATACAGGTGCGAAGATAAATGGCAAACCTTAATAACAAAATAAATAGCCAGGTGCCGTGGTGCCGCCTTTAATCCCAGCACTGGGGAGGCAGAGGCATGCAGATCTCTGTGAGTTTAAGGTCAGCCTGGTCTACAGAGTGAGTTCCAGGACAGCCAGGGCTACATACACAGAGAAACCCTGTCTCAGAAAAGGAAAAAAGAAAGGAAAAGAGGGAAGGAAGAGAAGAAAGGAAGGAAAAAGGGAAGGAAGGAGGAAAGACTTGGTATTTAAGAACATGTCCAATAATCTTATTTTTACCATGTTATAGGTTTACAAGAAGGAAAAAATGTGAATGACTTGGCTTCTCCTTCCTAGTGTTTTAATCTCTAAGACTGAGAATGATGATTACATTAGAATTCTTACTGTTCACCTTTATCTGTCTACTTATTACTGTGTGTGTACATAATGTGTATATGGGTGCACTATGAATCAGAGGCTGACTGACCTAGTCTCCTGCCTCTGAGTGGGTTTCTGGGATTGAACTCAGCTGTTGGGTGGCAAACATATTTACTTGAGACATTTTGCCAGTTTTTCTTAGTCTTCTTCCTCCTCTTCCTCCTCTTCTTCCTCTTCCTCCTCCTCTTCCTTTCTGTGGGGAGGGCACTGGTGAAGCTAGAGCCTTACATAGAGCACTGAGCTATATCCCTGGTCCTCTTTTTCACTTTTACTTCAAGACATGGTTTCACCCAAGTTGCCCGGGCTAGTCTTGAATTCAACCTGTAGCCCAGGTTGGCCTTGAATTTGTAATCATTTGCCTCAGCCTGTGCCACCGGATCCAACCCTTTATGAGTTTTAGATGGGCTCTTCTATAACTCAGACTGTCCTCAAAATCACTGTATACCTGAGAATGACTCTGAGCTAACCCTCCTGCGTCTCTCTCTCAAGTGCTTGTGTTTCAATCATTCATCACCACCAGATAATTGTTAACCTTCGTATAAAAAGTTCTGAAATCAAAAAGTCTAGTGCTTGGTAAGATTATATGGACAACTGACTGCCCAAGCTACTGAATAGACAAAAAAAGAAGAGGCAAGAGGAAGATGGCCCAGCATCAAAGGTGAAATTACACGGTACTAAACCCATTTCATGTGGCTTCTCTTTGTTGTCGGAAACTGCCAGACATTTACTATCACCGTGGTCAGTGCACACCAGACCCCAGCACCACCTCCGGTCGTCCCTCTGATATTTCTGCAGTGGCTGCCACTGAAATGAGAGCTGCAGCACTGGGGATGCAGCCACTGGTAAAATGCCTGCCGAGCACGCAGGAAGCCCTGAGGTTCGTCCCAGCAACGAATCAGCCTGGCAAGGAGGTACATAACCGTAATCCCAGCACACAGGAAGCAGAGGCAGGAGGATCAGAACTCTAAGGTCATCTTCAGCTAAATAGGAAGTCAGAGGTCAGCCTGGCTGGAGATTCCATCAACAGGAGGGAAGGGAGGTAGGGAAGGAGAGAGGGAGGGACGCTGTAAGTATTTTCCCACCTTCAAAATATCTATATTTAAAATACAACTTTCGATTGATCTTTGTTGTTTTGTTTGAGGTGTTTTGTGTGTTCATTTTTAAGATAGGGTCTCATGTAGCCTGGGCCAGCCTTGAAATTGCTATGTAGCTGAGGAGAACCCTGAACTCCTGATCTCCAATTCCTGGGATCAGACAGGCCTGAGCCCCCGGTCCTGGCTCTTGATTAATCTTCGTTATCATTATCTGCATATAAGCAGGGTGACAGCTTTATGACACCCTTGTCACATGTTAACTTACAGTGAATAGAGAGCAAACTTATTTGTGAAAGATAGAGGGAAAATAGAGAATAGAGCAATTGGCTTTTTCACCCCTTTTTGTGTTGTGCTGGGGTTTGAGCCTCAGGCATGGTGTGTCCTACCGCTGGGCTGCACTTCCAGTCAATAATTGCTTTTACTTATTTGTGTGTGTGTGTGTGTGTGTGTGTGCGCGCGCGCGCGTGTGTGTGTCTGATGTGTGAGTGTGTGTGCACATTCGTGTGTATGCACATGGGTGGTTTGTGTCATGTTTTTTGAGAAGTCAGAGGATGATCTTGAGTATCAGTCTTCTCCTTCCCCGTCGTTTGACAGGGTCTCTTGGTTTTTAGATACCTAGGGCTCTCCTGTCTCAACCCCCCATCTTTCCTCTGGGGAACCGGAACTGCAGATTCACAACACTGCTCCTGACATCATACATGTTCTGGGGATTTAACCCCAGGTCCTGATATATGTCTGACAAGGTTTTACCAACTGACCCATCTCCCCAGCCCAACAGCTGCTTTTTAAAACACTGTCACTAATCATTAGGTCACAGCCTCTGCATGACGCTGCTCACTATGAGGTGACTTCTGATAAAAAAAAAAAAAAAAAAAAAAAACCAAAAAAACAAGCCATGGTGCACTGCTGGGAATTTAAAGAGTTGCCCCAGAGATAAGCCTGCAGCCCAGAGGTAAAAGGAAGCTTCCCTTAATGCAAAGAAAGAAATTAGAGATGCTGAGTTTGAAGTACCAGTAATAGCAGATAGGATGGTATTGGTAAGTGTTTGGAGAGGGAAACAATGTCCTGTGGTTGCTCCCCCAGTCAGCTCTCCACAAGAGCCTGGCAGACCGCATCATTCAAAAGTTCCTCCTTTTCTTCGGCCATGTGTGCTATCCTGAGCACTAGGATGTGAACTCATTGTTGTTCAGAATGAAACAAGGTAAACATGAGTGGCCAAGTGAATTGGGGAAACAGGTTCAGTGTTAGACAAAGGAAAATGCTGCCTTCCACTGATTTTGCCCAGTGCTGTGCCTGAGCTAAGTGTTGGGAGCCTGGCCTGGCATCAGCCACATTGGGCAATAGGTTTAGTCTCCAGTGCTACCTTCCTCCGAGGGTGTGCACTTGGTCTTTTCATATGAGGAAAAAATGAACAGGACACAAGTCAAAACTCTGTAGCTGGGAAAGATCTCAACCTGTCCAGCCAGGCCTGCCTCAAGCCTCTACAAGCTGCACCTTCATGTTCCAGACATTTTGCATACAAACCGACTCATACTTTACATATCCGACAACCCTACAAAATATGGCATCTGGCACTGTCTTAGTCACAGTATTATTGCTGTAATGAAACATTGTGATGGAAACTAAGATGGTTATTTGGTTTACTACCCTCACTACAGTTCACTGTTGGAACTCAAATGAGGCAGGAGCTGATGCAGAGGCCATGAAGGGTGCTGCTTACTGGCTTGCTCCTTATGGCTTGCTCAGCCTGCTTTCTTACAGAACCCAGGACCTCCAGGCTAGAAAATTACTACCCACAATGATCTGGGACCTCCCCCATCAATCACTAATTAAGAAAATGCCCTACAGGATTACCCATAGGCCAGTCTTATGAAGGCTGTCCCTCCTCTCTAAGGACTCTGGCTTGTATCAAGATGACATAAAGGTAGTCAGCACAGACACTCATACCCTGCCTTTCTTCACATTTTTTCCCCTTAATGCTTTTATTTGGGCTTTTCTTCACAAAAGGACCATGTGTTTATTTTAACACACACACACACACACACACACACACAGTACATAAAATGACAATGGGAAATTATCCCCTCCTTTACCCGCTCCAGGTAGGTGACAGCAGCGGGTACCCTTTGGACTGTAAATCCTCCAAGTTGCTCTGCTGCAGGGACAAGGTCTCCCAGGCCTCACTACTCTACCCGACCACTTCCTTTCTCAGTCCCGCACACAGCTGCTTCTTCACTTCCGTTCCCTCACACAGAATCAAGCTGTCTGTCCTGAGACTTCTAAGAAACAAACCCCCACAGTCTTAGTACTCTTTTAGGATCTTCCACCTCCCAATCTCCCTTTCCCCCTCAAGACCAACCAAAGCAAAAGAAACACAGAGAACATGGCAGGGCTGAAAGAACTGTGTGTCCTGGGCCAGAAGGGCTGGTAAGGCTCCTGGGTCCTTCGATTCCTCACAGACAACATCTAGACGAGATGTACTGATGCAAGCCAATTACTTTCTTTCTCTCTGTATATCTTGTTTTTGTGTGTGTGTGTGTGTGTGTGTGGTCCTGTGTGCACCTTTGTATGCAGGTGCAGTGCACAGAGGTTGACCTTAGCTTTTTGTGCCAGTGCTGGGGAACAAACTCAGATCCTCACACTTACAAGATGCCTTACTTATTCCTGTTGTGACAAAATACTCTGACAAGAGCAATTTAAGAATGGAAGGATTGGGCTGGAGAGATGGCTCAGCGGTTAGAAGCACTGACTGCTCTTCCAGAGGTCCTGAGTTCAATTCCCAGCAACCACATGGTGGCTCACAACCATCTGTAATGGGATCCAGTGCCCTCTTCTGGTGAAGACAGTGACAGTGTACTCACATAAATTAAAAAAATTTTTTTAATGGAAGGATCGGTCTGGGGAGAAGGCCCAGTGGTTAAGAACACTGACAGACCTTCCAGAGAACCTGAGTTCAGTTCCCAGCATGTACATGGAAGCTCAGAACCATCTGAACTTCCAGGGCTAGGGGATTGACACCTTCACACAGACATGTGCAAAATACCAATGCAAGTGAAATATCAATAAATCAACCTAGGTGGTGGTGGTCCATGTCTTTAACGCCAGTACTTGGGAGCCAGAAGCAGGTGGATCTCTGAGTTTGAAGTCAGCCTGGTCTACAGAGTGAGTACACAGAGAACCCCTGGCTCAGAAATTAATTAATTAATTAATTAATTAATTAATTAATTATAAAAGAGAAAGAGAGGGCCAGGTGGTGATGGTGCATGCTTTTAGTTCCAGCAGTTGGGAGATAGAGAAGGTAGGTCTTTGGATTCAAGGCCAGCCGAGTCTGCAGAGAGTTCCAGGACATCCAGGAGTACAGAAGAACCTTGCTCAAACAGCAACCACAACAACTAAGACATAAAACAGAAAGGGAGGGCTGTGGCTGGGGAGACACAGCAGAGGACTTGCTGGTTTGGCAGAGGACCTGGGTTCCATTCACAGCAGCCACATGGTGCCTCAGAGCCCTCTGTAACTGCAGTTCTAGGGGATTCAATGCTCTTTTCTGGCTTTCTTGGGCACTAGGCATGCACATGGTGCACAATAAAGGCACACAAATATCCATACGGAGAAAAGAAATCTTTAAAAGAGGGGCTGGGGATTTAGCTCAGTGGTAGAGCGCTTACCTAGGAAGCGCAAGGCCCCGGGTTCGGTCCCCAGCTCCGAAAAAAAGAACCAAAAAAAAAAAAAAAAAAAAGAAATCTTTAAAAGAAGCATGGCCGGGAGTCAGGGAGGCAGACGTGGAACCACCTTCTCACAGTGCAGCTGTGTTCAAGGAGAAGTGGGAGCTGGAAGCTTGCCGCTAGCCTTCTCCATTTTATCCAGTCTAGGACCCAATTGGGAAAAAAAAAAAAAAAAAAAAAAAAAAAGTGGCAAGAGCCAAACGTGTCTTCCTTCCTGGCCTTATAGAGGCACGCAGCAGAGCCTGGCCCACATGAGTGCTGGGCCTTCTCATCTCAAAGATCCGGATTAGAAGTGGATCTTCGGTTCAAATGATGCCAAAAATAAATAAATAAAAATTAAAAAAGTGGTGTGCTCCTCCACTTTTGGGACTTAGTTAACTCCAGATGTAGTCAAGTTGACAACCAAGAACGGCCGTCAGACTGAAACTTTGAACTCACGGATTCTCATATAGAGGCCTCCAGTGACAGGGATTACGGGCCTGAACCACCAGGCACAATTTCTTTTGTATTTTCATTTTAAGTTCTTTTGGGCATCAGCTTCATTATCTCCCTACCTTCTCGTAACTGGATCTAAGGGGTTCTTTTCCCCCACCATTCTCCCATCTCACCCATCAGCTGAAGGTGGATAAAAGGGGATGCACGGGAGTACAGGGGGAAGACTGATCTCCTGTGGCCTGCCCCCTGTCAGGACCTCCATTTCTGTTCTCAGAGCCCAGGGTTAAAGTTCAGACGTCAGACCCTCTCTGCCTCCTCCACAGCTGCCATGGCCTGGGCTTAGAAACAACCAAAACAACAGCAGGCCCCGCCCCCACCCTCCAAGCGCACTGCTGTGGGCGGGGCGCTGGCAGCACACAGGGTTAGCTTTGGGTACTTCCTAACCAGCACCACTCGCTGTGAAAACCACACGTCCAATCAGTCTGGTTGGCTTCTGGCTAGAGAAGGGCAAGCTAGATGGGGTGGGGGAGTGATCCCTGCGGCTCCAGAGAAGCAAAATTAGTAGGCCCTGCAGCATCTGTTGCTGTGAGTGGGGAGAGGTCCTTCCACCCCAACTCTGGAAGCCCAGGGCCCTGGGCTGGTTCTGTGAGCAGCTGGCTTCTCCCGGGACTGGGACAACTTCTCTCTAAACAGCTTCATTAGCTCCGAAGCAAGAAGTCAGTGAAAAAACAGCACACAGAAGTTAGGCGTGCTACAGAGATTAGCTGCCAAGACCAGCCAGGTCAGAGTGTAGGGCCAGGAATGAGCTGGTTGTCAAAACAGACTCAAGGACAAACAAAATTCCCCAGTGCCTCTTTTGGATTTATTGATTTAGGAGGGTGAGTGGGGAAGCAGCCTCGGGGCAGCTGCACACACTGGGCAGTGAGAAACGTACCACAGACAGCATCTTCTCCACCCCCCTTAAATTGTTTTTAAAAATATTTACTTGGGGTTGGGGATTTAGCTCAGTGGTAGAGCGCTTGCCTAGAAAGCGCAAGGCCCTGGGTTCAGTCCCCAGCTCCGAAAAAAAAAAGAACCAAAAAAAAATTTTTTTACTTATTGTGTATGTGTGTGTTCCTGGACATACGGATGTGCAGCATGTGCCTATGGAGGCCAAAAGTGAGCATTACGTTTCCAGGAATTTGCGTTGCTTCTGAGCCACCTGTTCTTGGGTGCCGGGAACTGAACTTATGTTTTCTGCAAGAATAGCAAACGCTCTTAAATACCGAACTATATATGTATCTCCAGCCCCCACTTAAATCATTTTAAATGAACTTTTGGAAAATCCAGGTTTGAAGGCTTATGTCTTGAAGCCACAGAAGGTCTAGCTTGGCATTTACTGTGTAGACCAGGCTGGCCGCTGACTCCATGTTGAGACTGCAGGTATGTGCCAGCACACCTAGCCAGGGGAACTTTAAGATGGAGACATGACCTTCCTGACAGGGTTCTGCAGGACAGGTGACCAATGTACTAAGCCCTGTTTTGCACCCCAGTACCCTTCCTTTCTTTCCTTCCATGAAATGCATTTGCATCTGATACCTGTACACGGTGAGATAATCCAGAGAAACTCCTCTTAGGCCTTTCAACTGGACTCCAGCTTCTTCCTTCAGAAGTAAACGGAGGCTTACAATGAGTCACGTGAGCTCCAGCCCTGCCAACGGAGGCCTGCCTTCTCTCGCTCACTCGGTACTGTCCCTAGAGCTATTTCTAGGGGTGATCTTGAGCCCACGGTACCCATTTCTCTCTTTGATGAAAGCCTCACCTCAGAGCTTTTATTTAAGTTGAAAGCAGTCTCTACAGACAGTTGGATTCCCTGAAGTGTGTGGACAGGAGCTCCTCTGGGCAAGCAGCTCATGCTGAGGAGAGCAGCAGCCCTTGCCCCACAGTGGGTGGAGAGGGTTCCGTCCTCTTGCTGAGCACTTCAGACACAGACTTCCCTAGATGAAGGGCAGCCCTACACGGGGTTAACAGGATCAGGTCTCAGCCTAGTTTTGAGGAGCCCTGTTAATGGGCTTCAGTGGAAGAGGATGTCCCTAGTCCTGTTGGGACTAGATGTCTCAGGGTGGGTGGTACCTCAGAGAAGGGGAGGGAGTAATAGGGGGAGGCATTTATAAGGGCAGGACTGAGAAGAGAGGAGGGGGAGGGGGCTGCTATGCAGACATAAAGGGAATAAAAATAAATTATTGAAAAAAAAAAGAATTCTTAACCTGAGCAGACTCACTCTTCAAGCTAGAGGACACACCCCAGCTGTGCCTCTGAACATTTTCTGTCACCTCTCAGTTGGGGACAGTAGCATCTGTTGGCCTCCCCTCTGACCCTGCGTCCAGCCCCTCAGGGCAGCAGACTCTGTGGCGAGGGGGAGGTAGTCCACTTTCACCTCCTGAGGTTTATGAGGGTAATTGGCAGTAATAGCAAGCACTGGGCTTTCTCCCACTTCAAAGCTCAAGGCTCATGAACGGTGCTGGGAAAAGAGGAACCTTGGCTCACCCCTCCACCTTGGCTCTGTTGGGCAGCTGTTACAGAAAGGCAAGGGGAGGGGTCTGCATGGTCAGAACTGTGTCTTTTGGAGCACAAATGTCTAGAAGTAGGAAGAAACAGGTCCACGGTCCTGGGTACCCTGAAATGACCATGGACATGGCCAAATACATAGACAAACATTTGAAGGCATAGGGACATATGAATACATACATACAAAGACTCCTCTCACACGGTTCCTGCTCATGTAGACACACACAAGCATGTGCACATCCAGACAGAAGCACATACAAATTCACATCTATGCATACACAAACATAAAGGCACATGCATAGGAACTCACAGGAGAATGATACACAGGTGCACAAATTTAATATGTACCTAGGTACCCACTAATGACACAGATGTATTTTGCATGTGTATGTACACATATAGATGCGTGCACGTGCGTGCACGCGCGCGCGCACACACACACACACACACACACACACACACACACAGGCGCGAGTGCTCGCGCGCGCACTCGAACGCACCCTGTAATTTGAACAGCCAGGCCACTTGACGGCATCCTGGCCAATTGCCCTCTGGCCAGCTGCCCTGTATAGTTTACCCTGGAAGGCAGCAGGGGCCCTCCCCTTGCTCCACCTCTCCCCTAATTGGTTGCATAAATTCCCTCCCATTGCCCCTTCCCTGTGCAGTCTGCCTGCACTACCAGCACTGGTCTCTGCTGAACCTTTGTCCATTCCTAGCAAATCCTGCAGGACCAGAGTGTCAGCCAGCAGCATGGGTAAGGAAAGGGGTCCCAAACCATGCGTAGGCCACATGCAGTTTGGAGGGTCCTCCAGGAAATGACTCAAAACTGTGGGAGGGCAGTGAAGAGAGAGTTGGACTCTTGCCCCTACCCTGCTGGCATGCGCATAAGTGAAGGTTTTGTGCACACTATTTTTCAGCGTAGCCTAAGTTCTAAAGAACAGAAAGAGATGGCCAGAAATGGTGGTCTGTGAATCCCACCCAGCCTCAGCAGGGGCACAGGCACGGGTAGGGGAGGTTGTCACCCTAGTAAACAGAAGATTCTGGTTTTAGCACTGGGTCAACGGGTTGTGGAGGTCGGGGGGGGGGGTGCAAAAGAACAGCGACCACAGCCTGGATCTCTCAAGCTGCCTTGTATGACCAGTCAATGGTGGGGGGTTGGGGGAGTCACGGGCAGCCACACTAGCCCACTGAGGACCTGTCTCTGTGCCCCTCCCAAGCCCCACAGCTCTCTTATCCTTTTGCCTCTGAGCTCCTGGCTCTCAGGCCGAGAGTCTGTGTTTGGGAAGGAATGTTGAGGTCCTGCTCCCCTGGGCGGGCAGAAAGACCAGTGGCCAGCCTGGCACAGGAAACCCACTTGAACTTTGCCTGGGTTCCCCAAACTCAAAATGTCATAGACCTTGTTTAAAAATGCTTAAGACTGGAGGATGTCACGCAGAGAAAAATGGTGCCCCAGGCAACCTAGCAGCCTGGACCAAGCCTGGGGTGGTGGGACAAACCTCCTCCACTTCTCGTTTCTTCTGAGAGATGCTTTTATTTTATGAGCATTTGTCTGTCTGTATGTGTGTAGCACCGACTGGGGCCAGAAGGTGTGAGACAGTTCTGAGTTCCACGAGTGATGAGAGATGAACGGGTCCTCTGCAAGAGTGGCGAGTGCGTTTAACCCCTGGGCTGTCCCTTCAGCCCTACGACAGCCTTTGTTGTCGTTGGGGTGGGGTTGTTTGTGTTTCTTTGATTTTTGAGTCAGGGTCTCGCTGTGTAGCCCTGGATGATCTGGAACTCATTGTGTAGATCAGGCTGACAGATTTTTCTGGCCTCTGCCTCAAGAATTCTGGGCTTCAAACATATTTTCTGTTGATGCATTTCATCCCTTTAAGCTGGTGTGTGGTGGCTCACGCCTGTCACCTCAGTACAAAGGAGGCTGAGGCAGAAGGATCTTGGTGAGTTGGAGGCCAACCTGAGCTACATGGTGAGGTCCAGGTGAAGCCAGGCTTCCTGACTCTCCAATGCTGTTGCAGCCTCCCTACTTTGTACACCATCTAGATGTGGGTCTCCCCGGCAGCAGGAAAGGCTGCTCTGAACTTCACCGCTTTCTTACTATTCTCTTACATTTTTACTTGATTTTGTCTGTAGAGGTGTTTTGCTTGAATTTATGTGCACCACATGTGTGTCTTTAATTTGGGAGGAGGCCAGAAGAGGGTGTTGGATTTCCTAGAACTGGAGTTACAGTTCTTAGCCACCATGTGGATGCCGCGAATCAAATCTGGGTTCTTTGTAAAGAGCAGTCACTGTTCTTAACCTGAACCATCTCTCTAACTTCTCTCTGGGCTGCTCATGGACCTGGGTCAGGGCAGGAGGCAGAGCCCAGTCCTGTGAGTTCTGCTTCAGGATTTCTTTCAGCCTTCATGAGCCCCTGTTCAACTCCTCCACAGTCCGGCCCTCGCTCAAAAAGCTGGAATCTTGGTGACTGTCTTGTCAGACTGCGGGGTCGGGAAGTGCCTCTTCCTACAGCTGTGGTCAGTAAGAAAGTCGAAAGTAGCCTAAGGACACACAGCTGGTATCAGTCTTGACCAAACACACACACTCCCTGGCTTTGGATAGGTTGTGTAATCCTGGGTGTGGCCAGCAGCCTGGCTCAGGACCCCAACTGGATGGAGGAAGTCCCCAGGGCCTCTTGAATGAATTTGGTGGAAGATGCAGCCGGTCCCAGGTCCCATTGCCAAGGGCTGCTCCTCAGAACAGACCTCAGAAGGCTGCCCACCTGGTTTAGGTCTCACAAAGGCCCCTCCAGGATTTTGTTTGTTTTGTTTTATTTATGTTGAACCTAAAGCCTTTCAATGCTAGGCAAGTGCTCTACCACTGAGCTGCTTCCCTTGGTTGTTTTTTTTTTTTTTTTTTATTCTTTTTTTCGGAGCTGGGGACCAAACCCAGGGCCTTGCACTTGCTAGGCAAGCACTCTACCACTGAGCTAAATCCCCAACCCCCTTGGTTGTTTTTAAGATTTAGTTTAGTGTGTGTGTGTGTGTGTGTGTGTCTGTGTGTGTGTCTGTGTGTGTCTATGTGTGTGTGTGTGTGTGTATGTGTCTGTGTGTGTGTCTATGTGTGTGTGTGTGTCTATGTGTCTGTGTGTGTGTATGTGTCTATGTGTGTGTGTGTCTATGTGTGTGTGTGTCTGTGTCTGTGTGTGTGTATGTGTCTATGTGTGTGTCTATGTGTGTGTCTATGTGTGTGTATGTGTCTGTGTGTGTGTCTGTGTGTGTCTATGTGTCTGTGTGTGTATGTGTCTGTGTGTGTGTGTATGTGTCTGTGTGTGTGTGTGTCTATGTGTCTGTGTGTGTGTCTGTGTGTGTGTGTATGTGTCTGTGTGTGTGTGTGTGTGTGTGTGTGTGTCTATCTATGTGTGTCTGTGCCTGCCTGTGGATATGTGCTGGTGAGTGATGCTGCCCTCAGATCAGAGGCATCTGACCTCCCCAGAGCTGAACTCACATGGTTGCAAGTGACTGATAGAGATGCTGGGATTGAACAGTTGAGCCTCCCCAACTCAGTTTTGTTTTGTTTTGTATTTTGAGACAGGATCTTTCTATGTAACCCTGACTGTCCCAAAACTATGTAGACCAGGCTGGCCTTGAACTTGAAGAGATTCACCTGCCTCTGCCTGCTGGGTTTCAAAGCATTAAAAAGCATGATCCCCGAATCAGTTTTTGCCATGTAGCAAAGCTAGTCTTAAACTCATGTTCTTCCTGCTTCTGCCTCCCTGCCGCCACTGCCCATCCCCCCCACCCCAAGGTGCCCTCGTTATCTCCTCTTCACACATGGACTGGAAACTGAGTTAGATAATTTGCCCAAGTTCCTATAACTGTTCAGGTAGGCTGCAGCAGGAATTGAAGTCAATGTCACTGAGGACATTGACTTCAGTCTCTATCCCACCTCCTCTGAGCCCTGATAGAGTCTGCTTCCAGGTCACCAGGTCACGTGACTCCATGCTCCCACCTCACCCTCATCAGAGATGGGGGATTGGGGTGGGGGATGGGTGGGGGGCTGGGCCAAAGTGATGGGGCCAGAGTACGGACCTGGGGCAGCAGTGAGCCTGCCTTGCCTGCCAGATGTGTCAGACTACAGAGAGGAAGAATTCACGCTCCAAAGCAGGCCTCAGCCAATGTGTTCCTATTGTTTCTACAGCTACAAAATGCACAAAGTGTGGTCCAGGTTATGCGACCCCTCTGGAGGCCATGAAAGGTAATTGCATATCTGAGGGCCAGCATCCCTCTGCAGGCCCCATGGTAGGGCTGGGGGACTACACATCTAGCCTTAGCCCTCTGATCTCTCCTGAGCTGCCTTTGCCCAGTGTTGCATTACACAACCTGCTTTCTACTTCCCAGGACCCCGAGAGGAGATTGTCTACTTGCCCTGCATTTACCGAAACACAGGCATTGAAGCCCCGGATTATTTGGCCACAGTGGATGTTGACCCCAAGTCTCCCCATTATAGCCAGGTGAGGGTGAAGCATGGTCACTAGTGCCCCTGACACTCCCACCAGAGCCTTGGTTCCCTACCTCTGCCCTCCTCTGTCCTCAGGACAATGGAAGCATTCACTGCCCAGGGTGCTGAACTGCCTATGCCAAGTCAAAAACGAGTCTATGGAGGCATAGCCTGGCAGGCAGCTCTTTCTGTCCCTCTCCGTCCTAGGTCATCCATAGGCTGCCCATGCCACACCTGAAGGACGAGCTGCACCACTCAGGGTGGAACACCTGCAGTAGCTGCTTTGGGGACAGCACCAAGTCACGCGACAAGCTGATACTGCCCAGCATCATCTCCTCCCGCATCTATGTGGTGGATGTGGGCTCTGAGCCTCGTGCCCCGAAGTTGCACAAGGCATGTCCTCTGTCCTTGTGACCCTATTGAACCTGCTGGCCCAACAGCCCCTAGACTAGCTTGCCTCCAGGTTTTACACAAGGTGTGGCTCAGCAGCAGGGAGGAGGGGTACACTTCAGAGGTTAAAGGGCATGCTACCATCAAGAAAGCGTCAAGCATGGGCTGGGATGACCGAAGTTTCTTCTGTGAACAGGGTGTCAGAGCCATCCTTCTCCACCCAGATAGCTCAGGGCTTCCTCTCAACTTGCCACTGGATACACATAGTCTTGCACCAGATGCTCACAGCTGGCTGCTGAGGGGGCAGAGCTGACACTGGCCTGGGAGGGGCCCCGAGAGATGGGAGTGGGAAGGAAGGTCGATGCTCTCTGACTGAGGACTTACTGGTGGCTTCTCTACCTCTCTCTTGCTGGTCTCTGAGTTACCAGACTGAATCTGCGCTGTCTTCCCTCAGGGAGAAGGAAAGGAGGCAGGGTCCAGTGATAACGCAGGAAGAATGAGGGCAGGTAGTGGAGACTCCGGCCTCTGTAAAGTTCCGACCCTGTTCCTCACCTTCTCCAGGTCATTGAGCCCAATGAAATCCATGCCAAGTGCAACCTGGGCAATCTGCACACCAGCCACTGCCTGGCCAGCGGAGAGGTGATGATCAGCTCCTTGGGGGATCCCCAGGGGAATGGCAAAGGTACCTGGTGGCATTGTGTGGAAGTGTGGGAAGCATACAGGTGTGGGGAACAGTAAAGTAAGGAAACAGGGAGAACTGGCTGGCTGTGTCTTATCCAGTCGTAACTGGTCAACACAAGACCTTAGTTGTTTTTGTTATTACTGCAGTGATGAGGCACATGGGCCTGGTCGTGCAGGGTATAAGTCCAGCTATTTTCTAGGTCATGGCAGAAAGATCACAAGTTCAAGGCCTGCCTGGGGAACTTAGCAAGACTTTGTCTCAAAACACAATTAAAAGAAGGTTGGAGTCATAACCCAGTGATAGAGCACTTGCCCACATTATTGAAGTATCAGTTTCAACCATCAGTACAATAGCGCATGCACAGACACACACACACACACACACACACACACACACACAGAGGCATGCACGCACATGATAAGCTGTGACTGCTGAGCTTGCTAAAAAGTATAGTCAGGGGTTTGCCATAGGAAGTGAACACACACACGAACCTAGGAGTACATTCGTAATATAACGCTGGCCTTTGTAAATTCATGAACCCTCACAGCCCTTGGCTTGTGGGTTGTTTTGTTGTTTTGTTTTGTTTTATTTTGTGGTTTTTGTTTCATTTGTTGGTTGGTTGCTTGGGTTTTTTGTTGTTTTGTTTTGTTTTAGTTTTTAAGAAAAATACAGCTGGGCACAGTGGTGCACACATTTAGGCTCAGCATTTGGGAGGCAGAGGCGGGAAGAACTCTGTGAGTTCAAGGCTAACCTGGTCTACATAGTGAGTTTTAGGACAGCTACAGGAGAAACCATGTCTCAAGTAAGAGAGAGAAGGGGGTGGGAAGGGAGGGAGGGAAGGAGGGAGGGAGGGAGGGAGGGAAGGAAAATCAAGTGCACAGAGGATAGCTGACTGGGAGGAACTGGAGCCCTACTTGTAGCTACTTGGGATCCTTACCGGACCAACAAAACTTAAGACTCTGAGAAGAACCACAGTGATAGGTTGGGCAAGTGATATTTACGGGGTTGAGTCCCACAACTCTCTGTTCAGGGGAACAGTTTTCCCAAGTGCTCTAAGAGAAGGATGAAGTTGCTAAGAGGGAGCATAAGGGCCCTGCCTCATGCCTGCCGTCTCAAACCGATGTCCCGGCACCTGACCTTCAAGGGGTGCTGGCTCCCCACCTCTACCTAAGCCCCTTTCTTCCCTGCTCAGGGGGTTTTGTGCTGCTGGATGGGGAGACCTTCGAGGTGAAAGGGACGTGGGAGAAGCCTGGGGGGGAAGCTCCAATGGGCTATGACTTCTGGTACCAGCCTCGACACAACATCATGGTCAGCACTGAATGGGCAGCTCCCAATGTCTTCAAAGATGGCTTCAACCCTGCTCATGTGGAGGCTGGTGAGAATCACCCTAAGGGCAGGCAGGAGCCTTGGTCCACAGTCCCTGCTTTCAGCTCTCTACCCTAGGCCAGGTCTGCAGACCCCACTTCTAAGCACTTGCCTTGCTTAAAATGAATGCTCAGACCTGCTCTGTGCCCATTTCCAGCTCTCTATCCCAGTTGGCACCTGCCTCAGCCCATCCCCTCCCATCCTGACCTGAGCCCAGCCTTTTGTCCCTATCCCCTTCCTGCTTAGGGCTGTATGGGAGCCACATACATGTGTGGGACTGGCAGCGACATGAGATTATCCAGACCCTGCAAATGAAAGATGGGCTGATCCCCCTGGAGATCCGCTTCCTGCACGACCCAGATGCCACCCAGGGCTTTGTAGGCTGCGCCCTCAGCTCCAACATCCAGCGCTTCTACAAGAATGAGGTAACTTGGGGTTGGGGATTTAGTTCAGCGGTAGAGCGCTTGCCTAGCAAGCGCAAGGCCCTGGGTTCGATCCCCAGCTCCGAAAAAAAGAAAAGAAAAGAAAGAAAAAAAAAAAAAGAATGAGGTAACTTCCACCCCAGCCTTCCACCCCACCCCCAACACTCAGCGCCTATGAGTCTCATAAGGACCTCCTCCAAGGCTTCAGTGTCCATGTTTCTCGGTCCCACCCGCTAAGGCTTCCCCCGGAAGCAATGCTGCTTGCTATCTGTGCCAGGCTAACTTCTACCTTGCCTAAGCCTGTCTTCTGTTGCTATAACTCAACAACCAAGTGTCACAAGCAGATAAGGGATGGAGTTATGTACTCCTAGGTCTGAGGCTAGGCCATCCAAGGTTGAGGAATAGCATCTGGTTAAAGCTCTCCTCTCCTATTGGGAACTCTGCCTCTAGGGACATCATAGAATGAGAGCCACATACAAGAAACAAATTGGCTTTATTAACTGATTCATTTTCAAGACAACCATGAACACTCTCATGGGCGAATCCATCTTCTGTGAGCTCTGACTTAATTACTTAAAGGCCCCAACCATCTCTAAGTGATAGCATTTAGTCCCAGCACTTGGGAGAGTAGAATCAGGTTAATCTTTGTGGGGGCCATCCTGGTCTACATAACAAGTTCCAGACCACCCAAGCCCACATAGTGAAACTGTGCCTCATGAAACAAACAGAGGCTGGAGAGATGGCTCAGCAGTTAGTTAGCATCCGTCATTCTTCCGGAGGACCTGGCTTCAATTCCCAGTATCCACATGTGGCTTACGTACAACAACCTGTAACTCCAGTCCCAGGCAATCTGAGTTCTCCTCTGGCCTCTGCAGGCACCAGCAACACATGTGGTACACAGACATACATGTAGGTAAAACCCTTTCTTCATATATATATATATATATATATATATATATATATATATATATACACACATATATATATATAAATTAAGTTAAAAACAAACCATAAACAAAACAAAAAGTTCCCACCTACCCAGTTAAAATGTAACCTTAGCACTTGGGAGGTAGAGGCAGGAGGATTGCATGTTCTAAAATAAAAATACACATACATACATACATACATACATACACACACACATACACCCCAAATAAACAAACAAACAAACAAACAAGTTATGAACCCACCTCTTAATTCCTCACAATGGTAATTAAATTTCAGCATGACTTTTGGTAGGGACACTTGAAACCTAACTGGCCATATTGATAAATTTATTCAAAACCTACGGCTGGACAACTGTGATCCCAGCTCTTGGAAAGTGGAGGCAGGAGGACCAGGAGTTCAAGGCCAGCCTCAGCTACAAAGAGTCTGAGGTCAGCTTGGGCTACATGAGACTGCAAAAAGAGAAAGAATCTACTCAGTGAGTGAAAGGAGCTGACTGACTCAAAACGCACCAAGACCAAGTTCTCAGCACTAAAGAGATTTATTTGCCCCAGAGGGACAAGAACAGGGACAAAGAGACAAAGACAAAAGATAGAGGACTTGGTAGTGCACACCTTTAATCCCAGCTCTCCAGAGGCAGAGGCAGGGAGATCTCTGGGTTCAAGGCTAGCCTGGTCTACGGATCCAGTTCCAGGCCAACTGAAGCTACACAGAGAAACTCTGATCAAAACAAAAACAAAAACAAAAAGGGAGGAGACATTCGGTCCATAGGTGAATGGCAGTTTATAAAGGTAAAAGGAAACTCCTTGTTAGGATGAGTTGGTTAATTTTAATTGGGCATGTTAATTAGGTGACCAAGGGGGTCTTTGATGTCTGGACTTCAATACTTTGATGGGTGGACCTTTGTGGTCAGCCTCAGGAGGAGGAAGTGTCCAGATAATGGACTACCTTGGCGACTAGCTTTAGGAATGTAACTGAATACATTTTAGCAAGAAGGGTGAAGGGCAAACCCTGTCAGCACCATGTTTACCACGTTCTGACCTGTTCATCCTTCATTGTGTTAGTCACTCTGACAAGGATTGGTGATGCTCTGCTGAAGCCGTCATGCTCCCTCCCTGTCCCCAGTTCTGATCAGTACATTCTCTTCCCTCCCCAATGTAGGGAGGCACCTGGTCAGTGGAGAAGGTGATCCAGGTGCCCTCCAAGAAAGTGAAGGGCTGGATGTTGCCAGAAATGCCTGGTGAGTGTCCACCGGAGAGGGCAGGAGAAGGCAGGTTGGTTCTGGGCCTGGGAAGGAAGACAGACTCCTTACAGCCCCTTAACCCACTGCTTAGGTTTGATCACCGACATCTTGCTGTCCCTGGATGACCGCTTCCTCTACTTCAGCAACTGGCTGCACGGGGACATTCGGCAGTATGACATCTCTAACCCGAAGAAGCCTCGCCTCACTGGGCAGGTGGAGGCACTAGCAAAACGGAGGCTGCTGGGGATGATAAGGCAGGGGCAGGAAAAGCAAAAGTGTAGGCGAAGGTGCAGGCCCAGGACTGGAGAGTCATGGCTGACAGGGAAAGTGTCTGGAAACAAAGGGACGCTATCCAGGCATGGAAGAGCAACCTTTGAGGCCAGCCCTAGAGACAGGTAGATCTCTGTGAATCCAGGACAGCCTGGACTACATAGCGAATTTCAGGCCAGCTAGTTACATGGTGAGATGCTCTCTCAAACAAAACAAAACAAAACAAAACACACAAAAGGGAAGAGAGTCTAATAAGGCAAACAACTCTTCTGTAATTCCATACCCATGTGAGTTGCTTCTTACTACTGTGGTTAGATACTCGACCAAAACAAAGGAGGGAAAGAAAGGTCTACTCTATCATGGTTGGGGAAGGGTGCTGACCAAGTGTAAGGTAGTGGCCACGTCACATTTACAGGAAGCAGAGTTGAATGCTGGTACTCAGCTTGTCTCCTTTTTGTTCAGTCTAGAATCCTGGCCCATGGGGCAGTGCTGCTTGAGTTCAGGGTGGATCGGCCCTCCTAATTAAACCTCTCTAAAATGCCCCACAGATGACCCAGTGTGTGTGGTGGGGGGGCGGGGGTTGCCGATTCTAAAACTCAGTGAGGTTGATAATGAGATTATCACTATATCTCTAACCATTGCCCCGCTCCCCCCTTTTCCTCTGCACCCTGCTCCCAGATCTTCCTTGGGGGCAGCATTGTTAAAGGAGGCTCTGTACAAGTGCTGGAGGACCAAGAGCTAACGTGTCAGCCGGAGCCCCTAGTGGTCAAGGTGAGAATTGGTCCCTCAGATCCATGCTCAAGGAGTATCTGGTGGATGCTTTGGGACCTAGCTGGTATGCCAACTGGATACCAGTTGTTAGGCAATCTTAGGGTGTTACTTCAAGTCTGACCTCTTGTTTCCCCAAGGGAAAACGAGTTCCTGGAGGTCCTCAGATGATCCAGCTCAGCTTAGATGGGAAGCGTCTTTACGTCACTACATCACTGTACAGCGCCTGGGACAAGCAGTTTTACCCTAATCTCATTAGGTGAGCAGTGTGAGGGCTCACCTCTCCAACTGTCTTCTCCTAGAAGCATCCTTGGCCTTCTGAAGACTCCTCAGGGAGTCCATTTATATCCCACCATACAGATGCCCCTCGGACCCTGTCCCATCCCTAGGAATCCAATTATACTTACAAAACCTTGGGGTGTGGGGCTGGCTATATACGACCCTTAGCCTACCCTCTGCTCTCTTCCAGGGAAGGCTCTGTGATGCTGCAAATTGATGTAGATACAGCAAATGGAGGGCTGAAGTTGAACCCCAACTTTCTGGTGGACTTTGGGAAAGAGCCTCTTGGGCCAGCACTGGCTCATGAGCTTCGTTACCCAGGGGGTGATTGCAGTTCTGACATCTGGATCTGAAGGCTAGCCCTAAAGGCCTTCCTCCACAGTCGGGGTCCTCCTTCTGAGGAGCCTAGCTTCGCTCTGCTCTGGGTCCCAACTCTCCAAGGCCATGATGAGACCATCGAGAACTGCAGAGCAGTATCTCACTACTACC
Source organism: Rattus norvegicus (assembly GCF_021556685.1). Taxonomy (NCBI): domain Eukaryota; kingdom Metazoa; phylum Chordata; class Mammalia; order Rodentia; family Muridae; genus Rattus; species Rattus norvegicus. Next base: position 184,575,959 of record NC_141535.1, read on the forward strand.
TTGCTTGTTGTTTGTGCCATTCTTAAGTGAGCTCCTGGAAGCACCAAGAAATAAAATGCTGAACCTTTCCTCAGATCACCTTGTCATGGGGTAGGGGGGGTCCTCTGCCATGGCCAGTTTCTTGTGTAGAGAAGACCTGAAGAGGACTCCAGGAGGCTGTGGTGACTAATATGCCAGTGATTCCAACATGATGCCAATGATGTCAGACATTTCTGTTTCATGGCCATATATAACCAAAAAATTTAGGGGAAGGATTGCCACAGGACAGCTGGGTCAGCAAGTCAATCAATGTTTTAGACTATTTTGACATATGTACATGGTGTGTGTGTGTGTGTGTGTGTGTGTGTGTGTGTGTGTGTGTGTGTGTGTCTGTGTGTCTGTGTGTGTGTCTGTGTGTGTCTGTGTGTGTCTGTGTGTTGAAGGAAGTGTGTCACTGTGTGGCTGAGTTTGAGGTTTTCTATGCTCAGGCTCCAGCCAGAGTGAAAGCCAGTCTTCTCTTGGCTGCCTGTAGATCCAGATGTAGAACTCTCAGCTCTTTCTCCAGCACCATGTCTGCCTGCACACTGCCATGCTTCCTGCCACGATGATAATGAACTGAACCTCTGAAACTGTAAGCCTGCCCCAATTGTGTGTTTTCCTTTATAAGAGTTGCCTCGGTCATAGTGTCTCTAAGAAAGACAGATATTAATATTATATGAAGTCCTGTCTTTCACATGCCTTATGTACCATCCTGTTAAAACATCCAGTGACCTTGATCTTTATATAAATGTTCCTTTTTACTAAACATATTTCCATTTTTACATCCTTTTGACATAATTTTCTTCTACTTAATAGTTTTTCTTTCCTATTTTTGTTTTTGTTTATTTGTTTTTGTGTTTTATTTTCAAGAGAGGTTTGTCTCTGTACAGCCCTGGCTGTCCTGGAACTCACTCTGTAGACCAGGCTGGCCTCAAACTCAGAGACCCACCTGCCTCTGCCTCCCAAATGCTGGGATTAAAGGTGTGTGCCACCATAGCCCCAGGGGTTTCCTTTCCTTCTTCATGACAAAAGACACAGGGACATTATTAAATTAATTTGCCGCCTGTGGTGAGAACGTTTGCCTTGAAGTAGAGTAGTGTTATCTCTGTCCCCCTAAGGTCCCAGCAACAAGCCAACATTTGGCTTGGGAAGCCAGTGAGTTTCTGGGCTTCCTTACAGAATATGGGGCAAGGGTTACTGACAGGAGTGTGGGTGACCCAAGAGGTGTTTGTACTGCAATTCTCCACCCTCTAGATATAATGGCTTCTCCACAGCTGTATAGGTGAAGCCCAACCCCTAGTCTTCCCAGTCTATATATTTTAGCTTCTCTCTAAGACCTTGAGACCACATGCAATTGAGGAAGAACTGCATACAGCAGGCTGGATATGCAGGTGACGGTCCAGTGACTCTCCTTACCCCCTCTCTAAGGAGGAACAAGCCCAGCCGTGGCACTTCTTCACTACGTGTGTGCGAGCCTGTGAGAGGCCAAGAGAGGCCAGAGGTGTGAGACCCCACTGCAGCTGGGGTTACAAGTGTTTGTGAGCTGCCTGATGTGGGCGCTGGGAACTGAACCTGGGTCCTCTGGAGGAGCAGTGATGGTCTTAACCACTGAGCCATCTCTCTAGCTCCCAAGTGAGGAGACTAAGCAGATATGGATGATCTGATGAAGATGGCAGTTGTTTGGCTTAGAGCTGAATCTGACACACATAGGATAATGTAATACATTAGTATTACCTGTGCACTTGCTGTTATTCTATGGGGCTCTACAAGTTCCCAGGCAAAGCTTATGGAAAATACAAGACAATCAAAAATATGTGTGTGCATGTGTGTGTGTGTTGCACAGAACTGTCTACTGCAGCCACGCTTTTGGTTTGGAATGGATGTAAGGAGTAGATAAAAGAGAAACAGCAGCACACAGTAAAGCGTCATCACACAGATACTACAAGGTCCAGCAGAACTCAACCAAGCCCCATCAAACCCCAATGCTGGAGAATCGGTGTGACTGTGTGTGCGTGTGTCTGTGTATGGATACAATCAAAACATGTCTGAAACTCTCAAGTACTAAATCTTTAAAAACACGGTGCTATAGCTATTGAGGGTTTTTTCTTTTAAAGCAGAGGGGCCTCTCTATCTTCTCCATGTTTTGACAAAGAACAGTCTTCTACTTTATTATTATTGTCACTATTATAGATTTGGCATCCATAGTCTGGAGAACACAGACCACAGACCACAATGATCTTCAAGAACCTGGAGACGGATGGCACCAGCCTGTTCTTTACTTAGCCTTTCTATGTCACTGTAACAGCAAAGCAAAAGCAAGCAAACCCAGAGGAGAAGCTGTGGACAAGCATGGGACAGAGGAATCTCAGGGAGGGAAGGAATATTCTATCAGAGAAAAACAGGCTTGGGGAACCAGGCAGAAAGAGCAGGCACTGAGGTCCAGCAGCACCCACATCGTCAGCCTCTGCCTGAATAGGCTCATCTCTCTGCCTCACATTGTTGGAGCAAGCGCCCACTTGCAGCAGCTCGGCCAGTCCCTGGAAATCAAACCTTTGAGTCCTAATTGGGACCTGTGCTTTCCTGAGGCTGTGCTGCCATACACTCACATGTGCTTCCCAAGTGTAGCTATCTCCAAGTGTTAGTTCACATTGGTAACTGACTAGTGCTAGAAGCACTCGGCTGAGAAAACTCAATCCCCTCTAGAAACCACATAATGTAAAACAATATACCAAGCTACATGTGTTTACACACACCTTTAATCACAGTACTCTGAGACAGAGGCAGGAGGATCTTTACAGGTTCAAGGCCAGCCTCTACACAGTGAGTTCCAGGCCAGCCAGATTACACAGTGAGACTCTGTCTCAAAACAAAAAGTATCCAAAACAGGGGAGGGCTGGGGTGGCTGGATAGGTGACTCAGTGGTTAAGAGCATTTACTGCGGGGCTAGAGAGATGGCTCAGCGGTTAAGAGCACTGACTGCAGGGGTTGGGGATTTAGCTCAGTGGTAGAGCGCTTGCCTAGGAAGCGCAAGGTCCTGGGTTCAGTCCCCAGCTCCGAAAAAAAGAACAAAAAAAAAAAAAAAAAAAAAAAAAAAGCACTGACTGCTCTTCCAGAGGTCCTGAGTTCAACCACATGGTGGCTCACAACCATCTGTAAAGAGATCTGATCCCCTCTTCTGGTGTGTCTGAAGACAGCTACAGTGTACTTATATGTAATAAATGAATAAATCTTCTTAAAAAAAAAAAGAGCATTTGCTGCTTTTTCAGAGGCCTGAGTTGAATTCCCAGCACCCAAATGATGGCTCACAGCCATGTATAATACCAGGGGATTTGATGCCCTCTTCTGGCCTCCTCAGGCACTTGCTTATATGTGGTACACTGACATATATGTAGGCAAAACACACATACACATAAAATAAATTTTTAAAAACTATCATGGAAGTCAGGTATTACCCCTTTAGTGTGAAACAGAAAAGGACCAACCCTATTACAAGGCTGTGAGCCCATGTTAGACTCTCCTTTGGCCCTTCTGTCTCCATGATCCTATTAATCTAGGAAGGTGAAAACCCAAAAAGAGAAGAGGATTGGGGTGTGTGACTGAATCCTATGGTGTGTGGTATTCTCCTGAGGGCTCAGGTGTACCAGAAAGTTTGGGGAGTATTAGGGATGCTGTCATCTTGGTTCAGGAAACCACATAGCATGAACAAAATAGCAGTAAAGTCACAGAGCCATTGCCATTTTGTTGATGTCACCAGTCAAGATAGTGACACAGCATGAGGTTACCTTTGGAGTATGGCGAGCTCAGTTCCATGAGGAAACATGCCCATCCCCGCCTGGGTGTAGTCCCTGGAGAACCCACACATCCCAAAAACATAAATGTGGAAACTCAAACAGACATCCAAGTTAGATTAGCATGGATTTAAACGAAGAAATTAACCTCTAGTACAGCAAAAAAATTAGCAAAGAAAAGAGATCCCATGATTTCAGCCCAAGGGAGGGACGTCTGTACATCTTGCAACAGAGAGCACCAGGCAACTCATCTGGAGCTTATTGCTCTCCCCTCAGCCCTGGAAGAAAATGGAAGGCATGGCCAACACCCATAGGTGGTGCTGTTGCTCTGGGAACACATAGAAAAAACTGGGCAAGAAAAAGTGACCTTGATGCCATTGTCGCCCCTGAGATCAGAGAGCTCTCAGAGTCTCAGCGTTGTTAGGAACTCAAGTCCCTGAGAAACCAACTTGTTAAAAATAATACTGGGGGTTGGGGATTTAGCTCAGCGGTAGAGCGCTTGCCTAGCAAGCAGAAGGCCCTGGGTTTGGTCCCCAGCTCCAGAAAAAAAGAAAAGAAAAAAAATAATCCTGATTTATGGAACCTTAGTTTTCCACTGCTGTGAAAACAGCATAACCAATACACTTTATAGAAGGAAGACTTTATTGAGGCTTCCAGTTACAGAGGGTGAGCCTGTGATTATCAGGGCAGGGTGGCAGCAGACAGGCAGGCCTGGTGCTGGAGCAGTAGCTCAGAGAACTCATCTGATCCACAAGCACAAGGCAGAGAGAGCTACTGGGCTTTTGAAATCTCAAAGCCCACACCCAGGGACACACCTCTTTCAACGAGGCCACGCCTCCTAACCCTTCCCCTGGTCCTACCTGTGCCCATTAAGCCCCACTTAAAGCACTCAACTACTTTCATAATCAAAAGTCACAGAGTCCATATTCAGCCAACAAGCAGCATTGGCAGGCCTGTCACAGCAGTACCCTGCTCCCTGCCAACAACTTCTTAGTCAGTGTTCTGTTGCTGTGAAGAGACACCATGACCACAGCAACTCTCACAAAAGAAAGCATTTAATGGAGTCTGGCGTACAGTTCAGAGGTGTGCTCCGTTATCATCATGGTGGGGAACATGGCAGCACCCAGGCAGACATGATAGTTTAGAACCCACAAAGAGAGAGACACTGGGCCTGCCTTGAGATTTGAAACCTTAAAGCCCACCTCCAGTGACTCCAACAAGTCCACACCTAATCCCTGTCAGGTAACACCACCCCCTAATGACCAAGCATTCAAATGTAAGAGCCTCTGGGGCCATCCCTAGTAGGACCACTACAGGCTCCATTGCCTTAGCCATTGTCATGGCGTCCACAAGATGATTTTGATGTTTTAAATTATTGTTTGTATATATCATGTGTGCATATGAAGTATACATGCATGGAGGTCAGAGGACAACTTTTAAAAGTTAGTGCTCTCCTTCTGTATGGGGTTCTGGGGACCAAACTCAACTTGTCAGGACTGCATGCTGCTTTTGCCCTCTGAGCCATGGTCACTAGCCCAGTTCACCACCTCATGCGATGGCCTCTCAGGGCCATCAGGGCCTTACAGGGAATCCACCTAACCCTACCACACATTGCTGGACCTGAGCCGCTTTCTCAAACCTTGGTGCAAGCCTCAGTAGCCCTCAAGTCTTGCATTTCAATGCTTGAAAGAACAACAGCACATGGACAACAGCATCAAGGTCTACCAGCAACGCTGGCAGCTCAAGACATGGCCTGGCTGTAATTACCACAGCTTCACTGGCCTCCGGCTGCTGAGGCAGGGGAACCTGGGAAGGTGTTCCACTGCACCACAGTCAGTTAAGGCACCGTCTTTTGAAGTGAGTTTGCATGTTCACACACTGGAACCTTCATGGGCGGAGCCTTCCTTACCTTTAAACCTTTGTGCAGAGGACAAGGTTTCTTTTTAATTACTCTAATCTCCTAGGCAAGGCCTGCGTTGTCCAAAACCTTTGTCTTCAGTTTTACACTGGCCCCCCTTCTTTCCTTGCCAACTTGTATGTGAACATTTCCCACATCTTTCTGCTGTACTCTCCTCACCCCATGCATACATACGGGTAAGAGCACTGAGTAGTAGCCATGCTACAGACCAATAGTATGCTGTTTTGAAATTTCCTTCATCAAACATTTCATTCTATTACGTTTGAATCCAGCCTCAGATTTTTGGGACATGGGCCAAACACAGTCAGATCCTATGCCAGAGAAAAATATGAATGGCTTCCGACCTACTTCCAACACTCTTTATTCCCCTCCAAAATCTCATGAGCACAGTCTTGACTGCCTGCATTTTTCCGGCATTCCAGTCCACTGACCCACCACTGCACACACACACCACTGACCCCTGCTTACAGCATTCCAGGGCTTCCTAGTTTGCAGCTCCAAATTCTTGTACGTTCCTCCACAAAACAGTTCTAAATACGCCATACACGTCTGCATACCACAAGGTCAGGAGGCACAGTAGAGACCCCACTCCCAGCCCGGGTTTCTGTGTTAGTTACTTTACCTGTTGAATAATGAAATACCTGACAAGAAACAACTCCGGACTGGTTTGTTTTACCCTGGATTAGTGCATCAGGCATGCAGCCCTCACAGTGAGAAGACATGGGGAGGGGAGGCTGGCTGCTCCTACCTCAGCAGATTTAGAAACAGAGAAAGGGCAAAGGCAACACTCAGATGGCTTCACTTGCCCTTTTCATTCTGCCCACTAGATCAGACGATGCAGAAGACATCCCCCGGTTACTCTCTCGGGAAGCTCCTCCACAGACGCACCCAAAGTGGGTATAGCTGATGGGACAGAGGTGGCTTAATCCAGTTATGCCACCGGCAATCAAAGCAACTCATTATACTGTGTGTGTCCCATTCAACAGGACAAACCCTGAGCACCAGTCACAGCAGAAAGGAAGGAAACTACTTAAGACAGTTGGGGTTACATTTCAAGTATCTATGAAATATTTGAAAAAAGACATGCATCTAAATAAAATGCACAGAAAACTGAAAATTTACAACTCAGCTGTAGAAAATCAAGCCAGGGTTCATGGCACACACCTGCTATTCCCAGCACTTGGGACGCTGATGCAGGAATTCTGTGAGCTGCAGGTAGCCTGGACTGCATACTGCTGCTGCTGAATAATAATAATAATAATAATAATAATAATAATAATAATAATACACACCTCACAATGTGCTATCACTACACACTTATTAGAATAGCTTAACTAAAAAACAATAATAAAACTAGAGGTATGTTGTGATGGCTAAGGAAAACTCCATTTTGTGCTAGGCACACATTCTAAATTCCTAAAAGATAAATTCCCTGAATCCTTGTCCCTGTAAAATGATTAACTGCTTGCTCTGTTTTCTGTAAACTCACTTATCTCTCTGTGCAGGGGAGAGGCAGTTCCTCACATAACTGTCATTCTTCAGAAATGAAGTAATTGTGGTTTTCTCCTTCAAAAGGTTTTCTCCTTACCCTGCTCTGGCCAGCACATCTCTGAACTGGAGACTGCAACCCTGCTAGCAGCTTTAATAAATCTGGCAAATTCTATTCCGAATTGAGTCTGATGGTCTTTTCCCGGTGGTCTCAAAATCCATGACAATATCTCAGTGATGGAGTGTATAAAAGACCACAGGACAGCTTCAATTTCTGCACCAAAGTGAGGAGGAGGAGGAGGAGGAGGAGGAGGAGGAGGAGGAGGAGGAGGAGGAAGAGGAGGAGGAGGAGGGGGGGGAAGGGGAGGAAGAGGGAGAGGAGGAAACAAACTGGTAAGAATATAGAGAAACTAGGTCACTCATGGCTGGTTAGAACGTAAAAGGGAACATTTCCCCACACTTTTTAAGCTGCTTATGTGACAAAGTGTCTGCTCTGTGTAGACTACAGTGTATGTCCACTGTGGTAGACCATCTGCTCCATGGGCCGTGTGCATGAAGGCCCTAGGTTCAAAACTCAGTATATGTGCTTCCCATCCAGGTGCAGCCTTTATGCTTTTAATTCCAGGCCTTGGAAGGCAGAGGTAGGCAGAGCTCAGTGAGTTTGAGAAGAGCCTGGTCTGCATATCTAGTTCCAGGATAGCCAGGGCTCCAGAGACTTTGTCTCAAAAAACAAAAACAGCGCATTGTTCCCCCATTGTTCCCCGCTTAGGCAAGTGTGTGTGTGTGTGTGTGTGTGTGTGTGTGTGAGAGAGAGAGAGAGAGAGAGAGAGAGAGAGAGAGAGAGAGAGAGATGGGGAGAGAAAGAGGACAGGATGTGTGTCCGCATGTGTGAGAGTGTGTTTGTGCACTTGTGTACACATACCTATAGAGGTCCAAGGCTGATGTCACAAATCCTCCCCCAACTCTTCCAGGATCTCCAGTTCAACACAGAGCTTACTGATACAGCTAACCTTGCTATCAAAGTTACTCCAGGAATCCCATCTCCACTTTTCAAGGCTGGAATTGCAGGTGGGTGCTCATGCTGGAATCTGAACTCATGCCTTCACGCTTGTGTAATGATCACTTTAACCACTGAGCCACCTCCCCAGCCCCAAGAACTACCATTCTTACAAATGGCATGGCAGATCTTTATAAGATTAAATGTGATTTTTTTATATGAGCAGCTGCCCTTTGTGCATTTATTCCAGGACAGCCATTGAGAAACCCAAATGTCATCCATCAGATTCACCAAAAGCAAGGAGATGGCTAAGCTCACAAGCTGTGTTGTATCCATACCATGGGATACTACTCACAATAAAGAGAAATGAACTCAGGGGCTGGGGATTTAGCTCAGTGGTAGAGCGCTTACCTAGGAAGCGCAAGGCCCTGGGTTTGGTCCCCAGCTCCGGAAAAAAAAGAACCAAAAAAAAAAAAAAAAGAGAGAGAGAGAGAGAAATGAACTCTTGATAAGCACAACTTTCAAGGGAATTACTTCTTTTTTTTTTTTCTTTTTTCTTTTTTTCGGAGCTGGGGACTGAACCCAGGGCTTTGCACTTGCTAGGCAAGCGCTCTACCACTGAGCTAAATCCCCAACCCCAAGGGAATTACTTCTAAAACAACCTATAGTCTTATTACCTACCCCACCATATTGTGTATGTGTATGTGAGAGTGAGTGTGTGTGTGCGCACATGTGTGAGTATGCATGTGAGAGTGTGTGAGTGTGTGTGTGTGTGTGTGTGTGTGTGTGTGTAACCTAGTGACAGATACCATGACCAAAAGCAGCTTGAGTGGGAAAAGGCTTTCTTTGGTTTACATGCCAGGTCAGAGATGATCACTGAGGGAAGTCTGGACAGAAACTCAAAGTAGGATAAGAGTTAGGAACCATTGAAAAGAGTTGCTTACTGGCTTGTTCTCCATGGCTTGCTCAGCTTGCTTCTTACAAAACCAAGGCTACCTCCAGGGGGGGGGGGGTGGCACCACCCACAGAGAGCTAGGTACTCTCACATCAATCATCAAATCAAGAAACTATCCCAGGGCTGGAGAGATGGCTCAGCAGTTAGAGCACTGACTGCTCTTCCAGAGGTCCTGAGTTCAATTCTCAGCAACCACACGGTGGCTCACAATCACCTGTAATGGGATCTGATGCCCTCTTCTGGTGTGTCTGAAGACAGCTGTAGTGTACTCATATATATAAAATAATAATTAAATCTAAAAAAGAAGAAGAAATTATCCTGCAGACAAGCCCAAAGGCCAATCTAATAGAGGTCATTCCTCAACTGAAGCCCCTCTTCCCAGGTAACTCCTGCTTGTGTCAAGCAGACAAAAGACAACCAGAACAGTGTGTGTGTGTGTGTGTGTGTGTGTGTGTGTGTGTGTGTGTGTACACGTATCTCCATCTACCCCATGGGCCCTGGGTTTGGAACTTAGTCTTGGCAACAATTCTTTAATCAAGTCAGCTTACCTGCCCAAGGGAATTACTTTGAATGAAAACACACACACACACACACACACACACACACACACACACACACACGTAGCTGGTCTTTGCTACTATTTGTGGGTTTTTATTTTTCCCACCCTTTATCCCCACCCCATTTCATCCCCTATCACTAGCTAGGAGAGAAAAAAGGAAGTAAGGGAGAGAGAGAGAGAGAGAGAGAGAGAGAGAGAGAGAGAGAGAGAGAGAGAGAGAATATCCCTGAATCTAATTTCATTCCTTTTCTTTCTTCTTTGACCATGACAACAAACTACACTAACCCTACCTACTATCTGGGCTCTAGAATTAATAGGCCCTCTGAAAAGTTCCCAGAATCCCAAACGTCACACAATTGCCGAAACTCTCTTCAGCTGGGAAAACTACACCTCTCGTAGAGCATAGACAGCTGCTATATAGACAGTCAGAAGCAGCCCTATATCCCTGCACCTGGGATTTAAAACAAAACACATTCTTATAATAGATCTGTGTTTTTAAAGAAACCAACACTCCAGAGTTCTCAAAACTTGTCACTATACACACTGTTTTAAGAGAGAAGGGCCTGTGCTTATGCCATTCATGGTGGTGTATGACTGTGCCCCCACACTTGGGTGATGCAGACAGGCAGATCAGGAGAAGGCAGAGCCCTGGGTTAACTAGGGCTACATAAGACTCTTATCTCCAAATAAAGGAATAACATTTTTGAATAATAAAAGGATAACCAGAACATATATGCATCCCAACATCTAGATGCAATAGAAAATGCACAATCCCACCTAAAATCTCCTCGAACCTCTAGATTTCAATCAGCTCTGGAAAAAGGCAGGGTGGGAACGCGAGTTTAAGAACACTGTGAAGTCTCTATTTTGCAGTGTCTTTCCCTGGTTTTTAACAAGCCCACACTGACTTCACAGAATGAAGTTAGTAGTGTTCCTTCACTTTGTATGTTTGTTTGGTTTTTCAGACAGGGTCTCTCTATGAAGCTCTGGCTGTCCTGGAACTCACTCTGTAGACCAGGCTGGACCTCAAACTCACAGAGTTCTACTTGCTTTTGGCTCCTGAGTGCCAGGACTAGAGGCGTCCACCATCACACCTCCCTGCTTTCGCCTCTATCCTTCTATCTCATGGACAAGGAAGGAACTGGTGTGAGGAAAGCCTGATAAAACTTACAGTGGCTCTGTCCTCCCTGGGCTTTTCTTGTAGAAAGGCTTGTTGTTGTATTGGATTTTGTTTTTTTACCTAGGGTTTCTTTGTGTAGCCTTGGCTGTCCTGGAACTCACTACATAGACTAGGCTGGCCTTGAACTCAGAGGTCTGCCTGCCTGTGCCTCGGGAGTGCTGGAGAGGCAGGTGCCACCACTTTTAAAGAAAAGGCTTTTAAATTCAGCTTCCATCTCATTGTTTGTAGGATATGTTAATTTTATTGTACGGCTTAATCTTAGTAGATAGTATGAGCTGAGAACATCTGGTATTTCTTCTGAGTTATGCAGCTTTTCAGAGTTTAATCTTTCACAGTAATTTCTAATGATGTTCTGAATTTCATTGGAGTCCATTGTCGTGACACCCTTTGACCTCTTAACTTTATTAATTATGTTTTTTCTTCTTGTTGGATTAGCTAAAATTTATCTTACTAGCTTTAAAAATACTCTTTGATTTTGTATAATGTCTTTAAAAAAAAAAGGTTTATTTTGTGAGTGCTCTATCTGCATTACACCTGCATGCCAGAAGAGGGCATCAGATCCCATTACAGATGGTTGTGAGCCACCATGCCGTTGTTAGGAACAGAACTCAGGACTCCTGCAAGAGCAGCCATCGCTCCAGTCCCCTGTATACTGTCTTTTTAATCAGAAATTCATTACTTTCTTCCATAATCTACATTATTTCTTGCTGTCTTCTATGTTTAGGTTTCTCTGCTTCTTTTTCTGAGAGCCTTGAGGGTGCATCATTAGATTAAAAAACAAAACAGGATTTCTCTGTGTAGCCCAGGCTATCCTTCAACTTGCTTCATAGAGCAGGCTGCCTCAAACTCAGAAATCTGCCTGCCTCTGCTGCCCTAATGCTAGGATTAGAGGTGTGTGCCACCATGCCCTGCAATATCTCTCAAATTTTTTAATATGAGGATTTATTACTATAAGCTTTCCTCTTAGAGCTGTAACCCTGAGATTCTGATGTTTTCATTTCATCTGTCTCTGTGAGTAGCACTGATTCGTACTAACAGTCTACTGTTAGAGAAAGAAATTAGGAAAAATATCCCACTCAAAACAACTCCACCCCGAAATTAAGTATTTAGGAATATATTTAAACTAAAGAGTGAAAGGCCTCTACAATGAAAACTTAAAGATACTGAAAAAGGAAATCACAGATTTAATTAAATAATGGGGAAACATTTCATAGTCCTGAATAGACAGAATTAATATTATGAAAAAATCTATATTGCAAAATTAAAGGAACAGAATGAATGTAATACCCATCAAAATTCCCATGTCATATTTCATGATTTGAAAAAATACAAGAAATCATATGGAAATAAGAAGACCACAAATAGAATGCCGTCCCAGGGAGTACAACACCCCTGGAGGCATCTCGATACCCAACCTCAAATTATACCAGAGCTGCAGTGACAAAGACAGTCTGGTCCGGGCAAGAAACAGACAGTAGAGCAACGGAATAGAATAGAGAACCTATAAATAAGACGGCAAAACGCCCTCACTTAATATCTGACAAACACTTGGTTTTAAAGAAAAAAGGAAGTTTAAAACTTCAGGAAAATGGACTCAGACTCAAGACTCAAGGTCAGGTCACAATCTTAGAAAGAAAAAGATCTACAAGTTCTCTCTCATATCCAGAGCCTGGCTGATGATAAATATATAAATGTAAGGGAATATACATTCACTAGGATATGAAAAAGGGGGGGGGAGGCTGAATATCAGGGGATGAGACTGAAGGCAGGTAACGGTCACAAGTTAGAAGAAGGTACAAAGATCACTGATTTTCTAGTTCCAATTCTATCATGGATTTTGCTTTGAGTGGTGGATGAGTGCATAAAATATATATGATACTCAAAGAGCGGTGGTGGCTCACACCTTTAATCCCAACACTTGGGAGGCAGAGGCAGGCAGACCTCTGTGAGTTCATCAACCTAGTCTAGAGTGAGTTCCAAGACAGACAGGGCTACAAAGAGAAACCCTGTCTCAAGAATCAAAAATCAATCAAATAAAATTAATGTGAATCTTCACAGCCTCTGTGCTGAATAATTTAGTCCATGGTGGTTTTGTTTATTTGCAAGTTTTTTCTTTTTTCTTTTTTTTTTTTTCCGGAGCTGGGGACCGAACTCAGGGCCTTGCGGTTGCTAGGCAAGTGCTCTACCACTGAGCTAAATCCCCAACCCGCAAGTTTTTTAAATAATAAAGTTCCTAAGATTAGAAAATACAATTAAGGGCTGGAGAGATGGCTCAGTGGTTAAGAGCACTGACTGCTCTGAGTTCAAATCCCAGCAACTATATGGTGGCTCACAACCATCTGTGATGGGATCTGATGCCCTCTTCTGGTGTGTCTGAAGACAGCGACAGTGTAGTTGAATAGAAAATACAATTAAATAAAAACACCATGAAGATGTGTGAGCTCCAGTTCTCTGAAGAAGTCACATTAATCCTGAGGTCTGCCCAGCTTTGGCAGACTAGAATTCTAGTCAGTTCTCCAGCATAGGGACTCATACCTATAAACCCAACACCCAGAAGACTAAGGCAGGAGGATTGCAATGAGTTCAGGATAAACATGGGGTAATGTGACTATAAAGTCAAACTTGACTGGAGTGAAACCATGCATTTAAAAAGAAAGGACAAAAATCACAGTTGTAAAAGTTTCAAATCCTATTTTTAATGATGGTTCTTAAACACTTTAACGTCCTTTTAGCCTATCATCCACCAGAGGTAGTGAAAAAGAAAGGATACGGGAGAAGTGGACCTGTTTAGAAGGGTTCTTTGGAGCAACTCCCGTCTGTGGTGTCTGGAAATCAGCATTCAGTTCACAGGTCGGCAGGCAGCAGCAGCTCCATCCACTGGCAAACACCTCATGGATACACAGCAGTCCAGTTCGGTAGAGTTGGGTGACTCGACCTAGCAGAGACAGCCAGGCCTCAGCCTCAGCTTGAGTCAGCAGGAGGGACCAGGAGGAACACCAGAAGTTCTTGGCTGTGCCTCTCTCAGGGCAGTGAAGATCAGTGAAGACCGGAGACCCACAAGCATGGCACAGCTAGCTGTACTAGCAAGCCAAGCTCTGTCTCCATCACTCCGTGGAGTCCTATGTATACCCTCCAAACACCACGTGTCCTCCACGTGCTGTACCTCAGCACAGGCATCCAATCAGCCTGAGTCCTCAGAGTTCAAATGGAACCCAAATACAGAATGTAAGGCGGACAATACGTGCAGTGCATGTTGTTAGCAAAGAATCCTTCATTATGTGTCCTTTCACGTGCTTGCTTTAGCAGAACATCCTCTCTCCTGTGTCTGCTTCAGTGAAACATTCCTTGACAAGTTTACCTAGTCTTTCACCTGTGTCCACTTTAGAAAAACACTCCTTCCCATGTTTACCCCAGCAAAACACCGTCCAACATACAACTGACTTGTTCTAAGTGGTCAGGAGCCTGCCTCGTGGTCTCAGTTGGTTGGGTGCCCTACAGCAGCACAGTATTAGTAACTTTTAGCACAGGAAATGACTCGACCTTTAACTCAGAGGGCAACCTCAAGCACACTACCTCAGTCTTAGGAAAATACTGACTGGAGGGTGTCTCTCCAACGGCATATTTACCAATTCCTTTAAAGATAGAACTTATTTGGTCTCATTAACTCTTCCAAAGAAGATACTCATTTCCACTTCCCACAGTAGGGAGTGGGGGTCTCAGAAGGCTGTGGGGAAGAGATCACAAGCAGCTCCATCTTTCCCTCTTCCTTTACAAAAGCACTTCGCTCAGGATTGGAAATATGACCAGAGTGCCACATCTCTGCTGTGACGAGACTCTGCTGTGGTGACCATGAACACTTGAGAGAAATGCAAAACTTTGCATGTGCACATTTCATCACGATTTCAACAAATCTTAAGGGCTGGAGAGATGGCTCAGCGGTTAAGAGCACTGACTGCGGGGTTGGGGATTTAGCTCAGTGGTAGAGCGCTTGCCTAGCAAGCGCAAGGCCCTGGGTTCGGTCCCCAGCTCCGAAAAAAAAAAAAAAAGAAAAAGAAAAAAGAAGAGCACTGACTGCTCTTCCAGAGGTCCTGAGTTCAAATCCCAGCAACCACATGGTGGTTCACACCCATCTGTAATGGGATCTGATGCCCCCTTCTGGTGTTTCTGAAGATAGCTACAGTGTACTTATATATAATAAATAAATCTTAAAACAACAACAACAACAACAACAAAGAGGGTTAAGCACCTGAAGGGAAAAGTTGTCACAGTACTAAATTTTGAGTTAACCAAAATTCCAATGTTCACCAAGCACGGAACTCCAGGAGTATGCCCCCTAGGAAGGAGATGAAGTACACACAGGAAACGGAAATGCGAACAATCACAGGCAAAGGTGGGCAAGCAGAAAATACAGAGAGGAAGGCTACTGGCTCAACAGACAGGCTTTCTTCTGGAACAATACCTTCAGTGGGGGTGGGACCAATTGTCTTAAGTGGAAGGACCGTACAACTTCCTTTTGTGGCCAATGGTCAGCAGTTGCTATGGGTAGCTAGGGAGATAGGGCATGCAGTGGGTGGACCAGGCAACCAATAAATATCTCTTGTGGTTTACTGGGGTAGGTGGGTGAAGAGGCAAGAATCTAGAAAATGAGTTGGCATTAACTTTGGTTCTGGGGGAGTTGTCATGGCTTAACTAAAATGGAGGCACTTTATAAAATGGTGACACAATGGCTAACAACAGACAACCATTTTCTCGTAATGTGGTACAGCTGCTAAGGATTTAAAGATTCTTTGTGGAATGAAGGGAATCCTGCAATTCTGGAGGTTGCTGGCCACAGGGGATGGGTAAGCAAAGAGGCAAGGATGGAACGGTTCAACCTGTCTTATTAAAAAAAAAGTCACAGGACTTTATAAGGAGTTGTCATCACTAGACATCATTTTCTTGCAAAAATTTAAAAATATCACCCACTGATTCTTTCGGACAGCTCTGATAATCAAAGGCAACAATAAAACATGGTAGCTATGGCCATTCCATTTTGTAAAGCATTTTGGTTGAACAACAAGAGTTCCTGAAACCTAAAAAAATGTGGTTCTCACAACCAAAGTAACTTGTTTTTATAGATTCTTGCTCTCCACGTCCTTATCGATCCCCCCAATAATGGTGATTTTTATCAACCTTCTGACATTTTAAACTCACCTTATTCCCCAGCTACAACTAGCCAACCACTTTCCTACCCTGCAACTCCTGCTGTGGTTCTTGGACCCCAGACGGCATCTACGGAGGTCTTTTCCCCCCGAGTAAAGCCAGTGGTCGGTCTCTTATCCGTCTTCTCACTGATCTTCCAACGCCCAGGATCAGAGGGCAAAAGACCAGATGCTCCAGAGGCAGCCGAGCGCTTGGGCTTTCATCCTGCGGTCCCTTTAAGAACAGAACCCTCTCCGGACCCGCAGACCTAACCGACCCCAGTTTTAACCGAAACCTAACCTGGACTTCCCCCTCTTGACTCAAATAAGACTAACTTTGGATTTTCCCTCCCCTCTCGACCAATCAGATTCTGTTACCAGGCAGACTTTCACTGCCTTCGTCTTGGAGGCAGCAACGGCCAATCACAGAGCAGGTCGTGCGTGTATCCAGGCAGATCGCGGCTGGCACAACCATTCAGAAAAAGGAAAAATAAAAGCAACGCACGAGCCCGCCGGCCCGGCACCGTGGGGCTGGGCTGGATCTGCGGTAGCCACGGGGTAGTTTCTCTTTCTCTCTTACCTATCTAATGTCCGTGCTGGAAGGCGACGGTTCCGAGGTAGGAGGGGCAACAGGACTCGGGAGCCAGCAGGACCAACTCCATGCCCCTGCGCACGTGCCCGAATCTGGGACCCTGTTCCCCGCAGGGTTTCCTGCGCCCAGTCCCCGGAGTTCGGAGACCGAGCCCCGGCGGGCCAGCACCTGGGGATGGGGTGGAGGGGCCCGAGGGGAGTGGGGACGCCTCGGGGTGGGATGTCGTGGGATGACGTAGGGTCCGCGCCACGGCGAGGGGGGCAGCGGGGGAAGCCGTGGCGAGACTCAGTAATGAGAACTTGGGCCCAGTTTTTTTCAAACCTGGAAAGGCCGAGTATGTTTGTATCCCTTCCGACCTTCCAGGCAAAATCAATGGCGAGGAGTCTCTTAGAGGATCAGAGAACTTTGGCTTGTCGTTATAGGTGTTTTGTTTTTTTTTTTTTTTGGGGGGGGGTGGGGGCGGTGTTGCAGCACTGGGAGAAATTGTAAGATTTCTTTTAACATGGATTTCTCCACCCCATCCTTTCCCATAACAGTTTTCTAGATTTGGGAGACTTCAAAAGGTGGGACATACAGAATGGAGATGTCAGAGGTCTCTTTGGGTATACAAGGACCTGATAAAGTAACGGAATAATTCTAATTTTAGAGAAGGCAAGTGGTGAGGAAAACCACTGGGGGAAGCTTTGCTTCTGTTTGTATTTCTGGGTAGAGACAGGACGACTGCCTTGAGGTCTCTAGGAGAAAGGAAGCTTGGTGGGAGTTAAACCCTCATATCTATCCTTCTCTCTCAGCGGTAGTCCTCATGCTGGGATGGCAGAAGATAACCCTGATGCTAAGAGCCCCAAGACTGGGGCAAGGCCCCAAGGTGGTGCTGAGGCTGGGGAACCTACCACCCTTCTCCAGAGGCTCCGAGGTACCATTTCGTAAGTAATTGTCTCTCCAAACCCTGTTCTGACCCAGCTGCAGATCCTGTTACCCTTCACTCCTCCCTCACTCCTCCCTCAGGCAAGTGTTTCAGAGCAGGCTGAGCTCTGTGGTGGTAGCTGTTTGGTCCTTTTCCTGACTCTAGCAGTCAGACAAAGGGATGGGAAAACCTTGTGACCTCCAGCTTTCTCTTCTTCTTCACAGCAAGGCCGTGCAGAACAAAGTAGAGGGGATTCTGGTAAGCATGTTGGGGAGGGATACGGGTGGTGTTATGGGAGAGAATAAAGGTTCATGGGGGAGAGGCGGTACTGTCCACGTGTGTGCATCATGCTTTCTCCATCTGTGACCTATGTGGAAGGCGATGAAATCAGACCCAGTCCCCTCCCCTCTCTCCCTTTCTCTCTGTGGCAAGCCCCTAAGGTTGCCAGCACAGTGAGCACCCAACCTCAAGTCATTTCTTAGGTCCCTTTTCATTCTGACGAGCTGACATAGAGTCAGCTGGTATGGGCAAGATCGGAAGAGCATTCACTGGGCCCACTTGTGGCTTCATTTCTCCTACCTCTGTTCCCCTGTGCCTCAGCAAGAAGTACAGAAGTTCTCAGACAACGACAAGCTGTACCTCTACCTGCAGCTTCCTTCAGGGCCCAGCACTGGAGATAAGAGGTACTTTGGTGGTGGTGTTTTACTGCTCACAAGCTCTGATTTTGAGTCTCACTGTAATGAGTCAAAAAGCAGGAGGTGGGGAGTCTGGAGGGATGGCTCGGGGTAAGCACTCTAATACCCACATGGTGGCTTACAACCATCCGTAAGTCCAGGTTTAGGAAATCAGACTTCACTCTCTGATCTCGATGGACTCCAAGTGCACATGTTGGGCACATGCACATATGCAGGCATAACACTCATACGCAAATAGTTATCTTATTTTTAAATATTTATTTATTATGTATACAACATACAACTTTCTGCCTGCATGTATGCCTGCAGGCCAGAAGAGGGCATCAGATCTCAATACGGATGGTTGTGAGCTACCATGTGGTTGCTGGGAATTGAACTCAGGACCTCTGGAAGAGCAGTCAGTGCTCTTAACCTCTGAGCCATCTCTCCAGCCTGATATCTTATTTTTACAAGTTAAAAAAGAAGTAGGAGTTACATAGCTCATGTCCTTTATCAAGAAGTGAGGCCCTTGGCTTGACTTAGCAGGGAAAGGTGGATCTGGGACAAACTGATTTGGTCTGGCATCATGGACATAACGTTTGTCCCCTTTGCTTGTCTGACAGCTCGGAGCCGAGTATACTGAGCAATGAGGAGTACATGTACGCCTACAGGTGGATCCGCAACCACCTGGAAGAGCACATGGACACCTGTCTGCCAAAGCAGAGCGTCTATGATGCCTATCGGTGTGTGAAGAAGGTGGTGCCTTGCTACAGTGACCCCTGAATCCACAGTAGCCTTCTCTGAATGTCTTGTCGCTCTCCCTTCTGCCCACTCAGAAAGTACTGCGAGAGCCTTGCCTGTTGCCGCCCACTCAGCACAGCGAACTTTGGTAAAATCATCAGAGAGATCTTCCCTGACATCAAGGCCCGGAGACTTGGTGGTCGGGGCCAGTCCAAGTATCCTTGACCGAGAGATTAGGAATGGACCTGGGGAGGAAAGGTACCATAGAGAAACAGCCTGACTTGCCTTTGAGGCTTAAATTTTGGCTGCTCCTTAACTTGGATTAGATATTGCTACAGTGGCATACGAAGGAAGACCTTGGTATCTATGCCGCCATTGCCTGGGCTTGACTTGAAGGGATCTGAGAGTGTAAGTAATGACCTTGCAATGATACTTCTCTATCCCAGGTAACAGACAGAGCCTTTAGGACTTGCTTTAATGGTTGAGAAAAATCAGTCATTCATACATTGCTTCTGAGGGACTTTCTGCCTCCCCTGTGGGGGGAACATGGGAGGAAGAGAATTTGAGTTTCTGAGTCTACTCAGAATTTGAGTTACTGCAGACTACTTCTGTCGTTGGTCTGGTCTCTGCTATAGTCAGCAGTGAAGTCCAGAGGTTAAGTTCCTTAGTTCATAATCTGACTGAGCATGTCTCTCCCCAATCCAGCCAGAAATGGGCCCAGAGGTGAGCCCAGCGCCGAGGGATGAGCTGGTGGAAGCGGCCTGCGCCCTGACTTGTGACTGGGCGGAGCGGATCTTGAAGCGGTCCTTCAGTTCCATCGTTCAGGTGGCCCGGTACCTCCTGCAGCAGCACCTCATCTCAGCCCGGTCGGCACATGCTCACGTTCTCAAGGCAGGGGGGCTTGCCGGTGCGTGCTCCTGCTCGCGTCACATCTGCAGCCGCCTTTGGTTTTGTGTTTTACTTTTGGAGGGGTGCACAGGGTTTCCCTGTGTTGCTCAGGATGGACTCCAACTCCTGGGTTCAAGCAGTTCTCCCACCTGAGCCTCCCAACACCGAATGCTGGTTCCAGCTCCACTCTCCAGGCTTCTAGAATACATGGGCAGACACACCTTGGATGCCCTTTCTCCTTGGTGATCCTTTCTGTGTGGGTGGGCCATCCACTCCTGTTACTCCTCAGGATCCTCTCTGGGACCCAAGACTAGGATGGCAGGCCAGTTCACCAGGGATTTCCCTGTTGTCCCCTCCCTCCCCAGTACTGGGACTGATTATAGGGGAGCACACCACCACGCCTGTTTCTTATGTCGGTACTGGACATAGAACTCAAGTCACGCTTACGTCACAAGCACGTGACCAACTGAACTCAGCCCATCCATCCCCTGGTGAAGCAGTCCCCGCTGGTCTAACTGGCAGTTAGGCAGTCAGAGTCACTTCACTCTCCATTCCCTGGTTCCCTCCTCACCCTTAGTTTCTTATCATTTCTGGTCCCTCTGCAGAAGAGGAAGAAAGAGGCCCTCGAGAACGGTCATCATGTAAGTCCAAGAATGGTGTAGAGAACCTGGAAGGTGGAGGACCTAAGAAACCAGAGAGACCAGCGCAGGTAAGGCAGCTGGTGCCGCTGGCTTTGTGCTGAGGGCTTCAGGTCTTAGTGGACCCTTCTACATCTTCACTTCTCCTTTTCTTCTGGTGCTCAGTCTTTTATTATTTTTTTTCAGTCTTTTATTTTATTAGTTAGATTTATTTTGTGTGGATGAATGTTTTGCCTGTATGCATGTACCTGTACCATGTATACCTGGTGTCCAAGGGGAGAAGAGGACTTTAGATCCCCTGGTACTAGAGTTACTATTGTGAGCTGACCTCTGCAGGAACAACAAATTCTAACCCAAGCCATCTCTCCAGCCTCTGAACTTACAGTCTTTATAACTTACTATAGCTCTGTTTGCATTTTAGCCTCCTAAAGAGCTAGAAGCCCGAGCTGGGACTGACTCTCCAGGGCGTTCAGAACGGAAGAAGAGTGTAATTGACAGCTCAGTTCCAGCAGCCAGTAAGCCACAAGTTAATGCCCTTGTGGCTCGACTGCCTGTGCTCCTTCCAAGAGCACCACGATCACTTATCACACCCATTTCAGGCACTCTGAAAGTAGCCACGCTGCCTCTGCCGACCAGGGTTGGAGGACCCCAGGCTGCTGTACCCATCATTAACATGATCTTACCACCTGTTCCTACTCTGTCAGGGCCTGGGCCTGGGCCTGGCCTTGGGCCTAGGTTTGGGCCAGGGCCTGGGTCAGGGTCAGGGCCTGGGCTTGGGGCTGGGCCTGGGCCTGGACCAGGACCTGGGCTTGGAGCGGGGCCTGGGCTTGGGCCTGGGCTTGGGGCTGGGGTCGGGCCAGGGCCTGGGCTTGGAGCTGGGCCTGGGCCAAGGCCTGGGCTTAGGGCTGGGGTCGGGCCTGGGCCTGGGCTTGGGGCTGGGCTAGGGCTTGGGCCTGGGCGAGTTCCACCTAGAGCACCCATTCTGCCTCGAGGTACAGAGAGCAGGGAGGTAGGCATAAGTGGTGACCCAAGACCGCATGACAAGGGTGTTAAAAGGACAGCTGAAGTGCCTCTGAGTGAAGCCAGTGGGCAGGACCCACCAGTTAAAGAAATGAAGCACGAAACAGAGGATACAGTAAGTGAAGCGAAAAGGAAGCGGGGACGTCCTCGAAAAAAAACAGGGGGGAGTGGGGAGAGAAACGCCACTCCTGAGAAGTCTGCGGCTGCTGTGAACTCCCCCCGATCCCCAAGGTTACTCTGGGAAACATGGGGCTCAAAACGAGAAAACAACTTAGTTGGGAGACCAGAAAGACCAGGGGCAGTGGGTGAAGCTCAGCGGGAAACAGTGCTTGCTCAAGGTCAGGAAGATGGTGCTGTTTCCAAAGGAGAAAAGAGCTTGAGTTCCCAGGAAGCCAAAGAAGCAGAAGATAAAATTCCTCCTGTCACCTCAAAAGTGAGTGTTATCAAGGGCAGAATTCAAAAGGAGGCTCTTCAGTTGGTAAAGGGAGAGGCTGATGCTGCAACACAGGGCAACAAAGGGTTAAAGGGCCGTGTACTTCAAAGTTCCCTAACCCATGAGCATAAAGACCCCAAAGCAACACCCCCATGATAGACAGGTCTGTCAGGGAAGCGTGGCCATGTTCATGTGAGCTCTGCCTGCCTGCCTGGTAGAGGCCCTTCACTGCGCCCGCCTCTCATCCAGCTAGTCTTTCCCCAGGGAGCCCACTGGCCTGGCTTGCTTCGTGCCTCGTGGCTGCTTCAGGCCTTTCTAGCTCTGTACTGTGGCTTTAATACAAACAGTAAATCTGTAATGACTTCCCACCTATATCCCTATGCTCTCCTGGGGGGATGGGGTAAGTATGAATGTAGCTTAGGGATATTCTGGCTTCTAATCATAGGGAACTTAAAACTCACTAAAGATAAAAGCAGTTTATCAGCTGATGATGTTGCAGAGTCCAGAGGCAGTCCTGGCTCCAGGTGAGGCTTGATCTGATTGCATACTCTGTTCTTCTGCTTCACATAATGTAAAATCACCCTTAGTTTGGACCACTTCACAGCTGCCAACACTCCTAGGCTTCCGTTTGACCATTGTATCTAAGCAGAAAGAAAAGGTATCATTGTGCCAGAAATCCTAGCAAAAGCCCAAAGATTTACCATGTTTAACCAGCCTAGGTCAGGTCCACTCTTGACCGACTAGTGTGGCCAGGAAGATGTTTATGCAGTGTGTCTCTAGACATGGACCACCTTTAGGAAAAGGGTGCAGTCAGCCTTCTCACAATCCCAGGTTCCCCAGATGGAGACTTGGGTGGAGGACGGAGGAGGTGCTGGGGAGCAGCGACCAACTACTCGGTGTGCGTTAGCTTGCTGAGCTGGGGTGAGCTGGACTTCTGCCTTTCCCCTGAACCTTGCCTCTCCCTCAGTACAGCTGTAACTTCTTATCTCACTGTGGTCTGGGAAGGACAGAGAAGGAAGCCATTCTCTTTAGTCTCTTAATTCTTACAGGACCTCTGTCTCCTAGAACAAGCTCCTTTTAGGGTCTGAATCTTATTTTCTCTGAAGCCCTGTTTCCTACCTCCCAATCTAGTGCCACCTTCTCAGAGGACATGATCACCCCACCCTACCCCATCATTTCCTTACATTCATTCTACATCCATCAGATGTCATGCTCTTGTCATACGTGTGTCAGGACCTAGCCAGGACTGTGGGTTAGGCTGGACTAGCAGAGGAGGTGACGCTGATGCTGCAAGTCAGGGAGCACCAACAGGAAGGATGCAGATGCCCCAGAAGTATCCTTGGGAACAGCAGAAACCAGCCTATGTCATTCGAGGACCTACCCTGTCCTCCCCACAGGATGGATAGCTTCGTGTCAGGGAGTCTTGGTTTTAGTCCCAAGAAATAGATTTTCTTTCAGGGAGATATCACCCATTTGTCCATTTATTTCCATGAGAGCAGATTTTTTAAAAAATATTTGATATCTATAAAGAAGTATGTACTATAAATTATGAAATGCAATGCGTACCTATGACCCATCATCCAATTTATACATTAAAAATACTATTAGATTTTTGTCCCCTTGCCCAGCCTCTTCCTAGAGGTAGCCACTGTCTTTAATTTTATGCTCATTAATCACTTGTTTATATATATTGGCCATGTGTGTATATATTCTTTAAGAATGTATTATTTTGTATTGCTTGTACTTTTAGCTTTACAAAAATGTTGTACTCTGTTCCTTGAGGTTTGCTTTTTTGCACTTAACCATTGTTTGTAAGACTCCTCTACGTTGTGATTGCTATAACTTGTTCATTTCCATCTGTATAATACTCCACCAAGCATACAAAACAACTTAGGTAGCCACTCACCTGCTGAATAACATTTGGGCTGTTTGCAGGTTTCTGTTCTTATACACAATGCTGCTATGAACATTCTTGTATATGAGTGCCTTTGTTTTTAGTAAGATTTCTAAAGAGGTTTCTAAGATGGTCCTGAATGGTCCTTTTGGTCTGCGTACCTCTGAGCGGGGGACTGTTGCCTCTTGTCTTACTTTATGGAAGAGTTTACATCACATAGAAATGAACTGTTCTTGAATGTTTGATAAAAACTCACCTATAAAGCCATCCGAGCCTTATGTTTCTTTGTGGGCATAATGTTTCTTAATTTTGTTTTGTTTTGTTCTGAAGCTAAGGTCTACCAGGCTCTACTGTCCTGGAACTCGATATGTAGACCAGGCTGCCTCTGCCTCCCAAGTGGTGGGATTAAAGGTGTGCACCACTGTGTTCTTTGTAGGCATAGTTTTAAATACTGGTTCAAGTTATTTAATAACTGTATATACTACTTGGGCCCCTGAGTCGTTTTCCCAGTTGAGTGTGCATTCATGTCTTTTTTCTTTCCTTTTTTTAAAGATGGAATCTCACTGAATATCCCTGATTGGTCTGGATCTCACTGTGTAGACCAGGCTGGCCTCTCTGCCTCCAGAGCACTGAGATTGCAGGCGTGTGCCATCCCCGCTCGGCTCCTTATTCTTCCAAACACAAAGTTCACGTGTTCTCTTTATTTTTTCATTGCTGCTGCTTACTGTGTCATCCTTTCCCCCTTGAGTCAACCCTACAAAAAGTTCAGTTATAAACCTGCAGGTACGACTCCTGTGGGCTTTGCTGAGCCTCTCGTTTATTTCCGTATCATGAAGTATCCATTTTGTTCCCTACTTTCCTAAGGCTTGATCTTATGTTCCACAGAGTTAGTATCTTCTTTTTTTTTTAAAGGTGAGTTTGGTTTTTGTATCCCAGGCTCAACATCACTGGGTAGCTGAAGATCTCTCTGAACTTTCGGTCGCCTGCCTCTACCTTCCAGGTGCCAGGATGACATGCCCACCCTGCCCCACTTGTGCAGTCCTGGGACTGCATCCCCGGGATTCATGCATGCTGGGCAAACCACCAATCAGCTGCACACTCTGTCCCTTTATGTGTGCTTACTTTATCTAATGTGCATTGGTGTGAGGGTGTCAGATGCCCTGAAGTGGAGTTACAGTTGTGAACTGCCACATTGGTGCTGGGAATTGAACACCTGAGTCCTCTGGGAGGGCAGCCAGTTGTCTCAACCACTGAGCCATCTCTTCAGCCCACCCTGTCCCTTTTATAACTTAGACAGTTGGCTACATCTTCAGGATGTCATTTTGCTTGGATTTGCCTTGGTTTCTGTGTTGGTTAGGTGCCACTAACCAGCCACTAACTTGTGATCCTCCTGCCTCAGCTTTAGAAGTGCTGGGACTGTAGGTATATGTCACATACCAACTATTTTAAAACTCCACTTTTCCACAACCCATGAGGTTTTCTATGCCATATAATACTTTCATTATTTAATTTTTAAAACATTCAAATTACTCATGAATTTGTATATATACATGTGTGCACATACATGTAGAGAGCTGAGCTTGATATTAGACCTCTTCCTCAATGGCTCTCACCCTACATATCAAGAGTCTCTGGTTGAATGCAGAGTCCCATGTTTTGAGCTAGTCTGGGCATCCCTGGTCCTGCCTCATATGCTGGGATTATAGGTTGGCCTTCATGCCCACTGAACTTTGGAAACTCCAGTCCTCACACACAAGCACTTTTTGCCATCTCCAAAGCTCCCTTTATAACTTGTTTGCTTGTGTATGTGGTAGGGGTAATCAAACCTAGAACTTTATGAAAGCTCTACCACTAGCTATAACCCTAGGACTTTATGAGTTATTTAAAAAGTTTTATAAATTAACAAGTGCCCAGAAATTTACATTTATCCTTTTTGAAGCAGATTTTTAACTATCGTTAATGTTCAAATAATATGTCTCTGAAGCAGGATATGGTCCTTCATGCCTGTAATTCCAGCACTTGAGAGGCTGAAGCAGGAGATTACAAAGTTGAGGACAGCCTGGGCTATATATAGTAAGTCCAGGCTAGCCTGGGCTGCAAGTGTGAGACCATTTCAGAGAACAAACATAGCCAGGTATGGGTACAGGCCTACATTGCCACCCTTGGGAAGTAAGGCAGGAAGATCAGAAGGGCCAGCTTCAGCTGCATAGTGAATTTTAGGCCAGCCAGAGTTATGTGAGACCCTGTCACAATAACACACAAGGCAAGGGGTGGAGGTGGGGGAGGGGGAGGGCACAGGGGACAGAGATCCTTCAGCAGTAAGTTCAGTTCCCACCACCCACATCACTAGCTCACAACTACCTAAATTCCAGCTCCAGGGGATCCAATGCCTATTTATGTATTTGTGCACGTCTGTGTGTGTGCACAGACACACTCACAAAATTTAAAACAAGTTTTAAGAGATGGAATAATCTGAAATATAATTTTTTAAAACACAACCTTTTCTTCATTCAAAAACCTATAAATGCACAAAGTGTTTTTGGTATAAATTCTTTGACTTTTTTTGGAATTTTAATGTTTTCCGAATTAACTTTAATATCTAATCTGTCATGGTCTATGATTCCTCCTGTCTGTGGTAGCTCATCTGCTCTGATACTTTGTACTTTTTAAGAATTTTGAATGCATATCTTGTCAATCTACAAATGTCCTTAGGGCTTAAATTTGAGATATTTCCCTATTGGCTTCTGCCAGGAGCCAGCACATACATCCAGCCTAGAGACAAGCTGGCCCTTTGGAGAGCCCAGAGTTAGTGGGTGGTGACTTGGTTGTACAGAGTGCCCACCACATGGGAGGCACAGGTTCAAGCAAGGGGAAGTCTATAACCAGGCGTCCCAGTCTTCAGGGAGGCCTACGGTTCTCACTGTTCCGCACACTGATTTGGATGTCGTCCCCAGGGAACCTAGCTCTCCTACATGTTGCTCACCTTTTATGTGGCTTTCAGCATACTGTCATCTATTTTCTCCTTGAATGATCCTCCCTTTTTTATTTTTTAAGATTTATTTATTTATTATATAGAAGTACACTGTAGCTGTCTTCAGACACCAGAAGAGGGCATCAGATCTCATTACAGATGGTTATGAGCCACCATGTGGTTTCTGGGATTTGAACTCAGGACCTCTGGGAGAGCAGTCAGTGCTCTTAACCACTGAGCCATCTCTTCAGCCCCCACTCCTTCCTTTCTAATGAACTCAGCAACATGCTAACAATTATATGATAGCTGTCACTGATCCAGAATCTAGCTGTCTTTTGGTGAGAAAACTCTTGGTCTTAGCTACGCTGTCAGACGTTATGTCCATGAATATGATTCTGGTGTTTCCCTTTGTTTCTTGAAGTGCTAGGCACTTACAAAGCTGGTTCACTTAGGCTCTGTCTTCAGACATTCTAATCGGGAAGACCAACAGGTAAATCAATATGTTGGCAGCAGAGTATCAGTTTTCTGTGTACTAAACCCAGAGCCACGGAAGTCCTAGGAGCAGCATGCAGACCAGACAGGGATCAGAGATGACTTCCTAGAAGAGGTAAGCAGGAGGCAGTAGGATGATTCTAACTCACAAAGCAAGGACAGAGTTAGGAGAAACCAAGCTCCTAACTGTAGACATAGGGACATCAGTACTCTGGGAAGGAAGCACGAGCTAATGAAGCCTTTAAGGTGCAAGCAAGGACTGCGTTCCAGGAGAAGCAAGCTGTGGGTTGGTGGCATGGAAGTACAGCGTGGCGAGACCATAAGAGGGACAAACTAAAGTCGTCAGAGTTAGTGGCAAGTGCCTTTGCCTACTGAACCATCTTACTAGCCTGATTTGCATGCGTTTAAAATAGCTTTGTCTATCCTATTTTCAAATGTATCTTGGGGCTGGAGAGTGGCTGTCAAAGTGTCAGCCACTGACAAAGTGCACAATCATGAAAGCCTGCGTTTAGATCCCCAGCATCTACTTAAAAGCCAGGCAGTGTAACATACCTCCAGTCTCACTGCTGGGGGAGTAGGGCAGAGGCAGGAGGACCCCTCACTGGCTAGTCAGCCTAACTAACGATGAGCGCCCAGTTCAATTAGATTACCATTGCAAGAAATAAGATGGGAAGCAATCACGGAAGACGCCCAAAGCGTGCTTCTGACCTTCCTTCATGTGCACACACCTGTACAAACACCTACGTGTGAACAAGAATATACCATGCACAAAAACACGTGACATAAAACAAGCGGTCCTTCGATGTTTGAGCAATCTTCAGTTTATTACAGGAAAGACTACACTAGCCCCTCTGTTATCTCCACTTCTCCTTTACAACTGCAGACTTCCAGTTCCCACTCCAGCACTTCCTTTAGGGGCTTTTCTCACTTTAACCTTCTTTCTGTGAAACCAAGACCAAGCTGGCGTGTCTAGTCCATGGTTTCAAATGGTTCTACTATTTTTGTGGCTAATTATATAGAAATTAAGGCAAATTCATACTAAACTATATTAGGATGTTTGTAATGTATTAATTGCATTGATTCCATGTATGTGTCTTTAGTGGCCTTTGTGTATGTGTGATGAGGGTAGAACCCAGGGTGTGTGCAGGCTAGACACATACTCTACCAATCAGCCTCATCCTCAGCCCTTGTCTCAGTACTTGGTTTCTGACTGTGTGTGTGTGTGTGTGTGTGCGCGCTCACAAGTCGTGCTGGGTGTGTTCCTAATTCCTCTGCATCTGATTTTTTTATTTGTTGGTAGTTCCATACATTGATATAATTAGTTTTAGTCATTGTCACACACTCATTTCTGCCTCTTCCTCATCACTCTCTGTGGGGCCTTTCTCAGTAAGTCTCCTCCTGCTCCATGTCGTCGGTCTCTGTGGCCACTGAGTTTAACTAGGGTGTCTGAGCAGGTGGGAAATCATTTACTGGCTCTGAGACGAGGTCTTTCTGTGAACCTGGAGCTCACCAATTCAGTTGGATGGGCTGGAGAGCAAGCCTCGGCATCCACCTCCCCAGCACTGGGGTTCCAGGTGTGTGCCATCCCGGACGTCCTGGGGAGTGAAGCCAGTGCTTTGCTTGTGAGCGTCTGACTGAGCTCAGGTTTCTCATATAGTTCCTCTGCAGCCTACTTCACCTGGAACATGCTGAATCCCCTGTGAGATAACGCTAAGCATTTTAAATAAACAGATGAGTAAACAATTTTCCCTTTTTCCTTTTCTGTTTTTAAGATCTCACTGTGTAGCTCTAACATGGGAGCTCCTTATGTAGACCAGGCTAGCCTCAAATTCACAGAGATCTGCCTGCCTCTGCCTCCAGAGTGTCGAGACTAAAGGTATGCACCACTACACTCAACCACAGTGTTTTTTTAATTGTATTTTACTTGTGTGTTTGTACCTGCAAACCATAGTGCTTGAGAACAGGTCAGAGGACAACCTGGGGACATCAGTTCTCTCCTTTCACAGTGTGGGTCCCAAGAATCAAACTCCCATCATCAAGCTCGGTGTCCGAGTGCTTCTGCCCACTGGACCATCTTACTGACTATATGGCATCTCTTACCGTTTTTTAAAACAATGTTTTTATTATCCTTTGAGAACTTCGTACAATATATTATCATGTTTGCCCTCCCCAACTCCTCTCACATCCTCCCTCACCTCGCTCCCCATGCAACTTCATGTTCCTTCTCTCTTAAATAAAAAAAACACATGGAGTCCAATTTGTTTTGGCTGACTACTCCTAAGAATGGGGTCTGCTCAGGAGTGAAGTTGGATAAACGTCACTTCCTTGAAAAAACTGATTCTTCCTCTTCCAACGACTGTCATTTGGGAAGAGCTTCTTGGTTAAGAGTGCGTGAGCCTTTGGGCCCACCTCCCACCTCCACCCTGGGATTGCCTTTGGCTTTAGCAGGTCTCATGCATGCTGTTGCTATCTCTCTTGAGTTTATTTGTGCATCTGCTCTGGAAAACACTGGTCCCTAAAAGTCATTTACTACTCTGTCTCCTAAAAAACTTTCTGCCCTGTCTTCTGCAGAGCCCTGAGTGAGGGAAGAGATCCAATAGAAACATTCCATTTAGGGCTGAGCAGCAGCATCTCTTAAGAGTGGAGGACAGGGGGTTGGGGATTTAGCTCAGTGGTAGAGCGCTTGCCTAGCAAGCGCAAGGCCCTGGGTTCGGTCCCCAGCTCCGAAAAAAAGAAAAGAAAAAAAAAAAAAAGAGTGGAGGACAGGGCTGGGAGTACAGCTTATGGTGGAGCATCTGTGTGGCATGCATAAGCCTTAGGTTTCCGCCCCAATACCATAAAAAAGGTAAAGCGAAAGCTGTCCACCATGTAAATCAGTATAGAAGTTCCTCAGAAAATACTAATACTACCAAGTGAGTCTCAAAATGACTGACTGATCGATAGACAAAGTACCACATATGGCAGTTCAGTCTTTGATTCTAGCTCTTGGGAGGGAGTGGCAGGCAGGTTTCTACGGTTTGAGGCCAGCCTGGTCTGTATAGTCAGTGTGGCCAGACTGGCAGACCCGGTTTCAAACACGTGCACACAGTGCTCACTGAGTAAAGGCGAGAGACTTGTTTACTGGAAGGAGGATGAATGCCAGTCTGTTTTATCACTTGCCAAGTGTGTGTGTGTGTGTGTGTGTGTCCACGAATCCATGGATGCAAGAAAAGGGTGTCAGATTTTCCTTGGAGCTCAAGTTACAGGTGGCCACCTGACGTCAGTGCTAGGAACCAAATGCTTGTCCTCTACAAAGACAGCAAGCATTTTGCCAATGAGCTGTCTCTCCTTACCATGATTATGATTATTTTTTTATACAC
Organism: Rattus norvegicus; assembly: GCF_021556685.1. Taxonomy (NCBI): domain Eukaryota; kingdom Metazoa; phylum Chordata; class Mammalia; order Rodentia; family Muridae; genus Rattus; species Rattus norvegicus. The sequence continues at coordinate 184,606,648 of NC_141535.1, forward strand.
ATAGATGTTGTGCCTATTTGTATGGCTGTGCACAGTGTGCATGTCTGTTGCCTGCAGGGACCAGAAGGCATTGAATTGCCTGGAACTAGAGTTCTAATGACCCGTGAACTGCAATGTGGGTGCTGGGAATTGCACCCAGGTCCTTTGAAGAGTAGCCTGCACTCTTTTTTTTTTTTTTTTTGGTTCTTTTTTTCGGAGCTGGGGACCGAACCCAGGGCCTTGCGCTTCCTAGGCAAGCGCTCTGCCACTGAGCCAAATCCCCAACCCCTAGCCTGCACTCTTAACTGCTGAACCATCTCTCTGGGTCCACCATATGATTTTGAACATTTATTCAGTCTAGGATTTTCAAAGCTTTATATTGCAACCCATTACTGCATTGTGAAATCAGTTTAGTAAAACATTGTTTCTAAAAGGGAAATAAAATAAGCCCAAAACTATGAGAGTGTTGCACACAGAGTTAGGTATTAGTTCATGAAACTTTTATTTCAGATTAGATGTGCTCATATGTTTTCATGGTATAAAGTGTATTGGCTGTTATGAAGATATTTTAAATGTCTGAATGTTTTGCCTGCATGAATTTATGTACACCATGTGTACACAGTGCCTGAAGAGGCCAGAAGAGGGCATCAGATCCCCTGCCCTAGAGTCATAGGTGCTACTGTGTGGATATTGGAATTGAACCTGTGTCCTTCACAAGAGCATTGAGTGCTCTCAACCACTGAACCATCTCTCCAGTTCCAAAATCCGCAGTTAAAAAGCCAGGTGTGGTGGTATTGCTTACAACCTGGACACTGAGGAGGATCCCTGGGGCGTGCCGGCCAGCCAGCACAGCCTATTTAGTGAGTGCCAGGCCAGTGAGAGATGCTGTCTCAAAACAAAAAAACAAAACAAAACAAAACACACACACACATACATACATACACACACACACACACACACACAACAACAACAACAACAACAACAACAAAAAGCAAAAAAAAAACAAAAAAACAAAACAACAATAGCAAAACCCAGAGAGGATGGCACCTGAGGGAACAACACCAAAGCCTGTCCTCTGGTCTCCACAAGCACATGTGTGTGCACACCAGCAAACACATGCACTGGTGCACACACAATAAGAGGTTTAGTAGTGAGGAGCTAGAGAATAGTACAAATATTATGCTTCGGTGCTGGATATACTTGTCATGGTTGAGTTATTTGGAAATTAGATTGGAATATAATTGCCTATGCTTTAATGGTTTTATGATCTGACCCTTAGGGGCGCCACGGAGAAGTCAAACAGTCTCTCTCTAACTCCAGCCCTCAGGGGGCTGAGGTAGGAAGAGCTCAGATTTGAGGCCAGGCTAGGCTACAGAGTGATGAGATCCTGTTTGGTTTTGTTTGTCTCTTATGTAACTGCCTATCCTAGAACTACCTATGTAGACCAGGCTGGTCTTAAACTCACAAAGATCTCCCTACTGGAAGGCGGCCATGCCCAGCCAAAATTCTGGGTTGGTTGTTTTGTTTTCTTTTGTTTTTTTGTTTTGTTTTTTCCAACCCCCCCCCAAAATGGGACAAAGGCTTTAAAAAAAGGCAAATAAGAATGTAGAAAAATTAGTCAAACCTATGGATTTAAAATATTTTAAGTTTATTCACTTTGAAAAATATACCTTCCCAAATAAAACATCAGTGAAATAATTGTTTTACAATTTCTTTTTTTTTCTTTTCTTTTTTTTTTGTTTTGTTTTACAATTTCTTTAAAGATTTTTTTTTCCAAGCTGAGGACCGAACCCAGGGCCTTGCGCTTGCTAGACAAGCGCTCTACCACTGAGCTAAATCCCCAACCCCGTTTTACAATTTCTTTTTTTTTTTAAAGATTTAGTTATTATATATAAGTACACTGTAGTTGTATTCAGACACACCAGAAGATGGCATCGGATCCCATTACAGATGGTTGTGAGCTACCATGTGGTTGCTGGGAATTGAACTCAGGACCTCTGGAAGAGCAGTCGGGGCTCTTAACCACTGAGCCATCTCTCCAGCCCAAATAAATGTGTCTGCGACCCAGTTCTTTTTTTTTTTTTTTTTTTCTTTTCTTTTTTTCGGAGCTGGGGACCGAACCCAGGGCCTTGCGCTCACTAGGCAAGCGCTCTACCGCTGAGCTAAATCCCCAACCCTTACAATTTCTTAAATCTCCCTTATACCCTACTAAATTCTCATATCTGCTCTGAACTCAATCTGATTGCTGTATCAACATATGCGTTTTCCTGTGGTAGAAACTTTGGATATCTAGAATGCAAAGGTAAATCCTTTCCCTTCCTATAGGACAGCAGTTCTCAGCATGGGGCTCTCAACCCCTTTGGCAAACCTCTGTCTCCAGAAATACTTAAATTATGATTCATTACAGTAGCATTAGTTATGAAGTAACAATGAAATAATTTTACGGTTGGAGTCACCACAACATGAGGAACTGTATATCAAAGGGAGGTTGAGAACTTCTTCCTTAGGAGCTCAGTCTAGATAAAATTAGACCACTAATCCTAGCTACCTGGGAGTCTCAGACAGGGTTGCAGTTTGAGTACCTAGATCAAAAAAGGGAGCAGGGTCTGGATAGGGCCCAGTGGTATAGCACTTGCTTAGCACGCATAAGGCACACATGCCCAGCACTGCAGAAACAAATGACACTGTCAGAATGCAAGTAGAAACAAAGTTGCAACATATGTGGTGGTAAGTAAACAAAACACCCAACCTCTCCGGATAAGAACTGGAAGACAAAACCATAAATGCAAAGACGTTTTCACCTGTACGTGTAGGGCTAAACAGAAATCTTGAAGTAGACTTTCTACTTACTCATGACTTAATTCTATGTAGGTATATAAATGAGCGAAATGGCCTCATTTGGTTAAGAATTGCCATTGGCTGGGCTATGGTGGTGGCCTCCTTTAATCCCAGTACTTGGGAGGCAGAGGCAGGGAGATCTCTGAGTTTGAAGCCAGCCTGGTCTACATAGTTCCAGGACAGCCAGGGCAAATGTAGAGACTTTATCTCCTAAAAGCAAACAAACAAACAAACAAACAAAAAAAAAACCCACAAAAAAAAAAAATAAAGCCTACTTGTGCGGCCCCAGGGAATCCTAGGTTGGAGGAAGATGTAACATTTTAAACTCTAGGCTACCACAAGGTCACCACCTCTTGATACAGCTGGTTGGAAGCTAACCCGGAACTGTGGTCCTGTCAGGTGGACTGGTGATCACCAGCCCAGACACACAGTGACAGAGTAAGCTCTTCTTTGCTTACCTTCCGCTGCTGTGGCCACCCCACCCCCTGCCTTAGCCTGGTCTGTCTGTCTGTCCTGTCCTCGGGCTCTGATCTGTATTATTCAGCAAACATTGTTTTTTCACCTCTTAGAATGCCCTTTCTTTTTTATCCTACTGGATACTGAGTTCTGCCCTGCAGGGTTCACAGAAGCCGTCCATCCTTCCACCGTATACTCTGCAGCCAGGCCTTCTGTGTTGATTTAACAAGGTTTTGCCCAGTGTCTCCAGTAAATAAGAACTCCATTTGTTCTACTTTTGTGCCTGCTGCAGGTTTTATGCAGGCATTTCAAGCTATAGCTTCAAATAAATAAATAAATAAATAAATAAATAAATAAATAAATAAATAGATAGATAGATAGATAGATAGATAGATAGATAAATAAATAAATAAGAAAGATAATCTTACCTGTATGAATGTTTTGCCTCCATCTATGTATGTATCTGGTACCCGCAGAGGTCAGAAGATGGAATTGGAACTCCCTGGAAGTGGAGTTGTGGATATCAAGCAACCATGTGGGTGCTGAGAATTGAACTGTGGTCCTCTGCAAGAGCAACAGCACTAAACCACTGAGCCGTCTTTCCAGTCCTTCATCTTCAGCTCTTTATCTGCCTCCCTCCCAGTTAAATACGGAAGCAGGGACATCCTTCACTCCTCACCTGCATGTTTCCATAACAGACATGTAGTACTATAACCAAATATTATATCACATATTATTGTTAATATAGTGTTATAGTAATATTGTCATATTATTATACAGAAGCTGAGGTTTAGTCCAGCTTGAGGGCATGTGAATGTATTCCCATAGGCCAGTGGCTTGAGCCAAGGAATAGCACAAGCAGCCTTGGAAAAATAGACTGTCTCTAAAAAGGGGAAAGGGGCATGGGAAGGAAGCTAGAGAAGAAAGGGAAAGAAAAACAAAAAGAAACAAAGATCTCAAATCAGCCTATAAGCACAACGAAGATGGCAGCCAAGAGCTAGGCTCAACCAGCTTCCAGTAGAATATTAATTATCTACCCTCACCAGGGGCCTAAGATATTAAAAAAAAAAAAAAAGCCTCAGGAAAAGTGTTGGGACAGTGATTGTGGGACTTTACGAGGCCTGCTTATGTTCAGTTTCACGCGATTTTGTTTCGTTTGTAAAAGGAATAGGTCCTCCAAGCTTTTGTATTTCACTCACCTTTCCTAACCTGTCTTGAACAGCCTCTGTTAAAGTCTTGGCGACAAGCTGAGGTGACCTCGGAAGCAGAACCTTGTCCCAGAGTGCTGCGAAACAGTGAAAAGATTGAGGCGGTTGGACTGGGCCATTCCTGAAGCTACAGGGGCATACTCATGGCATCGTCCTTAAAGATGAGTAGGAAAAGGAAAATGAAGGTGATTGTCCTCCTTTCTTCCTCCCTTCTCTTTCTCGTCTGTTTTCTGGCCCTCCCACATGAGTCCCACCGGCTGATTTACGAAGGGAATCCTGTAGGATAGGAAAAGAAGAAAAGCCACTGGTGGCAATTACGGTAACTCGGTGGCTTATGCAAATGAATAGTTGACGTATAATTTGCGTGTTGGTATACTTTTGGAAGTACATAAAATATCAGTACCTCCGCATCCCTCCACTGATCCTGCCCACGCTACTTCCCTCTCGGCTTCCTTAGTAAAGCCTGCCTCTTAGGTCCGCCCTCAAACACTGGGCCCTCCTTCCCCCATAGGCTCCTCCTCCCTGTCCCCACCCCCGCTCCTTCCCTAGCTTCCAAAAGCTCTTCCCCGCCCCCTTTTCCTTTCTGAACAGGCATGACTCGGGCAGCTCACCCGACTCAGATTACTATGGCATCGGTAGTGTCCTGACAGTTCGGAAAGCAGGAAAGCAAGCGCCGAGAAGAAAGGCTCGGGCCCAGCGGACTCTTACATCGCAACCCATCAAGGAATTGTTATTTTGGGTCCTGCAAGTGGGGTCCGGTCCAACTTGAGGTAGCGTGAAGGCCCCTTCAGGCGGCGCCGCGGGCAGCCCCGCAGCCGGGGCCTGGTGCAGCCGCCGCGGCCGCTGTCAGGGAAGCGCAGGCGGCCAATGGAACCCGGGAGCGGCCGCTGCTGCTGAGGCGGCGGTGTCGGCAGTCCGACCCCGACCGCCTGCACCCCCTCCGCGAGGGTCCCCCGGAGGTAAGCGGCTCCTCCCCCATGAGTCGCCTTTGCCTGTGGGGGGTCCTTCTGCCACCCTGTCCCGCCCAGCCTTCCGCGACCTGGGATCGACTACAAAACTGCCCCCCTGGTGGCAGCTGCACCCTGAGGTCCTTCACCCTTTCCTCTCGGGCGCGGGGTCGTCTCCTCTGCTTTCTGGCTTCCTCTTCAGTTTAGCCCCTCCCTCTGCCCCGCGGATTCCACCTCCCACCCAGCACCACACACACTTCTTACCTCTGTTGCCTCTGTTCCTTAACTATTTTTCCAAGTCGTGAACCTTTTCCACATTAGACCCCTTCTACAATATCTATCCATGTTTGCCCTTCCTCGTCGTTTGTTTCTGCTCACAAGACTTTTCCATGGACTCCGCCTTTATCCCTTTTCCTTTTTTGCCCCACTCTTCCGAGTCAGTGCAATCTCAGCACAGAGTTCTCATTTCCCTCAGCTAAAGATTGTATCCCTCTCTTCTGCTTCCGATTCCATTACCTCACCATAACCCACTCCCTCAGCTCCTGGCTTCCAAGAACTGTCTATTCCCTTCTCCTTAAAGGATCTCAGACTACTGTCATCGTACTCCGATACCATTTACTTTAACCTTAGTCCTCAACCCCTCTCCAGGGTGCCTGATGTTCTCTGAAGCTGTCTTTGGCTTCCCTTACCCTTTCTCAATCTCCAGTCCTCTGGAGGGCTTCCTGTAGGAGAAAGATCTGACGAGAACACCCCTACAGATAGTGATTTCCAACTTTTGACACCTCTCTCCAGAATTTTGCTGATGTTCGTCTCCCTCAGCTCTGTTTTCCCCGTGTTTTAAGTGTTCTCTATCACACCCTCTATCTCTGCACATGATTTCAGATCAGCTAAACCTTGAACTAAGAAAATCTGAGAGGAGGGGGAGCCTTAGCTGTCTCGGGCTTTTCTGGACAGATGTGTGTTTCTGAAGGGTGAAACAACTTTTAAAGAAGTCTCTATCAATCAGATTACATTTTGTTGAGTGTTTAAGAGCAACCTCAGGCCTGCATGGAAACTGAATGAAGTTATAAGAAATTTTGCTTTAGATTATTTATTTTGGGGTTTTGTTAGGTCACAGAATAGTATCTCCTACTCCTGTCTAGACCTAAAGGGAACCATTACTTTCCTGACTGAAGCTTAGTGGACTAGTGTTGGTTAGTTTCATAAGAATTTGGACCTAAGGTGAGGGTGTGTGTGTATGTGTGTATGTCTGTGTGTGTGTGTGTGTGTGTGTGTGTGTGTGTGTGTGTCTGTGTCTGTGTCTGTGTCTGTATCTGTTGGGGGCTGGGGGTAATTGGGAAAAGGAACCATAAGACAGTGTAAAGAGCTGTATATTCAGAGTCAAGGCCCCTTGGTTCTGCTTGTTACTTCCTCCCTTGAACTCTGGAATGGTCTTTTGAGAAAATGGTCCATTCCGCAAGCACCAGTGCTGTAATGGGCTAATTGGATGTCTGTTGGGGGAAGAACTGCAGTTTTGTAATTGATAAAAACTGCAGGCTCTCAGAGGAGAGGTATTTGTTGCTAGTGGTTTTGCCATGTTGAGAATCCCTTTACTTTGATATTTTGATCCCTCTGGTCTCTGACCATGAGTATAAAGTCAGTTTGAAGCACACGCTCTTGCTTGGCTGGCTACTTCTCAACCCTGTTTTCTTTCTTCCACCACATTAAGTTGTTGACCATTTGCACCTTTTTTTCTGTACCTGATCCATAACTCCAGATTCTATGGTCAGAAAATGTGTTTGTAGAAGACCCCTTTGAAAAGAACCTTGGACCATGCTGGGACGTAGCAGCGATGTACGTGCTGCGTTGTCTGCCACATCTGTCTTGGCCTGAGCTAGTGAAGAAGGCACAGGCACTTCATCCATCTCCAACTCTAGAAAATAGTAACGCCATCATGGCCCACCTCTCTTTACCCTGAACTTACTTGGAATGCAGTCTCCTAATGATCCCCACCTATGGGAGAAGCCCCCTGGTTTTCCTTGCTTCTCATCTGGGGCCACACTGTGTGAGAAGATGTTTGCTGAACACTAATACAGCAAACTGAGCTGCTTTGGTTTGAATAAGAGGTTTGGAAGGATCCTTTCAATAATTGGCACGGGACAAGAGAAGGCCTAATCTAAGCACATTTGGGACTCAAATAAGGACTAGTTCAGAGAACGGTGAGCAATGCAGGCTGCTGTCTTTACCACCTGTCAGCCTTATTGTGGGCTCCTGGAGCAGGCTTGGGCTGTCTGGTTGGAATCCTCTTATACCTGCTGCATGCCTTTGCACAGAGTTCTAAGCTTGATCAATATTGACCTAACTGCCATGAGACCACTGCCCTTCCCCCCAGTGCTGTAGTGGAGAATGCCCTCTTCCCTGATGCCACCATCGTTTGAGACCTTGAACAAGCATACTTGGTTCTTGGTGGGGCTTGAGCTTGCTAAACTGCTCAGTCCAGAGTTTCTACAGGGAAAAATGAAGAAGTCATTCTTCTTTACTATTAAGGTGGAAGGGAGCCATACGTCCTTGAAGCTTTGTGCTATACCTTAAGACATAGAAAGGAACTTGTTTTCTAAGAAAGATACTTACTTTGTGTGCATGACTGTTTTGCCTGCTGTACATCACATATGTGCCTGTTGCTTACAGAGGCTAGAAAAGGATGTCTGTTCCTCTGGAACTGGGGTTAAAGATGGTTGTGAGTACCATGTGGGTGCTGAGAATTGAACCCAAGTCCTCTGGAAGAGCAGGCAGTGGTCATAACCATTGAACTATCTCTCCAGCCCCAATAAGGAACTTCTTAACAGCAGAACAAGAAGCCTGGGATAGGACTAAAGTCCCTTTTGAAGAATGGCCTATTTTCTTAAAACTACTGCTAAAGGACTGCACGCACTTGGTATAGGGATTTATGATCAAACTAATAGTCCCCTCCCCCTTATCTGTGCTCACACTCCTCATATTGGAGCTCACCTCTTTAATTATCTCACTTCTATCTAAAGCTTAATTATCATACCTTCACTTAAATGCTTGTGACGATTTCTTGACCCTTTATTGAAGAAGAGGGTTTGATGTAGAGGATTCATACTTGTTTAGGTAATTATGACATTATTCTGTTCTTCAACCTAACACTTAATGAAGCTTTAGCTAATGTATCTGTGCCTTTCTTTTCCATTAGTTTGGAGCAGGGTTTGCTGGAGATTGAACCAGAGTGGTGCTCATGTTAGGTGACCCATCCACTACTGCACTAGGACCTTGGCACACTACACCCTTGGCCCTCTTTCCCATAAACTTTTGCTGGTTTTCCTTTACTACCCACCTCATACAGTAAGATATTGGCTCCTTTATCTTTTTCCACTTCCTGTGATCCATTTTAAAGGATTCCTGTGATTCCTTAAAAGGAAGGGAAATTGAGCTGACCTGCCTGCTTGGAAGAAGAGCTGTAGATCAGATGATGCTTAAAAGCCATTGTATGAAAATCTGAGAGCGTGTTAGGCCACCAGGATTTGTGTGAAGCAGTTCATATTTATCATGCGAGGAAAAAGACTGAAGAAGCAATAATGGTGATTAGGTAAGGGCATTATTTATGTGTCGGTACTGTCTTTCCTGAGAGGCCTGTCCAGTAAATCTTTTCATGAAGACCTTTTTCATGAAAATTCTGTGCAAACAGAATTTTTAAGGTGCTCTGAGGCAGAGAGCTTGGTTAAGAGGTAGTGTTCCCTGCAAAGACCTCTGTAGACATAACTGCTCAGGCCCATAAAACACATAGTGGTCACTTTCTCTGCCTTTCAGAAGCAGGTTCTGTACTACTGTAACCTGGGTCTACCCTGATACTTAGACTGTCTCTACTGTATTAGTTATTTTTCTCATTGCTATCACATAGCATCTGAAAAAAGCAACTTAAGGAGAGTTCACTTGGCTCACAGTTGAGGTTACAGGCCATCACAGTGGGTAAAGCATAGTGTGTAGAGTGTGAGGCAGCCGACTGCATCTGCAGTAAGGACAGAGGGAGGCACGAATGGTTGTGCTCACCTTACTGTCTCCTTTTGATTGACTCTGGGGCCCTAGCCCATGAAATGGTGCCACCTATATTTTGGATCTTCCCACCTCAGTTAACCAAATCTAGAAAATTCCTCACAGACATGCACACAAAGGTTTGTTTCCATGGTGACGCTGAATCCCTTGAAGCTGATTTAAGATTACTTCTCATGCCTACCTCACCCAATTCTATGGGTCCCAGTTGCCAACACTTTAAGCTCTGATCTTTCCCCACCTCAGCTGCTAGGCTCAGACAGGAGGCTTCTTCTTTTTCCTTGCAGTCTATCTGAGGGAGAATTTAGACTCCAGTGTGGTAGTGCCTCAGCTGTGGATGCTACAGCTTGCAGGAGAAAGAGTAATAAATCCAAGACTGTGTTTCTTTTCCTTTTTTGTTTCTGCATTTCAATCCTTTTATTTTCTTCAAAACAGTGTTCCAAGGTTGATTTTTTTTAATTGCACTTAAAGATGAAGAAATTAATATTGAACACTATATTTGACTTACATTTTGGAGTATCTCTTTAGTTCTGTTACTTGTGTGTATGTGTCTCTGCCCATGTGTGTCTATATGTGTGTGTGCACATGCATGTGGAAGCCAGAAGACAAGTTCAAGTGTTGTTCATCAGATGCTGACCAACAACTTAAAAAAAAAAAAACGGCGGGCGATCCTTACCTTGTAGCCAGCTAGGCAGGACAGCCTGGCTGGCTGATAAATCCTAGGGACCTGCCTGCCTGTCTGTTCCCCAGCAGTGGGTCTCAAATGTGTATTGTCATGCTTCGTGCTAGGCTTTTTGTGTCATGAGTTCTGGGGATCAGACTCAGATCCTTGAGTTTGCAGTGCACTTCTCAGTCTCTATTCTGTTACCTCAATTGCCATTATGATCTGATCCTATTCTTCCTATAACTCTCTGACTTGCAACCCCTGAGTCCCCAAGAACCAGGTGGTAGCTAGTAGTAGAGACGCTTCTATAAAGAGAAGCTGGTACCTAGGAAGCACAAGGCCCTGGGTTCGGTCCCCAGCTCCGAAAAAAAGAACCAAAAAAAAAAAAAAAAAAAAAAAGAGAGAGAAGCTGGGCTTATCTGCCCTACTTTTTGGGAGGTTTTGTTGTTGTTGTTTTGTATTTTGGTTTTGGTTTTAGTTTTGTTTTGACAATAGTTTCTCCTGCCTCTATTACCCAAGTGCTGAGATTATAGGCATATACCACCATGCCCTGCTTTTTCTGAAATTGCATGTATCATTTGCTTGCGTGTGTGTGTGTGTGTGTGTGTGTGTGTGTGTGTGTGTGTGTGTGTGTATGTGCTACCCTGTGCATGTGAAGGTGAGAGGATGACTTTCCTGACTTGATTGATTCTCTCCTGCCTTATGCTCAAAGGATGGTGCTCAAGCCACCAAACTTGCACACACGGCAAGTGCTCCTACCCACTGAGCCTCCCTCACCTGTCCTATGCCCAGCTTTCTGCACCTGTTGATGTCATCTGGTTTCTCGAACAGGTGAGAGAGTCTGCACTGTGGATATACTCTGAATACTGTGATTTGGGGTTCCTTGCTGAGCCCTGGTAAATTGTTTCCTTTTGCCGATGGAATAAAAGGGGGATAGTGTCTTTACCTGCTTTCCTGGAGTCAATAATGAACATAATTCCAATTAACTGGAACAGGAAACTGAATTTCCTGATGACATCTAAAAACTCTTGTATGTGAGAATGACAGAACTTCATTTCATTTGGAAGTTTTGGGGATGATTGGTTTGTTTTAATGGTTCTGGGGATCAAATGTCAGGCAAGCGGTCCACCTCTAAGCTTCTACTCTCAGAATCCCTTTAAAATGTTTGCTTTGTTTGTTTTTAGATGGTCCGTGTAACCTGGGCCCTGAACCTTTCTGTGTAACTGAGGATGACTTTGTGCTCTTGATCCTCCTGCCTCTGACTCTCCAGGATTACAGTTCTGCACCTGATAACAGACCCCCTTTACGTTTTTGAAGAGCAGACTTTTAGGAGCTTTGTAATTTAGAAATCTCTGGAACAGAAAAAATGAAAAGGATTAGCTAAAAATATAGATACTGAGAAAGAGTGAGTTGAACCAAATTGGTTGAAGCTAGAAGACCTAGAAGGTGGAAGTCCCAGCTGAAGTAAAGTGGCCATGAGGGTGCCCTATGGAGGTGTGGCAATGAGTGATTAAAGCCTCTTTATTACTCCTGTGCAATCCGTAGTCACAGTTACAGGCAGAAGCACACAGGCAGCCATGCTGGTTCTGCTGCTCAGAGACTGCCCAACTCTGGGAGAGAGCGTAGTGAAGGAATTGCCACCTCTTACCTCTGATATGAAGCCCACTTCATCAGAGAGTGCAGAGACACAGTTCCTGTTTGACAGTGGGAGAAAAATGAGCTAAAGTATTCCTTTCTGTTAGTCTCTGAGAATAGAAGAGTTTGCTTCTGCTCAGCTTTGGTCCTGACTGCTGGGGTGGAAGGTAACATACTGGACAAATGAATGCCATGAAGAAAAGGTGGTAGGAAGCAGGGCATCTGCAGCTGGAAGTGCAGCTTGGTTGGTAGAGTGCATGCCTGACACACATGAAGCCCTGGATTCAGTCCCTGTCACTGCATGAGCAGACATACATGTCTCTAACCCTAGGGCCTGGGAAGTAAAGACAGAAAGAAGCTCAGAAGTTTAAGATCATCCTCTGCTGATAGTGAGTTCAAGGCCAGCTGAAAATTCACAGAGACTCCTATCTCAGGGAAGAAATCAGTAAAAGTTCCTCAGAGTGACCGGAAAAGCTGATACTGAACACCTTTTTCTACCCACCCAAAGTATTGATAGCCCAGCCTCACTAGAACAAAGGATAATGTCGCTAACACTTAGAAATGACTTATTGTCTAGTTCTATAAAGGCCTCTCCTTCTTCTCAAGTGTGCATTAGATATTCTTTGCTTGTTTGGGATGAGGACTCTGAGTTTACTGATGGCTATGCCTAGATTCTGAAGCCAGGATCATCTGACAAAATATTCTACACTTATTTTCCTGATCTGGATCACTCTGAAATCCCCTCCCGCTTTTTGCTCATTCCCCTGATCTGGTTTGGTGGCACTCTGAAGGCTACTCTTAGAGGCAGTGGCTTTTATCAACAGCATTCTCTGACTACTGCTACAAGTTTATCTCGAGTCCTGATTTCTTTTTGTCTTCTTAGAGCCCTTCCAGTTTCTAGAGCTTTTATATGACTGAGGAAAGCAGCAAGGGGTAGGGGAAGGTGGTCATAATTTTTCAAGAGTCACAAATGGCTAATGCAATTTACGTCCCTTATAGAATAGTAGTGTATATGCACATGTGGTTTATTAACCTTTTATGGGGTTAGAATCCAGCTATCATTGTTGAATACCAGAGTACTACTGTTTGCCAGAGCTGTGTTAAATCTTCTCCTCCATGTAAATTTGTCTTGTGTGTAACAGCAATGCAAAGTAAGTACTTTCCCCTCAGTTTGCAGTGGAGGAAATCAGACAGAAGACACGTGGTGTGTTTACATTTGTATGGCTTGTAAGCATAGAGCATGAGTATGGTGTTAGGAAGCCAGATACAAGAAAAATGGTGCAGCTTCTGCAAGGTTGATGGTACTGGATGGCTGCATTAGAGATCTTTCTACTAAGTGAAGCCTAGTATTGCAGTTGCTGGCTCTTAGTCCCTAGATTCTTTGAGTCTGAAAAGGAAAGCATAACCAAAGCATAGAGTGGTGGCTGGTGCCTGTAATTCCAGTACTTGGGACGCTGAGGCAGGAGGATTGCTACACGTTTAAGAACAGCCTGGTTTATAGAGTAAGACTGTCTCAGAAGACAATAATAGCTTTGATACTAAATTGGGGAGAGGCAGAGGACTTGTGTGTGATATAGGTGATGAATAAGGAGGTACAGCTTAAATAAGAAAAGGAAAAGTGTCCCCACAAGCATTTGAAGGTGACACAGGAAGAGCAAGAAAAAAGTATTTAAAGAAAAGACTTGAGTCGATCCCCAGTAGACTGAAAAATTTGTTAGACTGTCTTAACCTCGCACATGTGAAACAGCATTTTCACATACAAGTGAAGAACCAAGGCTACTGTGAACATGTATGCATGCAGTGATCAGAAGTGGGGAGGTAATGGGGGCAAATTTCTGTTGAGATGTCGTCATCTGATGTTGAAGGAGGAGTTGCTTGAACAGGCTTCATGGTAATAGAAAGACCTGAATATGATACCACTAACCAGTGCCTGTATGTGTCCCTTTCTGTTCTTTTCTCCCTCCCTCCTCTAGCTTGGAAGCTCGAAGTCTGGCTGTAGCCATGGGAGACATGGTAGTGGAGCCTGCCACCCTGAAGCCAACTTCTGAGCCTACTCCTAGCCCATCAGGGAATAACGGGGGCTCCCTACTAAGCGTCATCACGGAGGGGGTCGGGGAACTGTCAGTGATTGACCCTGAGGTGGCCCAGAAGGCCTGCCAGGAGGTACTGGAGAAAGTCAAGCTTTTGCATGGAGGTGTAGCCATCTCTAGCAAAGGCAGCCCACTGGAGTTGGTTAATGGGGATGGTGTGGACAATGAGATCCGTTGCCTAGATGATCCACCTACCGAGATCAGGGAGGAAGAAGATGAGATGGAGCCTGGTGTGGTCTCTGGCACAGCCAAAGGAACAAGAAGAAGACGACAGAACAACTCAGCCAAACAGTCTTGGCTCCTGAGGCTGTTTGAATCAAAACTATTTGACATCTCTATGGCCATTTCATACTTGTATAACTCCAAGGAGCCGGGAGTGCAAGCCTACATTGGCAACCGGCTCTTCTGCTTTCGCAATGAGGATGTGGACTTCTATTTGCCCCAGTTGCTTAACATGTATATTCATATGGATGAGGATGTGGGTGATGCCATTAAACCCTACATAGTCCACCGTTGTCGCCAGAGCATCAACTTTTCCCTCCAGTGTGCCCTGTTGCTTGGGGCCTACTCTTCAGACATGCACATTTCCACTCAACGACACTCCCGAGGGACCAAGTTACGGAAGCTAATCCTCTCAGATGAGCTGAAGCCAGCTCACCGAAAGAGGGAGCTGCCAACTTTAAGCCCAGCCCCTGACACAGGACTGTCTCCCTCTAAAAGGACTCACCAGCGCTCTAAGTCAGATGCCACGGCCAGCATAAGTCTCAGCAGCAACCTGAAACGAACAGCCAGCAACCCTAAAGTGGAGAATGAGGATGAGGTAAAATTGGGGGGAGGGACGGATGGCAAGGTGTCTGAGGGCTGCATGAAGACAGGATGTCTTATGTGGGGCTGCTCTACTTTCTGTCCTTTTCTCTGTTCACTTCACTCATAGAAGCATGGAATGCTAGAATGGAAAAAGACCTTAGAATTCATGTATTCCAATGGCCTCATTTTACAAAGGAAAAATTCAGAGACTAGAGAGATAAAGTGTCTTGCTTCAGGTTATCTAACTAATGGCAAGGCTGATACTCTCGACTTCGTCCAGGGCTGATTTCACTAAATGGCATTGTCATTCCATTAACCTCATACTAAGAACTGTGACACAGACCTGATGCACCCTGCTTGAGACCTGGCCTAGCTGAGATCACAGCAGCTGAGATCCACAGGGAAGGAAAAGGAGCTGTGCTCTTTCTACGTGCTGGGAGAAAGATGATGCTAACTAGAACATCAGCTTCTCCTGGCATTCCTCATAATTTTTTTCCCTCACTCCCCAAAGATCCTACTTTTTGTTAACATAGATTTATTCTCTACCAGTAGGGCCTCAGCAGAATGTAACAGCCTGCCTTCCTTTAAGATATATAAAAGGAGAGAGAGAAGTAGTAGCCTTGGCAAAGTATTCTAATGCCTACTTGATGAGATAAAGCTGAGAAAAGAAGTTCAGCAGCAGCAGGGTCTCAAACCTGTGATTCAGAGCAGGGGGTGAGCAGTCAGTAGCTTAGTGCCACCCTCCACTATATATCTAGAAAAATAGTGGGAAAAGGCACCCAGTGGATAACCAAGTTCCGTGGCCTGGTATCCCAGACAGTTGTGCTCCAGTCCTCATCTCTGGATCACTGTTGGCAGGCTCTAGTCCTGGTTGCCAGCCAAACCTAAAAAAATGAAGACTTTGCACCATTGGAATGCCTGTGCCCATGGCCCTGGCATCTGACTCTGTGTGGCGCAAACCACCCACATATTTAATACAGTAGAGTTTCTTTCAAGTAGAGGGAAGTCAGTGGTTAGAGAAAGGAAATGCAGAGGCAAGGGACATTCAGAGCCTGTTCACTCTGGAAATGTACTTTATTATGACATTTTAATGATACTAAAGCTAAATGTGCCAATGCTTATTGACCATTGATATGCTGGGCAGCATGCCATATGATGTACGTGGAATCCTCACAATAACTCTAAGTGGTGTGATTTTTACCAGTGAGGAACAGGCTTAGAGGGATTCAATGACAACCAAGGTCACTCAGGAGCCCAGTCCATAGATCACACTCCTGGTCACTCTGCTGAGCTGCCTGGGTTATTTCTCAGCATCTGCCTCCCCAGATCCCAGCTGTGAGAGGTCAATGGAGGAGAAGAACCCAGGATGTGACAACTTCCACATCCATGTACAGACAAACCCCAGGCTGTTATGAGAGCTAGATGAGACGGTTTCCATTTCTCTTTAGTTTGGCAGCAGAGTCCAGGGTCTAGAAAGGGAGGCTGTTGCAGAGCAAGAAGAATCCAGATCTTAGTGGAACTGAGGTCCTGCAGGCTTGAGCTTCTCTGGAAGCGGTCTCATTCATGTAAAGTCAGACCTGGTCAGAGTGAGTGTGCTTCTGGGAGGGGTTCACTGGTGCCTCCTGTCTGGCTTGACTTTTCCCTGTATCTATTTTTTAGTCTGCATCTTAGGACCAGAAAAGCAGAGGCCTTAGGGTTTCTCTTACCCTGTGCTGGTCTGGGGTCCCTCTTCTATGCATCTAACTTCTGCTGCAGGATTATGGATGGCTCTGAGAGGCAGGTATTCTATGAGTGTTTAAATCTCTAGGGTGGGTTCTCCAGTTGCCTTTCTTCCCCACCTGGATCCTGTTGGGTTACTAATCCAGGAAAGGAAAAAGAGAGCACTTCCCGAGGCCCTCCTAGGTTATCTGATGCTGACAGCGAGACACTTAACTCCACTGAGGCTCCTTGGGAAATCAGATACATAAACATAAATACCACTAGGCATGGAGACAGACTTCAGCTCAGGAATTTCTGCCAGTCCCTTTTGATATTTCAATGATGTGTCTATCAATGCCTTTGTGCTTGAGGTACCAAGGGAATTGGTTTTCCTTTCTTCCTCCATTATATGAAACATCCATTCACTAAACAATTAGCTGTTATCCTTGTACAATGTGCAAAAAGATGGAGGATAAAATGTTGTTCTTGGACTGGGAGCTGATAAAGCTTAACACCAGAGCTCTAATATCAGAATCTATGTAGTGTACGTCTTTCTTGGAAAGTTTCCGGAAGCAGTAAGTATACACATTCCTTACTAAAGCCCAAGCACGATGTTCTAAAGGAGAATTTCTGAGTGTGCCCTGACACTGTGCTCCCAGCCTTAGTTGTCCTTGTGGGTTCTGGTTAATCCCATGCTCCTCCCACTATGGAGGAGCTCCAGAAAAAGTGAAGAAGGGGCTCTGGAAGAGAAGAGGCTACTTTTTGCCTGGAGTCTCCTACAAAACTCTCCTTTGCCGGCCAGACCTCACAAGTCTCCGTTTCCGGAGTTTCCGTGTTCTTATGAGGATTCCTTCATGTTCCCCACAGAGTCACAGACACACCCAAGCCCACCCCTCCAAAGCACTTCTTATCAGCCTCAATTCTCCTTCCTATTTGTGGCCAAATGATAAATATTTTGGCATAGAGTTGGCAGGGTGGCACAAGAACCAGAGAGTGATTTAGGTATCACCCCTTAATCACACTCTCCCCTACATAATGACGCTCCAAAGAGATGAGCTTTGTCTTTTTAGGGCTGTAACCTTTGTACAGAGAAATCTGCTGCATGTCATCCTGATAAGGGTGTGATGTCAGCTCTTGGCTTCAGCTTTACTCCCTGAAGCTGACTCAGTACAAGTGACTCAAACCTAGGTAGTAGGAGGAGAACAGATCATGAGATCCTACTGCCTGCCATGGACATTAATGGTCCACTGGGGTTTGTCGGGGAGAGGATCAGCTAGAGCCAATCATCTGCCTTTATTCTTTCCCCAGCTAGTGTAAGGATAGAAGTTGGACCAGCAGATTATAACAGATTCTGCCATCCTCACTGCCTCTTCTCTTCCCACTCCTACCCAAAGTAGGGTGTGTCCAAGTGTGGCCATACCCTGCAAATGCTCTTCTGCCTAGATTCTTAGAGGAAAACCCAAATGTAGTGCTTCTATCAAGAACTTCAGTCACAGAATTGAATTAAGCACAGGCTTGAAATGCTAACTGTAAAATAGAATGCAATGCCCACTGCCTTGATGCTCTAGGAATTCTCAAGACTTTGCCTCAGTCTGGGCTCCTCCCTCCTGGAAACCGCGTATAGAACCCAGGAGAGATGGCCCAGTGCATGAGTACTGCTCCACAATTAGTGGATGAGCCTCCCTTCACTTTGTTCCCAGATACCAGCTGAACACAGGAGAAGGGTGTTTATTTTGTAATTTTTTTGTTTGTTTTCTAAGAACGACTTAGTATGTAGCCTATGCTAGTCTTCAACTCTTGTCTGTCTGCCTCAGCCTTCAAAGTACTGAGATTACAGGCATGTGTTACTGCCCTCAGCTGGGGTGATGTTTAGGTTAGTGGGATCTAGACTTTGGGCTGGAATCAAGATTGCCACTGCCCTGCTAATTAGCTCTCTCAGATGGATTTAGTTAGGATCTATTTGTCTAATATCGGTCAAAAAATACAATATAGTTAGTGTCATAGCCTGACAGGAAGCCTAAGGAAGTTTGGAAGATAGAAAACTGATGCATTTTTGAGCATCTAGCCCACAGCTTTCAGGTTCTTGGGTCTGGGATGCTCTTTGTCACACAGATTCAAGGTAGGGATTAGGTTTCCTAGGGTGATCACTGGGCTGACTGAGAGGAGTTGTGTACATCTGAAAGCTTAGCTCTTCCCGAGATTACCAAGAAGCTACAAGAACATAGACTTTGTACCCCAGGGGTCATGCAGTTTGTGGTTGTCCCCATGAGGAGGAGGGTTGGCTGAAGGCATGTGAATGAGCCTTGGCCAGGCGGTTACTGCACTGGGGACCCAGCTCTAGGATTTTGATCTAAAAGGCAGATTCGTTTAGGCAAGAACAGAAGATAAATCAGAAAATGCAAAGTGCCTTGGCCTTCAGCTTTGACCTCAAGGTCTGAGTGTCTATCTTCCCAACATCCCACAGATGTCTAGACTCTGGCAACTGGCAGTCCCAGGCTGGCCATCTTTCACTAAAGCGAAAGATATAGCTGCACAAGAGAAGCAGTTATGAACCAAACTGGAGCTAAATTCTTTGCCTTTGTCTCTTTCCCTCCCCCCAACCCCTCCCCTTCTTCCCGCTGCCCTCTGGCCCTTTCCCAGGAGCTCTCCTCCAGCACCGAGAGTATTGATAATTCATTCAGTTCCGTAAGTGGGGCCAGGCTGGGACTGGGTGGCAGGCTCCACACTCGGCCGCATTTCCTCTCCGTCCTGTGTCTTCTATGACCAGTGAAGACCCCTTTGATTCCCAGAGATTAGGATCTCCATGCTAGGCTTCCAGACCTGGAGGCATTCCCCCTGAGCTTTGCTCGGTCCCTGACAGGCTCAGGCCCAGACAGGCTTGACTGATCCTTGGCTGGCAGACAGCAGCTGGAATGTGGTGCTGCTTAGCCCTAGCTCCTCCATCCCTGGGGCAAACAGCTGGGAGAGGTAGAATTTACCCCTGGATTAGAGCCAAGGGCTGCTTGGCAGGCGCCTCCAGGATCCCATTTCTCCCACCAAGAACCCTTTCCCCATGGCTTCAGCCATCAGCCCATCAAATATTTATTCAGTTTTCTAAATGTTAGACCCTGTGCTAGCTGAGCCAACTCCAAAAACAAACAGGAATTGGCCTGAGGGAAAGTTTGCCTTCCCACAGCTGGTTTTCCTTTTTAACTTCATTTCTTCCAGGTCTGAGTTCTTCCCACTCCCCAGCTCACTGCCCAGGATATCCTTTAATCCCTGTTCTCTCTTCTTATTCTCTCTGGACTAACCCATGACCCTCTAGTCCTACAGGGTCTTGGACCTTGTTCCTGGGCAAAGACGCGAGAGGAAATGCTGGACCCTCTGGGAGTTTGGATGATTTAAAAAAAATATTTTTTTTAACATTTTATTCTTCATCTACCCAATCTGTTGCCTAGTTCCTGTGCTGATCCCCTTTAATCGTGATCCCTACTCCTCCCGTGTGGCAGAGCCTCTTTTTTGGAGGCCTGGGGTCATATCCAATATGGTTAGGTAACAGGGGTCTACAACTGAAAGGCTGACATGAGAATGGAAAAGAATTCCGCCTTTTCTACATGAGATGACTATGAATTGGCTGGGGTGGAGGGCCCTTGGGACAGTGACCCTTTCCCACCTGAGTGGATGGATTCGGGGATCAAGATGAAGGCGTGAATCTTTAGCTCTCTATCCCACCTCCAGCCCTCTCTCTTCCTGGGGGGGACCAGGGCCTCATTCTTCCCTTGCTGTATGAAGCCCCCAGGATATGTCTAGAGACCCTCAAAGTCCAGGTCCATCTTATTTTCTTTTTCTCCCTAAGCGTTGTCCTTGAAGCTTCCCTTCCTCACTACTGTGCAGGGCTTTTACACAGCCCACCTCCCCCATCATAGAGTAGAGGCCGTGGGTCTCTTTACACCCTGATTCTATTCTTCAGGTACAGGTAAACATGGTATTGCTCAGTGCTCAAAAGAAGGTTCTGGGTGGGAAAAGGTAACAAGGCCCCGCCCCTAGTGAAGAGCTCCAGGCAGTCAGTAGCTAATGGAGGAGATGGAATCAGTTTTCTCTGGAATGAGCCTCATGATAGGTTTCCCAATCCTACTACCTGGTCAGCCTTAAACACTTGCAATATGCACAACACTAATTGGACTAGTACGAGCTGTAGAAAATCAAGAATGAGGGATTGGAGAGACGGCTCAGGGGTAAAGAATATCGATTACTCTTACAGAGGACCTGGGTTTGATTCCTAGTACCCACATGATGGTTTACAACCATGTGTAACTTCAGTCTCAGGATTGATGCCCTCTTCTTGTCTGCATGGGCACTGCACACACATGGTATTAGACGTACATGTCAGCAGACACCCATGCACATATATAATTTCTTAAAAAATTAGCCAGGTGTGGTAGTATGTGGCTTTAATCCCAGCACATACAGAGGCAGAGGCAGGCAGATCTCTGAGTTTGACGGCTAGGCCAGTCAGAGCTACACAGTGAGACCCTGTCTCAAAAACAAAAACAGTTTCCAAGCCTAGTAGTTTCATCTTTTCTATAATATTGTAAACTATATAAGGAAGATGGGGTGAAAAACTGGGTCTTTCTGCTCCCAGTGTGTCCAAACTCTGAATAAATCTACTTCTTAAAAAATGGTGTTTATTATAGACAAAATCATGACTTCAAGAGAGAGTAGAGGGGTTTAGTTAGGTGGAAGCCATAGATTGTATATTCGTGGATGAAGTTCTTGAAATAATTTTTTCATTAACAAAAGAAGTCTTGAATAAAGTTTGTTCTTAATGTCAAAAAAGAAAACAAAAAATGTTCTTTTTTTCTTTTTTTTCTTTTTTTTTTTGTAATACTGAGCAGTGAGGGTAAAAACTGAGTCAGAAAAATAAGCAAACTTTAATCCTAGTACTGAGAAGGTAGAGGCAGGAGGATTCCTGTGAGTTCAAGACCAGCTTAGTCTACATAATGAGTTCCACCCAAGACTCTTGCACCAAGAAGAAGAAGAAGAAGAAGAAGAAGAAGAAGAAGAAGAAGAAGAAGAAGAAGAAGAAGAAGAAGAAGAAGAAGAAGAAGAAGAAGAAGAAGAAGAAGAAGAAAGAGAGAGAGAGAGAGAGAGAGAGAGAGAGAGAGAGAGAGAGAGAGAGAAAGGGAGAGAAAGGGAGAGAAAGGGAGAGAAAGGGAGAGAAAAATCCTGATAAATGAAATTTTATCCCAAAAAGAAGAGATTGTTCTGTGTAGCTGAGGAGACATGATAAGAGTATGGAGTTGTGGGGTTGGGGATTTAGCTCAGTGGTAGAGTGCTTGCCTAGGAAGCGCAAGGCCCTGGGTTCGGTCCCCAGTTCCAAAAAAGAAAAAGAGTATGGAGTTATGTAGTAAGTCTCTTTGATTTTGTTTTGACACAGGGTTTTGGTATGTAGTACTGGCTGACCTAGCGATCACTAATCCAAGTCGGCCTGGAATTTGTGGCAATCCTCCTGTGTCAGCCTCCTGAGTGCTAGAATGTGGGTCACCATGCCATCAGTGTATGGGGTTTTGTTTGTTTGAGTCAGGTTCTTGCTATAGAGCCCAGGCTGGCCTCCAACTTGTGATCTTCCTTGCCTTGCCTTTCAAGGAACTAGGATTAGAGTTGTACACCGTTCTGTCCAGCTTAGTGGTTTTGGTAAAGGTCCCTGTCATAGAAAGGCTTAGACTAATAGAACTCTTACTCATGTCTATCTGAGTCCATCTTTCTCCCCACCCTACCTTAGTCTGCAGACTGACTTTGGCCTTTCTGGGAACTGCTGAAATACCTGACATGAGGAACCAGGCTTAGGGAAGCCTGGTGTCTGAGAGGCAGAGGAGGAGAAGAACCAGGAGGCTTGCTAGAGACAGCTTTAGAAGGGCCATTGAGAGCTGAAAGAGCTGTTGCTTTCTCCATCCACCTATGCAAACCACCCTCCACCTTCCTTCTCTTTTCCCATAGATTATGCCCTCATTAATAAAGTTTGCGCATCCTCTTTCCATCCTGCATGTGCACTTAGCCCTTACAAGAGTGGGGGTGGTTGGGGGGCGTGCCATGGAGAACAATAGAAGTCTTGGGGTAAAGAGCATCTTCCTTCTTTGAATGGGAAAATACTGATTCAGGCCCCTTACCCTAGATTTTGGGGCCTGGCAGAGCCCATTAGCACAGACCCAGACCCAGATGTGTCTGAGGTCCTGGATGGCCTTTTGAGGCCTTGTCCCCTTGCCTGTACTAAAGGCTTGGTTTTGAGGACTCTGTTCCAAGGAAAGGACTCTGTCCCAGTGAGCTGAGCTCAGGCCATCTTGAGTCCCCAGGAAGTAGCCTTCAGAAAAGGGCCATGTTCTCCCAATTCAAGCTGAGAAGAGTAGGGTGGAAACTCCTGTCACAGCCAAAGGTAGCTCCGTTTCTGGGGTTCTTTAAATACTAGGGTCCCTGGCCAGGAGGACATAAGAGGGACAGGCCACACTTTTCAAGGTTTCCTTTACCATCTTTGGTTTAATCTCATCCCTCTGTAGCCTGTCCGGCTGGCCCCTGAGCGAGAATTCATCAAGTCCTTGATGGCAATCGGCAAACGGCTGGCCACGCTCCCCACTAAAGAGCAAAAAACACAAAGGCTGATCTCAGAACTTTCCCTGCTCAACCATAAGCTCCCTGCCCGAGTCTGGCTGCCCACAGCTGGCTTTGACCACCACGTGGTCCGTGTGCCCCACACACAAGCTGTTGTCCTCAATTCCAAGGATAAGGTAAGTGGCTCTCACCCAGACCCTTCCCTCACCTGACTGCATTCCCATGGTTGCTCAGGCATTGCTCCTCACTGCCGTGCTAGAACACGTTTAGTTTATGGCGCATGTGCTAAAGGTGACTCTACCTCACTGCTCTTGTGATGCTGAGAACCTGAGAACCCTCCTGCCCAACTTCTTGAATCTTGTTTTTATGGGCCAAAGTAGCCTAATAATTTCAGTTTGTCTTGTGCCATATTGAGGGAGAGGGGCTTTTCACCTACTCCTTACCCTCCTTTTGGTAGCTTCTCCAGCCTTTCTCTTAACTTTTAGCCTAACCAGGCACAATCACCATATATGTAAAGGAAAAAGTTTATAAGACTATTTTGATCAGAGTGAACAGAAAGGAAAGAAATGCTTCCAGTTCCTGTTAGGGAAAATGTTTCCAATTCCCACTGGAATAGTCCTCATGGCTCACACTCTCCTTGCAGAGGAAGTATTGAAAACTAGGATTTTCTTTGTAAGATACATCTCACTTTATCCAGTTTTTGTGTCTACCTTCCTGGGCCCTGACTTTAGCATGAGCCCACAGAGCTTCTGGGCCTCTCGGAAAGACTCACTGGTAGTTGAGACTGTTTTTCCTGGTTGCACATGTGCTCTGAAGCCCTGAGAGGAGGCTCAGAAGGCATGTGCACCCTTTACCCAAATGTGATGCAAGTTGCTACCTGTGCATGTTGTCAACCGTCATAATGGACTGCTCAAGAGTGGACGGAAAGAACAGTGTCAGTAGAACTTAGATAGGGAAGTAGTGGCCAGTGCTCTCTTCCCCCACCCAGGCTCCCTACCTGATCTATGTGGAAGTTCTTGAATGTGAAAACTTCGACACAACTAATGTTCCTGCCCGGATTCCTGAAAACCGAATTCGGAGTACGAGGTCTGTGGAGAACCTGCCGGAATGTGGTATCACTCACGAGCAGCGGGCTGGCAGCTTCAGCACTGTGCCCAATTATGACAATGACGATGAAGCCTGGTCGGTGGATGACATAGGCGAGCTGCAGGTGGAGGTGAGGAACTCCAAGGAGATAGTCCTGGGGGCACGGGAGCTTTTGATACCGTGTTAGCAGAGTGAGGCACATGAATATTGTGTCCCTGTGAATATTTGTACATAGTAGCAGGGTGAGAAGGAAAGCTCTGAAGAGCTGGTTGGAACAGGTTCAAGTTTGCTCTCTTACAGCAGGAGTTCAGGCTGAATATAAGGAAGAACAGCTAGACTTAGGGGAAATTAATAAAACATTTAAGAAACATCTGCTATATAAAGTTGAGGACAGCAGAGACTGACAAGCTATGCATGCATTCAGTCAAATATATAAAGGGCCGGAGACCTCTTGTGGAGAAATGGGTTCCTTTTCCAGCACCTTTGTAGTGGCTCACAACTGTCAGTACTCCAGTTCGGGGACCTGGTGCCCTCTTCTGGCTTCTGTGGACATTGCACATACATGGTACACATAAGCAAACACTCATCAACATAAAATATTTAAAAAAGAAACAAATATTTATAGCTGGGTGTAGTGACTCACAGCTATAATCTCACCTAAAAAGTTGAAACAGAAGGATCACGAGTACTATATGCTAGTGAGTGAGACTTGGTATAAGCCTGCAAGAGTTTATGTGCTAACAGAATCAGACCAGATAGCTGACAGTTGTAGTCTGGTGTGATCTGCGTTGTAACAGGGAGCATGAGACATTCTGGGAGTGCACAAAGGTGGAGAAGTGCTTACTCAGACTTGGCATGGGAATCAAAAGATTTCTTGGAGGAAGTAATCTTTCAGCTGAGGCTTAAAGCATGTTTGGAATTAGCAGAACAAAGAGCATTCAGACCGAGAAAGAGAAGATGGAGCATGGCCATGGTCGGAATGAAAAGAAACTGGTATGCACTGGATGTGTAGTGTGAGGTGAGAAGCAGGGATGAGTGAGGCTAGAGAGGCCGGCACAGACCTGCCGAGCAGTGCACTCACTCAGCTCTGTCAGCCATGGGAAGAAACTCCAGCTTTATTATGAGGCAGTCGGAAGAAAAGCGGGGCAGGATTTTCTGTGGTAGCATTTGGTGAAAAAGACAGATCTCTGTCTTTCTTACAGTCCAGTCGAGGTTACACGAAGACACTTAAGAAGAAAAATGAAGGGGTTGGGGAGTTAGCTCAGTGGTAGAGCGCTTGCCTAGTAAGCGCAAGGCCCTGGGTTCGGTCCCCAGCTCCGAAAAAAAGAAAAAAGAAAATAAAAAAAAAGAAGAAAAATGAAGACACGCGTCACTGGGTATTAGATGGCAGGTGGAATTGAGAGCACTTTGTAAAAGGAAGAACAGAGACTTCTTGGGGCCCAGAAGAATATTTTATAATTCAAAGTGAGGAGATTAGAGTGGAGATTTTGCCTGAAGAAATACATCTGGGTGTGGTGTGGAAGCTGGGAAAGCAGGATTTGAGACTGTTCTTAGAGAGTGTTGGGATTATTCTAGAAAGTTTACAAAAATTCAGCTTCTAGATTTCATTCCCAGTAGTTCTAATTTGGGCTGATGGTGAGAACTGAGAATCTGCATTTTATGCAATTCCATGAATTCTCTTGGACTAGTTCACACTTTGAGATTGCTGCCATGGGATCCATGACTGAAGGCCATAGTGATGTGGAACCATGGTGGCTTGGGAGAAGGCTGGATGGGAGTGGTAGGCCACCATGCCACAGGTAGGTAGTGGCAAGTGAGCAGGGGCAAGAGGAAGATCCATGTTTAGCACTTCTGATCTGCTCTCCCCAGCTCCCAGAAGTGCACACCAACAGCTGTGACAACATCTCTCAGTTCTCGGTGGACAGCATCACCAGCCAGGAGAGCAAGGAGCCTGTGTTCATTGCGGCAGGGGACATCAGGTATGGCCCGATCACATCATCCTTCATCTTCTTCACTCTGCCTCTCTTTGTCCTGTGTTTGTCACCAGCTGCCAGCCTTGTGTCTCTCTCCTTTATCTTATTCTGTCCTTGTTCTGTCCTTGAGGCCCTGATGGTGGAGCTGAGACATTGCTTGAGCTACTACAAAAAGAAATGACATTTTAAGAGAGTTCCAGGGGTTGGGGATTTAGCTCAGTGGTAGAGCGCTTGCCTAGCAAGTGCAAGGCTCTGGGTTCGGTCCCCAGCTCCAAAGAAAAGGAAAAAAAAAAAAAAAAGAGAAAGAGTTCCAAAAAGAAGAAAGTGCCCCAGAGGGTATTTGAGTTTCACTTCTTCAAGTTGCACTTGACTGGCATGTGAAAGACCATGGGTTCAGTTCCAATAATCAAAGTGAGACCCCCCAAGTGTAATCCTTCTCTTTGAAGGCAGAGAGGAAATCTTGTTATACATGCAGATTCTGGAGTCATGCCTATTGTGAATCAATATTGGGATAGAGGAATGAGGAAAGCCAGGCTCTCTACATTTTAACGTGATCACAAACTACCAGGTTAGCACAGTGGTACCATTGACTAAGCTTCCTTCTCTGGCTTTCCCAGCACCAAGACTCTACCAGGAATCTAGAAACAGGCAAGGGAAAGGGGACGTGCAGCTCTGAGATAACTTCTAAGTAAATTGTGTTTTCTTCCTGCTAGACGGCGCCTTTCAGAACAGCTGGCTCACACTCCCACAGCCTTCAAACGAGACCCTGAAGACCCTTCTGCAGTCGCCCTCAAAGAGCCCTGGCAGGAGAAAGTGCGGTGAGGAGAGTAGAGGGTGGAGAGTGGTCCGAGTACTCCCCTCATATTCCAAGGCTCACTTCTTCAGGGGCTCACTTCCGCCCTTGCCCCTCTACCTCTAAACACTATCAGGCTTCCTCTGTGGTCTGAGTCCTTACCCTGGCATCATCCTGTGAATGCTTTCTTCACAGGAGGATCAGAGAAGGTTCCCCGTATGGCCATCTTCCCAATTGGCGACTCCTTTCAGTCATTGTCAAGTGTGGAGATGACCTTCGCCAGGAGCTGCTGGCTTTCCAGGTGTTGAAACAACTGCAGGTAAGGAAAAGGAAGAGAATTCAGCACAGTAGAGAAAGGAAACAAAAAACACAGGGAAGGGGGCACTGAAAGGAAAGGCTCCAGGGAGCTCTGCTGGGTACCTGCTCTCTACCCAGGTCTGCATGGGAAGATTACGCTGAAACTGGTTTGCCTTTCTCCAGAGAAGCACAGCCACATAATGAACAGTGCCATGGTGGCCTCTGCTGGTTTTTTCTGGAACTGCATCTGCCCTATTCTGATATTGAATGTCAGAGTGCCACATTTGTCTTTTTTTTTTTTCTTTTTTTTTTCTTTATTGTTTTTTTTGTTTTGTTTTGTTTTGTTTTGTTTTTGTCTTTTTTGATTGAGGGGTGTGATTTCAGATAGGATCTTGTAATTTGGGCTGGCCTTGAACTCAATTATAGCAAAAATGGACTTGTACCCTTGATCCCCTGCCTTCACTTCCCAAGGCTAGGATGATATGCATGTACCACTAAACTTTGGATTTGTACTTTAAGCCAGAACCTCCCAAATGATCTAGGATGGATGGACTTACATTGTGCTCAACTGTTTGGGTTTTGTTTTGTCTTTTTAAAAAACATATATTTTCATTTATGTATATGGGTGTTTTCCTGGCATGCTTGCCTGCATAACATGTGTGTGCAGTGTCCATGGAGGCCAGAACAGGGTGTCAGATTCTCCTGGACCTGGAGTTAGTTGTAAGAAGCCGCATGGGTTCTAGGAACTGAACCCAAACCCCCTGCAGGAGCAGGAGGTGCTCTTAGCCCCTGAGCCATCTCTCCATCTGCTGCTTTGTCTTTCTGAGACAGGGTCACTGTAGTTCAAGTTTATCTGGAACTTATTAAGTAGTCCAGGCTGGCCTTGAACTCATGACAATGAAGCCATACATCAACTTGAGTACTAGGATTACAGATGTGCACCACAGTGCCTGGCCAAACTGTGTTGAGATATTTATCACCTGGGTTGATGATATGTTCAATCCAATTCTGTATATTTGTAGGTTTCTTGAGGGATAGAAGTAACTTGAACTAACTTTCTCTTGATTTTGGTTTTGTTTTTTAGAAAGGATCTCACTTGTAGCCAAATAGAACTTGTTTTGTACCCTTTACACTCCCAGCCACTACTATTCTTGTGTCATCCCATTACTCCTGCCTCAGCTTCCCAAATGCTAAGATTATAAGCAGTATATGACATGTGGCTTAAGTACTTTCATTTTGTTTTGTTTTGAAGACAAGGTCTCATGTAATTCAGGCTGACCTCTGACTGGGCTGTAATCACGGTTGACCTCAAACTTATGATCTTTCTGCCTCTACTTTCCAGCTGCTGGGAATACAGGCTTATGCCACCCTATCCAAAAGTATTTTCATTTTCTAAAGTACTTTCTCTGCCCCTAAAGCCCCGTCTTTTTTTTTTTTTTAAGATTTATTGATTTTATTTATATTAGTACACTGTCGCTGTCTTCAGATACCCCAGAAGAGGGCATTAGATACCCTTTACAGATGATTGTGAGTCACCATGTGGTTGCTGAGAATTGAACTCAGGACCTCTGGAAGAGCAGTCAGTGCTCTTAACCGCTGAGCCATCTCTCCAGCCCCTAAAGCCCCGTCTTTTCATTACTCAAACATATATCCAAAGCTCCTACTCTCCCTACTTAGGTGGTAGAGCTCCTGTTCTCTCTACCTTTTTCTTACCTCTCTGTGTAGTTCCTTCCCTTTGCCAGGCCCTGAACTTCCTTTTAAACTTCCCAGTTCTGTTATTTGTGGTTGTGTACACCTGTAATCCTAGAACATGTGGAGACAGGGCTCAGGAATTCAAGGTTGGCCTATATGAGTCCCTGTCTCACACAGAAAACTTCCTGGTTCTTAGGAGGTCAGTGAGTGTGACTTATTTAATGTCCTGCAGTCCAAGACACCAAGGAGAGAAGTTGAAAAGAAAATGTTATTCTCTAGTTTGGAGAAAGATGAGCCACTCTCAATACCTTTGTGTCTCTTCACAGTCCATTTGGGAACAGGAGCGAGTGCCTCTTTGGATCAAGCCATATAAGATTCTTGTGATTTCAGCTGACAGTGGCATGATTGAACCAGTAGTCAACGCTGTGTCCATCCACCAGGTGAAGAAACAGTCACAGCTCTCCTTGCTCGATTACTTCCTGCAGGAGCATGGCAGTTACACCACTGAGGCATTCCTCAGTGCCCAGCGCAATTTTGTGCAAAGTTGTGCTGGCTACTGCTTGGTCTGCTACCTATTACAAGTCAAGGACAGGTAAGTGACTTGTGCCCTTCATCTCATCTTTCAGAGGGCTCTTCTCTTTCCCTTCACATGTAGTTCTCAGTTGGTGAGACAATGTATTTTTAGGGAAGATCTGTTTGTGTGACATTAAACCAAAGAGGAAAACTGACAAGTGCTAGAGAAAGTGAGAAGGAAACAGGATTTATAGGGGTGAACATTTGAGGGAATAGGGAGAAAAGATAAAGGTGAGGACAGATGAAGTTGTGGGGGAAGATGAGGAAGTGTCATCAAAACATGGATAGCAGGCAGTGACATCGGCAGTACATGTGGCTGAAGCGTCTGGGGTTTTTTGTTTTGAGACAGGGTCTTTCTTTGTGACCCTGGCTGTCCTGAAACTTGATATGTAGACCAGGGTGGTCTTGAACTCACAGAGTTCTTCCTGCCTCTGCCTCCTGAGTGCTGGGATTAAAGACCTCTGCCACCACACTCAGGGAGAATTTTATTTTGCAGGATAGGAATGATGTGTTCTGGTCTTTGTTGATGCTGTATGGTGCTGAGGATGAGGGTTGGTGTGACTAAGTCCTTAACAAGAAAGCAAGAGATAACGGAGCCTGGTACCAGTGTCAGTGACCAAAAGCAAAAAAGGAAATGAATGAGGGATTCTATAGAGATAAACTTGAAATTCCCAGTCATACACTCCCCTTTCTACTCACTCCATGATTTTTCAAAAAAAAAAAAAATTTTAAAGATTTATTTTATTTATGAGTACACTGTACCTGTCCTCAGACACATCAGAAGAGGGCATCAGATGACATTGCCATGTGGTTGCTGGGAATTGAACTCAGGACCTCTGGGAACGTAGTTAGTGCAAACTTTTTTTTTAATTGTGTTTGGCTGTTTTTCCTGCATGTATGTCTGTCTGTGCACCTATTGCCAGTGGAGGCCAGAAGTGGCATTGGATGCTCTAGGACTGGAGTTCTCGCCAGTCGTATACCTCCATGTGGGTGCTGGGAAGTGACGCAGCATCCTCTGAAGGAGCAGCCCATGCTCTTAGCCACGGAGCCATCTCTCCTGTCTCGAATTTCCACAGTTTTTTAGTATCTTTTGTTTTGTCTAGATTGTCATTTTTTTCCATACCACATGAATT
This sequence comes from Rattus norvegicus, assembly GCF_021556685.1. Classification (NCBI taxonomy): domain Eukaryota; kingdom Metazoa; phylum Chordata; class Mammalia; order Rodentia; family Muridae; genus Rattus; species Rattus norvegicus. The sequence goes on from NC_141535.1 coordinate 184,637,146, forward strand.
TTATGAGGCCTAACCTCACATAGGTGAAGCATTTTATACATTAATAATGACTCCACACATGCTCTGTCATCTAAAAGTATCTACAGGCAAGTGGTTTGGGGTCTGTGGCCTGAATGCTTCTTTTGGTTGAACCTTTCCCTGAACATACCATGGCTGGGGCCTGGCAAGTTGGTTCAGTGGGCAAATGGTATTGTTTAATCCCTGGAACCAACTCCATAGAGTTGTCATCTGATCTTCACGTATGGCGCGTGCCATATACGTACATTCGCGATCGCATGCAGACATACACACACACCATTTAAAAAAAATTGATGACCTATGTCTCCAGGGCTCCCAGTGACATGGCAGCCCATTAACGTTAGTCAGTTGAGCAGCTTCTCAAAGTCTAGCATCTATTTAGTGACTGCACATCATGGATACCCACCTACATCAAGTGAAAACCCTGTTAGGGGAGTGCTTCCTCAAGAGGAAGATAAGTATCAGTAGGAGCTTTGGGAGCCTATAGCCCTCTCTGCTGGGCCTACAAGGAAATGAGAGGGCTGTATGTCTGAGAGCTGAGGGAGAGTGTAATCACATGGATCTTGACTGAAAGTTTTAGGCTGTCCCAGGGCTCAGCTCCAGGATTCAGTGAGTGGGGAGCAGGAAAGCTGGCACTAGTTAGACGTCAGGAATTTCACTTCAGAAACTGATATGTAAAGATAAAAGTAAATAACACCACCAAAAAGAAAATGTTTGGAAGATGAAAGCCTGTTCTTTGGCAAGGCAGAGAGCTGATAACCATTTTTTATTCTGCTTTTTTAAAGTGTATGAACTTTTTACCAGCATGTATGTCTGTGTATAATTAGCGTAGTGTGCCCAGCAGAGCCAAAAAGCATCAGCTCCCTTTGGAGTAGTGTTACAGATAGTTGTTAGCCACTGTGGATGCTGGGAATTTGAACCCAGGTCCTCTTAGAAGAACAACCAATGCTCTTAACCACTGAACCATTTCTCCAGCCCTGATAAACTGTTCCTAACAACGTAAAAGGAATAATCTGAGATGGTGATATAGCTCACGTTTGCGCTGGACTTGATCCCCACTACCACATAAACCAGGCATGATGACCTGTAGACCTCACACTGGGAGGCAGTGGCAGGAAGTTCAAGATCATCCTAGCTATGTGGGGAATTTGAGGCCTGGACCACATGAGACCCTATCTCAAAAAAAAAAAAAAAAAAAAAAGACAACTGAGGACCATCTCATAAGAAGTGGCCACAAGTAAAAGAAAGTTGTTGGTGTTCATCAACTAGGTCTAGGCTCCAACTTGCTATAAAAATCACATACTCAACATGATTACACAAAACAAAGTAAAATCAGTCATCCTCATAACTGTCCTGCTTTAAGTCAGTCTGAAATAGAGGAGTGTGCCATGTTGGCCAAAACTGTTGCTTGTCATTACAGTAGCAATAGTATCTTCTTCAGCATAGCATGCAGAGTGTACCAGAGTGTGCAGTCATTGGTCTGGTGACTTTTATTTTTCATGTGCATTGGTGTTTTGCCTGCATGTATGTCTGTGTGAGGATGTCAGGTCTTCTGGAACTGGAGTTAAAGTTGTGAGCTGCACTATAGGTGCTGAAAATTGAACCTGGGTTCTCTTAAAGGAGAGCTTAACTACTCTTTAACCACTGAGCCATCTCTCCAGCCCCCATCAGGTGATTTTAACATTAATACAAACATGCTAAAACAGGCCCAGAAAAAGTAAATCATTCAAAATTGTTCGTTAGTAGAACTTCCCAGAGCTGCTTCTTTTTTTTTTTTAACTGTATTTCTACTTTATGTAAATGTTTTACCTGCATGTATGTCTGTACACCATCTGCATGCCTCATAGCCACAAAGGCCAAAAGAGAGTACCAGCCGCCCTGGAACTGGATGACAGTGAGCCGTCATGTGAGTCTCCAGAGTCAAGCCTTGGTTCTGAAGAAGAGGAGCCAGTGCTCTTTCCTGTTGGGCCATCTCCCCAAACTGCTTTTAAAAGCGGGGATGGTATGGGAAGGAGTGAGTGTGTGACTTGGTTGTAGGGAGTTCACCTAGAATGCACAAAGCCCAGGCAGGATTCAGTCTCCAGTACTCTAAAACCAAGCACAGTGAGTGGCACACACTTGGGAGACACAGCAGAAGTTCAAGGTCATCCTCCTATGTTCCAGGACAGCTTGGGGTACATGAAACTGTCTCAAAAAGAAAAAAAAAAATTTAAACACATCAACTAACAAAAAACCAGCAAAGGCATATGGATTTCTTTTGTATGTCACCCAGCCTTTTGTGGGTCTCTGCCTATATAAAGGAAAGGTAACTCAACAAAGGTAGGACCCATTTGGGCCAAAATTTTTATGTCTTATCACTTGGTTGGGTCCAATGTTAAGATTCAGTTCTTAGGGTTGGGGACTTAGCTCAGTGGTAGAGCGCTTGCCTAGCAAGCGCAAGGCCCTGGGTTCAGTCCCCAGCTCCAGAAAAAAGAAAAGAAAAAAAAATTCAGTTCTTTACTCACTCTTATTTCTGGAAAAAAATGTTCACTCTGGTGTATCCAGGCAATAAGATCTTAATAGAAATTTGGAGCAAAATTGGACACAACTGTCACTTGGGGGAACTAAAAAAGAGCATGTCCACTGTGCAACCAAGAAACTTACCTCGCTTTATTAATGCACTTCAGGGGTTTCTAATAGTAGACTTTCCAGTAAATGGAATTTGTTATGTTCTGAATTTTAAAAGGTGAAATATAAATACATTTTTTAAAATTTATCCAAAAAAAGTCACTGTCAAAACAAATTAGAAACAGTAAATTAGGACAATTAAAAACAAAACAAAACCCTCTATGTTGAAAGGAGTCTCAAGACAGCTTTGTGGGTAGAAGCTAGGCCTGGCCAGGTAGTTAAGAGAATGAGAGAAACTGCCTATCACTAGGCATTCCGGGTGGGGGTGGAGTCACTTGTTTTCTACTGGGTCTAGACATCTAGAATTGTTCTGCTCTCTAGATTGTGTGGGTACTGCTACATTGTTAGTGCTTTCCCACAACTCAGGTGGGTCTTGCTCTCTCTCTACCCCTCCTTTCAGCCAGTCTGACCAACTCAGAGGTGGCCTTCAGCTTGGGCATGAGTGCTTGGCCTAACAGAGCTTCTATTGATATCGAAAAGACTGGTCATGCTGAATAGGCCAGGCATCACATGATTAGCATGCTAATTGTTCTTCCTACTGACATTGACGTGGGAATCACAAAAACCTGAGGTATCTTCCTCTAACTACAGCTGGCCTGTAGTATGCCACTCCTAAGATTTTTTTTTAATGTAATTTGCCCCACTGTTTTACATTTAAAGTTTTTTCAGCACACATGATGGTTCATTCATATGATCTTAGTACTTGGGAGGCTGAGGCAGACTTAGGCCACAACAGTAAATCCAGGCCAGCATGGGCTACAGTACAACGTATCTTTAGGGGAGAGGAGAGCCTGAAGAAGTAACTTCAGCCCATAAAGTTATTACCATAAAATCATGAGTACCTGGGTTCAATCCCCAGAACCCACATAAAAATCCCTGGTGGGGTGACACATTTTAATGCCAGGTGGGGAAGCAGAAACCAAAGGATTTAGTGTGTGAGCTGCCCTAGGGATCCCAATACTGAGGAGACTGATGCAGGTGGATCTCTGAGACTTTGAAGTTAATTTAGCAAGTACAGACCAGTCAGGCAGGGCTACAGTAAAAAAAAAAAAAAAAAAAGTTACTAGGAACAATGCCTACATGGACTCTGGCATCCACACACAAGTGCACCTTTAAGGACCCACATACATAAACTGTTGCCCTCTCCTGATGGAACTTTGGTTCTGCCATGGACTAATTAAGAATTGAAAGAATCCCAGCACCCAGGAGGCAGAGGCAGATGACTGAGTTTGAGGCCAATTTGGTACGATGTAGTGAGTATCAGACCATCTGAGGCCGCATAGTGAAACCCTATCTCAAAAAAAATCAACCAGGTAAACTGATTATGAATGAGGACCTTGTGAGCTGCTGGAACCTCAGAAACCTTTTCTTCTTACCTGCATGCTTACTACTTAAGTCAGAATCAAGTCTGGGTACTAGAAGTACAATTGGGAGAGATTAGCATGTGTCAAGTGTGGCCTCTTTGAGAATGACCCTCAATTTAGGCTCCTCCAGACTCGACCTCCCAAATGCTAGAATTACAGGCATGTGCCATCATTCACACTCAGCCTATGTTGTGTTAGGGAACAAAGCAGGAAAAAGCATTACAGGCAAGCACTCTACCACCCTCAGCCTTTGGATAATCTTAAAACTACTTTTATTAAGCTGGTAATAACTGAATTTCATACCCCAGTCTTTCTTTGTAGCTTTCTAACTTCCTTTTGTTACTAGTTTTAGGTCCTAGGAAATTGACCCAGACTTGTAAGCAACAGGAAACATGGCTGAGGCCTCCCCTGACCAGTATAGTGAGGCCAGTGTTGCAGCTTGAGATCCAGCCTAAGCCAAACTTACTGTTGCCTCTTCCTCAGGCACAATGGGAACATCCTTCTGGACGCAGAAGGTCACATCATCCACATCGACTTTGGCTTCATCCTTTCCAGCTCACCCCGAAACCTGGGCTTCGAGACGTCAGCCTTTAAGCTGACCACAGAATTTGTGGATGTAAGTCAAAAAAAGAGAGGTACTTCCAAGGGCCACTGTGTTCTTCCTCTGAGAGGAGCTGATGGGCTCCCCGAAATTAGGAACAGAACAGAAATGCCAATAAGTCAGGATGAAGCAGGATTTCCCGGGAGCTTTTTTACGGGAAAAAAATGTGAAGATAGCGATAGTGAAATTTAACATGATTGCCTTAAGAAAAGGAAGTTTGAGAGGCCCACAGGAAAAGAACCCACTAGAATTTCTCTGTGCAGACCCTCTCCTTGCTTCCAGGTAATGGGCGGCCTGAACGGTGATATGTTCAACTACTATAAGATGCTCATGCTGCAAGGGCTGATCGCTGCTCGCAAACACATGGACAAGGTGGTACAGATTGTGGAGATCATGCAGCAAGGTGTGGCTCTGGGGGGCCCTGGCCTGGGGCCTCAGGTTGGGTTGCCTGCAATTTAGAACTTTTAGGAAGTTGACTCCACCTCAAGACTCAGGTGGGGGAACATTTCTCAGGGGGGTCTCCATTTCCCTCTTAGAACATTCTTCACCCTGGCAGAACTGGTTTTGGAGGAGGGGCAGGAGAAAAGGAATAGCAGAAAGCTCTTAGGTACCCTCATGAGAAAACAGACCCACCTTCAGCCTCCTGGTTGTCCCATTCTTCCAGTCAACTCTATGCCTCAGTCTCCTTCGCCCTTCTCTGTTACTTCTACCCACCTTTCTCCCATTACACTTGGCCTGACTGCCCTGACCTCGACCACCACCTATCCTATCCTGCTCTGATCTTCCCTGCCTTTTTCCTTTCACTTTGCCACTTCCTCAGTACCTCAGTTTTTTGCACAGGACTCCCTCCTCTTCCAGTTCCTCTGGGCCCCTCTTCTTCCCCCTACCCCAGACTCCAGATGCTTACTCTACCTCAGCTGCCAGCCTCCTCCTCCCCATCCTTGCCCCTACCCCACAGGTTGCCGACGTTGCTCAGGAGCATCTCTGTCTGGCCCCGTGGTGACGGTGGCTCAGGTCATCTGTGAGTGTCAAACCTAGCATAGGCAGAGGCCTGCAACCAGATAAGTGCAGGGCCCATTCCCAGATGCTCCTCCCAGCCTTCCTTCCCTCTGGGCCCTAAGGCGTCTCTCGAATGCTTACTGGGGGAAGTTGTGGGCTTGCCTTTCCCTATCCTGCCCACATACTCCCACTTTCAGAGGAACTAAGGAGTATGGGATGAGGACGGGCTGAAAACAAGACTTCCTGATTGGTTTTCTCTGCACAAGCACAATTGCTCTACACCATCAAGGATCTGGGTGGTGGGGAGGGAAGGAGTACTCTTGATACCTCTAGCTCTTTTCCCTGTGGCTACTAACTACTGGCCTGCCTTCCTAATTGTCCATGACCTTTAATTGCCCCTGCTCCCCCCATCCTCCCCCAGGTTCTCAGCTTCCTTGCTTCCATGGCTCCAGCACCATTCGCAACCTCAAAGAGAGGTTCCACATGAGCATGACTGAGGAGCAGCTGCAGCTGCTGGTGGAGCAGATGGTGGACGGCAGCATGAGGTCCATCACCACCAAACTCTACGATGGCTTCCAGTACCTCACCAATGGCATCATGTGACACCACTTTCAGGCCCAGAAGTGGTGGGATTGAAGGCACCCTCCTTAGGAGGACCCTTGCCTAAGAAAACCTAAATCACAAAATCCCACCTACCTAACCACCTACCCAAGGGAAATGGAAGGCAAAAAACACAAAGGATCATGTGGTAACCATGAGAGCTGGCCAAAGGGTAGGAGAGCCAACCATGGGGTCCAGACTTGCTGGGGCTTCCCCACCTCTTGCTGTGTCAGTATTGCCACCTGACAGATCCCAGGACTCACTGCCCTCCAGAGAACAGAGATGATGAACATGAGGAGGACTGGAACCTTCTTCCCCTCGGGGATCTCAGAGGTTTTCTACAAAACCATCTTTTACTTTCCCTGGGTCCCAGCAAGATGGGAGGAGTGGGTTCTTGGTACTTAGGACTTAATCCTATGTTTGGCCATGCTGCTGCCCAACTCTGTCCCCATCTGGGGGCTGACCCCTAGCCCACATTCCCGACAGGTGGGTCCTGCACTTGCTTAGGTTCCCCATCATGGGGGTAAGGAAGGGAACTGACACGATCCCTCTAATATATTGAGGGTATTGGCTTAGCCATGGGGAAATTTCTCACCCTGATCCTTTCCTCACACCCAGGGAAATAGCTCTCATTTTTTTTTTTTAATTTTTAATTTTTGTTTGAAATAAAGTCCTTAGTTAGCCATCTGCGTCTTGTTGCTTCTGGGGGGGTGAGAGTGCTTGGAAGGGGTTAAGTCCAGCATACAAAAGGCACAAACACACAAGATGAAGGAAGACTGCTCTTTCCATCTGTCTGTCAGTGCTGCCTCTTCCCTGAGAAAGCTTCCCCAGTTCTGACTCACCCCTCCCTATCAGGGCACATTATCCAACTCACATAAAAAGAAAAGCCTGAATGGGGATTAAACCACAAGCAGTTTTAATGGTCTGGTTTTCTCCCTCCTGTTTCTCCACTGTTAGTATTACTACTACAAGAATAAAGGATTCCTGAGAGCTGGTCCTCTCCTCTCCCTGGACCCCACTTGACAGGACTCATCCCCACCAATCCCACCCCCACCCCTAAATTTCTGGGGGAAAAGACAAATGGAAGGCACTGCAGGGATTGGGGTGGGGGCGTTAGTGCCAATGAGTGTTGGAGGAAGGGATACTAGGGCAGAACCCAGCCCAGAGGAAGAAATACTGGTCTGTGCCTGAAGAACTCTAGTAGAGGGGTAGAAACTAGACCCTGTACATCCTTCAGTCTGTCCCTGTGCCTGTCTAGCAAGCAGGCTTGCCAAGGTCCCATCCTCCCACACAGTTGCTGGGAGTCTGCAGCAGAAGCATTAGTGTTGGACTTAGAAAGGAAGGACCTACTTTACTTAAGTAGGACCTAGGGGCCAAACCCAAGAGGGAGGGGGGTGCAAGTCACTAGAATCCTCAAAAGCCTTTCCCTCAGGGATGGAGAGAGAAGTAAATATTAAAACTCCCAGCCCAGGGAGGTGACAGCAGCAGTGAAACCCAAGTCTCAGGGAAGAGGCCTGGTCAATCTGAAGCCTGGGACCTAGTTGTCCCCACTGCCTCCCTGCCGGGCCCTGATGAATGCCATGCCATGCGTGCGAAAATGGGTCTTGAGGTTCAGAGGGCTATCACAGCTCTTGCCACAGACCTTACAAGTCAGAGGGCCTCCAGAAGCAGGCAAAGGTGAGTCTCCACCCTCTGGGTCAGAGCGTAATGGAGGAGCCTCCTCTTCTCCATCTCCCAGTCCCAGGACACTGGCTTTACCCCCAGCCCGTCTCTTCTTGTGGCTAATGAACCGGTGGCGGCTCAACGAGCCAGGGGAAGCAAAGCACAAGCCACAGTCAAGGCACTGCTGAGTGCCACCATCCACCCTCAAGCCCACAAGGCTCTGTTCTGCTGAGCCACTGCTTCTATAGCGCAGAGGACCGTGGCCTCCTGACCCAGGGCCACCCCTCAGGGACTTGGCTGGTGGTGTTGTACTGTCAGGTTCCTCACTGCATGAGTCAGAAGACTGGCGGCGTTTCCGTCCTGGCCCCTAGAGAAAAGTGGAAGAAACCAGGCCTCACCATCACCCTGGTTTCCTGAGACCAACCAAGGTCACACTAGTTTCTCAATCCCATGACATAAGGAAGGCCTTTTCTTACCTGGGCTCTACCACCAGAGCCTCGAACCAGGGAGCCTCCTCGACCAGAAGACTGGGTCCCAAGAGGCAAGCCATGCCGGACCTGGACATGCTTCTCCAGGATCAGGCGACTGCTGAAGGTGCGCTTTCCCTCTGTACAATACCTAGCAGAGGTGAAGTGGGCAAGATGGCACCAAAGGCACAGGCAAAGGCCAAGACCCATAGCTCTTAAGAGAAGGCAGGCTGCCACAGCAGAGGGTGGCCTTGACCTTCAGATCCCTCAAGCAAGAGACAGGCGGCCAGGTATTCTCTGGGAGGAATGAGTAAGGGTTACCTGCATGGATAAACTCGCTTGATTCCCTCATGGTTGACCCTGACATGGCGCCTCAGGCTTGGGGCAGAGCAGAAGGAACGCTCACACAGGCGACAAGGGAACTTTTTCACTGACTAGAGCAAAGGGTGGAATTTTTGGGTCACTCAGGTGACCCCCAAGGCTGCCCTCCAGCCCCACCTCTCCCAGGTGAACCCAGCTCACCTTGCCGTGCTCCTTCTTCATGTGAGTCACATACTCATCCCGCTCAGGACACCAGGAGTGACAAACTCCACAAGTCCAGCCCCCAGGCCCCCCACCCCCACCTTTGATGCCTTTGTTTCCCAGTTCCCTTCGGGCTCTTTTAGCTGGGCGGGGAGGGTCAGGAGAGCTGGGCAGCTCTTCCTCAGAAGTGGAGGAAGATTCCTCAGTAGCAGGGGCCGCCTCAGCCTGAGACACAGCCAGCTCCTCTGGCTCAGTCTTGGGGGTCAAAAGGGCGCCTCCAGCCCCTTTTCCAGCTGCCTCTTCCCCTACACGTCCAGACTGATGAGTATTCTAGAAGACAAGGAAGATGGCTAGGTGGAGGAGAGCCTGCCTTTGCCAAAGTCCTCACTTCCCCCTTGCTCCCCACTGCCAGAGGGTTCTATGACCGAGTTCAAGTCAGCACCACTAGCTCAGCAGCCACGCCCGGGCCCTTTGCTCCTGTACCTTGAGATGTTCCAGCATGGTTCTTTTTTGGGCAAAAAGCAGAGGACAAGATGGGCACTTAAACACACTGACACGCTGGGGCAGTAAGTGCTGGTCAAAGTGTGAGGAGAGGAGGGGTTTGTGAGTGAAGACCGTATCGCACATGGCACACTTATAGATCAGCCTGTGGGGGCAGAGGGTCAGTATAAACATGAGGGATAGCAGAGCCCTTCTCTGCGCCCAACCCTCCAGTCCACCAACCCACCACCTCTTCCCAGCCCACCTCGCCACCATGCTCCCTCCTCCCCAGGTCTCACTTGGCTTGTTGGGTAAGGAAGCTTGGATGCTGGGAGTAGAGGTGGGCGTGGGCGCTGGGTGCAGACTTGAAGGCCATGGGGCAGATGGGGCACTTGTGGAAAACTTCGCAGTGTGATGCCTGTATGTGGGACTTGATGGAGTTCACACCCCCAAACACCACTGCACAGCTGGGGCACCTTGGAGAAGAAGTGGGGGTTACTACAGTGAGGTAGGGGCATCTCCAGCACCCCTCTTGTTCCTGAAGACAAGGTGAATTTCAAAAGGAAATCAACAAAGGAGCATGAGCAAGGCAGAGAAAGGAAGGAGGCTCAGTCCCCAAGAGAGGTCTGAGAAGCAGGGCTGGAATTCCACCAGGGACCCAGCTCGCCACTGCACCCATACTACATGACTTGATGGCAGGGTATAGGGTGTATCAACACAATAGGAAAAATGATGGCTCTCCTTGAGAAGCCAGTTTATAAGGTTGCTGCTAACAACCAGATCCTAAAGTTCTAATGAGGAACTGAGGGTCAGGCACCTGTATCCTACACGGCGAGAGAAATGCAGACAGGCCTCTCGAAGATGGGTCTGAAAATTAGCTTGTAGGAAGTTGCCCCCACACTCAGGACAGACATGGGGGGGTCGGTTCTTATGTGTGCGCTGGTGGGCACTGAAGCTGCAGCGATTGGGGAGCATCATGGGGCAGGACGGACACACCTATCAAGAGGTTAAAAAAGGTTAACTGATGACGGGGTGCCCTGTATCCCATCCCTTTGTTTAAGTAAGTTCCCAGAACCTTCCTGGATTTTTACCTCCATAGAATCTGGCTGTCCCTTCCCCCAGAGAAGGGAAACGAGAACCAACTCACATTGCTGGTAGACCCAAGCGCAGGAGGGCCCAGCTGCTGGAAGTGGGCTGCCATGCCAGCCTTGTCGCGGCACTGCTCCTTGCACTCCAGACAGCGAAAGCACGTGTAAACAGAGGCAGCAGGGGGGGCAGGGGGCTCTGTTGGGAGTGGCAGCACAGGAGCTTCAGTGGCAACTGTAGTGATGGTAGAGGAAGTGACAGCCCCCTCCCCCTTGCCCAAAACAGGCAAGGCCAGAGGTCCAGGAACAGGTGGGACAGCCACAGGCAGCAGGGGTGTGATGTCTGGCTGCCCCACCATCTGGTCAAGGGCTACAGGCCTCATGACCAAATGTGAGCACTGCATGACAAGCCCCTTGTCTTTGTGCTCACGGGCATGCAGGAGTAGGCTACACTTGTTGAAGAAAACCAGGCGACGGGCACAGTGGTTACAGGTGACCTCTATACGCATGCTTCTGCGATCATAGTGCCGAGCCAGGCTCTTCTCCAGTGAGAAGGCATCTCCACACTCAAGGCAGCGGTAGCCTGTTGGAGGCAGGGCCAGACCAGCCTCAGCTGGTGGACTCAGGTTTGGTCTATAAGCAGGCAGCAGATTCTTGCTGTTGAGAATCTTGTTGAAGGCCTCTACCAGGCTGGACTGGGTTCGAGAGATCACCGAGCCACCGGCTGTGCCTGGCCCGGTAGCAGACTTAGAAGGCTGTACCATCACCACAGAGGCACCGTTCACCTTCTGCCCCCCAAGGGTAAACCCTGTCCGCACCTCAGCCTTGGGCAGAGTTTGGGGCACCAAACCTAACACATTCTTAGTCATAGTCTTAGGGCTGGTGGCATTCCCCCCTGGTAGAACCACAGCTTTGCGGGCCACACTAGCTGCCATGAGCATAGCAGTGCTAGCATTCTGGATGGTAGCCACAGGCAACACTGTACCTTTCAGCCTTGTGCCATCACCCAACTGGACACTCACCACCTTAGGACCCTCGGGGGTTGGAGTTACAGGGGACAGTTTGAGGAAGCTAGCTTCAGCCAGGAAGGCCCCCTCAGCCAAAGGGGCAGGAGGATCAGGTTCTGAGGGAACCCGGGTTACAGTTCTTGTGATATTCCCGCAGGATGTTTTAATGGTCTTGATCCGCACCTTGAGGGGCCTAGAAGAGCTGGAGGAGGTAGGGGAGTCATTGCTGTCCTCATCTGCAGCCTCAGCTCCACTAGAGGGGCTCTGGGGACTTCTTGGGGGAGACTTGTCCACTGTTCCCTCATCTTCTTCCTTCAGGGGTTTACAGCTGGGTGCCTTTACAGGAGAAGCAGGAGGGCTCTGGTGTCCTGGAGACTGCTTAAAGGACACCCCAGCCACCTGTGGGGGTGAGACACTGGCAGGGACGCCTGCTGCCTCAGGGCTGGAGCCGGAGTTTCTCTGGGTTAGGCCCTGGGAATGGTGAGGGCTGCAGCTTTCCTGTTTCAAGGCCCCTTGAGGCAAGAGAGAAGTAGGAGGCAGCAGGGTTGAGCCATTTTCTGGGGCCAGTTCAAAAGGAGTGGAGAAAGGAGGTGGGGCCATGTCACCATCCCGAGGTAGGGATGGTTCAGGAGGTAGGGGATCTGTGTGGTCTCCTGGTTCAGACCCAAAATGAGCAAAGAGGTCCAAGCATGTCTTGCCTTCCCCAGCTTTTTCTTCCCAGGCATCCCCACTGGCAGGTGCAGAAGAATGGGGGGTTTCTGAGAGGGATGGCTCAGGACCCCCGAATCCATTTTGCATGAGACAAGACCCCACAGGTCCTTCCTTAGTTACATCCCCAGCCTTGGTCTCTTCCTCTGAATTCCCAGTCAGGGTCTCAGACTGCTCTGGACACACTGTGTTCTTCACAATGACGCTGACTGTAGAAGTATCCGGGGGTTGTGGGAGGCCATGATCAGAGGCCTCAGCTGCACTCTCAGGGTCATTCTCAGTGGCTGTCGCTGCTTCTCTGTCTTTAGAATCACCTCCTACACTGGATTCTGGTTTCCCCTGGCCTCCTGGTCCCTCATTTTCTTCTGGCCCAGAGTGAATGGCTTCATTTGCATCAATGTCAGGGATGTCAAAAGCAGCAAGGAGGTCATCAAAATCAGGGGTTTTCATGTCCCCCATAGTGACAGGTCCCAGACCTAATGAAAACAGTAAAAGTGAGGGAAGGTCAGGATCCCCAATACCTAGACCCTGAACCTCACTTCTCGATATAATATAGAGATATTTACCCCTCAGACTCAGTACATCTCCATTATGTGTGAGTCCTGGAGAACTGCTTGACGGATTCAGTGTGCCAAACCCTAAAACCAGGTTAGTGGGAAGACACTAGGTACTGCCAGAGTCGAAGCCCAGAGAAAACTAGAAAGAGATTCTTAGAAATACAAAGAAAAGAAGAGAAGTTGAAAGTTCTCAGAGATCATCTCTGCACAGAACCAATTAATCCACAGGAATATCAAGGAGGATGGCAGACATAATGCTCTAGGTTTCAGGCCTTGAGTCAGCATGGGATCAGTATTATTGAATACATGGAATATGAATTGGGGTCCACAGAGATCTGAAAGGCCATTTACACACAGAGCAGTGATTATGGTTAAAACTTAAATTACTCTGCCTTTAGCTTTATCACTGCTGTTCAAGCAAGTTACACTGCCTTACTTTTGCTGTCTCAAAGAGTGGACAAGTAACCCATTCATCAAAGTCCTACAAACATAAAATTGTATGTGTGAGTGTCAAAGCCAGAATACAATTTATTAATGCAGTTGGGCCAAATTAGGACATGCGAGATCAAGCAGGAGCTGGCTGCACTGGGAAGAAATATGTACTGGCTGCCTAAGGCTAGGGTCAGAGCTGAGTCAGAGGTCGTCTAAAGCCGTATCTGAAAGATCGGGAGCTCCTCCTGGCACCCAGAGCCCTAGCATGGTCATCAAGGAGAAACAGATAAGGCAGAAAGAATAAGACACAGAAGGGGGGGGGGGGGCACGCATAGTCACAAGGGCCCAGCTAAGTCCTCCTGTCACAAACACCTGCTGCTTGCACACCTTCCCCAGAGTGTCTTCCCTCCTCCCTCCTCTACCTTGCTCTCTCAGGGTTAAGACTCTAGGGTACAAGCTGATCCAACATAGCTACCACACTGGGGGGAGCTCCTCCTTCCCACTGTCCTTTCTGCTCTGAGCTCCTCACCGTCTACCCTCTAACTCAAATTCTACCTTCTTGGGTAACAGTAGCCCCTTAACCTGGCCCAGGGAGGATTGGGGGAGGGGTAGTCCCACAAGATTTATGTGTCACTAAAGCAACAAGGATGCCAGCTTAGAGACTCTAGGAGACCCAAGCTCTATCCTCTATTTGTTCTCAACCATAAGTAATTCTGTATCTAGGAAGACTCAACAAAGAAGGGACAATTTCGCTCCACTTTACACATTCCCTGCCCAGGATGCAAGCCATTTCCCAGAGCCAATTCTCTCACCTCTTTCCAGCCTTCAGACTGTAACTAGAGATAGTCCCAGCAGGTGGTGGCTGGCATTGCACGGACCAAGGTGGGGGTGGGGGGCAAGAGTACCAACTAGAGGAAGAAAGGGTAGTCCTCCTTGTACATTACCCCTCTACTTAATTCTGCACATTCTGGGTTTGAACAAAACCCTTAGTTTTAACCCAGATGAATCGATAGGTCCCTCTTCAATTCGGCTCTCCCAGGTTGGGAGACCTGGGCTACCTTCCCACTAAAGCTCCCAGCAGGGTGGGTCGGTGGAGTACAAACCAATGGGGACTAAGAAAACACCTGCGAACCTACCTCTCCCAACTACCTCCCTCTGGCGTGCAAGTGACTTGGAGGTCATCCGATAGCCACCTGGAGCAGACAGTGGGCCAAGCACAGAGGCTTAAGGCCAATGAAGATCCTCCACTCAGCCGCCAGGCCTCTGGTGCTGCCATCTCCCTACTCCCTACCCACTTTCCTCCTCTCTCTGTTCTCCAAAAGCAAAAAGAAGGGGCTTAATAGGAAGAGGGTGAACAGACACCGGTCGGGTGGGGGCTGCACTGCCCTTTGCCCAAGGCCTACAGCGCAGATCAAAACGAGGGGGCCAGAGCACGGCCGGGGCGATTAGGCTGCGGCCAAGCTGGGCAACGGGCGGCATTTAAGTCCCTGCCATCTGCCAGGGACTGGCGCGGAAAGTAAGTCCGGGGTTTCGGGTAGGGGACGAGAAGTACATTAAAAAACTAAAAGGTAAACTGAGGCGAGTGGTGCTTCTTTCACTTTCACAGGTTAAGAACTCAAAGCAGGGCCTCGGCTAGGCCAGGCCCTTAGGATCTGCGGCGCTGCACACCGGGGGCCAGGACTCCCCGGCAGTGGGGAGTGGCGCGAGGGGAGTGGAGACACAAGAGGGGGCGGTCCCTCCGTGATTCTAAGCTCTGTAGCCAGGTCAGTCCCGACTCGAACCTGGTCCCCTTCATCTCTGCGCGCCTCGCAGCTTGCCCCGGCTCCGACCCCACAAGCTCTCTCCAAACCCGAGGATTGCGAGGCGCGCACCAGGCTCGAGACGCCAGCTTGAGTCCTGCCCGGGCCCCGACGCTGACCAGCACCCGGTCGGGATGCAGGCTCCTCTCCGGCTGGGCCCAATTCCCCCGCCCCCACCGCCCAGCACGGACACCATTTTAGGTCGCGACATCCAGCAGCCTTGAGTCCCCCGGCCGCACTCCGACTGCCTCTCAGTCTAGAAGCGCCAGGACTTAGGGGTCCAGGAACCCCCTCCCACGTTACCGGGCTAGGGGCAGTGCTTCCAGCAAACTGGAGTTCCCAGCGCTTGTCCTCGAAGAAGAAGGCAGCGACCCCGCCAGGCAAGCAGCCGCCCCGGGGGGCGGCGGCACGGAGAAGGGGGTAGTTGACCAAGTGGGGGAGGGGCAGGGGTATTTACCCGCCCCCCTGGGGGCGGAGCCAGGGGCGGGTATTTGCCGCGAGCATGCTTACTTGTTCCGATCCTAGTGCGGGCCGAGACCCTACGGCCTCCCCCAGTTCCAGCCGCCACCGCCGCTGCCGCCGCCGCCGCCCTCCCCGCGGCCGCCGCTACTTCCTGCTTCTCTCCGCTTCGGCCTCCCCTCTCCCTCAGCTCCCTCCGCGCTCCTAGTCCGAGCTGCCCGCTTTCATACTCGCCATTGGCTAATAGACCCGTCATTCAACCGTGAGCCCCACCCTGCCCTGTACGGGGTTGGCCCTCCACACCCCGCTCGGAACTGGCCCCTCATAGTCTTCTCACCGCGATTGGACGAAGGGCCTGGGCCCTGTGGAGAAGCCTCTCCCCATTGGCTGCTCCGGAGTCCACCTGCCCTGTCTGCGCAGTCCGAAAGCCATTGGCCGCCGCCGCTGTCGCTTAGCAAGAAGTCAGCCTTAGTCTCCGCTTTGGGTTGCGAGGGGTGACTAGCTCAGAAGCGTGGCCGTTCTCTCTATTGGTCGCTCGAAGCTGGACACTGCATCACGTATGCAAACTTAGGAACTCTAGCTGTATGGCGACGCGTCTAGGGGAACCTCGTCGGCTCCGTGTGGAACCTGGGTGTTTTAAGTGTTCATGCCGTCTCCTCAGGCTAAGCCGCGATCGCTAGGATGCGGTGCTGGGGTCACAAAATGGGGTGCCACCCCCAAACATTACGTCATCGGGGTGACCATTGCCTCGCGTTCCTCGCACAGTCTAAATTGCTTTATAATCCGGATGGATGCGGTTCTGGCGTCCGCCTGCTTCTGGGCGCACGCACCACGCACAGCCCCTCCCTCTGCGGGAAAGCCGGACAGACTTTGGGATTCGGTGTAAAAGAAACCGGAACCACCGAGACCTGAGACCTGGGACACGCTGCGACCGGAAGTGGGGGAGGTGACGTTGGGAAGTGCTGGCGTGGCCTGAGCCACAACCAAGAAGAGCATAAGGTAGTATGCCGATAGGCCTCTTACGCGAGAGAAGGAGGGAGCCCAGACCTATTTCCCATTTAAGCGAACTCTTTCTCCGCCCCCGACACGAGCTGGCTTTACTGTTCCTGTTGAGCTTTCCCGCGCTTTGCCGCTCCGCCCCTTGGAGGCGGGGAAAGGGGCGGAGTCGCAAGGGAGAGGAATTGCCTTGACGCTCTCCCACCTGCTCGCTCCCGTTTTTTTGGTTTGTTTTTTTTGTTGTTGTTTTGTTTTTTGTAGGATCCATCTGCAAGCCCAGTGTGCCACCTGGCGCGCACTCTATCCCGGCCGCATGATGCCGCTGCCCACCGCGACCGCAGCCGTTTCAAATGACAAGGGTTTTTTAAATTTGTGTTTTATTTTCACTTTTGCAATGTTGGGGATGAAACCTAGTGCTTCACCAAGTCCAAGCAAGAAACCCAACCAACATAGCGACTTGGCGAGTTTTTTTTGTTTTGGCGATACTGATTATTGACCGTTGGGAGTCGCACATGCTAGGCAGGTGCACTCGTAACACTGAAGCTATACTATACCCTCTCACTTTTTGGGACAGGGTTTCCACTAAGTTGTCCTGACTGCCTAGTAACTGAGCTACACTGCTTTGCCACCATGCCCAGGTTTTGGTAAAGCTTTTAAAATAAAGGTCTGTTACCTGCCGTTGGGTGCCCATAGCATTTGGACCCAAAAAGCTCAGGCTATGGATAGGAGGAATCTTGGATCCAGCACATTCCACATGATGAAATCAGGCAAATCATTCTACCTCCCTGAACCTATTGTCTCATGAATAAAATGGTAACTATAATATCCACCTGCCAAGATTATTTTTGTGAGCATGAAAAAGCTTAGAAGGCAGAGAGCTATTTATAAAGGGACAGCAAACTGGATGAATGCAGTCCTACCTCCGCCTCACCTGCCATCTTTCTCTCAGGTGCTGCAGCTCACAGCACTCTCCTTTCTCTGAATAACTGAGAGTTCTTCACTGGAGAGCTGAGAACGTGGCTCCATTGGGAGATTATATTTCACAAACTTGGGTTGGTGCCTTATGCTCATAATCCCAGCACTTGGAAGGTGGAGGCAGGAGTGCCAAGTTCAAAGCTAGTCTTGGCTCGATAGGGAATCTGATTTCCACTTCAAATACATGAGACTCAACCCAACAAGGGGGAAAACCCTACGGGTGCATTCCATTCCCACATCGTCCTCTGTCCTCTGGGTCTTTCTATAGGTTTAATAATTCCTGTTCATATGTTACCTTATTTAATCCTTACAACTCTAGAGGAAGGTATTACTATGGTCATTTTATACAGAAGGAAACAAGCATTTACAGGCTAGATTAACTGATTTACATGAAGTCAGAAGCAGTGATGTTAAAATTTTGAGAATCCAAAAGAATAAGGGGTGAATTACAGACTTCCCTTGCAAGAGAATTCTGAATAGAAATTTGTTTTTCAATTAGATGTACTAGTCATTTGTTTAAGAAATAGTTTTCAAACTAGGTGTAGTGGTAGAAATCTTGTAATCCTAACACCTGGGAGGTGGAGGCAGAAGGAGCAAGAGTTCAAGGCCAGTCTCAGGTACATAGCAAGTTCCAGATTGTATTAATTACTTTTCTATTGCTGTGGTAAAACACCAGGACTGTGGCAACTTACAGAGGGTGTATTTGGGCTTACAGTTCCAGTGAATATTATGCCTTCGAGTGGCAGGCAGAGAGGACAGGAGCAGAAGCTGAGAGCTCTCATCTTGAACTGCAAGCAGAAAGCACAGAGGGAGCTGGGAACGGTTCAAAGGCTGCCCTGGTGACATCCATCATCTAGCAAGAACACACCTCCTGAGCCTCCCAAACATCTCCATCAATTGGGGATCAAATATTCAAGTGCCTGGGGCTGGGGGACAATTCATCAAACCACCACACAGAGCAGCCTGTGCATATGAGACCCCATGACCAAATGAGGGGAGGGTGAAGAAAAATATTTTAATTCAGCTAACATTTCTTAAGCACCATGTGTGAGTTAAGCAGTATTTTGGGCTGGAGAGATGGTTCAGTAGTTAAGAGCACTGGCTGCTTTTACAGAGGACCAAGTTCAGTTCCCAGCACCATGGAGGAGCTCACAACCATCTGTAACTCTAATCCTAGGGACTCTGACAAGCTCTGGCTTCCATACGCACTGTACATGTGGTACATAAATACCATGTAGGCAAAACATACATAAACATAAGAGAACACAGAGCCCCTGGTATGACCTGGACATTCTTACAAATCTGAGGTCTCATCTTGCAAAGGCCAAGACAAGCAGGCCTGGCCAGCCTGGCCAGCACAGTGAGATGCTGTCACTAAAACCAAAAGTAAAAGATAAAGCTTATTAGAAACACTTGCCAGGAGAGGAAGGGAGAGCTATAAAGCAGTGAACATGCATGACGTCCCTTTACATGCATATTACCATAAATAATGGAAAAGAACCAACCTGAAAAGTTTACCAACTACTGTTCCAACTACACAAGGCAAAGCCACAGAGGCAGTGGTTGCCAAGGGCACACTTAGGTGGAGGAAAGGATGACTAGATAGTGCACAGGGGGATTTTGTGGCATTGACACTTTTGTATGACTCCTTAATAATAGACATGTGACATTGTGCACTTGTCAAAATCCATAGATTGAACACAAAAAATGAAGTTTAAAATGAATTAACTCTAGTTAATAATGATAATGCATTGATGTGTGGGGCTGGAGAGATGCCTCAGCAGTTAAGAGCACTTGGCTGGGGTTGGGGATTTAGCTCAGTGGTAGAGCGCTTGCCTAGCAAGAGCAAGACCCTGGGTTCGGTCCCCAGCTCCGAAAAAAAGAAAAAAGAAAAAAAAAAAAAAAAAGAGCACTTGGCTGATCTTCCAGA
Organism: Rattus norvegicus; assembly: GCF_021556685.1. Lineage (NCBI taxonomy): Eukaryota > Metazoa > Chordata > Mammalia > Rodentia > Muridae > Rattus > Rattus norvegicus. The sequence continues at coordinate 184,656,474 of NC_141535.1, forward strand.
GGACCTGGGTTCAATTCCCAGCCACCACATGGCACCTTACAAGTGTCTATAACTCCAGTTCCAGGGGATCTGACACCCTCACACAGACCAAGCAAAGCACCAATGCACATAAAATAAATAAGTAATAATAATAATAATAATAATAATAATAATAATAATAATAACGATGGGGGTTGGGGATTTAGCTCAGTGGTAGAGCGCTTGCCTAGCAAGCGCAAGGCCCTGGGTTCGGTCCCCAGCTCTGAAAAGAAAGAAAAGAAAAAAAAATAATAACGATGCATCAATATGATTGATCAGTAGAAAGTAAGGTGCCATGATTCAAGGTAATAAGGTAAATTGATGAGGAATATATGGGTACGGTGTGTATTTTTGCCCAATTTTTCTGCAAACCTAAATATCGTTTAAGTGAAGTATATTAAACAAGATTTTAGCCCAACAGTGGTGGCACACACCTTTATTCCCAGCACTCAGGAGGCAGAGACAGGCAAGTCTCTAAATTCAAACCAGCCTGGTCTACAGACTGAGTTACAGGAAGGCTAGGGCCTACACAGGGAAACCCTGTCTCGAAAAGGGGGAAAAATTCAAAGCCAGGGATGTTTTTAAATTCAAAAACAAAATTTCAAAGCAAGGCAGGACAAGGGGAAGTGTGCGAGGGCTGTAGCTGCACACAGGGTAGATGAGGGAGGCTTCTCTGATAAGATTGCAGTTAAGTGGTCCCAGAAGAGCTGACTGATTTTTCAGCTATCTGGGTCAAGAACACTCCAGGGAGGAGTGTAAAAGGTTCTCACATGGAAGAGTGAGACAGAGGGGTTAGCGAGTCAGGTCATGGGGTGATCTGAGGCTGTTTAAAAGGTCTCTCATGCCTACCAGATGTGGTGGTGCACATCTCTAATCCCAGCACTCGGAGACAGGCAGATCTCTGAGTGCAGGGCAGCCTGGTCTACAGAGTGAATTCCAAGATAACCAGAGCTACACAGAAAAAAACTCAAAAAAGGTGGGGGGTGGGGGGGGGGGAGATGGATGTGGCAGCACATGCCTGTAAGCCTAGCACTGGGAAGGCTGAGGCCAAAAGATCACAAGTTTTAGTCCATCTTGGGCTATATAACGAGATACTGTCTCTAAATTTGAAAAAACAGCTGGAGAGATGAATCTGCTGTTAAGGTCACTTGCTGCTTTTGTAGAGGACCCAGGTTTGATTCCCAGCACCTACATAGGAGTTTACAACTGATTATAACTCCAGTTTTCCAAGTGATCCAGCACCCTATTCTGCCTTCCTCTTACACCACACACATAGTATGCACACATACATGATAAATTTTTAAAGAGAGTCTCACAGAGACAGGTTGATCTGGGACTGTAGCTCAGTAGCGAAGCTTTCCTAACAGGTATAAGACCCTAGCCTCAACTCCCTACACCACAGGAAGGAACCAAAGCAGAGAATAGTCACAGGTTCCTGTATCCCGATGCATGGAGTAGGCTGCAGGAGGATCAGAAGTGAAAGACCTTGTCTCAGAAGATAAAGGCAGTCATGAAAAGGCTCTAGGGTATGTGAAGATTGGAAGGAGGAAACATCCAGGGGAATTCCAAACTTCCATGGAGGCCAAAAGCAAGGAGGGAACGAACCAAGAGAATTCTGAAACCTTAAAACCAAATTTCCTTTTCCTAGGAGGGAAGGAGAGTGATAGATACACTCACAGGTTCCACTCACATTAATAGGGGAGAACTGACCTTGTGGATTAAAGGAAATAGAGCTTATCAATAATCTTGATGTACATATGGTACATTGACAGGCAAAAGCTTATATAGAATGAGTTTGTAAGAATGGAGAAGAGGGGGGTTGGGGATTTAGCTCAGTGGTAGAGCGCTTGCCTAGGAAGCGCAAGGCCCTGGGTTCAGTCCCCAGCTCCGAAAAAAAGAACCAAAAAAAAAAAAAAAAAAAAAAAAAGAATGGAGAAGAGGGCTGGAGAGGTTAAGAGCACTGACTGCTCTTCCAGAGGTCCTGAGTTCAAATCCCAGCAACCACATGGTGGCTCACAGCCATCTGTAATGAGATCCGATGCCCTCTTCTGGTGTGTCTGAAGACAGCTACAATGTGCTCATATACATACAATAAATAAATCTTAAAAAAAAAAAAAAAGAATGAGAAGAGATGCCAGTGTGGTAGTGTAACCCTTTAATCCCACCTAGCATTTGTGAGGCAGAACCAGGCTACTTTACACAATGAGTTCCAGGACAGTCAGCCAAGGCCACATAATGAGACCCTGTCAGATCTGATGGATCCCACAAGGTGGCAGGAGATAATCAACTGAGAGTTCTCTGACCACATTGCTCTGTGGGACACATGGGTGCTTACACACACACACACACACACACACACACACACACACACACACACTTTTTTAAGAATGGAGGAGGGAAAAAGCAAATGAACATTGACTAGTCAAAGGAGAGAGTGGGTACCCATAAGAGCAATGAGGAAGCAGCTTTGGAGGGGATGGGATTGTTTGCAGTGCTGGATTTTTAAAAAGTTGTTTATGGGTACTGTGTATAAAAGTGCCCTCCTAGGTCAGATGAGAGTGTTGGATTCCACAGAGATGGAGTTACAGTGGGCAATGGATGCTGGGAACCAAACTCAGGCCCTCTGGGAAAGCAGTAAGCAATGCCAACTGATGCGCAAGCTCCCCAGCACCAGAAGGAAAAGTTGTTATTTTGTTTGTTTAATTGATTTCATATGTTTATATATGGGTGTTTTGCCTTGAATGATCTACTTGTACTGCATGCCTGTGCTACGTGTGCCAACTGGAGGCCAGGGGAAGGCGTATATCCCCTGGACTGGAGTTACAGATGGTTATGGGCCACAGAGTGCTAGGAATAAAATCCAGGTCCTTCGGGAGAGCAGCAGTGCTCTTAACTGCTGAGTCATCTCTCCAGCCCCTAGTTTGGGTGTGTGTGTGTGTGTGTGTGTGTGTGTGTGTGTGTGTGTGTGTGTGTTTGCTTGTTTGAGGCACGGTCTCTCTCTATGAAGCCCAAACTGGCCTTGAACTTGTGATCCTTCCTGTCTCTACCTCCCAAAGGCAAAAATTGTAGACAGATGTGCATTACCATACCTGGGAGAAAGGGACTTTTAAGATGAAAAAAATGAACTGGGATTGTAACTCACTTGGTAGGTAGAATGCTTGCCTAGAATTCATGAAGCCATGGGTCTCAGCCTCAGAACACGCTAAAACCTGGCATGGTGGTTCAAGTATATAAACTCAGTTCTTCAAAGGTGTAGAAAAGAGGAGTAGAAGATAGTCATGCGGGGTTGGGGATTTAGCTCAGCGGTAGAGCGCTTGCCTAGCGAGCGCAAGGCCCTGGGTTCGGTCCCCAGCTCCGGAAAAAAAAGAAAAAAAAAAAAAAAAGAAGATAGTCATGCTCAGTTACACAGGAAATCTGAGGCCGTCTATCTACATCAGGCTCTATTTCAAAACCCAATAAAATAGTAGTGTTAATAGAGTATGTTGTTAGTACACTACAGGCAGAAATCCTGTAGAGAGCAGACTGCGATTACAGAAAGAAGATGATTTGGATTTCTTGTTGGTTTGGTTTGGTTTTGAAATTTTTCTAGACAGGGTTTCTCCATGTAGCTGTACTGTTTTATAGATCAGGCTGGCCTCAAACTCACAGCAATCCACCTGCCTCATCTCCCCAGTGCTGAGATCAATGGCATGCACCACCACCGCCTGGCTCAGAAAGATGATTATTAAAAAGTCCTGGAAAAGCCAGGTGTAGTGGCAAATGCCTTTAATCCTAGCACTTGGGCGGCAGAGACATAGATCTCTGTGAGTTTAAGATCAGAGTGGGCTGCAGAGTGAGTTCTAGGTCAGCTAGGGCTACATAGAGAGACCTTGTATCAAAAACAAAAGAAAAGATCCTGTCCTTTAAAAAAAAAAAATGGGGAAAAAGTGAAGACTGGGTGTGGTTCACAAATACAGCCTCCTTAAGGGCAGGAGCTGTGTGTGCACAGTAACAGGAGTGCAGTAAGAAAGCTTGCTTAGGGGCTAGAGAGATGACTCAGTGGTTAAGAGCAGCAATTGTTCTTCCAGAGGTCCTGAGTTCAATTCCCAGCAACCACATGGTGGCTCACAACCATCAGTAATGGGATCTGATGCCCTCTTCTGGTATGTCTGAAGATAGCTACACTGTACTTATATTTAATAAATAAATAAATCATTAAGAAAACCCTTACATTAATGGCCAGAGAGATGGTTCAGCAATAAAGTGGCCTTTTTAAAGATTGATTTATTCATACATATGAGTGCTCTATTTGCATGTGTGCCTGCATGACAGATGAAGACATCAGATCCCATTATAGGTGGATGCAAGCCACCATGCGGATGCTGGGATTTGAACTCAGGACCTCTGGAAGAGCAGTCAGTGCTCTTAAACACTGAGCCATCTCTCCAGCCTGTGTCTGACTTCTTTAGTGTACATAAAATAAAATGTTTTCAAAGTTCATCAAAGAAGCTCAAAGCTTCTTTGGATTTTGTTTTTATGGGGGGCAGAGTAGAGGGACGAGGTTGGTTTGATTTGGTTTGGTGGTTTTTTATTTTGTTTTGTTGAGACAGTCTCACTATAACCTAGAACTCAGTATGTAGACTTCAAACTTACAGAGATCTACCTGCTTCTGCCTCCCACTTGGAGGCACCACCACACCTGGCCACATGTTATTTTGTTATTATTTTCTTAATTTTCAAGACAGGAGCTCACTGTGTATCTTAGACAGGATTCAACTTGAGACTTTCCTACCGTAGCTGGGTGCTGGGATCACAGGCTGGCGCCATGTCCCATGTGAAGTCAGAAAGGTCTTTCGTTTCTCTAGGACTTGGTTATCTTCCCATGTTTATGTTTATGAGCTACTATGAATTAATGTTCACATAATTAGAGACCAAAGTGCATCTCCACCATTTGCTGACGGAAGCATCCTTCACCCTCTGACTTGCAATGGAGTGACACTAAGCTTTTCTTGGTTTTGTTTTAAACAAAGCCCAGTGTGTCCTCAAACTTGCTATGTAGCCATGGATGTCCTTGAATTTCCTGATTCTTCTGTTTCTACCTCCTCGGTGCTGAAATTACCGGCAGGTAGGGTGCTGGGATCCATCCCAAGACTTTGTTTATGCTAGGCAAGCAATCTGCCAACAGACTGCATGTGCAGCACAGTTCTCTGCCCCGAATCAACCAGGTAGCTACAGAGTCATCCCCTCGTAGCTTCCAGCCTCTAATTCACTTCAAAGAGATCAACCTTCTCCGTGCTCAGAGCACCCTCTCCTCCTGCACTTCCAATAACTTTGTAAGCTCGCTCGTGCTTGCTCTCTCTCTCTCTCTCTCTCTCTCTCTCTCTCTCTCTCTCTCTCTCTCTCTCTCTCTCTCTGTCTCTTTCTTTGAAACAGGATCTGTGTAGACCAGACTATCCTCAAACTAATAGAGATCCACCTGCCACTGCCTCCTGTGTGTGATTAAAGACCAGTCCCAGGGCACCTGGCCTGTTAGCTCTAAATTTGGTAAATTTTTTTCTCCCTAAAATACCTGGATTGGTTTTGTTTCTTAAACTGAATGCTGACCAGTAAGTTATTGTTGCTGTAAAATTATAAAAAAATAAATGTTGTCTTTTACCCTGAATTTGATCCAGCACCGTAGTGCCCCAAAATATCCGGTAGATAGCTTCATCCCAGTCATCAAAGTGTCTCACCTGCTCTGCTCCATCCCATATCACACTGCTGATGGCTTCTCTCTGAGCCTGGCAACAATCTCTCTATCCATCTAGTTCCCAAGGCAGGCAGCCACTATGCCAGAAATATACGTCCCAATTTCATGGCAGGCTGGCATGTCCAGCCACCACACACTCTCTTGAACTTAAATCGCCACATGAAAGAACACACAACACAATAACCTCTGATCCAATTGATAAGATATAATTGCCCACCTAGACATACAAAGCCTGTACACACCCATCCCTTAAGAACATTCCTAACAACCTGTAAATGTGCAGAGAGGAATCTTAACATCAGCCTCCATGTTCTCTCCACTGCTGCTTCTCCTCACACTAAAACTTTCCCCCCACCAATCCTTCCTTCTCGTGTACCTGCCTTCACCTGCCTAATAATATCATCCCACATGGGAAAGTAAGCCACCAAGAGGCTGGAGATGGTGCAGTTGGTTAGGGCACTTGATGTTCTTGCAGAGAATCCAGGTTCAGTTCTCCGTACCCACACAGAGGCTTACAGCTGGATATAACTCCAGTTGTAGGAGATCTGGCACTGTCTTCAGTCCTCCACAGGCAACAGCATCCATCATGGTGCACATACATGCAACTCATATACATACATTCATGCATACAAGAATAAATAAAAGGGTTGGGGATTTAGCTTAGTGGTAGAGCGCTTGCCTAGAAAGCGCAAGGCCCTGGGTTCGGTCCCCAGCTCCGAAAAAAAAAAAAGAAAAAAAAAGAACCAATAAATAAATAAATAAATAAATCTTCAAAAAAAAGAATAAATAAATCTTTTTTTTTTCTTTTTTCTTTTTTCTTTTTTTTTTTTTCGGAGCTGGGGACCGAACCCAGGGCCTTGCGCTTGCTAGGCAAGCACTCCACCACTGAGCTAAATCCCCAACCCCTAAATAAATCTTTTAAAACAAGTCTCACCACACTCATGTTCAGGAAAAGTCTTCAGAAACAGGAAGTTTCATGAGCCGGACTAGTGCCTGTGGCCTTAAATAGGTGGGAGCCTGAGGCAGATCACTCAATCCTAGGAGTTCAGGGCCAGCCTGGACAACAAAGCAACACACACACACACACACACACACACACACACACACACACACACACACACACACCATCTGGAAAGGAAGGGTGGGGAAAAGAGGAGGGAAGGGAAGTTCTCCGATCCCCGACCCCAGCACTGTCAGTCCACACCATGCACATGCAGTCACTATCTTTGCCTAATAACACTGCATGCGCACCTTAGCTAAGTCCTCCACCTGCGCACCTGTGCTACCTGGAAACGCTTCAGAGGCTTCTAAGGCCCTGGGACAAGAAAAAAAATCTCAGTTTCTTGCCAAACACTCTCATTTCTGAAGCTAAGTCTTACAGGATACCACCACTAAACCAAATGCAGAAACCAAGGAGCCGTCTTCCTCATTCCTTGCTCTCATCCAAGGCCCTGAGATTGCTCCCTGAAATGACCAGGAAACTGGATGCTTCTTGGGTATTACGGTATGGCTAAGTAACTTAGATTTATGCAAATCTATCCCATGAGCCCGGGATCCCAATCCTTCCCTCAGTCCTGCCTGCCTTGTCCGTAAAACTAATCAAAGTTGGACACTCAGTGTTCTTCCTCTCCAGTTCCTACACACTCCTCTCAGGCTCGCTGCTTTATGAGCTCCAAACCCACCACTGCCTGCATCCTGTGCCACAAACGCTTGATGTCTTGCTCCACAATTCCGCCTGCCTGGGAATACATCTTTAAAGTCATAGCTCCTTGGATATACCGCTGTGGCTACCCTACCCGGCACTGTTATTTGTATTTGGCCTTTGGTTTTCTCCTACTGGACCAAACACTCCTTTCTTTTTTTTTTTTTTTTTTCCGGAGCTGGGGACCAAACCCAGGGCCTTGCGCTTCCTAGGTAAGCGCTCTACCACTGAGCTAAATCCCCAGCCCCACACTCCTTTCTTTTTAATTGGGGTTTTAAATGTATTTTAAAGTTGATGCTGCATTATTTCTCCATTTCTTAGAGAAAAATCCAAATTTAAGTTATCAGGGACAATTTTTCTTAATACTGTTTAGAGGCTGGAGAGATGGCTCAGTGGTTAAGAGCACTGGCTGTTCTTCCAGAGGACCCAGGTTCAATTCCCAGCACCCGCATGGAGGCTCACAACCATCTGTAGCTCCAGTGTTAGGGGTCCAATCCTGCCTCTGACCTCTGAAGATACAAATTACTTACATGGAGCACAGGCAAACATCTATACATATAAAAATTTTAAGAGAATCAGGTAAGAGAAAGGGAGAAAGAAAGGAGAAGTAAAAAAGGGAAACAAGGAAGGCTAAGGGATGAGGTCACTGGGGGACATTGGTCTCTGTGACGCCTATGGCAGCACCGCTAGGGTTGAGAATGAGAAAACAAGCCAGGCCTGGTGACTCACACCTGTCATCTCAGCACGATAACGTCCAGCCTGCGCTACATACTGAGAACCTGTCTCTCTTCGTTTGCTTAAGACAGTGTTTCACTTTGGAATCCAGGCTGGCCTAGAACTGTCTAGGTCAGACTGGTCGGGAAATCATCCTCCCACAGCCTCTGAAGTACTGAGATTTTAGATGTGCGATACTATATAAACAGCTAAGAAGTAATTTGAAAATTTATAATTACATTGGAGGTGGTGGTGGCGGTGGTGGTGGTGGTGGTATGTGGTGTGTACACGTAGTGGGAGGGAGAGGTGTCATCCTCCTATGGAAGTCTAAAACAACTTATAGGAGTTGTTTCTTCTGGCAGGTCATCCTGGGGGTTGAACTCAGGCCACCAGGCCTGGCTGCAGGTGGTTTTACCCAATGGGCCATCTCACTGAATGGTAAACATATCACCCAGCTCTCTCAGCTTCAGCCTTCAATTTTACTTCCTAGAGTAAGTACCCTGTGGGTGGGACCACTAACATTTTTCCCAGCCCACAGTTCTGGTTAGTAATGTAAAGGTCCTCCACCAGGTGTGGTGGCCGCACACATCTAATCCCAACATTCCAGAAACCGAGACTGATGGATCTCTGAGTTTGCAGCCAGTCTGGCTCAGGCAGGGAAGTCCAGGCCAGCTAGCCTGGTGAGTGAGGCCTTGTCCAACAGAGCAAAGGGGGCTTATTCTTTTCTCCTATTCTTTTGTTTTTCAAGATAGTGTTTCTGTGTGTAGCCCTGGCTGGCCTGGAACTCACAGAGATTTGTCTCTGCCTCCCAAGTGCTGGGATCAAAGGCATGTGCGTGACTCGGGACCTCCTCTTAAGGGCTTTGGGAGTGGCATGTGATTGGGAGAGTTCAGCTGGGAGCTGCACAGCTCTGCTTCACTGGCCCCACCCCTGCCATTCCACTGCAGCAGTGTGGCAGTGTTCATTTCCTTTGGTTGGTTTGGTTTTTGTTTTTCAGGACAGGGTTTCTCTGTGTAGTCCTGGCTGTTCTAGAACTCACTCTGTAGACCAAGCTGGCCTCACATTCAGAGATTCACCCACTTCTACCTCCAAGTCCTGGGATTAAAGGTGTACACTACTATTCTCCCCAAGCGTTTATTTTTCCTAAGATTAATCCTAGAGTTCCTCTCACCATCCTATGGATGGGTGCAGCAGACACAGGAACAGGTGCATGGCACAGCTGTGCTGACTCCCATGCTGCTTGCACAGCCATCTGGCCAGTCCTCACTTCCTGCTGTCTTGGATCAGGAAGCTTCCTTTCACCCTCCTTGCTGCTGCCATATCATCTCACAGCACCAGCTTCTTCCTGTCAGCTGATCTTTCACTTTTGTACTCACTTCACATCCGGATCACTGCACCCCTCCTCCCAGTCCCCGGGGATCACTCTATTTTCACACACATTACACTATTCATTTCTCCTTTCCAACTGACCCTCCCCCACTTCACTCTCATGTGTTTTCTCTCTCATTTAGGTGTATGTCGCACCTCAGTGAATTTCATCAGGGTTGCTTACAGGAGCATTGAGTACAGTTATTTATAGGAAGATAGCACCTCACCAGTGATTACATTACTAAAGAAAATGTCTCCCTAATCCCAGCTAACAGAAAAGGATGAATACGGGGCTTTGTGAGCTCCTTGCCCTGACTTCATGAAGTCTTTGGACTGTGAAACCCTGCTTCATTATCCTGACCTGATGTCTCTGCGAGTTCAAGGCCAGGCTAGTCTACAGAGTAAGTTCCAGGACAGCCAAGGCTACACAGTGAAACCATTTCAAAAAACCAGAAAAAAATATATGCATATATAATATATATAATTAGAAAATATATCCTGGATTACTATAATGTGTTTCCCATTATAATCATTTCCTTATAAACATTCTACAGAGTTTGTTCCCTCAAGATAGGAGGTTACGGGGTTGGGGATTTAGCTCAGTGGTAGAGTGCTTGCCTAGGAAGCGCAAGGCCCTGGGTTCAATTCCCAGCTCCGAAAAAAAAGAACCCCCCCCAAAAAAAAAAAAAGATAGGAGGTTACGTCTCTTTCATAGCGCCTAGGTACATAAAAAGGGTTACTTCTAGGATTTCAAGAGGCAGAAGACTCATGCGCGTGGAAGGTTAAAACAGAGTTCAGGGCCAGCCTGAGCTACAGAGACCCAATCTCAATCCAGCTATAATATGACTAAACTTAGGAGAGAATTAATCGTTGCAGGGCAGAGTGTTGAAATGACTCAGCTGGTAAAGGCACCTGCCATCAAGTACAACATCCTCAGTTTGTTTCCTGGGACCCACGTGGTAGGAGAGAACCAACATTCATAAATTACTACTGAGCTCCACATTTGCACCACTGCCCTGAGAGTGTACATTCATACACACACGCGCGCGCGCGCACACACACACACACGCGCGCGCGCACACACACACGCACGCACGCACACACAAATATACAAAAAGGTCAGTTCCTTTTAGATTATGAGTCTCATGTATGATAACAAAGATGATGACTCCAAAACTTGCAGTGAACTTGAAGCTGGTTTTATAGCTTAATCTGCATTTTCTCAGAGGTCCTCCCTTAATAAGCACTTTATATTATATGGAAAGAAACTCATTAATCCAGCACTTGTTAGAGGCACAGGCAATATCTCTTTAAGCTGAAGGCCAGCCTGTTCTGTACAAATGTGAAGCAGTGGCTAGGTAGGGCTGGAGACACAGCTTGCACTAGGTGCTCTCACAGCTCAGCACTAGATCTCTCACAGCTCAGTACTAGATGCTCTCACAGCTCAGTACTAGGTGCTCTCACAGCTCAGTACTAGATGCTCTCACAGCTCAGCACTAGATGCTCTCACAGCTCAGTACCAGATCTCTCACAGCTCAGTACTAGATGCTCTCACAGCTCAGCACTAGATCTCTCACAGCTCAGTATTAGTTGCTCTCACAGCTCAGCACTAGATCTCTCACAGCTCGCACTAGGTGCTCTCACAGCTCAGTACTAGATGCTCTCACAGCTCACACTAGGTGCTCTCACAGCTCAGCACTAGAGGCTCTAGCAGAGGAGTCGGGTTGCTGAAATGCTTGTCACAGAAGCTTGAGTTTGACCCCTAACACCCATGTAAAAGCAAGATAGGGCACTGTGCCTGTAATCCCAGCACTGGGGAGACAAAGAGATCTCTGCGGATACTGACCAGCCAGTCTATACAAACTGGCAAGGTCCAGATCCTACGAGATACAGTCATCTCAAAAATTAAGGGGAAAAGGGATTGAGGAAGATACCAGGCCCACCCTTGGGTGTGTGGATGTGAACATGTACACAAACATACACACAAAGCAATGAAACGGTTCTGAAATATGGGATTCTAACAGTCTAATACTTAGTGTAATAGCAGATATACTATAATACATGAGTAAGAAAACTGGTTCACAAGAAGGGGGCTGACAGAGGGTAGAAGATAGCCGGCAGCTTAAGAACACTCACTGCCTTTGCAGAGAACCTGGGTTTGACTACATGCAGTGCCAGTTCTAGAGAGTCTGATGCCTTCTTTGAACTCTATGGCATCAGGCAAGCAAATGGTGCACTTACCAGTGGGTCACACACTTACACATACAACTTCAAAAAAACACTTTGGGCTGCAGAGATGGCTAAGTGGTTAAGAACACTGACTGCTCCCCCCCCCCCCCCCCCCCCGGAGCTGGGGATGGAACCCAGGGCCTTGCGCTTCCTAGGCAAGCGCTCTACCACTGAGCTAAATCCCCAATCCCAGGCTGCTGTTTTTGGAGTTGAGAAAGGCTCACATAAAGTCAGGCTTAGTGGCCTGTGTCTTCAATCCCAGCACTTGAGATCCAGAGGCAGGCAGATCTCTGTGAATTTGGTCCACATAGTGAGTTCCAGAGCTACACAGCGAGACCATGGGGAAGGGGGCTGCTGCAGAGATGGCTTAGCCATTCAAGGATAGGCTCATAAACAAAAATGTAAGAGAAAGCACACATAAATGCTGAGCACAAAAACGGCTTACAGTCCTTGCTCTTGTGAGGCTATGGCAAGACTGTCCTGAGTTTTATATATAGCTCAGCTTGGGCTAGACTGCAAACGTCTGAGGAAAAGCCGGCGAGGAAAGTAAAACTAGCTTGCCCCCATGTACAGGGTGTCAGAACTCCTAAGCACCCTCATGTGTTTGTTTCATTTTACTTTAGGGCAAATACAGGTTCCAGGTACCAGTCACCGCTTCATTGGACAAAGGAAACCACGTGTGGCACTGCTGCAGTCACAGTACTGGGGAGGCTGAGGTAGGAGAATCGTCACTAGTTTGAGACCAACCTGGGGTACACAGACCATGTCAGACCATGTCTCAAAAATTCAAGAGAAAGTTACATGAATTCTGCATTCTGTCCATAACTCACCTGAGAAGCTACCTTGGAATTTGGTACTCTGTGAAGGCACACCATTTTTTGTGTCTTCATAATTTGAAACTAGGTCTACATAATAATGGTCCTTGGTGTCCTAGGCCACTCCAAAAACCAGGCTATAAGCTGCTCAGGTCCCCGCCCCCCAGAGCTGGGGACCGAACCCAGGGTCTTGCGCTTGCTAGGCAAGCGCTCTACCACTGAGCTAAATCCCCAACCCCTTGCTCAGGTCTTAAATGTGTCTCTGCCTGCCTACACACACCCATCTTTTTTTTTTTCCAGAGAACTCAGGTGTCCCTCAGGAACCTGCTTTGAGGTCACATGGCACATGGCATTTACAGTGGAGGCCAGGGGTAAGTCTGGCGTCCCCTCTACAGCTTTATGTGAACTGAAGGATCAAATCATTAGATCATGAGAGGCTAGAAAGACCGCTCAGCAGTTAAGGAGCAGTGGCTGCTCTTCCAGAGGACCTAGGTTTGAGTCTCATCACCAACATGGCAGCTCACAGCCATCTGACTCCAGTTCCTGGGGAACCAATACCGTCTTCTGGCTCTGTGGACGCCAGACGTGCACGAAAACAGACACACGCAGGCATGCCCTATATAAAAACTTTCCGCTTTAAATTTTCCAAGGCAGGGTTTCTCTGTATAACCCTGGCTGTACTGGAACTCGCTTTGTAGACCAGGCTGGCCTCAAACTCAGAGATCCACCTGCCTCTGCCTCCCAAGTGCTGGACACCTAGCACATAAAACCTTCAGAAAAAAATTCTTAGGGAGTTTTCATGGCAAGTGCCTTTTCCCACTGAGCCATCTTGCCAGATCCTTCATAATTCTCTCGTGAACCAGCATGGTAGTCCATACCTTACTCCCAGCAACAGGGAGGCAGAGAATAATGGGTCTCTGTGAGTTTGAGGTCAATTAGTATACTTAATAATTATAGATCAGGGGGTGGGGATTTAGCTCAGTGGTAGAGTGCTTGCCTAGCAAGCGCAAGGCCCTGGATTCAGTCCCCAGTTCCGAAAAAAAGAAAAAAAAATAATTATAGACCAGACTAGGCTACATACATCTCAAAATACACACACACACACACACACACTCACACACGCAGTCTTTTAAGTCAGACATGCACTGTTCACTTGTCCTTAGACTGTGATCCTGCTGCAGTCCTCGATTCGCCTCAATGGTCCTCAGCAAAGCCCAAGGATGTCAGGGATGGAGAAGAGGGGAAGAGGTCATCTGCAGAGCAGGAAGTGGAGGACATTACTTCAGGTCCACGCCTCCCCTCTGTGAAAGCTATCACTATTGAAGCAAAGGGAAAACTCCAAGCTTTATTCTGTTGTCAAGGCCGCAGAGCACATCTAAGTCTTTATCCAACCCCATCCTTACAGTCCCCAGGGCAGACTCGGCTACCCCTCCCTCCGGCCTCACTTCTTCTCTTCCTCTTTCTTGTCCTTCTTGCCATCCTTGGTGGCCTGGGAGGCCAGAGAGCCCATTGCATTTCGAATGGCTTCATTGTTGGGATCCACACCGGGAAGGTTCTCTAGGACGCTCTGAAGGAACTCTGGGTCCTGCATCACGTCATAGTCATCCTCCTCCTGAAAAAGGGCACCATGAACTGGGCACATGGAACAGCAGAGTGTGGTGGCAGGGAGCACACAGTGTGAGGGACAGCAACATGATGCTGCCCACTCCTGACTGCAGGGGTGGGGTATGCAGCCAAGGGAAGGAAAGGGGCAAGTTAACAAGATGTGTGCCCACGAATGGTGAGCACTCCTGACAACGCAGAAGCCTGAGAACCCTGCTAACTGAACTGACAGGAAAACTAAACACCACCACAGCAGCTTTCGGGGGGGTGGGAGGTGTTTGGGGGGTGGGGGGTGGACACCCAGCACTCCTTTCCCCCAGACCCTCTTGGGAGGAGTCCCACAGAACTGTTAAGTATGGAGATGACAGGCCACACCCATTAGGAAACTACAGGACAATGGAACACTTCTCTAACTCACTCTGTTGTCTTGGTAAGGTTTACAAAGAAACACACACCTACGTGTTTCCTTCTGTTGCTCAAGACCCTTCTTCTGAAATGCTAGGAAGGAAAGGCTGTGGCCCTAAATGGATAAGGATCTGAATACAAGGGGACTTCAGGCCTGGCTGTATTGGAGGGTCACTGCTGGCCCTCACCTTGACTGGCTCAGATGTGTCCATGGCTGAGCTGGCATCGATGTCCCCTGATTCTGCTTGGCCAAACTCTGCTCCCTGCAGGGACATCTGCATGGCATAGGCAATCTGCTCTTCCTCTGTCATGCTGCTTAGGTCAGGAAGCCCCGCACGGCCAAACTCCTGCTGGCTGATGGTCATCTTCAGTAGGGCATCATCTGAGTCTGGGCAAAGACAGAAGAGCAGGATAGACCTAGTACATATTCCACAGGGCTGTCACTACTCCCCAGCCCAGCCCAGGCCACCCCAGCCCAGCCCTCCCCACCACAGCTTGAAATAGCTAGCATCCTCAGGCCCAGGACTTTGGAATCCACCTCGTTCACCTTCAGTCCCAGGTGTGGCAATTCCAGCCTCAGCTGCAGAGGCTGCAGCAGCCCGTCGTGCCTCCTCCTCCTGCCGCTGCCGCTGCTCTTCCATAGAGACACGAAGGGCCTGGTAAAGAGCAAGAGAGATCAACTCCTGGGGACCACACTTGATGCTGTGGCTCTGGCTTACAACATGGCGAAAAAGCTGTAACCCTGACAGGTCGTAAGGGAGAATGGAAGAAGCAAGGCAGAGCTTGGGATTTAATTGGGAAAAATGAAGACACTAGAGCCTTGCGTTGATGCCCTTCAAGGAAGGGAAAAGGGTCTTAGAAAACAGTGGGAGTGCTCAGGACTGTCTAGTCCCATCAGCTGGATATGTGTATGCAAACAGAACCGCAGGGTCAACATTTGCTTACCAGGGCCAATTCAGGATCAGCACTGGGATCTACTCCAAACTCAAAGTCACTGGCACCAAGACCCAGCATGGCGCCGCCTTCCCCAGCTAGAATAGGAGAACTGATGAGAGCATCGGCCAGGCTGGGCCCAGGAGGCACTGTCACTAGATGTGATCCAGTTCCGTCCTTGCCGTTTAATGTGTTCACAAAGGCTGTCAGCTTCTCTGTGTTCACCTCCTGCAGAGTAGAGAGCACACAACAGAGACCTCCATCACTTACTGCTTCAGTCTGTGGCTGCAGCTGTCTCCAGAGTCCTAGTGGGGACTCAACTCTAGAAAAGGACGGTCCTACTCCAAACCATGGGATTGGATCCCATGCCTAAAATCCTGACTTACCTCTTCCCCAAAATTGATGATGTCAACATTCACTTTTTCTTTCTTAAGGCGTTTAGCTAGTTTCACCAGCTAGGGAGAAAAATCAAGAAATTCATTGTCTGTAGTGAGGACTGAACTTGCCTCATAGAAGCATACAGAAATTCAGCATCCTACCAAACGTCTGCCCCAGCACTGAACTCACAATCACCTTCCCCAGGTGACATGCCTAACACCTCTGCCCAGTTCTAAGTACTGCCAGATACTGCCAAAAGGAGGCTCTGCGTGGGGGCCATCTGCAGACTCACATCCTTCTCGTTGTCCTCCACAGGGCTACCCACGAAGGCAATGATGCGCATCTTGTGATTCTTGCCCTGCCGGTGCTTCAGAGCCAGCTTGGAGAGGAAAAGAAGTTCCCATCAATCGCAGGAAGCACATGTCCCTCCCTGTGTCAGTCTGTTCTTCCTGCTCCTTACAGTACCTGCGAACCTCAGAGTCTACTCATTCAATACACACCTCTTCCTTCTGTTGTGCCTCAGGTGGACCAGAGTGTAAGACCAGACTTCATATTCCCCACACTCATCCTGCCCATCCTTTCTATACTGAGTAAGTGCCCTCTAAGTCAGTGGTTCCCAACCTGGGAAGGAGTTGGACGACCCTTTCACAGGGTAGCACATTGGAAATTTACATTATAATTCCTAACAGTGGGCAAAATGGTAGTTATGAGTAGCACCAAAAACAATGTCCTGGTTGGGGTCAGCACAGCACGAGGAGCCAGACTGAAGGATCACAGCCTTAGGAAGGCTGAGAGCCACTGCACTAGATCCTCTCCCATCATGCTCTACTTAGCACTCGATCACAGCTCTGGAGAAATGGTCACCAACCCTCACAGCGGGGAGCCAGCAGGACTCACATGGGCCACGCGGATGCCAGTGCAGAAGGTGATCTTGCCTTTGGGCTGGACAGTGTGGAGCTTGGAGAGGATTCGGCCAGTGTCAGGGGTGAGTGTGGTCAGCACCTCACAGTCACTGGGTATGAGTAAAGCATTTTAGTCAGTTCAGATCACACAAGTGCTTCCTAACCATTCATCACCTCCTTCTCTCCTCCCTTCCTTCCTTCCTTCCTTCTTTTCTTTCTTTCTTTTCCCCCCAGAGACAGGATTTCTCTGTCCTGGCTGTCCTGAAACTCACTATGTAGACCGGGCTGGCCTCAAACTCAGAGATCTGCCTGTCTCTGCTCCCGAGTGCTGGGATAAAGGTGTGTGCCGCCACTACCTGGCTATTCATCTTTTTTCTGGAGAGATGGTTCCTTGGTTATGAGCACTCACTGCTGTTGCGGAGGCCCCACCTTCAGTTCCCAGCACCCACATGGCTAATCACAATCAGCTGCAACCCCGTTCCAGGAGATCTAACCCCTTTTCTGACCTCTGTGGGCATTATGAATGACCACGGTGCATACACACACATACATGCAGACAAAACATTTATATGCATATAATACAAAATAAATCTTAAAAAGAGAAAGGTACATTATCAAGTTTGAAGGTCGCCAGGACTACATGAAAAACCCTGTGTGGACATCCTCCCCGCACAACAAGCTGTGCCGCTGCTCAAGGAGGTGGAGCACAGGGAGGGATGGGCCCAGCCTGTGCGATCAACCGAAGGGCGATCACCTGCAGCCCAATATGGGAGCACCACCCACCTTCACAGCCCCACTGTGTCCCACGTACTTGGCCAGCGTGATCAAGCCCACGTTATTCTCAGGGTTGCTTCGGGTCTTTGAGTGACATACAATGTTGACAGCATCCTGCTGGGCCTGCAGCCGGGTGGGAAGGAAGTCTCCATTCCGCATGTACTCACTGTTGTCCACACTGTCAGAGTAGGAGAAAAAGGGGAAAAGAACACTGGAGGATTCCCCTGAACCATCTCCTATAATGGAGGACCCTTTCAACCTCTGCCAGGTTCATGTGGTACAGCAGTGGCTCTCAGGCTTCTTGGAACACAGAATCACCTAGAACTTTCTATCTTTTTTTTTAAGATTTATTTTATGTGAGTACACTGTCCCTGCTTTTAGACACACCAAAAGAAGGCATTGGATCTCATTACAGATGGTTGTGAGTCACCATGTAGTTGCTGGGAATTGAACTCGGGACCTCTGGAAGAACAGTCAGTGCTCTTAACCTCTGAGTCAGCTCTCCAGCCTGTAACTCTTTCCATCTTTTTTTTTTTTTTTTTTTTTTGGTTCTTTTTTTCAGAGCTGGGGACCGAACCCAGGGCCTTGCGCTTCCTAGGCAAGCAAGCGCTCTACCACTGAGCTAAATCCCCAACCCCAACTCTTTCCATCTTTAACAGGTAAGGCAGCACACAGCTGTAATCCTGGAACTCCGTGTATGTAGCTAGGAGGATCAGGAACTCACGGCCAGCCTCAACTATATTATAAGTTTGAGGACAGGGGCTGGGGATTTAGCTTAGTGGTAGAGCGCTTGCCTAGGAAGCACAAGGCCCTGGATTCGGTCCTCAGCTCCGAAAAAAAGAACCAAAAAAAAAAAAAAAAAAAAAAGTTTGAGGACAGCTTGAGCTATGTAAGACCCTATCTCAAAGAAAACAACAACAAACCCAAACCAAAGTCTATGTAATAGACTCTGGCTTCTCAGAGTTTCCCACCTTTTTTTGGTCACACAACCTACCACCTACCATTGAGCCAACTGGTTCAGGACCATCTCTCTTTTTTTTTTTTCTTTTTCCCTTTTCTTTTTTTTTCGGAGCTGGGGACCGAACCCAGGGCCTTGCGCTTGCTAGACAAGTGCTCTACCACTGCGCTAAATCCCCAAGCCCCAGGACCAACTCTTGGTGACCCTTGAAGTCTAGGAGAGTTCTTGCAGGCAGTGACACTACTGTGCTAAGGAAGGGAGCAGTGATCAGAACAAGATACTTTATTCTACTTGAAAACAAAACTCTAGCTCAGTGGTAACTTTTGTCCACCTTCTAAAGCTTTATCTGGTAATAAATAAAATAAAAACTAGTAAGGAAGGGTAATGTGCTGAAAAAGCAGAAACAGGACTGACTATTGGGCAGTGTAATATCAGCTGAGGCACAAGCTCAAGTTTTCATTCGCAGCTACTATTAAAACTATCCATTTGTGTGTACGGCTGTTTTGTCTGCATGTATGTACTGGTGCCATGAGCTTGCCGACTGCTTATGGATGCCAGAAGCAGGTGTTGGGTTCCCTGGAACTGGAGTTACAGACAATTTGGAACACTTAGATGCTAGGAATTAGAACCATGTCCTCTGGTTCTAATTCAATAGAACAGCAGCCAGAGCTCTTTTCACCACTGAACATCGCTCTCCAGCCCCTGGTTGTTTTTTTTTGTTTGTTTGTTTTTTTAATTTATTTATTTTTTCGGAGCCGAGAACCGAACCCAGGACCTTGCGCTTGCTAGGCAACCGCTCTACCACTGAGCTAAATCCCCAACCCCTATTTTTTAACTCTAAGAAAGTTGCTTGTTTCTCTAAGGCCCAGTTACTTCACTTTTTCATTCTATTACTTTTGGGAACTCAGATCGAAAATGGGCACATGCTGCTGCAACTTGCATACAGAAATCAGAGGGCAGAGACTGAGCAGGTCATCAGACTCACGAGGCAAGCACTTCTACCACCTGAGCTGTCTTGTTTTTTCCTTGTATTTTTACATGCATGGAAGTACTGAGCATAGTACCTAACACTTAGCAAAGATACACACAGGTTTCATGTATGATACCCTGGATTTGGTCATACCACAACAAAACAGGAAGCATTCCAAGAGAGTAGTTTAGTGGTGACCCAAACACACATCTGTGAACAAACTATGTGAAGATCCAGCTGATGCACTGGCCATCTCACTGAAGCCCTGCCTTCCTGAAACAGCCCCCAGTACTCTTCCAGGGGGTGTGGCAGATCCAAATATAAAAACAGAGGCTTCAAGCACGGTCAGATGGGACAGCCACTAAGGGTAAGGACTGTGGGCAAGCCGATGAATGGATAGATGGGGAAACGGTCAGAATAGGAAAGGTGCTTTAGAGAGAGAACTGACATGGACGTCGAAGCTGTGCTACCTTCGCTGGGGAAGGAGAGTGGTTACTGGTGGAAAAACCATAGGTGCCTTACCACCTATGCACACATCCCTTAAAAAGCCACACTGTCAATGTTAATTCTACTATGGCAGAGGCAGGAGGACTACAGGGAATTCCTGGCAGGGCTACATAGCAAGAGCCTGTTTCAGACAAAACACCATACTGCCCAGCCTTCTCTCTTTCCAGCTTGGTATGGTGGGGTAGTGTTGTTGTATTTCTTAGAACTGCTTCCCTCGGGTTGGGGATTTAGCTCAGTGGTAGAGCGCTTGCCTATCAGGCGCAAGGCCCTGGGTTCGGTCCCCAGCTCCGAAAAAAAAAAAAAAAAAAGAACTGCTACCCTCAACAGTATGTCATTCTTCATTCCCCAAATCATAAAAACTTGGGCTTAAAGGTATTACCCAACCTTCCCATGACACCATAATTTTAATCCTGACCACAGCTGGGAGGAAGTTCTGTGGTGGGGTACTTGCTTAGCATCAACAAGGCCCAGGGTTTGATCCTTACTCAGTCTTGCAAAATCAATTAATCTGTCAACACAGGACAGGCAACAGAGCATGCCTGTAGGTTCAGCTACTTGGGAAGCCAAGGAATGAGGACTTCTTGAATCCAGGATTTGGGGGCAACATACTGAGATCCTCTCACTCTGCCCCTTCCCAACCTCAGTCTCCCTTAGAAACAGGGTGAGCTTTCTATAACTGAAGATGAACTGATCTTCCTGAGTCTACCTCCTAAGTCCAGGATTACAGGTGTGGGGCAGCGCGTCTGACCTGAGCTAACATCTCTATATAACAACAATAAACACAACAGTGAGCTCTAGGCTAGCCTACTGTCCAAGTGTAATGCCGTGTATAAAAAAACTAACAAGAGAATCTGATTCAGCAGATTAAGGCTAAAGTCAAAACACTTGCATTTTAGAATAGGCCCCTACAGAGAATCCTGTTGCCTGGAAATGCAGGACACCTCAGAAAACAGGAGGGTGGGTCTCCTTCTTCTGTTCCTGGGCAGTCACATTGACCACTAAAGTCACGGGTCCTAATCTTTCCTTTCATGTATCAATCCAGTAATTTTTTTTGAAGCAGGACCTCAATATGCATTCCAAGTTGACCTCAAACTCATGATCCTTGTCTCAACCATCATTTATAGGTGTGTACCACATCTAGTCAGATCAATATTCTTAAATCAATACCAGTCTGTACAAAGATCTAACTCCATCACCCTCAGAATCTCCTTATTGGGGTATAGAACAGAGCTCAAGTCTTCAGACATGTCTTTCTACAGTGACTTCTCCCACCTTATAACAACAATCTGTGTAAAGGGTCACTCTGGTCTATTTCTCCAACATGGGACCTTTACTTCAGCAACTTTGTAATGACCTCTCCTCCTCAACATGTCTCTTTACACCTCTTAAATTTTGAGGACTCCCCACACACCATGCCACAGAGCACCACCACATACGTACGGCTTACCTACTTATACTATGAGACACAGAAGTTACTACAATTCTCCCACAATGTGCAAAACCTAAGTGCCAGCCAGCAAACAGTTTGAATTCTAAATCCATCTTCTTTTTAATACTCTCTCCCAGAAGTGAATACTTAGAAAAAAATACAGGACTTAAGGTTAAATTTTAAGTTTCAGGTGAATAATGAATGACTTTCGAGTTTTATTTTTATTGTTTTTAGGTATGTTTGCATGCACATCTACAGAGATCAAAGGCACTGGCTCTTCTGGTCCTGTCAAGAAGGCAGCAGTGAACAGTACAGTACGGGTGCTTGGAACCAAACTCTAGTTCTCTGCAAGACCAGCAAGTGCTCTTACCCACTGAGTCGCCTCTCACCCTCAACAAGTAACTCTTTTGTTGTTTTTGTTTTATCATCTTTTTAGAGCTGTCCTAAAACTTGCTCTGAAGACCAGGCTGGCTTCAAACTCACAAAGATCAATCTGCCTCTGCTGCCCAAGTGCTGGGATTAAAGGTGTACACCACCACTGCCCAGCTCCCACAAGTAACTTGTAAGAGCAATATTTGGGTTGCACTTAAAATTCCTTTTTAAGGAGTTGGGGATTTAGGTCAGTGGTAGAGCGCTTGCCTAGCAAGCACAAGGCCCTGGGTTCGGTCCTCAACTCCAGAAGAAAAAAAAACCTATAAAAATTCCCTTTTTATACTAAAAAATTACTCTTGATTTGCTTGAAATTCAAATTTAACTGGGCATCCTGGTTGTCTTGTTCTGAGACAGAATCTTGCTAGGTAGTCCTGATCATGAAAACCCTCTGCCTTGCCCTCCAAAACAGAAACACGAGCCTAGGGACGCTGGCTTATAATCCTACATACTCATCCCAAGTTCAAGGCCAGCCTGTGTATCTTTTCAAATAAAGACTTCAAAACCAACCAGAACTACAGTGTCAAAACTCCATCTAAAAAAATAACGATGACAATAAGTACAATCTAGAAGGGGTGTGGCTCATTGGTAGAGCACTTTCCCAGCATTCACGATGCTCTGGGTTCAATTCCCAGTATCTGAAAACACAAAAACAAAGCCCTCTTGTAGCCCTGAAAAAATATGTTCTCAGCTTTACTTATTTTTCTTGTCCTCAGTTTCTAATCTAACTCCTAATAGGTACTCATCCCAAGTGTAAACTTGGTAAGAACTAATTCATCGGAGAAGAACACTGTAGTTTTGAATTTGACTCTTGCTCATCACGACCACTTAATTGGCTGTGTGGCTACAGCAGATCACCTAAAGTCCTTCAGACTCGTTATGGAATGAAGGACTATTTTCCTTGAATGCTGTTGTGAGGTTTACGTGAGATAAAAGTACAGAGAAGAGGAAAAACATTGGAGGCGAGTGGAAGGGGCGATTGGCGTCTGCTTTACGGGAGACAGGGAAGCAGGGTCCAGGAAGGGAACCAGGGTTCCCGGGCCTGCGTTCCTGGGCCGGGATGACTCAGGGAGTCGCCTGCCTGTCTCCTGCGGGCCCCAAAGCCACATCTCGCCCGGCCGCCCAGTCCCCAACCCAGGCCCTCAGGCTTCGGCGCCACGCGCAACAGCAACCCAGACGCGCCCCCGGCCACGTCCGAAGTTCCTCACCAAACCATAGTGCTCTCCAACACCATCTTGCCACCTTTCCTTTGCGGACCGGCTCCGGGACTGACAAACAACAGCACCTCCGATTGGCCTGGCGCTCATCACCAATCAAAGAACTCAGTCTTCACGCTGCCCCGCCTCTGCCCCGCCTCCGCCCCGCGGTGCGTTCTGGGACTTGTAGGCGTCGTGGACATGTAAGGGTTGCTCATCCAGTTGAGTCGGTTACCTTAGCAGCCGCTTGCTTCCGGAGCAGCTAGCTCTTAGCTCTCTGCACAGGTGTGCAACCTCTCTGCACAGCTCTCGCCAGGCACCAACATTCTGCAGTGGAAGGCAGGAGAGCTGTAATTTACCCCTCCTCTGCTCTCTGTATATGTTTGGGTTTTTGTTTTGTTTTTGTTGTTACGGTTTGAGAAAGGATGGCTGCAAATTCGCTGTGGAACTCAGGCTAAACTGATCTCCTTGCTTCACCCCCGTTTACATGGTACACCATCATACTTAGATGTGATCTGCAATTTCCAGGCCAACCTGGGCTACATAGCTACATAGTGAGACTGCCTGAAAAACACATAGACACACACGTATGCATGCACTACTATGGATATGTCAGTTCAAGCATAATCATTTTGACAATGTGTCAGGATCGTTAATCACACTCTTAACTCCCTGTTTCCCATTGCACTGTGTTTATGCAATTGCTATAAACACTTGTACCCTCAAATTTGATTTATTTACTGCTTGCGTTTTTTTTTTCTCCCTGCCCCCTCTACTGCCTGCGTTTAATTAAGTACAGAAAAAAAAAAATCTTTGCAGTCCCTATCTCTAGTATTGACTCTGACAGGATGAAGGAATCCAGAAAAGTTTTGACCAATTTTTAAAAAAAATTTTTTTTTTAAAATCTAAGTGTGGGGGTTGGGGATTTAGCTCAGTGTTAGAGCACTTGCCTAGCAAGCACAAGGCCCTGGGTTCGGTCCCCAGCTCCAAAAAAAAAGAAAAGAAAAAAAAAATCTAAGAGTTTGTGTGTGTATTCAGGTGCTGGCAGTGGCTGAAAAAAGAAAATCAAATCTCCTGGAACTGGAGCTCCAGGCAGTTGTGAACTGACTATCTGAGTGCTGGGAACTGAACTCTGGTACTCTAGGAAAAGCAGTGAACACTCTTAAACACTGAACCATTTCTCCAGCCCCCAATGAACACCATGTACTCACCCAAAGAACAGAGGAAAAACCAGCAAGTTATCTTGGTTTGTTTGTTAATCAACACCTTTAACACCAACCCCTGGGAAGCAGAGGCAGACAGATAAGTGGGTTCAACAACAGCCTGATCTACATAATGAGTTCCAGGGTAGTCAGGGTAGTCTTATATACAATAAGACCTTGTCTGGGGGTCAAAGAAAAGAAGGCCTGTTGGAGCTTGCCTGTGATCTCACTACAAAGTGGAATGGCTACAAGGTCAAGGTCATCTTGGGAAGAGAAGTTTCAAAAATAAAAAGGAAGCATGGCTTAAAAGATGTCTCTTAGTTAAGGAGTCTTTTCTGAGGGGTTTGCAACCTCATAAGAACAGCAATATCAACCATCCAGACCCCCAGAGCTCCCAGGGACTAAACCACTATCCCAAGAGTACACAGGGATGGACCCATGGCTCCAGTTGCATATGTAGCAGAGGATGGCCTTGTCAGGCATCAATGGGAGGAGAGGCCCTTGGTCCTGTCAGCATAGGGGAATGTCAGGGCAGGGAGATGGGAGGGAGTGGGGTGGGTAGGAGGGTGGGGGAGCACCCTCATAGAAGCAGGGAAGATAGCAGATTTCTGGAGGGGAAACCAGGAAGGGGGATAACATTTGAAATGTACAGTAAGCCACTTTTTATTCTGTGTTTCCATTTCTCACTGGCATAGGAAGGGTGCAGGGCACAGGGTAACTTGTCTCAGGAGCTATCACAGGATTTATGACTGTGACTTGAAAATCTGTCTTCCATATACTAAAGGTATAAATAATACTGTCTTTGCTGTTATGTTGGTCACTGTAAACTGTCAAACCACAGTATGCCAAGAATCTGTCTACGATCATTTTGAAGTATTTTGAAGCTCCCTCCCCAGTGTGTTATTTTATTTTATTGGCTCCTGGATTACACTGTCATTGTGGCCCCCTGGCAGCCAGTCTTCAAAGCCTGAGGGTGATGTCTCTAGACTGCAGCAGCTTTACCTCATCACTACCAAACACACCCAGAGGTTACTGCAACTCCTACCACAGTAAGGGACGTTTGCTTGAATGTCAACCCATCTGAGTATGCTAAAAGATATCATAAAATAATGGTTTTAGATTAAAAAATAAAGACAATGTTTTATTAAAAAATAAATAAAAAGGGAGTCCTTTCTGGCTTTGTAGAGGATCAGCATTCTAAGGGACTGGAGAGATGGCTCAGGGGTTAAGAGCACTGACTGCTCTTCCAGAGGTCCTGAGTTCAAATCCCACCAACCACATGGTGGCTCACAACCATCTGTAATGGGATCTGATGCCCTCTTTTGGTGTGTCTGAAGACAGCGACAGTGTTCTCATATAAATAAAATAAATAATTCTTAAAAAAAAAAGAACTTAAAAATAAATAAAAGAATACATCAGGAGTGCCTCAGTGGTCAGGTGCTTGCTGAACACAGCCAAGGCCCCAATTTCAATCCTTAATTAAAACAAACAACAAAAAACAAAACAAAACAAAAAACCTCCCCCCACCAAAAACAAAACAAAACAAAAAAGAAAGTTCCGCCAGGCAATGGTGGTGCAGACCTTTAATCCCAGTACTCAGGAGGCAGAGGCAGGTGGATCTCTGAGTTCGCCGCCAGCTTGACCTATAGAGTAAGTTTCAGGATAGCCAAGGCTACACAGAGAAACACTGTCTCAAAAAACAAAACAACAACAAAAAATTTAAAATGCTTTGATTAATACCCCACAACCCAGGAAATCCAACTGGGAATCCTGGGTCTGGTCTGTTTCTTGCAAATGCTTTATGGATTTTGTTTTTCTTTTCTTTTTTTCAGAGCTGGGGACCGAACCCAGGACCTTGTGCTTGCTAGGCAAGCACTCTACCACTGAGCTAAATCCCCAACCCCTGCTTTATGGATTTTAATAAAGTATCCTTTAGCTAAACGAACTTGTTTGTCTGCCTTTACGGCTGTAGTTTTTCTGCTTTTAAAGGCTTTGCTTACTTTGTAATTTTGTGTGTGTGTGTGTGCATGTGTGTGTGCGTGTGTGTGTGTATGTGTGCGTGTGTGTGTGTCTGCCTTCATGTGTGTATGTGCACCACATGTGTGTAGTGTCTGCAGAGGTCCAGAGGGAATCAGAGTCCTTGGAACTGGAGTCACAGACACTTGTGAATGGACACATGGATGCTGGGAATGGAAGCTCCGTTCTCTGCAAGAGCAACGAGTGCTCTTAACCTTGAGCCAGCTCTCAAGGCCCTATTGATTTCTTTTAATAATCTCTTTTTAGTTTCTTTAATATCCGTGTTGTCTGTGTGGGGGTCAGTTCCTTGGAGCTGGGGTTACAGCTGCTTCTGAGGCTCCCCAGGGAGCCGGGCACCAAGCCTGGGTCTTCAGCATGGGCAGCAGTGCTCTGAGCCATGAGGTCTTTCTCCACCCCTACCTAGTTAGAGTATATGTGTGTGCCTGAGTATGTGTGTGCACTGTGTCCATGTAGCTGTCCGAGTGTCACAGAATGCAGTGGAAGTCAAAAGACAACGGGTGCGGACCAGTTCTTCCCTTGCACCAGGTTTCAATTGTGGGGACAAGTGGCTTCACCTACTGAGCTATCTGGCTGGCCTGTTAGTAACATTGTAATGATTGGTGCTTGGTCTTAGTTTCCTTTTCTATCTCTGTGATAAAAGTCCCTGACAGAAGGACCTTTATGTGACTCACAGTTCTAGGTTACAGGCCATCAGGGTGTTGGAGCTGGAAGCAGCTACTCAGTCACACCATAGCCACAGTCAAGCGAAAAGAGCAAAAACTTAATGCACACATGCAAGTTCTGCTCACACCCCTTATGTGCTTATATACTCTAATATTTATTCAGCCCAGGACCCCAATCCCAGGGAATGGTGACCCCAACCAACATCAATCAATGTAATCAACATCATCATTGCTGGTTAGTGGTGGATTAATGCTCCACATTTAATCCTAGCACTTGGTGGGGGTGCAGATGCAGGAGAGTCTCTGAGTTCAAGGCCAGCTTAGTCTACAGACCAAGTTTCAGGACAGCCATGGCTATTCAGAAAGACCCTGTCTTGGGGCTGGGGATTTAGCTCAGTGGTAGAGCGCTTACCTAGGAAGCGCAAGGCCCTGGGTTCGATCACCAGCTCCGAAAAAAAGAACCAAAAAAAAAAAAAAAAAAAGAAAGACCCTGTCTTGAAAAACAAAGCAGTTCTCTCGGGGTTGGGGATTTAGGTCAGTGGTAGAGCACTTGCCTAACAAGCGCAAGGCCCTGGGTTCGGTCCCCCAGCTCCGAAAAAAAGGAAAAAAAAAAAAGTAAGAAAAAAGAAAAACAAAGCAAACAGAAAAAAGATAATCTCTTACACTCAGACATTTTCAGAGGTCCTTCTCCCACAGGTTATGTCAAGTTGACAATTACAAGGTTCCTGACCCAAATTCCCAAAAACAGGGTTCAGAATCCTGAGGTGTGGAGTGGAAGAACAGAAGAGAAAGAAGACAAGAAGTCAAGACGACAAAGACAAAGCAATGGCTGGGACCAGGAGGCCTTGTGCTCGCTCGCCAAGGACCGATGCCAAGCAAGTTTGTTAAGAAGCACCGCTTCACTGGTTGGCAGAGGCAGGTGGATCTCTGCGTTGGAGACCAGCCTGGTCTACAGAGTGAGTTGCAGGACAGCCAGAGCTACACAGTGAGACCCTGTAAAGAAGGAAAAATCGCATCATATATTGTCATCGGTGGGGGTGGGGGAGGGGAAACAGCCAAGGTCAGCAGATGCAACAAAGTTGGAAAACAGGATAAGTCAGACCCAGCCGCCCCAGCGGATGATCCAGCCCGAGGATTCAGGTCTCCCATTCCTCCAGAACCTCAGCCTTGACTCCTCTGAGGCACCAGCTCCAGCCCTACACGGTACTTGCCAAGTCCAGCCTTGGGCAAGGACACCAAGGTAAAGATTCCTTTGTTCTTTCATCAGAGCCTCTGAGAAAGTTCTGGATCCATCTGACTCCCCACACATCACAACTCCACCCCTTATCAGCCCTGAGACATAAAGTTCACCATGTAAAACCATAACTCTTTGTCTCTGTAAGCCCACGGTCACCTTATAATCAAAAAAATACACTTAGTCCACCTTTTTTATTTCCCTTTAATTTTTTTATTTTTATTTTTATGTGAGCACACTGTCGCTCTCTTCAGACACACCAGAAGAGGGCACCAGATCCCATTGAAGATGGTTGTGAGCCACCATGTGGTTGCTGGGAATTGAACTCAGGACCTCTGGAAGAGCAGCCAGTGCTCTTAACCTCTGAGCCATCTCTCCAGCCCACACTTGGTCCAACTTTAAAAGTTCCCACTGTCATTAACAATTTCAACACTTTGAAAGGTAAGTCTCAGCAAGGTGGTGGTGCCTGCCTTTGATGCCAGCATTTGGAGGCCAGCCTTGGGTGTAGAGTGAGTTTTAGGATAGCCAGGGCTACATAGAAAACTCTACCTCAATAAATCAAAAAGTTTAAAGTCTCAGGCCAGGCCTGGTAGTACACGCCTCTAATGCACACAGTGGGATCTCTGAGTTTGAAACCAGGCCAGCCTGGACTACATAGCAAGCTCCAGCCAGCCAGGAAGACATAAAAAGACCTTGTCTCAGGCCAGGTGAATCCCATCACATGGGAGGCAGAGGCAGGTGGATCTCTGTGAGTTCAAGACTGGCCTGCTCTACACAGTGAGGTCCCGGACAGCCAGGGCTTTATAGAGAGGTCTCAAACAAAACAAAACAACAAAAACAAAACAACAACAACAAAACCCTAAAGTAAGCAAACGAACAAAAGACCCTGTTTGGAAACAATAAAAAGGCCAAATCTCCTAATTCCAGCAGGAAAAACACCAAATGCTATAGCCGGAAGTGAAGCACCTCAAGCCTGTAATCAGCAGGGCTCCATCTCTTCACCTCAGCCACCGCAGCAACGAAGTTTCTCTTTCAGACCGGTCCACTCTAGAGCCACAGCCCTCTTTGACAGACATCACACGGCCATGGCCATCTCCAGGATCCTGGGGTATCTCTTACAACTGGATCTTCACCCTCGAAATGCTACGTAATGGCCCCTCAGGGCTTCTCTGCAGTGACTCCGCCTTGACTGCTCTTTATGTCTGCCTACCCTTGCCTTCTGAACCAGTATCAAGCGGATGACCTTACTAAGTTCTGATGTCAGTTCTTGTGCCCACCCCCTTAATTACAGCAGGACTCGGACCAAGAGGCGACACATTCTTTTTTTTTTTTTTTTAATTAACTTGAGTATTTCTTATTTACATTTTGAGTGTTATTCCCTTTCCCGGTTTCCGGGCAATCATCCCCCTAATCCCTCCCCCTCCCCTTCTTTATGGGTGTTCCCCTCCCCATCCTCCCCCCATTACTGCCCTCCCCCCAACAATCACGTTCACTGGGGGTTCAGTCTTAGCAGGACCGAGGCGACACATTCTTATGTATTTGCTTTCAAGAGGCAAGGAATCCCTTCAGCTCGGGATTTTTTTTTTTTTAAGATTTATTTATTTATTTATGAGCACACTGTAGCTGTCTTCAGACACACCAGTAGAGGGCATCAGATCCCATTACAGACAGTTGAGAACCACCATGTGGTTTCTGGGATTTGAACTCGGGACTTCAGGAAGAGAAGTCAGTGCTCTTAATCGCTGAGCCATCTCTCCAGCCCTTAAGATTTATTTTTATGTGTGTGCACCTCACATGTGTGCAGGTGCCTCCAGGGACAGAAGAGTTGGATTACCAGTGGGTGTGTGTGCTGAGAACAAACTCAGACCCTTGGTAAGAACAGCAAGGGTTCGTACTCACTAACAACCTCTCCAGAATCTCTGATGAGCTGGGTTTGTCCTCAGAACAGGTTTCCTTAGGCTCCTAGGGCAGCATCTGAGACCTGCCTTCAGTGGTATCAATCCCTTTAACAAACACGCCTACTTCCTCAGCACCGACCTGAACCCTCTCCTGCCCTGAAACCCCCCCATGCCAGACAAACCAGTCACATCTCCCCATCCAACTTCATTCAGTTTATCACAACACAGGCAGAATGAAGCCAGATTTTAGCCAAAACACCACAGGAATGGCCCCACCTGTTCCCAAGAGTCCTAATCCTTTGCAACTTCATAGTTCAGAATCCACTGTGTGCACTCTCATCTTCCAAACACCCCCCAAAGGATGGCCTGTCATGCTCTCCCCAAAGCGCTCAGCAGCTCTCCTAGCTCAAAATTCCAAACTCTTCCACAGTCCTCCAACCTAATAAGTCCCAAGGCCTAAAGGCCACACAGTCAGGTTTACCACAGAACTGGATTTTGGAAAAACTGCAGAATTTGGCAGATTGGGCTAGAAAACCCTTTGGATTCTATAAGCAGAGCTTAACGAGCCATTCTGCAGGAGATCAGGAACATCAGAGAGCAGTGAGGACTGTCGAGGGCTGGCTCAAGCAGGTTCATAGGAAAGCACGTTTAGGTTGGGTTTCCACAAGGTAATTCATATAATTATGTAATGTATTCTAGCTGCATTCTGCTATGTCCTGAGAGCTGGACTGAGACTAGACTTTAAACTGTTGAATTTGGCAGAGGAATCTTAGTTCCTTCCTTGTTGCTGTGGTAAAATACAGAAGCAACTCAATGAAGGGCTTATGTTAGCCATGGTGGTGGTTTCAAGACAGGGTCTCACTATGTAGCTCTGGCAGTCCTGAAACTCACTCTGTAGACTAGATGGGTTGAACTGACCCCAGACCCACATAAAAAACAAAAAACAAAAACCAGTTGAGGTAGCATGATCTGTAATCCCAGCATTCCACGGTGAGATGGCAGACTAAGAGGAAAATGCCTGGGAGTTTGTGCGCCAGCTAGCCTGAGTGCAGTGTAGCAGGAATAGCAAGAAAATGCCTCGAAATACGGATTTAGGAGAGCGGCTACTCACAACTCCTCTGACCTCTACACACACACACACACACACACACACACACACCCAGGCCTGCTTAGAGGCTTCTGTGCCATTTAGTTTTGTCATCTTGACACAAGCTAGAGTCATCTGAAAGGAGGGAGCCTTAATTGAGAAAAATGTCTCCATAAGTTCCTGATACAGGGCATTTTCTTAATGAGTGATTGATGGGAGAGAGCCCCACTCATTACTGGTCGTGTCATCACTGGGCTGGTGGTCCTGGGGTCTATAAAAAAGCCCGCTGAGGGGCTGGGGATTTAGCTCAGTGGTAGAGCGCTTGCCTAGGAAGCGCAAGGCCCTGGGTTCGGTCCCCAGCTCCGGGGAAAAAAAAAAAAAAAAAAACCAAAAAAAAAAAAAAAAAAAAAAAGCCCGCTGAGAAAGCCATGGGAGCAAGTCAATAAGCAGCACCCTCCATGGTCTCTGCATCAGCTCCTGCCTCCAGGTTCCTGTCCTAACTTCCTTCAGTGATGAACAGTGATGTGGAAGTGTAAGCCAAATAAATCCTTTCCTTCTCAAATTGCTTCGGTCATGATATTTCATCATAATAGAAACCTGACTAGAGCAGCCCCACCTCCCTGTGAGTGTAGAGTCTATCAGAATAAGAGTTAACAGGCACACCACAGTGGAAAGGCATTTAATCTGTGACAGGGTTATTGCATTTTGTTAAGAAAAATAGCTCAAAAATGCAGGCAAACTAGTGCTGGCAAAGAAGCTGTAGTTAAGGAGACTCCTGCCCTGGCCTCTGCTTCCCAAATGCTGGGATTAAAGGTGTGTGCCAGCACCTGGCTCTTCTAATACTGATTTTGAAGGGATGAAAGACGCAAAATTGGGCTGGCAAAATGGTTCAGCAGGTAAAATATGCTGTCAAGCCCAGCAACCCAAGTAAACAGAATCCCTGGGACCCACAGGCTGAAAGGTTAAATGACTCTCCCAAGTTGTCCCCTGACATCTACTCATGTACAGCAGAATGTGCTACAGAGAGAGAGAGAGAGAGAGAGAGAGAGAGAGAGAGAGAGAGAGATTGAAAGAAACAGAGACAGACAGAGATAAACCAATAGGTGTGATTAAAAACAAAGACAGGGGTTGGGGATTTAGCTCAGTGGTAGAGCGCTTGCCTAGCAAGCGCAAGGCCCTGGGTTCGGTCCCCAGCTCCGAAAAAAAAGAACCAAAAAAAAAAAAAAAAAAAAAAAAAAAAAAACAAAGACAAAAACAAAAAAAAAAAAAACAAAAACAAAAAAACAAAGACAAACAGAGACAAATGGGTGTAATGAAGTTTAAGACACGATTATGGAGTCTTCATGCATCATAGTTCCAGAGGGTCTCCTAGGTCAGGCAACCATGACAGGGTTGGGGTCTCTTCAAGTCCATGAAAATGAAGGTGAGGCCTAATCCACAGTGGAGCCCTCAGGATCTTGGAGGTGATAAGACCATGGGTTATCTGTTAAGGAATGTCTCAGAACGAAGTTGCCCCCCCCCAAAAAAAAGAGAAGAAAAAAAAGAGGATTTGTGAAAGTTAGGAGTAGTGGTTCATGCCTTTGATCCTGGCATTTTTGAAAGCAGAGGCAGATGGATCTCTGAGTTGGAGGCCAGCCTGATCTATATATAGAGTTCTAGGATAGACAGGGGATACACAGAGAATTCCTGTCTCAAAAAGCACAAAACATGGGCTGGAGAGATGGCTCAGTGGTTAAGAGAACTTACTGCTCTTCCAGAGGTCCCAAGTTCAGTTCCCAGCAACCACATGGTGGCTCACAACCATTGAAAAGCTCTCAGGGAGAACTTTCCCTCGGGATGGAGACCCTCCAACTCCAAAGACCAGACCGAGACACCACAGGATGCAATCAGCAAGAGGATTTGGTTTATTGTCGGGATACACAGGCACAGGCACCTGCGGGCGCTTCAGTCACTCGGGGGACTGGCGCGCCCCACGGAACCAAGGATGGCTTTTATAGGATTTTGGGGAGCAGAAGCAAGCATACAGAAGCAGATGCATGGTTACAGGGATATAATTGGTGGATTCTAATATGGCAAGGGTTTAGCTTGGGGGCAAGTTTCCTAGCTACCTTCCTGAAACATAACGGCTGACTCGGCCCCCCAAGGGTTCAGCCCGGGGGCAAGTTTCTTAGCTACCTTCTTGGAACATAACGACTGACTCGGCCCCCCACCAGGGTGTGGGACCTCTCCCGGGGCTTTTTTTTCATTGTCAGGTGCTCAACCGAAGTCGTCCTGTTGCCAGGCCTTCAACCAAACATATCTTGCTTGGCAGCCGCTGTGTACTCAGTGTTCTAACCTTTCCCTGAACCAGTCATCTTAAGTACAGCCTTGCAAAATGGCGTTACTGCTGCTAAGCTGGGGTCTTTCATTCCCCCATTTTTTTGCTAACTTTGAGTGAAATCTTTCACTCGACTTGGTCAAGAAATTTCTGTCTGGTGGGGGCTTATTCCCCCACTGACTCTAGGCCACAAAAGGGCTAGGAGGATCCACGTAGGAGTTTTAACTTTAAGGGGTTTGGAGTGCGCTGAACTCTCCATGTCTGGGGTGTAGTGTTGTGATTAGTCAATTCCTCAGACCGGACTGCCTTGACGTGTGGTGCGTGGATCTAAGCCGAGACTCCGTCTACCTTTAGGGCGGTCGGGGTAGTCAGGAGGACGGTGTAGGGTCCTTTCCACCGTGGCTCGAGATTTTTGGTCTGGTGTCTGTGTACCCACACGGTGTCTCCAATCTGGAACGGGTGTGGCACCACCGGATGCTCAAGCTTGTCCTGGTAAGCAGCGGCCAAAGGTCTCTAGACGTCTCTCTTCACAATCTGTAGGGCCTGTAAATGGGCCCTCAGAGAAGGGCTGTCAGCAAAATCAGCAATGTTTGAATCAAAGAAATGGACAAATGGGGGTGGTGTTCCATATATTATTTCAAAAGGAGTTAGACCATGGGGGCCCGGGGTATTCCGGGCCCGATATAGAACTAGGGGAAGGAGGGCCACCCAATCCTTTGAGCCAGTTGCAAGCGTAAGTTTGGATAAAGTCTCCTTAATTGTTCTATTTATGTGTTCTACCTGACCTGAACTCTGGGGTCTATAGGCACAATGTAATTTCCAATCAATCCCCAGCAATTTGGCCACCAACTGACTTACTTGGGAGACGAAAGCGGGCCCGTTGTCCGACCCCAACGCTTGAGGCATGCCATACCTGGGAAAGATTTTCTCGAGGAGCTTCTTAGTGACCATTTTTGTAGTCTCGTGCTTTGTGGGGAAGGCTTCGACCCATCCTGAGAAGGTGTCTATAAACACTAGGAGATACTTGTATCCATATATACCTGGTTTAATTTCAGTAAAATCAATTTCCCAATGGATGTCGGGACGGTGTCCCCTAGGACGAACTCCTTGTCCAATCCTGGTCCTTCCCGGGTTAACCTGAGCGCATGCTTTGCAACTCTCAGTCACCTTTTGTATCGCTTTGTCCCGATTCAAAAAACACAGATTTATCTCTTCCCGATCTAGTAAGGTTTTCATCTTCTTAAACCCCAATTGGGTTAATTTATGTAAAAAGGAGATCAATTCAAAAGTCCTTTGTAGACCCACTGTTTTAGTTGAGGGTGGTAGATGGCCCCCATTTTTTTAGGAGCTCTATGTCCTCATGGGCATAAACCCAACTGGTTTGTCCCACTGGTGGGGGCGTGGGTTGGTCTGGGCTATTTAAGGGCAAGATTTGTTTGCTCATGGCCGCTTCTCGCGCCGTGGCATCGGCCAGCCGGTTTCTTCGTGCCTCTGGGTTGTGCCCTTTCTGGTGTCCTGGACAATGTATAATACTCAGTCTTTTGGGCAAGAATAGGGCTTCTAAGAGGGCCAGAATTTTAGCCATATCTTTACCCTCAGATGTGAGCAGCCCCCGCCTCCGGTAGATCTCCCCGTGGATGTGTGCTGTGGCAAAGGCATAACGGCTGTCTGTATATACATTTAGCCTCTTACCTTTTGTCATCTTGAGCGCCTGAGTCAAGGCAATGAGTTCAGCCCGTTGTGCGGAGGTACCAGCAGGCAGGGCTCTCGCCCAAATCACTTTGTCCTCCGTAGTGACCGCAGCTCCAGCCTTTCGCTCTCCCTCTGCCAAGAAGCTGTTGTCATCCGTGTACCATGTGTGGTCAGCATTCTGAAGAGGCTGGTCCGATATGTCCGGCCTGGTTCCATGTACTTCTGCGAGGATTTGTAGGCAGTCATGCTGTTTTGCCTCCTCTGGTAGAGGAAGCAAGGTGGCAGGATTGAGGGTGACTACGGGTCCAAACTGAACCTGTTCTGCATCCAGTAACAAGGCTTGGTAGTGGGTCATGTGGGAATTAGAGAGCCAGCGGTCTGGGGGCTGCTTTACCAAGGCCTCCACTGCGTGGGGTGTTAGGATGGTGAGTGGCTGCCCCAAAGTCAATTTTCCAGTGTCCTTGATCAGGACAGCAATAGCAGCCACCATCCTTAGGCACGGTGGCCAGCCGGAGGCCACAGGGTCCAATTTCTTAGACAGGTAGGCCACAGGGCGTTTCCAGGGTCCCAACCTTTGTGTTAGGACCCCTTTAGCATACCCCTGTTTCTCATCGATGAACAGTTACTGAGCAAATTGTAAGGGTTTGGAACAGTCGGATGAATATCTTTTATCCTCTTGTTGACCTTTCTCAAGTCTTGTACTGGCCTATAATCTCTAGTGTCGGGTTTCTTAACAGGCAGAAGAGGCGTATTCCAAGGCGACCGGCAGGGGACTAGGATGCCTTGATCCAGAAGCCTCGTAATGTGAGGCCTTATACCTTGATAAGCTTCATGTGACAGGGGGTATTGTTTTATGGAGACTGGAGTTGTAATTAAGGGGGGCTGTTGGAGCGCCAACCCCATCCCACCAGTCTCTGTCCAAGCCAGTGTCCTGTCCCGGTTCATAGGGTTAGAACTTGAAGGGGAGTTCTGTGGGGGCCAGTTATTTGGGCCCCTCCTTCCTCAAAATGAATTTGTGCTTTTAGTTTGGTGAGCAGGTCACGGCCCAGCAGAGGGTACGGGCAGTCCGGAACATGTAAGAAGGAATGGGTCACCTTACCGGTAGCCAGCTGAACCCGGCGGTCTGTAGTCCATCGGTATTGTTTCTCACCAGTAGCTCTTTGTACCCAGGCCGTCCGGTCGCTGAGTTGTCCTGAAGCTTAAGTGAGGACTGAATGCTGGGCTCCTGTGTCTACCAGGAAAGTAACTGGCTGCCCCCCCAACTTCAAGCGTTACCCTGGGCTCGGGGGGGGGGGGCTCCTGGCCCTGACCTCCCTAATCTTTATCTAGAGCCAAGAGGGAGGTTCGTGGTCAAGGCTTTCGGGGTCCGCCAGGCTTCTTGGGGCACTCTCTAGCCCAGTGCCCTTTCTCTTTGTAATAGGCACATTGATCTTTATCCAGCTTCAGCCCCTTTCGAGCTCCCCCCTATCTCCCTTCCTTTCTTGGCCCTGAACTACGGCGGCCAAGATTCGACTCAATTCTCTCTCTTATTAAAAATCTTTTCAGCTTCTTTAAGTAAATCCTGTAATGTATAGCCCTGCAAATTTTCTAACCTCTGTAACTTAGTCCTGATATCTGGAGCAGCCTGCCAGATGAAGGACATAGAGACACTCGTCATTTGTCCTGGGTCATCTGGGTCATAGGGAGTGTACATACGGTAGGCCTCCTTAAGTCTCTCTAGAAAGGCGGAGGGAGTTTCCCCTGCTTCCTGTAATACCTGTTTTACCTGAGCCAAATTAGTAGGGCGTCGTATAGCCCCTTGGAGACCCGCTAGAAGCAACTGGCGATAAAGGCGTAGGTGTCCCTTACCTTCAGCTGTATTAAAATCCCAGTTTGGTCTCTTAAGTGGGAATGCAGCATCAATTTTTTCAGGCAGCTGGGTGGGACGCCCATCATCTCCCAGAACATGCTTTCTGGCCTCTAGGAACACTCTTTGTTTTTTTTTTTTCTGAGGTTAAGAGGGCCTGTAAGAGCTGTTGGCAGTCATCCCAAGTAGGCTGGTGGGTAAGTAAAACAGATTCTATTAGGTCGGTGAGTGCCACCGGATCTTTGGAGAAAGAAGGGTTGTGTTGTTTCCAATTGTAAATGTCAGCTGCTGAAAACGGCCAGTATTGGGTCTGGCCACCGGTTCCCTGTCTAAGTGGGAAAGCCTGGGAGGTTGAATCTGGCATCACCTCGCGCTTATTGCGCAATCTCCCTGCGACAGGGGAGAAACCCTTATCAGACTGTGGCCCGGCAACTGATCTGGCCGGCGGCTCTGCCTCCTCCGTTTCAGCCGGGCCTGTCAGAGAGAAGATCTATGAGAGGGGAGTTTGGGTCTGCTGGGAGGACAGGTTTCTTAGAAGGCTCTGATTTCACAAAGGTAGAGAGAGGAAGACGTGGCCGGCGGACCGGACGGGGCCGAGGGGACAGGCTGGGGGTTGAGGGGAGGCCAATTCGGGTCCACGAAGGGTTCCGCCCAGGGGGGGGGGTTAAGGCGAGACTCTCTCAAGTGATAATATAAGAAACCTGGTCAGGATGTCCGTGGACGACCCGTTCTTTAACCTGTAAAATAATGATCTTATTAAATGTGCCATTCACTGGCCATCCTGCTCCGAAAGTGGGCCACTCGGATGTGTAGAGAGTCTGCCCTTTTCCTTTTTTTTTTTTTAACCTCGACGGACTGGTTGTGTGCCCGGTCGTGGACGTCTTTCTAATGATCAAGAGTGAGACTTAGGGGCGTTGTTAGGGACTGTCCCATGTTAGTTCTAAGGAAGATTAGAACACAGAGAAAACAAACAACACCAACAGTCAAACAAACAACAGACAGGCGTGCTGCACGGCTTTGGTACCAAACTGAAAGCAAAAAGTCAGATGGAGGTGGCAAAGGTCCGGGGCCCTCTGAAAGCCAAAAATACAGACAGAGGTGCCGTTAGTCCGGATCTTTCTCCTCTCCCAGATTGGGCCCCGAAAAGTCGGGCCCCTAACACCCTTGGAACGTCTTCCAGGGCTGCGGGGCGAGAAGTCCGAGCTCGTCAGCTCCTTCTTCGTCCCGCCCAAATTCCAAACAACCTGGCTGAGCGCTCACAGAACAGACCTGGCTGAGCGCTCACAGAACAGACAGAATAAGGCAGAACGAGACAGAATCAGACAGACGCCGGCCGGCTTACCTCCCAGTGGGTGGTCGGTGGTCCCTGGGTGGAGGATCTCCTTTCCCGGCCAACGCACCAAATGAAAAGCTCTCAGGGAGAACTTTCCCTCGGGATGGAGACCCTCCAACTCCAAAGACCAGACCGAGACACCACAGGATGCAATCAGCAAGAGGATTTGGTTTATTGTCGGGATACACAGGCACAGGCACCTGCGGGCGCTTCAGTCACTTGGGGGACTG
Source organism: Rattus norvegicus (assembly GCF_021556685.1). Classification (NCBI taxonomy): domain Eukaryota; kingdom Metazoa; phylum Chordata; class Mammalia; order Rodentia; family Muridae; genus Rattus; species Rattus norvegicus. The sequence goes on from NC_141535.1 coordinate 184,695,068, forward strand.
GCGCGCCCCACGGAACCAAGGATGGCTTTTATAGGATTTTGGGGAGCAGAAGCAAGCATACAGAAGCAGATGCATGGTTACAGGGATATAATTGGTGGATTCTAATATGGCAAGGGTTTAGCTTGGGGGCAAGTTTCCTAGCTACCTTCCTGAAACATAACGGCTGACTCGGCCCCCCAAGGGTTCAGCCCGGGGGCAAGTTTCTTAGCTACCTTCTTGGAACATAACGACTGACTCGGCCCCCCACCAGGGTGTGGGACCTCTCCCGGGGCTTTTTTTTCATTGTCAGGTGCTCAACCGAAGTCGTCCTGTTGCCAGGCCTTCAACCAAACATATCTTGCTTGGCAGCCGCTGTGTACTCAGTGTTCTAACCTTTCCCTGAACCAGTCATCTTAAGTACAGCCTTGCAAAATGGCGTTACTGCTGCTAAGCTGGGGTCTTTCACCATCTGTAATGGGATCTGATGCCCACTTCTGGTGTGTCTGAAGATAGCTACAGTGTACTCATATAAATAAAAATAAGTAAATCTTTTTTTAAAAAGCACAAGGCAAAAAAGGGGGACTGGAGAGATGGTATAGTGATTTGAATTAGGATGTCCTCCCCACCTCTCATATTCCCATAGATTTGAATACTTAGTCACCAGGGAGTGGCACTATTTGCAAAGATTGAGTGTGGCCTTGTTAGAGGAGGTATGTCACTGAGAGTAGGCTTTAAGGTTTGCAAAGCCCAAGTCCAATGGCTCACTCTTCCTGTTGCCTGTGGATCCAGACATTGAACTCTCTGCTACCTCTCGAGCACATCTGCTGGCACACCACTATGCTCCCGCCGAGCCAGGCCCAATTAGATTCTAACAGTTGCAATGGTCGTGCTGTCTCTTCACAGCAACAGTCCACTAGCTAAGACAGATGGTTTGGAGTGGGTACTGCTAAGTCAGAGAACTGGAGCTCAGTTTCAAGCACCCACATCAGGCAGCGCACAATGGCCTGTAGCGCCAGAATCACCAGTAGCTCCAGATCTAGGGAGATCTGATGCTGCTGGCCTCTTTGGGCACCTGCACTCATGTGTACACATCCACAGATCACCCACATACACACACACACACAATTTAAAATAATAAAAAATAAATACTGGGGTTGGGGATTTAACTCAGTGGTAGAGCGCTTGACTAGCAAGTGCAAGGCCCTGGGTTCGGGCCCCAGCTCCAAAAAAAAGAAAATAAAAAAAAAAAACTTTTTAAAGAAGAAAACAATGTCCTGGCTAGTTTGATGTCAACTTTACACGAGCTAGTGTCAGAGAGGGGGTAGCCTCAACTGAGAAAATGCCTCCACAGTGATCCGACTGTAAGCCCGCCTGTGGGATGGTCCCTTAATTAGGGATTGATGGGCCAGCTCTTGGCTGGTGGTCCTGGGTTCTAAAAGGCTGAGCACGCCACGTGCGGCGCTCCTCCACGGTCTCTGCCCTGCCTCCAGGTCCCTGTCCCTTTCGAATTTCTCTCCTGACCTCCTTCGATGATGAACAGTGATTTGCAAGTGTAAGTCAAATAAACGCTTCCCTCCCTAACTTGCCTTTGGTCACGGTGTTCAATCACAGCGATAGTAACTGTAACTACGAGGATCGGTTGTTTTTGTAAAACAAACAAAACTACTAGGCCCTACAATCCTAGCACTTGGAAAGCTAAGGAAAGGAGATTGCTGTGATATTCAGAGCCAGCCTGGGCTACAGAGTAAGACCCCCATCTCAAAAACCAAGGGCTTGAGACTACAGGCTCGGTGACTTTGAGCGGGTACTGCCTCAGCAAGCTTGGCTTCCAGCACCCACAATGAGCTTAAGTAGAAGTCACAACCTCCTGCAGCTCCAGATTCGGGGATCTGGCACCTCTGAGCCATGCAAACACCCAAACTCACATACACACTCCTATCAGACATTGGAACATACACATAATTAAAAATATAAATCTTTAAGAGAGAAAAACCGGCTGGGTGTGGTGGCACATGCCTTTAATTCCAGCACTCAGGAAGTAGAAACAGATCGCTAACTTCATAGCCCATTGGAGGCCAGCCTGGTCTACATAGCTAGTTCTTAGAACAGCCCAGGATGCATAATGTTTAAAAGTAAACAAAACCAAACCCAAATTTTGTTTCGAAGTGATATATTGGTTATATTTGAATAGAGCTATAAGCACTACCCACCACTCACCACTAGAGGGACCCTATGACCGGAGGTTACCTACCCCATAGGCATTGAGATTCCTTGAGCCTGCACAGATTCCAATACTAATCGATATGTTTTTTCCCTTTATCCATCTCAAAGGGAGGCAACTTTGAGTTAGGTCAGAGAGAGATGGAGAAAGACACGAGGAAACGGGAAGGCAACCCACGCTCACGGAGTGGCAGACTTAACATTGTGAAAATGACCATTCTATCCAAAGCCATTACAGATTCAGTGCACCCTCAATCAAAATCTCCATCTCATTCTTCACAGAAATAGAAAAAAAAGCTATCCTAAAACTCAAATGGAAACACAAAAAAATCCTGGGTAGAGAAAATACTGAGTAAAAAGAACAATACTGGAGGGGTTACCATTCCAAATCTTAAAAAGATACATTACGGGCTGGAGAGATGGCTCAGCGGTTAAGAGCACCCGACTGCTCTTCCAGAGGTCATGAGTTCAATTCCCAGCAACCACATGGTGGCTCACAACCATCTGTAAAGAGATCCGATGCCCTCTTCTGGTGTGTCTGAAGACAGCTACAGTGTACTTATATATAATAAATAAATAAATCTTAAAAAAAAAAAAAAAAAAAAAGATACATTACAAAGCTGTAGTAAAAAACAAAACAAAACAAAAAACATGGTAGCAGGGTGTGTGTGTGTGCGCGCGCACACACACACACACACACACACACACACACACACACACACACCCCAGACCTGGGGACGAATGGAACAAAATTGAAGACCCAAACATGAGTACCCATAACTTCAGCCACTTCATATTTGACAAAGACACCAAAGCAAATGCTTGGGGGCAGGGAACGCATCTTCAACAGTGGTGTGGGGGGAACACTCAACATCCACAGGCAGAAGAGGGAAATTAGAAACTCCATCTCAACGCCTAGGGGTGGGTACCTCTTCTGACCACTGCGTCCCTCTAGTGGTGAGTTGTGGGCAGTGCTTCTAGCCCTATTCAACACAACTCTTCAGTGGGAAAACAGCTCCTAGTGGCTCAAAGACCTAAATGTGAAACGTGAAACACTGAAACTGTCAGAATAAAACAGTCAGCGCCCTGCACAATCTAGGCGTAGAAGTCTTTCTGAATAGAACTCCTTCTGTACAGGAATTAATCCACAGTTGACAAGTGGGACCTCATAAACCAGAAAGCTTCAGCACAGCTAACTACACAAGCAGTGAAGAGGAATCCCACAGAGCTGTAGAGAATCTTTGCCAGGTATACATTTAACAGAGGGTTAGCATACAGAATATATAAAAATTCAAAAAGCCAAGAGTGAAAATAAAACATCACCCATTTGAAAAAAATGGGTGGAACCTGGAGTTCTCAAAAAAAAAAAAAAAAGGCTAAGAAATAGGAAAAAAAAAAAGAAAGAAAGAAAGCAAACCAAATAACTTTCAGATTTCATTCTAGTCAGAATGGCAAAGAGTGACGAGACAATAAAGACCACAGACAACAAGTGCAAAAGGGGTGTGGGGAAAGGGGATTCGATTTTAGTGGAATTGAGAACTGGTGCAGCCACTATGGAGATCAGTGTGGAGAATTCTCAAGAAGATAAAAATAAATGTACCATATGCCCAGCTATAGCACTCCTTGGCATATGCCAAGGAGATCATTGCTGGGGTAAGGCCTGGGGGAGCAACAGAAGGGAACAGCAGGGCACACATGCATGATCTGAGTGGAGGGAAGGAGGGAGGGGAGATAAACACAGGACAAAGACGGCAAATGTAGTCAGGATGTCTGAGAAAATCATATTGAACCATGTTATTAACCATTACCTAAAAAAACCCGAAAACAAACTACATAGGTCTTTTATAATACACATATAGGTTAAACAATGCTGGGTGGTGGGAGGGCATGACTTTTAATCACTCAGGGAGACAGAAGCAGGTGATCTCAAGTTCGAGGTCAACCTGATCTACTGAGTGAGTTCCAGGACAGCCAAGGTGTACACAGAGAAATCTTCTCAAAAATGAAAAAAGGAAAAAAAAAAAACTGTGTTTGCCTGCGTGTATGTCTGTGTGCTTCACAGACAGCCTGGCATCTACAGAGCCAGAGAGTGCCAGAGGGTTGTGAGTTCCTTGTCAGTGTCTGGAACCAAACCAGCAAGTCCCGTTAACCAGAGGCCTCTCTGGCCCTGCAAAAAGAGCTCTTCTTAGAAAGGAGGAGCCTTCTTGATTTCCCCAGAGAAGCACCCGAGGTTAGGTCAGAAGGAACTCTAGGCCCAACTGACCTCAGGCCTCCTCTCCACATTTATCACTTTCTGAGTGAACTCCGAGCTTTGGATTCATACTGCTCTGATGCTGGGGGATGTACGGCTGGAGCTGAAGCCGCTGCTCGCAGCTTGAGTTAGTAAGCTGAAGGCTGGGTGAAGATTTAACAACACTGAGTCTGGGTGGAGGAGGAGCTAGAACGGAGGGAAGATGAATACCGGCTGGGGTAAGGCAGTCAGGCATGCGCTCAAAGCTCCCAACAGCTAAGCCCAGAAAAACAAACAGGTCTCGAGAAAGGGCGACCAGGAGGTGAGGATGATCCTGTAATTATGTATGTACATGTATGAAAATGTAATGAAATCATGACTCCCACACTAATAAAAGCATTTAAAAATAGGTCTAAACAGCTGATAGAACCGATACAGTAAAACCAGATATTTATTATTTATACTGCATTTGTCATTTCTCAACAATACAAAGTAGAGGCAAATAGTAACACTCCATAAAAATGCTGAATCCCATGTCCTCTCTAAGTCCCCAGCCCTCCCTCAAATACTCCCTCCCACCCCTTACAGAACTCTGTCCTGAATAAAACACTTAAATACATCATAAATAGTAAATTATGAAAAAAAATAGCAAGAAACTGTTTCTTTCCTTCTTGTAAAAAAGAACATGGCAGCAAAGACAGGCAGCCGGAAGCCGGCTGGGGCGTCTAATATAGACAGTTACGTGGGGCTGGCTAACCTGCTGTCAGGGTGAGACGGGATGGAGAAGGAGCTAATGTGGGATTTCCACAGCTGGCCTCAAACACCATGCACTGCCCCACCGTAGGACCAGATGGGCCGTAACTGAGAGGAAGGAGAGGGCTCCGTGGCCCTGTTTCCAGCTTCTCTACAGAGGAAGGGGCAGGCCAGGTGGCATGGCGACAACCTTACAGAAGGAAGTCTGTGGCTCCCCAGGAGTTTAAGAAAATATTCTCTAGCCTCATAGATACGGACTGCCTGTTAAACAGACACAAACATCTCCCTCCACCGTAGCTCCACAAAGAGCAGAATACTGTTGGAAAATATAGGAAGAACAAAGAAATCTCCTTTGGAGAATGGTCTAAAATCATTTGATAATTCTTTATATTTAGAAAAACTATTAGGATACATTCCAAATCGCAGAATAGTAAGTAGTAACTGTATGACCTGGCAGTGAGTAGGGTCCTGCTAAGGTCCACTCTCCTAACATGGCTGCCCCACTGTCTTTAAAAAAGGGTACGTGTAGCCACGCCCCTGTCTACTCCCTCAGCCCTAAGTGAGGGAGACAGAGAGCAGCTGCTGGCGGGGCAGCCCCAGCCTTTCTACTTCACGAACACTCGGGCTCTTCTATACAAGAACGTTTATCTGAGACTGGCTCAAACTTACACTGTGTGCTCTTTGTGTTTCTTTCCTTTTTTAAGGAAAAAACTAGCCTGGGAGTAAGGACCGTCCTCACTCTCCTCCCAAACACCTTCATAAAATCATTGGGAGTCTCAAAGACCAGCGGGAGGATCGAAGGTAGGAGCAATGTCCAGCCAGTCTGTCCTGAGGAGATTAAGAGTCCAGCTCCAGGTGAAAGGTAAAGAGGAGGAAACCACCTAGGCCAGCAACCCCGCGTCCAGCACAAAGAATGGGGGTTTGAAAATAGTCAGCTATAGAAGCCATGGCAGGCAGTGGAAAATTCATGCCACCCACTCTGGAGTGGTGGGGACGATGTTGTCCTCAACTGTCAAAGGCACTACTGCCCAGAGGAAGGGGAGACAGAGACAGAGCCCTGCTAGCTCCACATTCTCTCCTCTGTTGATGACCGAGAAGACGACTCAGCATTCCTGGGGCAAGGGCTGCCATCTTGGGATCAAAGCCATAGCGGAGTCTTGTCTCAGGTCTTCCAAGGCTCGCTGCTCACTGAACAGAGAAAATAGAAAGTTCACCATGGACAGCAGACGAGGAGGCAGGAGCAGAATTGAAGACTGTCTCATCCTAGCTAGCAAATCTGACTTTATTTCCTCCTCTTTTTGGCTTCAGTTTTCAAGTATAAAGTTTTAAAACCACAAAACCTTTCTACTTTTTGGAGACAGGATCTCACTATGCAGCCTTGACAAGCCTGGAAAGACCAGGTTGGCCTCAAATTCTGCCTCCCAAGTACTGGAATTAATAGTGTGTGTCACTCTGTCTGATCATACAACTCTTTAGAAGCAAGGTTCAAGAGTACATCAGTATTTCCCAATCAACGTTTTGCTCCATTCTGTCAGTGACCCACTTCATACCCTCCAAGCACCCCTAGATTCAAGACACTTACATGGGTGAGTTCTGACTCTGCAACATCAAGCTTTTCCAAGGTTGAACTAAAAGAAGGAAATAAAATGGCAAAGAATTAGAGGACAAAGGGCGCTTCTGGAGTAGCTTGAAGCAGAACACTCGTACAGGACCCATAGTCCTGGCTTCTGTCCCCAGCATGTCCTCCAAGATCAATCATATTACCTCTTCACATTTCATTTAGATGCAGAGAACAACACAGGGCTGAAGAGACTCAAGTGTGTAAAAGGTGCCTGCTGCACAAGCCTTGGCACCGAGTGTGATCCCTGAAACTCACACCAAGGATGGAGGAGAGACCAACGTCACAGAAAAGAAAACCTAAGACACTACGAAATATAACAGTCACGGTGGTGCATGCTTACACTCCCAGCTATGTGGAGGATAAGGAGGAGGACTGCTAGCTCAACGAATGTGTCTATGTATCTAGAAAGTGCCTTCAAGGCAATTCTGGGCAACCTTATGAGATACCACTTCAAAATACAAAGTCAAAAAGACCAAAGTGTGGTGGAACACACCTTTAACCACAGCACACAGTAGGTAGAGTCTTTGCATTCTAGCCTGTCTAACAAACAAACCAAGAAAACTAGAGGTGTACTATGATGGTAGAGTGCTCAGTGACTGACATAAAAACAGGTTTAGTCTCCAGCCAGATAGTGGTGCACACCTTTAATCCCAGCATTGGGAGGCAAAGGCAGGTAGATCTCAAGTCTGAGGCTAACCTGATCTATAGAATGAGTTCTAGGACAGCCAAGGCTACCCCGAGACACCCTGTGTCAAAAAAGCAAAACCAAAATCAAACCAAAACAAACTCCAAACTAAAAAAGCTCACGATAACAGAAGAAGCTGCTAGATTTAAAAACTGTTTTCATTTGTGGGGGTGTGTGTGTTCCTGCACACACTGTTGGGGTCAGAGGACAAACCACAGAATCAGTTCTCTCTCTACACCATATGGGTTTTGAAGACCAAACAGAGGTCATCAGGATTAATAGCAAACACCTTTAAAGGCTAAGCTATCTCAATGGTCTAAAGCTAATAGAGTTAGAAGCACCATTGTTCAATTAAGTAATTTTTTTGTAGTTTTTTTCCAGACAGCCTCTCAAGTAACTGGGGTAGTTTGTTAGTAGCCGAGGGTGACTCTTCTGCTTCCCTTCCTCACATGCTGCAATCACAGGCACGTGCCGCTGTGCCTGGCTACAGCAGTTGATCACCTTCCAGGCTCAGTTACGTGGATGTTGGCAGGATCTGACTCCTTCAAGGCTTTTCCGAGTAACTGAGCCAGGAAGGTGATCCTCGCTGCTCTCCCCAGCTCCTTCCCCAATTTTTTGTTTGTTTTGAGGCAGGGTTTCCTTGGCGGTAACTCCATACAGTGAGGCTGGCCTCAAGGCAGTTCTCCTGCCTTTGCCTCCCAAACGATGGGGTTGTGTGTGCACCATGTTTGGCTCAAACTTTCTTCTCTTCTGCGGTGCTGGGGATGAGCACCCGATCTCAAGTGCAAGTTCCATGTTCTATGGCTACACTTCATGCCCCAGCACTGAGGTAAGACACGATGCCTTGCCCGAGTTTCACTGTAACCAATGGAAATCCCCTGAGCCAAAGGCATCCAAGCTAAGTCACCTAGACTGCTGACCCACAGAAAACAAGTCTGTCTGTTATTTCTAACTGCTAAATTCTGAAGTAACATTATGTAATACATAATACAAAAATTCCCCATGTGCTGTTACCCTAAAAAACCCTCCAATGGAAACATAGCCCAGAGGCAATATGCTTGTCCACCATGCCTGAGGTCTTGAGATCAAACTTAAACAGCTAAGCCAGGTGCAGTGCCAGTTCGGGGACGGCTGAGCTTAGGCTTCAAGTCAGACAGTTCAGATAAGGCTCCCATTACCCTGCTGTCAGCAGTCAGCGCCTTGAGTCATTATAATGAAACACAGCACAGCTGATAGCATTCTAGTACTTCCGAGATCAGGGTCTAAGAATTCTATAGTTTCTACTTAGACACCCCCCCCCTCTCTCTCTCTCACACACACACACACACACACACACACACACACACACTGACAGAGAAGGTAGCAGTGATGTTCTGAGTTACCTAGTGAAGAGGCCCAAGTATCAAACAGATGGGTCTCTTCAGCTATGCACCAGCAGGGAACTAAGTAACAACCACACCAGTGAGCTTAGAAGGTCACCCTCCCATTTGAGCACATGATCCTACTCCTGACCAACAGCTTCATTACCATCTCATGAGAAATCTTAGCCAAGACCTACATACGCTAAATATGGATTCCTAACCCAAGAAACTATGACATACGGTTTTTGTTTAGCTTTGTTCTTTGAGACAAGGTCTTATACAGCTCAGACTTGCTTTATCTTCCTGCCTCTTACCTCCCTAGTACTGAGACTAAAGGTGTGCCCCAAACACCCAGTTGTTTTTTATTTTAAGTCACTAAGTGTGGTAAAATTTATTATGAAGTAATAGATAACATACTAGGTAACAAAATTAAGCCATGATGATATTCACCTCTTGAATGCTTGGCTGTTAACAGATGTGACAGCACCCAAAGGATTGCAGTTCCAGGACGTAGGGCACTGACAGAGAAGGACTGCCCATTTGAGGTAAGCTTAGGCTACTCAGGGAGATTGTTTCAAGTCTACCAACGAGCCAAACTCTCTCTCTCTCTTCTTAGACAGGGTCTCTCTTGTAGCCCTGGCTGTCTTAGCACTCACCATGTAGGTCAGGCTGGTTTCAAACTCAGAGATCCACCTGCCCTGCCTCCCCAGTGCACCACAACATCCAGCCAGCATAGACTCTTAAAACACATAAAAACAAAGATTTCTGATGACCTGAAAAAACAGATTATCTGGAGTAAAGAGTCAGGAAACCAACCTCAAATTTAGTATTTGCAAAGGTTGTCCAACTGCAGGTGAGAAACTGGGACCAGGAACAGGTGAACCCTCACTTATCTCCTCCAACGGTGGAGTCTGAGGTAAGACATCAGGACGCCCAAGGTGTATATCTGTAGAAAAAGGAAACTGAAATCAATCAATGAATAAAGAATAAATCAATAAATCAAAGACTGTGTGGTCAGAAAAAAAACGGGAAGATGTATAGTAACTCAAGGACATGGTGACTCACTCCGGTAATCCCAGTACCTGGGAGGCTAAGAAAAAAGGGTCTTGAGGCTGAGGTGAGCTTGGGTACATACACAGTGAATTCCAGGACAGCTTAGGCTGCATAGTGAGACTGTGGCTCAGGACAAAGGGCAGCTGGGCAGTGGTGGCACAAGCCTTTAATCCCAGCATTTAAGAGGCAGAGGCAGGCTGATCCCTCTGAGTTGCAGGCCAGCTTGGTCTACAGATTGAGTTCTAGGACAGCCAGGGCTACACAGAGAAACCCTGTCTGGAAAAAAACGAAAGCCAAATCAAACCAAACCAAACCAAAAAACAAAGACAAAAACAAACAAACAAACAAAAAAAAACCAAAAACAAAAACAAAAAAAAACAAACCAAACCAAAAAAACAAAACAAAACAAAAACCAACCCCCAGCAAGGCGGGTCAGTTTTCACTGCACAGAAGCAGGGCACAGAGGCCCTAAGGAGAGAAGACAGGGCTCAGGAGCAGGAATGTGTCCAGTGCGAGGGGACCCCAGCCCTGAGCTGACCTGGCTCCACTTCCGCCTTCGTAGTCACTTGTGCTTTGTGTTCCCCAGAGGCTGTCGGCTGGGAAGGAGTGCAGGAGTTGCCGCTGGGGCCTGATCGCCGAGAGAAAGATGGGCCAGACCGAAACTTTTTGGTAGGAGAAGGCTTCACTTCAAAAGGGAGAGAGAGAGCCTACTTAGCACCTGCCTAAGAAACCGTCACCAAGACAGACACCAACGAACACACACCCAAAGTTGTTCTGGAGCAAAGGCAGAAAAAGGGTTAGTGTAGAAAGATGGCTTACAAAGTACTACCCAGAGAAGAGGGTCGAGTCACCTCACTTTACAAAGAGGAAAGTGACACATGCACAGTGCCCTCTGGCTTGGCTCTCACTGATCGAATAGTCCTGTTCTTCATCAACATCATCCAGGAAACCCTCTGGTGACCATCTCCACCCCTTCCTAGCAGCAGCACGGAAATCCCCAGTACTGCTTCACTGTGCGGCCTGTAGGCTGTCTACAGTGTCTGAGTCTCTCCCACCACACACTATGGAGCAACTCCTGCCTATGCTGAGAGCACAGGAGGAGGACCTGGTATCTGCCAGTGTCACTAACAGCACGTTTGAAAAAAGGAACACTGGTACTTCTGGATCCAGAAAGTTGACAGAACAACTAAAGCTTCCTTCAACAGCTGCCAGCAAAGCTTCAACCACTCGAACTAATCTGAAAACTCCTGACATCTGGATGTGGAAGAAAAGTAAGACTACTGCTAACATCCTTGCCAGTCCTTCCTACACAAAAGTCTGCTTCTAGATACCTGAGCCTCTGTCACGTGGCCTATATCCACAGCTACACATTTTTTCCAGACCACCAATGCCCCAGAAATAGCCCTCACCTCGACAATACATGTAGGGAGAGCCAGAGGGGAGCAGCAACTCGGAAACGACTGGGACAGACAGTGACTGACACAAGGACGAGAAGCAGCGCTCACGGGATGAAGGCAGAGCAGGAGACGCCCCTGGCCTTGGCAGCTCCCTGACAGAGGAGTCTTGCCCCCCATGTCTTGGGGTAAGGGAGCCACTGGGGGATCATCTGGTAGAAGCCACTTACAGGGAATCTTCTTGAACACTGTGTTGCACATGAAGCGCTGGAACCGTTCAGCATAGAAGCCTGGACGATGTACTGACACCGTGTCCTGTGGAAAAGGAGACATGGCTACAGGGTTAAGCAGGAAAGAGGCTATATCCTGTTGAACAGGAGGCACAACTACAGAGAAACAGGCCCAGCAGGAGGCTGTGTCATCCAAGAGCATGTTCTCTTAGACTGAAACCCTACCAGAAGGGTAAAACCCATAAATGAAAAATTTTATTAAAAACAAAAAACAACAAAACAAAACAAAACAAAAACAGGAAGAAACTGAGGGGCAAATGGTAGGAAATGGAGAAGTGAGGAAGGCCTTTAGCTGACTTCACACTCACCCCATCATGGACCAGGGCTTTCCAAGAGTGCTCCAACTTCTTAACAAACCTGAAGAAAAACGGGCATCACACATTGTCTTTAAATCAAAGACTGTAATAATTATTATTATTTTAGAGGACTTAAAGAGGCCATGATATATACCAGAAAACCTCAGATAAACACTGGGCAGCACACCCACATGTATACTGGCTTCCCCGAAAACTGGCAAGGCAGTACTTATTCCACAGACCAATGCTGCTTCTAGTTAAGTCCATGACCCTGTCGTGGGGAAGGCCAATGTCTTAGTCCCTAACCAGAGGAGCAGGAGGGAACACTTGCCTAAACACAGAGGCCTGGGTTCAAGTGCTGGAAAAGGCAGAGTAAGTGAGGTGGCACATGCCTGCTGCCAAGCATGCTCTGAGCCCAGGTCTGCCTGAGCTCTGATGTGAGGCCTTGTCTGAAAAACAGAAACAAAGCCCACAACAAACCACAAACCAAGAGAGAGAGAGAGAGAGAGAGGAGGACTGGGTGGATAGGACTGGGACAGTATAGCTACTCTTGCGTAAGATGGGGTGAGATGGCTCAGTGGGTAAAAGTGCTTGCCACCAAGTCTCAAGGCCTGAGTCCAATCCCCAGAATCCACTCGATCAAGAGAACCGACCCCACAGCTGTCCTCTGGCCTCCACATGCTGGCTGTAGTATAAACACTTACAAACATATACAATAAGCAAATACATGTAAAAAAAAGTTTTAGTTAGATAATAATCAGTAAGTCAAATATTAAATAAAGATCAGTCTGCTTCAGTACTGCAAATGTGCCAGGAACAAAATGGAGTCTAACATTCGCAGCTCCTCCCTCACTGACACAGCCTCTTCCTTGCACAGGCTGTGCGTTTTTACATAACACAGAGATCTTATTTCTCCTCTGTGGAAATGAGACTGTACTTCTAGCTATCTCCTTATGTGGAACATGATTCAACCCACAGGTTTCTCACACAAAGTCAAGGCAGAGGGAGTGTTCCACTCTGTGCTTCTATCTGAGGACAGACTAAGCATGCCACAGAGTACACATCATGCTGAAGAGGTGGTGAGGCACAAAAACCAGGGAATAAACCCACCTAAAATCTATGGGTAACCAGACTGTGACTCATGGTTCTTGCACCATGAAGAACTTTACAAAGAATACATCTAAAAGAAGTATGTGGGACTGGAGAGGCTGCTTAGCAGTGAGGAGCACTTGCTGCTCTTGCAGAGAGGATCTAGGCACAGTTCCCAGCACCCACAGGTAGCTCACAAACACCTTTAACTCCAGTCCTAGGGGATTCCAATGCCTTTCTCTAAGCTCTGCAGGCACATTAGAGTGGTACACAGACATAAGCAAAAGGCAAAACACTTTGACAAAATGGAAAAATAAATAGAAAGAAGTAAATAAAAAATGGAAAAGTCATGAATGACCAGCTCCATGCACCCTCTGTCCTATCTGTGATCCACACGCCCTCACCTGTAGGACTGCAGAATATCAATGATGCCAATGTAAAGCAGGAGCCTTTCCCCTTTGTTGTTTCTGGCAGGGATGCCACCCATGCTGGAGAAACAAAATGAAGAGAGTTAGGAAAATGTGTTCACTATCAAAGGGAGGCTCCTTCTAAGTGTAGTCAAATCCAGACATAGAGCGAAGAGCCGACCTCATCTCCCAGACCACGCCCCTCTGAGTAAGCACACGACCTCCTTGTATTGCTCCCACAGAGCCCCATCAACAAGACTAAAATCACCACTACACACCAATTTTGGACTAGTCCCCAATTAAAAACAAACATGCTGGTACTTTTGTTTCCTAATTTGTTCCCAGTCAGACACTTTCCCTGGCAGTCATGTTCTAAGGCATCTAAAACATGAAACCAACTGAAACTTTCAGTAACTGTAATCATTGGACAAACCTAAGACAGTAAGAAAGAGGCCTTTGGCTGAAAATGTGCTGTAATACAATTACTAATGTGATTTATAATGTGCACCTAGGTTTCAAGTATTAACAACATTTTCAATCTTTTCATCCTAGACGGCTCTCCCAGATGTACTACAAACTCAGACATTTTTCTTTCCTCTTCTATTCTTTTAAGAGATGGCTCAGTGGTTAAGAGCACCCAACTGCTCTTCCAGAGGTCCTGAGTTCAATTCCCAGCAACCACATGGTGGCTCACAACCATCTGTAATGAGATCCGATGCCCTCTTCTGGTGTGTCTGAAGACAGCGACAGTGTACTCACATATAATAAATAAATAATTCCTTTAAAAAAAAAAAGTCAATGGCTCCATGAGCATTAGTGCTGTTGGTCTCACTGTCAGATCAAAGCTACTCTTTCCCAGAAGCTAGGTTCCTTCAAGAAAAAGTACTGTGAGCATATGTGTGACTGGCTGCTGCTTCTAAGCACACTCACTGGTCCTCAGTCTCCACAGTGCCGCCCCGGCGAGCCTCGCCCTGGATGGACTCCATAGCTGTGGAATAGAGAGCCTTCTGCGGGGCTGGTCTGCGAGTGTCAACTGAGTATTGTGTTTCGCTGTTCATGGGCTCTCGCTGGGCATGATCCATGTTGTGGATGGACATCAACAGGCTATAGTCCATAATCTTGAAGCTCTGCAGCACCTAACCGGAGAAAGGTCAGGATCAACATTTGGGAGCTGTCAAGACTTCTTTCAGGTTCTCACCAGTGTCATCTCTCTTTTTACTAGGTCTTTATACTCCTTTCCTTACCTCTCTCCCATTTGAATAATAGAACTTTGTTGTTTGTTTTGTTTTGCAGTACTGGAGACTGGATACAGGTTTCTAGTATTTATCACTAAGCTACATCCCCAGTCTCCTTTTACCCTCTACATTGTGAGCTAAGGTCTCACCAAGTTCCCCATGTTGTCCTTAAACTTGTGGTTCTTTCTTTTGATAAAACCTCCAAGTAATTGGAATTATAGGCCCAAGCCACCAAAGTAGGCAAAGCAACTTATTTCTTAAGAGTTCACTTTGTCGGGCTGGAGAGATGGCTCAGTGGTTAAGAACACCCGACTGTTCTTCCAGAGGTCATGAGTTCAATTCCCAGCAACCACATGGTGGCTCACAACCATCTGTAAAGAGATCCGATGCCCTCTTCTGGTGTATCTGAAGACAGCTACAGTGTACTTATATATAATAAATAAAATAAATCTTTAAAAAAAAAAAAAAAGAGTTCACTTTGTCATTTATGAAAAGAATTCTGTCTTTTTCAAGGACTACGTACCCACAATAGGTTGGAGATATAGCTCAGCTGATAGAGTGCTTACCTGGATGGGTGGAAATCTAAGCTCCATCCCCAGTGAAGCATTACATGAACTGAGCGTGGTGACATAAGCCTGCGACCCCAGCACTCGGAAGATGAAGGCAGGAGCAAGAATCAAGGTCATCTCAGTTACACAGGGAGAACAGGGATAGCTTAGGTTACCTGAGACCCAATCTCAAGAAATGGGGGAGGGGGAGAGAAGAATGAGTGACAGATCTGGGTCAGAAAAGATGTGTGGCAGGACTTTATCAAAAATATCAGCTTCCAGTGGTAGAGCGCTTGCCTAGGAAGCGCAAGGCCCTGGGTTCGGTCCCCAGCTCCGAAAAAAAGAACCAAAAAAAAAAAAAAAAAAAAAAAAATCAGCTTCAATTTAGTTCAACATTTATTGAATACAAATATAAAAACAACTGCAGTACAGTACAGCAAAATAGTACAAATGTTTGTATAAAAGACCAGAGAAGGCTAAAAAGATCGCTAAAATAGGCTCATGAGGGGTTGGGGATTTAGCTCAGTGGTAGAGCGTGGGTTCGGTCCCCAGCTCCGGAAAAAAGAACCAAAAAAAAAAAAAAAAAAAAAAAAGGGGCTGGGGATTTAGCTCAGTGGTAGAGCACTTACCTAGGAAGCGCAAGGCCCTGGGTTCGGTCCCCAGCTCCAAAAAAAAGAACCAAAAAAAAAAAAAAAAAAAAATAGGCTCATGAACAACAAACTGGAAATAAAAGTAAGACCAGGTGAGTGAGGTAAGGAAATACCACTGCAAAGGGCTAGAGAAAGAAACACACCAGGCTCAAGGAGGGATACTGATGTTGCTGATATGAAATACACAGGGCAGGTGTGGCCAATGAGAGGCCAGAAAGGGCAAGACGGTTACAATAGGCAGGCTGTATCACACCAAGGACCTGAACAGCATCTGCCACAGCCTGTCTGCTCCCTAGAACAGAGTGAGGAGGGCCTACTCACTTCAGCTCCCGTGGCTCACAGCGCAGTACAGTTCCAGTACAGTCCAGCCAAGGGTGCATGGTAGGTATGCAGAAGGAAGGTGAACAACGGCTGGCCACACCTGACTGAGCACAACTTACAACAACTACTGGCTCATTTAGTTGAGTGCTTGTCTAGCTTTTGAAACTGAGACAGATAGACATGAGGCTGACAGACAAACAGAGGGCATCAGTGAGGAAGCAGGCAGAGTGAACAAACACGGAGAAGCTGCACAGGATGGAGGGTCCAGGTATTTCCTGAGAAACGGGGGTGGAGTGGGGCAACTTGGCATTGAAGAGTGGTGTGCAGACTTTGAATTCCAGCACTGTAAGGCAGAAGTAGGCAGATTTCCGAGTTTGAGGCCAGCTTGTTCTACACTCTGTCTGTCTGGTTTAGAAAGCTGGGCATAATGGCTTTTACTTGTAATTCCCAAATTAGGGAAACAGAGTCAGGAGGATCTTCTACAGGTCAGAGGCAATGAAATGCTTGCTGGGAGAACAGGAAATGGAACGAATAATGCTGATGGCCTAGACCAGCAGTTCTCAACTTATGAGTCTTGACCCTTTTCAGGAGTCAAACAATCCTTTCACAGGGGTTACGTAAGACTACTGCACAACACAAATATTTATATTATGATTATTAACAGTAGCAAAACTACAGTTATGAAGTAGTAACAAAAATAACTTTATGGTTGGGGTCACAACAACAGAAGAATGAGGTTTAGTGAGATACTGTCTCAGAGTATCTCACATGTCCATACACAGACAGGCAAGTATACACGTGTACACAAGCAACGGCACCTGTGCTCAGCTGTGCTATATAAACAGCAAAGTGCAACTGCACACTGTCCCCACACACATACCCACTCCCTCAAAATAAACAAACAAATTCAGCCCAGGACACGGGGAGGGAGCTAATGGTCTGAGTTCCAGCTCCCATAAACACAATGCCAGAGAATTATAAGGCTTCTGATTAAAATGATTTCTGTGTCTGAAATAGAGGAAAAATACAGCAACTTACCAGACAGTCACGCTGCAGAGTCTTACATAGAGCACTGTACATGTCAGCATCTAAAAAAAGGCCATCGGGGATATCTTGTAGGAAGTCCAGGTCTTTAAAGGTGGGGAGAGTCTTCTCTCGTTCTTTCTGAGAAGCCCGCCGCTTGTAAGTTGAACCCTTGAGATCATATTTCATATGCATTTTGACTGACCGAGGCAAGAGATTGTTCATCACCACAATTCGTATGTTCTTGCCGCCTGCTTGCACACAGTACAGTCCATAAAATTTGGGCAGCAAAGTACGAGGGTTTTGGTTAAGATTCTAAGGCATAAAAGGAAGAAGTAGTAGGCAGGTTAACTGATTTTCAGTGAAACTCAAGGCAAAACTTGCTATCCAATGTTCCTATGCTTTACAAGGGATTTGGGTAAAAGGCCTTGACCTATATATTTGTTCAAAATCTCTCAAATCGTCTAAGAGAATTTACAGAGAAAACAGCCTTAAGCAGGTAACATTGTGGCACTCTATAATCTTGATACCACAGAGGCAGAGACAAGAGGGCCAGGAATTAAAAAAAAATGGCTTTGAGGGCTGGAGAGATGATAGCTTAGAGGTTAAGAAAACTCTTCCAGAGGTCCTGAGTTCACTTCCCAGCAACCACATGACAGCTCACAACCACCTATACTGAGTGAGATCCAATGCCCTCTTCTGACATGCAGACAAAACACTGTATACAAAAGAAAAAACTCTTAAAAAGGTGGGGGAGGGGGTTTGGGGATTTAGCTCAGTGGTAGAGCGCTTGCCTAGTGAGCGCAAGGCCCTGGGTTCGATCCCCCCCCCCAAAAAAAGGGTGGGGGAGGGTGTTGAGCTATGCAGGAAGACTCAGACGAAAAGAGTGCCCGCTTAGCATTCAAAAGGCTTAGGGTTCGGGGTTGGGGATTTAGCTCAGTGGTAGAGCGCTTGCCTAACAAGCGCAAGGCCCTGGGTTCGAGGTCCCCAGCTCCGAAAAAAAGAAAAAAGAAGAAGAAAAAAAAAAAAGGCTTAGGGTTCAATGCCAGTACCACTTAAACCCAATGTTCTGGTACATAATTATAAACCCAGGACTTGGGAGGCAAAGACTAAATGCATGATCAGTAGTTGAAGGCCAGCACTGGAGACACTGTATCAAAATCCAAAACTGCCAACAAAAACCCTGCCTTGATTTTAACCTCTAAGTAAGCTCTCACTCCCAGTTGGCACCCCAGCCTGGTGGCCGCACATGCCTTTAATCACAGCTCTTGAGAGACAGAGACAGGTAGACACAGAGAGACCTGTCTTGGAGAGGAAAAAAAAAAAAAACACCATCACTGGCTCTGCTGAGGACCACCCCTCTGCCAGTATTCCTCACTTACCATGTAGTATCCTGGAAGCAATTTTTGCAGAAATTCTGCCTCTTTATGCTGGACGGTCTTAATGATGAATTCATCATCACTGGACACGTAGAAGAGGGAACCGCTAGCTCCAGAATTGGAGAGTTCAATCAATGGCTCACTGCAAAGGGAGTACTGAAAATGAAAGAAGACATTAAAAGTCAAACGTGCCAGTGCCTGTCCCATACAGAAAGTAGGAAGATTCACATCCATTTTAAAGACTAAAGCGGGGCTGGAGAGATGGCTCAGCGGTTCAGAGCACCGACTGCTCTTCCAGAGATCTGATGCCCTCTTCTGGTGTGTCTGAAGACAGCTACAGTATATTTATATATAATAAATGAATAAATCTTAAAAAAAAAACTAAAGCAAGATGGCGGAAGAAGAAAATTCCTTTTGTAACACTCCTCTGATCTTAGAATAAGAGGTTGTGCAATTAGAAACTTACCAAGTGGGGCTGGGGATTTAGCTCAGTGGTAGAGCGCTTACCTAAGAAGCGCAAGGCCCTGCTGAGTTCGGTCCCAGCTCCGAAAAAAAGAACCAAAAAAAAAAAAAAAAAAAAAGAAACTTACCAAGTAATCGTCAGGCCGGATGCCAAATAGCTCTCTGAAGTAACGGAAGGCGACAGGTGCATAGGTCTTGAACCGAAAGTCATTGTAATGGTGAGCCGGTGTCAGGTTGCTGCCTTCACTGAGGGGTTAAACATAAAGAAAACCTTAATGTGCCAGCCCCCAGTCCCTATGACATCCACCCTCAAGACATGCTGAAAGGGTGGCCCACCACACCTGAGAGATGTATGGGGATAGAGAAGAATCAATGTGTGGGTTGAAGGCACAACACAGGAGAGTAAGACACAAGACTCACACTAGCTTCTAGCCAATGCAGTAAGTCAATCAAAAGTTTATTTCTGTTTGAGATAAAGTCTCAACTATGTAGCCCTGGCTGGCCTTATATTCCCAGAACTCAGCCTTCTTCTGCCTCACTAATGCTGGGTTAAAGGTGTCACCAAACTCACCTAATTTTAGTTCTGTGTGTGGCTGTTTTGCCTGCATGCATCTCTATGTACCATATACATGCCTGGTACTCTTTCATTCATTCTCTTTTGGGTTTTTTTGTTTGTTTGTTTGTTTTGTGGAGACAAGTTTTCTGTTTAATACCTCTGGCTGTCCTGAACTCACTTTGTAGACCAGGCTGTCCTCGAACCAGTCTCTGTCTCCTGTGTGCTATAATTAAAGGTGTGTATGTATCACCATACCTGGGGTGCATGGTGCTTTTGGAAGGCAGAAGAAAGTGTCTGATCCTTTCCTTACAAGTGGTTGTGAGCTATAATGTGGGTGCGAGGAAATGAACTCAGGTCTTCTGAAAGAGCAGTAAGTGCTCTAAACCATTGAGCCATCTATCCAGCTCTGAAAACATTCTTTTAATTACATTTATTCAGTGTGTATGCATGCTTGAGAGTGTGTGTGCGTGCGTGCATGCAGGTAAGCCAGGTACATGTGCTGAAGGCAGAGGAAGACTTGAAGGCATCAACCATCCCTCAAGTAGGTCCTGGGCCTCAAACTCAGGCTGTTAGACTTCACTTTGCTGCTGTGTCAGCTCACTAGCCTAAATGAGCCTTTGTTTGTTATACAAGACACTCCACTGGCCAGAGGCATTGGGCAAAGTGTGCTGCCAAAATTCTCTAATATCATTATCCTATTTACAACAAGGTTTGGGATGACAAGCTTAAATTAGTCAGACTAGAACCCTTAAAACTGCCCTGAGGCTAAAGTCACATTGTCTAGGACATTCTCAGAGATGTTGACCTCTGTACCTGGGGAAGAAGATGCTCTCCACCACGTAGAAGTCTTGCATGAGGACGTCCCGCTCTGGTTTGGTGCTAAGGCTGCCCACAGTGTGAGTGATACCTAACTGGATGGCACCTTTCAAGGCTGATGAAGTTGTCTAAGAAACAGGAAAGAAATTACAAAAATGTTCTGGTATCAAGTCTAACCAAAGTCTAGGCATGACACAGGGGACTTAAATTGAAGGCCAGAGAGAGACTCTGTCTCTATTTTAACCCCCCAATCCCTAAAAACAAAACAAAACCAAAAACCCTAAACAAAAGGTGGCACAGACCTGGAATCTCACCAATTAAGTGGTTAAACAAGAAATTTACAAATTTAGGTCACCTTGGGCTACATCACATCTGATCTTAGAAAACTAAACCAAGCAACCAAACCCATGAAATTCATGAGGAAAACTACAGAAGAAACACTTAAAAGCAAATGCCGGGTTTGGGGATTTAGCTCAGTGGTAGAGGGCTTGCCTAGCAATTGAAAGGCCCTGGGTTCGGTCCCCAGCTCCGAAAAAAAGAAAAAAAGAAAAAAAAAAAAAAAAAAAAAAAAGCAAATGCCTTTCTAATAGGTTGGATAGAATGTAGACTATCCCAGTCCTCTACATTGCAATTAAACCTATGGACAATGCAGAAAACACGGAAGACTCAGAGCAGCAAAGAGGACCATATGTGCAGGCCTGTCAGAGAAGAGCTTAGTATTATTACTACCTGCCCTGGGGGTAGCTGGGCCCTTCAAACATTTGATTCATTCGATAAAGAATATAACTAAAATTCACAATCTGATATGACTATATAGTTATAGAAGCTCTAGCCCACTAAAAGGACAACTGTTTCTTCTAAGAAAAATGAAAGTAGTTAACAAAACAAAACACCTTTATTGAAAAAGAAAACATGGTCAGGAATGCAGGAATGGGGGTACATGTGTACACATGTATATGTGCATGTGTGTGTGCGTGCGTGTGTGTGTGTGTGCGTGTGTGTGTGTGTGTGTGTGTGTCCTTTGCAACACCCCAAGTTGTGTGGGTAGAGGAAAAGATACTGGAAGGACTGGTTTCTAGTCACTGCAAAAAAACCATTGTTAATACCTACAAATTTGCTTGGTAATACCAGGCAACTTGAAACTAAAATTTTAAATTAAGAATCAGAAAACTTGAAGGAAAGGAAAGGAAAGGAAAGGAAAGGAAAGGAAAGGAAAGGAAAGGAAAGGAAAGGAAAGGACAGGACAGGACAGGACAGGACAGGACAGGACAGGACAGGACAGGACAGAAAAGGGTGAGAGAAGGATGAAGGATGGCTCAGCTGCTTAAAGAACTGGCTGCTCTTACAGAAGGCTCAGCCACCGTATGGTGGGCTCACAAGTGTCTGTAACTCCAGTTAGGGGGTCCAACACCATCTCTGGCCTCTGCAAAACACACCTATAATAATAAAAATAATACTAAATAGCAAAAAAACAAAAAGTCAATGGGCAGTGGTGGCACACACCTTTAGTCTAGCATTTAGGAGGCAGAAGCAGGCAAATCTCTGAGACAGAGGTCAGCCTCTAACAGCTCTGGTCTAAAGAGCAAATTCTAGGACAGCCAGGGCTACAAAGAGAAACCGTGTCTCAAAAATCCAAAAAGGAAAGAAAGAAAAAAGAAAACATGGAAAAAAGGAGAGGAAAATTAGCATAATTCTGAGTGGGACAATGTAGAAGAGGTAATAGTTGGGTCCCAAGGGATGACTCAAGGGTTAAGAGCACTTGCTGTTCTTCCAGAGCCACAACATGCAAACGGTGTAACTCAAGCTCCAAGAGATCCAATGTCACATAACAAGTTCAAGGCTAGCCTGCACTATCTTATAAGACCCTGTCTCTAAAAAAACAGGAGGAGGACTAGGATGAGGAGGAGGAGGAGGAGGAGGACGAGGACGAGGACGAGAAAGAGGATTCCAGGTAGGCCTGGTTTGTGCTGTAAATCTCAGAACTCAGGCTATGGAGGCAAGGGGAACAGGAATTCAAGGGTATCCTCTATACCACAGTGAATCTGAGATCAGCCTGAGGCATTTTCTTCCTCTGAAAAAAGGAAGAAAAAAAGCCAGTTTTCCTGTGGCAAAGAAAAAGTGGCCTTTCAGAACTCAGCAATATCTAATTATGACATCTAATTTCTCTTCCACTCAAGAAAAGTGGCTGGGCATGGTAGTGCATACATTTTTGTTTTATTTTCTTTTTATAAAAGATTTATTTTAAAAAAAAGGGGGGGGGGAGAAAAAAAGATTTATGGGGCTGGAGAGATGGCTCAGTGGTTAAGAGCACTGACTACTCTTCCAGAGGTCCTGAGTTCAATTCCCAGCAACCACATGGTGGCTCACAACTATTTGTAATGGGATCTTGTGTGACTTGGGATTCTAGACCTTTGGGGGGGGGGGGGTATAAATGCTAGGCCCCTGAGGTGGGACTGCTGGTTGTTCAGGGGGTTGGTTTGCAGTCTCCTAGTAGCTGGAGTTAAAGACAGAACAAAAGGAAAGAAATCCATCAGGGATCTCTCTCTTCCTTCTCCCCTTCTTTCTCTGTCTAGCGATGGGGTGAAATGGGAGTGGGGTAGAGTGGGGGGAATAAAGGGTGAAAAAAGAACCCACAAAGTATTAAGACCCATTATAGATCTCTGTGGGTCTGAGACAGCATGGACTACATAGGGAATTCCAGGACTGCCAAGGTCATGGCTCAAATGAAACAAAACAAGAAAAACCACTGCTTATAGAGAACAGAATCAAAGAAACTGGCCAAGCATGGTGACTCATCCCTGTAATCTCAGCACGTGGAAGGCTGAGGAAGAAAAACTACAGAGAGTTCTAGGTCAGCCTATGATAAAATGAGAAACTCTCTCAAAACAAACAAACAAACAAACAAACAAACAAACAAAACCCAATATGGTAACAGTGTTGCCTTTAGCTTATTCCCAAAGTAAGGAGATTCACCCAGGTTGTCCAGACTCACCTTTTTGTATGTAGTCTCTCCAGAGGAATCAACACTTCGATGGCCTATTTTCTTGACAGGCATGAGAGAGGCATAAGGTCCCTAAAAAAAATTAAGATTAATATTGGCCAGGTAGTGGTACACACCTATAACCCCAGCATTTGAGAGGATGAGTTAAAAGGATTGTTAATACAAGGCTAACTTAGGAGACAAAGCAAGCCAAATGTTAACTTGTGGTACATAGTTGAGACAGTCTCAAAAGCCCCAAAAGATAGTGTTCTCATTCCCACATAAAATGATAAATTGCTATAGTGATAGTATATAAAAATAATTGAGGGGGCTGGAGAGATGGCTCAGTGATTAAGAGCACTGACTGCTCTTCCAGAGGTCCTGAGTTCAATTCTCAGCAACCACATGGTGGCTCATAACCATCTGTAATGAGATCTGATGTCCTCTTCTGGTGTATCTGAACAGCTAGAGTAGTCAATATATATAAAATAAATAAATTAATTTTAAAAAATTGAGAAAGATGGCTCAGTTGTTAAGAACACTTGTTGTTCTTGCAGAAGACTCAGGCTTACAAGCAGCATCTGTAATTCCTGTTCCAGGGATCTGAAGTCCTCTTTGGGTAGCAGGCATGCACACAGTACATACATACATGCAAACAAAACATCCACACAAGAAAAATAAACAACCCCCACCACTGGAAAACAAACTAAGCAGTAGGGAGATGACTCAGTGATTAAGAATATCAGCTGCTCTCTGGGGGACCTAAGCTTAAGTGCCAGCACCCACCTAGCAGTTCACAACCATCTGTAACTCTAGTCCCAGGGACCCCATGGGAACCAGGCACGCATGTGGTGCACATGCACACACTGTAGGCATATACATATACATCCATATACATGAAATGAAATCCATAAAGTTAAAATAATTCAAAACGTGGAACCAGGCCGAGTTCAAGACAGCTGGACTACACAAAGATACCCTGCCAAAAGAGAGGGGAGCGGGGAGGGGGAGAGGGAGAGAAAGAAATCAAGCAAACAAGAGAGCAGGCATAGACACTTAAGGAAAAAAGGTTAAACACCATCCATGAAAGCAAAACAAAGAGCCAAGTATCAAGTTGCATACATGTGTGATCCTAGCACTCAGGAACCTAACAAGATGATTATTCTTTAGTTATTTGACATATGTTTTTTGTTTTGTTTTGTTTTTAAAGACAAATTCTTACTAGGTATCCCTGAACTAGAATTTTCCTCTGCCTCTGCCCTCCTGTAGAAAATGGTGAAGCACACCTTTAATTCTAGCACTCAGGGCAGGGGCAGAGGCAGAGGCAGGGGAAGTAGCTCTGTGATCTCCAGGCCAATCTGGTGTACAAAGTGAGACCCTGTCTCTAATAATAACAACAATAACAGTAACAATCACAGTAACTTTGAAAGGCTCATCTTTATTTTCTATTAAGTTTCCCTGAGAAACCATTACCCGTCTAACCTTCAACTCAAGCAGAATTCTATTTAAAATGAATTTACCCCTAGAACTGATCTAGCCACCAGCAATATAAGTAATTCTATAAACAAAGCATTAAAAGCCTGAGGCAATAAAATGGCTTTTCTGAGTCAGAAACTTGAGTACTTTAAAGAGATTTGCAAAGACTTACTTAGTGCATTAGTGTTTTGCCTGTGTGAGGGTGCGGGTCGCCTGGAACTAGACGGAGGCTTGAGCTGACATGTGTGGGTGCTGTGTGTTGTCAAGGCTCTTAGTCACTGAGCCCTCCGAAAAGATTTTTAAAAATCATGTCTTATTACATTATTTGTTGGAGAGGAGGGTCAAAGGACGACTTGCAGGAGTTGGTTCTCCTCTTCCATGGTGTGGTCCTCAGGATTGGCAGAAAACTCCTTTACTCTCTTTTCAGGTGTAGACCACACACATTATTCCCAGAATATGGGAAAGAGAGGCAACCTAGTCTAAGAGTTCCGGATAATTCAGAGACACAAGAGAGAGTCCCTGTCTCGAAAAAACCAAAATGCTAACCAAGTGGTGATGGCACAAGCTTTAATCCCAGCACTCAGGAGGGAGAGGTAAGTAGATCTCCCTGAGTTGGAGGCCAGCCTAGACAGCAGAGCAAGTTCAAGACAGACAGAACTACACAGAGAAATCATATCTCAAGACAGACAGAACTACACAGAGAAATCATATCTCAAAAAAACAAAAAACAGAAAGAAAGAAACAAAAAACCTAAAATGTCTTTACAGGAGGAGCCACCGCACCAGACTTGACGAGATTCCCAAGTACACAGTATGACTCTGTATTCCGCCCACATAACAGAGCCAGAAATATGAGAGGAATAAAATCATCAGATCAAAATCTAACTAGATATTCCCAGGAGTCAATTCTGCATTGTAACAAACACAAAGCTACTCTTCATCAGGTTAGGAAGCCAGAAGACAGGTCTAGTGGAAATGGCCGCCAATTATAAGCCCAGTCAATACTTGGGAGGCTGGAGGTAGAATGATCAGCAGTTCAAGTCCCATCTTGGTTCTAACATAATATCAAAACAAGAAATTGAAAGATATTCTAAGAAAAAAGACTGAAATCTCAGAAAAAAAATGCTAGGTCAACTTCCTGAGTACTCCAACACACATTACAGGAGTGAGGCAGAACTTAGAGCAGGGCTAGGAACCCTCCATGTGGGAAAAGCATAGCAAACTGAAGATAGAGGAAAGAGGTGCACATCTGCTAGCCTACAATTTGGAAGGCTGAGGCAAGAAGACTGCCCAAAGTCCCAAGTTACCTTACACTACAATACAGGCAGAGATCCTGCAAAGGTCCCAGATGATGACCCCAGATAGCTAGTACAGATCAGAGGCCTCACACACTGATCTTAACAAATCCAAAAAGTAAAAAGTCTTAAAACTTTTCTGCACAGTATGATTTATACACTAAGTCCTGGAGTCTAGTCCACAGTTATCTGTATATTTTTAACTACTGCTGTATTTAACATAAGAATATTAGTCTTTTAAAGCAGTTGTACATATTTTTCTTTGAAAATGTCAAATAAGGGCTGGAGAGATGGCTCAGCGATTAAGAGCACTGATCCTTTCTCCAAGTTCAGTTCCCAGCAACCACATGGTGACTCACAACCATCTGTAATGGGATAATGGGATCCAATGCCCTCTTCTGGTGTGTCTGAAGACAGTGACAGTGTACTCATAAACATGAAATAAACTTTTAAAAGTGTCAACCCCCCCCACACACATACACACACCCTATCTACTTTTTAAGACATAAAGAGATAGCCAAGTCTAACCCACAGATGCATATGACCCAAGATAACTCTGAATATAGCCCAGCATAAAATCATTATCTTACTTAAAATACCATGAGATACTTTGGCATTTTCTTCCTTTTTGTAACTCAAGTGTGACCTCTATAGATGACAGCAATGGACTGTGACATCCTGGACATCACCTGGACACACCTGGATAGACATTCTCCTAAGTCAGAATTACACTTTGAGCAAACAGTGATCAATATGAAACTTACCTCAGATACTGTGCCTCTCTTGATTCCAGATGCTGCTGCTTAAAAAACAAAACAAAACAAAAAACAATGAAAAATCTTAAGCACATATAAACATAATCACAAAGTCTCTACTGAACTTACAAAAGTTTACATCAATCAACCTAAACATGGTCACAAACTAATGGCACGAATACCAAATCCTTTTTTACAGTACTTTTTTAGAAAAAGCTCATTTAAAATTTACTTATTGTGGTGCATGTGTGCACCTCACTCATGTAAACATCTGTGTGCCACAGCCCCGTGCAGAGGACAACTGTGAAGAACGGGTTTTGCCTTCCATCTTTATTGTTCACTTATCTCCTTTCTGCCTCTTTGCTGCTTACGCCGTGGTTCCTGGCTCATTAGCCTTCTCTGAGTCCCCTGTCTCCACCCCCTTCCTTGCTGGCATTACAGAAGTGAATCAGCACATCCAGATATAAGCTTGAGTACTGAGGCTTGCACAGCTAGTGCCTGCACCAGCTGAGTCATCCCCTGGACAACAGCACTTTTTAAAAGCTCTTTATTCCTGTTCCACAAGGATCTGATGTATGCTCCATTTTAATTACAATCACCTTTCTAACTCATTTGGTCACATTCTCTTTTTGTAATTTATGATTACATGTTTGGTATGTCTGTCAAGTGAGTAAGCATACCTGTGGCAGTCACTTCTTCTTCCTATGTGGATTCTACAGATCAAGGTCAGGTTAATACATTTGTGCTTTATCCACTGAGTCATCTCACCAGCCCTGTGTTAACATCTTTTTTGTTGTTGTTTGTTTGTTTTCAAGACATGGTTCCTCTTGTGTAGCTCTGGCTATCCTGGAAGTCGCTCTGTAGACCCGACTGGCTTAGAACTCGGACTCAGAGATCTACCTGCTTCTGCCTCCTGAGTGCTGGGATTAAAGTCATGCACCACCATGACTGGCAACTCTTAAAATATTTAACTGTCACAAAAAGTCTCAGTGACACCATGGCAGAAAGAGGAAGAGTCCAAGAGACAAACAGATATCCAAGGAGCTCAGTGTGGCAGCTTATACCTACAGTTCTAGCACTTCAGAGACTGGGGTGGGAGGATTATCAAAGCATTGCTAGTTCAAGCTCAAAGTATGCTAGATTTGAGTAAATCTAGGCTCAAACAAAATAATAGTAAGATTTACCTCCACAGATAAAACCAGAACATCAGTCTGGGAGAGAAATCTTGCTAGAATATATAAGACCTAGATTTGTTTCCCAGAACTTGGGGATGGGAGCATGCCTGGGGGACTGGCAGTGCTCATTTCTAATTCCAGTACTTTGGGGCTGGAGAGATGGCTCAGCGGTTAAGAGCACTGACTACTCTTCCAGAGGTCCTGAGTTCAATTCCCAGCAAACACATGGTGGCTCACAACCATCTGTAATGGGATCTGATGCCCTCTTCCGGTGTGTGTGAAGACAGATACGGTGTACTCATACATAAAATAAATAAATAAGAAAAATAAAAAATAAAAAAATTCCAGTACTTTGAAAATGGAGGCAAGGTTATGTTAGGTTACAGAGTAAATTCAAGGAGAGCCTGAACCACATGACATCATCTCATACAAATAATAGACTATTGTTGGTCAGAGATTTTTTTCCTAGCATTTGTTGAAAATACCTTCAGTAGCTGTGTAGTGGCAGCATATATCTTTAATCCCAGCAATTGGGAGGCAGGGGCAGGCAGAGGAAGGCAAAGGCAGGCAAGTTCCTGTTCAAGTCTAGCCTGGTCTACAAAGCAAGTTCCTTAACAGCCAGGGCTACACAGAGAAACCCTTACTTGAAAAGAAAACAAACAACATCTTCAGTATACATTATCTTATAATTCACAGCCATAATCCATACATTTCTTTATAGGAAAGAAGTCTAATATAAGTCAGATGAGTTCTGACACTAAGATTAACTCTCCTATTTAAAGGGAGATTTTTCTTCTCAGGATTTTGAGACCTTCCCTCCCCCATCTAAGATAAACTCTGAAGTCTCTTTAATTAAATATTCACACTATCACAGTCCATACTTGGAAATGTAGCCCAGATGAGGATATATCACCTGATGGCATGTGTATGGTATATTGGCTGATAATTTGTCTATAAATGCTATAAAGTAAGTCCTGGGCAGTCTATTGTCTTTCCTGATTTAAAAAACAAACAAACAAACAAAAACCCCAAAAAACAAAAAACAAAGCAAGCACTGGGTAGTAAAGCCAGGGCCTTGTGCATATTAACCAGATATTCTGACACAGAGCTACATATCGCAGGCCCAGATAAATGCTGAATTACTTCCATTTTCTTCTACTTCACTCAGGCACCAACAGACTACCTCTTTGGCACTAACTCTAACAATTTTTTTTTAAAGATTTATTTATTTTATGTATGTGAACACACTGTAGCTGTCTTCAGACACACCAGAAGAGGGTATCGGATCCCATTACAGATGGCTATGAGCCACCATGTGGCTGCTGGTTGGTGGGAATTGAACTCAGGACCTCTGGAAGAGCACTCAGTGCTCTTAACCTCTGAGCCATCTCTCCAGCCCAACTCTAACAATTTTTAAAAAACTATTTCTCTCCATGAACAACACACTTACAGCAATATGATACCATTCATTCATTCATTCATTCATTTATTTATTTATTTATTTATTTTGGAGCTGGGGACCGAACTCAGGGCCTTGCGCTTGCTAGGCAAGCGCTCTACCACTGAGCTAAATCCCCAACCCCAATATGATACCATTTTTAAGTTTATGTTTTTAATATAGTAGCTCAGGCCAGGCTAGGTGGCACATGTCTTTAGTCCTGGCACTCTGGAGGTAGAAGCAGGTGGATCTAGTGAGTTCAAGGTTTGCCTGGTAAGTTCCAGGATAGCCAAGGCTATACAGAAAACACCTGTCTTGAGAGAGAGAGAGAGAGAGAGAGAGAGAGAGAGACAGAGAGAAAGAGAGAGACAGAGACAGAGAGACACACAGAGAGAGACAGAGAGAGAGACAGGGCCTCACATAGCCTAGGCTGGCCCTCAAACCCTTATCCAACACACAGTAAGGATAATATTAAATATCTAATCATCCTATTATCCTGCCTCCACTTCCTGAGTACTGACTGCTCTACAAGTTCATACAACACCACCTGTCTATTTGTATAAAGCTTTGAAAGCTTACAAATAAAGTCATCTGGCTCTTACTACAAGAATAGGGGTTATTTAATTTAAGATTTACAAGATATTTACCCAACTACATTTACCTTACCTAAACTTGTTTAGATGCTGACTGGAAAAACAAAAGGGCCAGCAAATGAACAGTAGGTGAAGGTGCTTGCCACCTACATCTGATTCTGATTCCAGGACATATGGTGGAGAGGACACCTCCAAATTTTCCTTTGATCTCTGTAAGTGTGCCATGACAGACAACACCCTCTCCCACAAAGACAAATGCAGTAAGAATTTTTATATGTAGATAGAACCCTTAAGAGGGAAAATTTAAATATTATTTCTTCTTATTAAGTGTTTTTTGTTGTTGGTTTTTGTTTGTTTGTTTGTCTGTTTTGTTCTTTCACAGTACAGGAGAACAAACTGAAGGCTTCAGGGCTGGGAAGACTGCTTAGAGGGCACTTGCCAAAGCCTAATGGCCTGAATTCAATCTCTGAAATCCCTGTAAGAGAAGAACTGGCTCTTGTCCTGTAACCTCCGTACACATGTGCTGTAGCACATGCCCTCACACAAGCAAACACAATAAATGTTCTATCAGTGAACTACATTTCTAGTCACAACTATTGTTTTAGCTATAACAGTAATACTATGATTATGTTATAACCTTCCACCCCCCCAAAAAAAGACTTCTTGTAATCTCTAGAAATACTCCCCCCAACCCTTTAGTTTTTGAGGCCTTCTGAAAACTAGAATGGCCTCCAATTCACTAGGTAGGCAAGGATGAACTTGAGTTCCCAATCCTCTTCTACCTACCTCCCACTAGGTGGAACTGCGGGCTTGCAGCACTACACCCAGGTCTACAGAAATATGTCCTCAAGTGTTTGTCAACGGAATTGTAGGAGAACTGAAGTTATTTTAGACATTCCAGGTTAGAGAGGAGGTAGGTTTGGAGGGAGAGGAATGGAAATGAGCAAAGCAAAAGCAAGAAGCTAGTGGGAAGAAGTAAAAATTGGGGAGGGAAGAGAGAGGGAAGAAAGCTGTGGTACTACCATCCTGAGAAGCAGAGACAAAGGTTCTAATCTGTGTTACATAGGAGTTCTAAAGCAGCTAGAGAGCCCACTATAAAAGAACACCAAAAAAAGAGTTCACATACAGCAAAGTTGGGCTTAGTCTTTGATCCTAGCATCATTAGGGGGAGGGGCAAGTGGATCTCTGTGAGTTCAACACAGACTTACACAGTGAGACCCTATCTCAAAAGAAATCAGTGTGGAGGTGGGGAAGGCAAGATTAAATAGACATTATCTCAAAAAAATGAAATGTCAACAACAAAAAAGTTGGGCCTGTTGGTACACACTAATAATTTCCAGCACTTGAAAGGCTTCTGAAGCAGGACTGCAATGAGTTCCAGGCCAGCGTAGGATGCATAGTTCTAGGCCAGTGAAGGACTAAATAGCAAGACTTTCACATAAAAATAAATAGAGTCCAGCTTGGTGGTTCACGTCTTTTATCTCAACACTCAGCAGGCAGAATTAGGTGGATCTCCCCAAGCTCAAGGCCAGACTGGCCCACACAGAACGATCCAGGACAAACAGGGCCACATAGAGAGATCCTATCTCAAAAACTAAAAAAAATGAAATAACATAAAGAGGACTCATTTGCATAGACTCATTTGTGAAGACTTAGCTTTCCTCTTGCCACAAATGAAAGCTATCTGTTCACTTTCAAGGCAGTAAACCAATAACCAATAACAGTTGTTTTTTTCAAGGCAGGGTTTCTCTGTATAGCCTTGACTGTCCCATAATTCACCCTGTAGACCAGGTTGGCCTTGAACTCAGAGATCTGCTTGCCTCTGTCTCCCAAGTGCTGGGATTAAAGGCATGCACCGCCATGGTCAGGGTTAATATTATTTTATTAAAAAAAAGAAAGAAACATTCAGAAAAGGCCTCTGAGGTCTGAGTAATAGCACATGCCACGATCCCATCCCTGAGAGTCTGAGACAGGAGAAAAAGATCAAAGGTCCCAATTAGCTACAGACTGAGAGCCTTTTGTAACAAAATAGAACATTAGGGGTTGGGGATTTAGCTCAGTGGTAGAGCGCTTGCCTAGGAAGCGCAAGGCCCTGGGTTCGATCCCCAGCTCCGAAAAAAAGAACCAAAAAACAAAATAGAACATTAGAGTCCAGCAGTAAGCTCTCTCACTCACACAATACATTTTAATAAACAAAAGTTTTTAACAAAACAGCATGGCTTTTCACTGCTGAGTTTATATTAAGACCAAAAGAAGGCTTCAACAAGTTTCTTTTAGACATATTGTACTTGTCTATAAGATTTAGTTATTAATTCTTGGCAAAATGTATGTTATCAGAGCTAGAGAGATGGGTTAGCAGTTAAGCCCTGACTGTTCTTCCAGAGGACCTGATTCAATTCTCAGTATCCACTTGGTGGCTCACAACCATCTGTAACTACAGCTCTTCTGGCCTTCATGAGCACCAAACATACAAGCGGTACATAGAAAGACATGCAAGAAAGCACCATACACATAAAATAAAAATAAGTACATCATTTTTTAAAATTACATGTTAACTTCTAAACTAGTTTCTGAAAGAATGACTAACAATTCCCATACTATGCTTGCAAGAACTCAGGATCTTGATGCTTTTGAAGGAAATAAGAAAGACTAAGTTTTTTTTCTGTGCTATTCTCTCCTCCATCAAGAACTTCTGGCTCAGACAATACATTCAGCAAGAAGTATCTAGTTTACAGCCAAGTTAGTTCACATAGTGACTTAAAAGATTAGCAAGGGGAGAGCAGAGAATTTAGCTGTTCCTCTTCAGTGTTCAAGGCACTAGGTAGGTTTGATCCTCAGTACCAGAAAAAATAGACTAGCGGGGGCAGAAACAACACAGAAAGAATATGTGCTCAGAAAAGAAAAACAAAAAAGAACAGAGAGAAAATAACACGGGCTTTATAATCAGGCATCTAGACCTGCTAGGTCTCAACAGAACTAAACATTTGTTTGACTAATCTGCTCTAGGTCGTTACTTCCTCTATAATATGTAGAAATAGGGCCTGGAGGTAATGCAAACTATTTTCATGGAGTGTATTCAAATCTATAGGCTGAGGTGAGTCTCCTGCAAACCCCTCCCCACACCCATCAAAAAGAAGTCACAGAAATTGCACCATGCATCTCCACAAAGCTGTTTTAAGAGTTACGACACACAGAACTTGCAGTAACTTCTCTAGAAACATTATCAATTATCACTGTCAATTACTAAAACTACTTGTTTGGGTTTTTTGGTTTTCTTTTTTTTTTTTTAAATCAAGATCTTACTCTGTAGTTCAGCTCCACCTGTAATTCACGTATGCTCAAGCTGGTCCTGAACTTAAGGCAATTCTGCCTTCCCCTCCTGAGCACTGGGATTAAAGGTATGAGACACCATGCTCAGGTATAACCATATACTTTATACCCCTACCTACAGAATGGGAAAAAAGTCAAGAGAAATGAGAAGTACAACATAAAAAAACAAAAAAACAAAAAACAACAACAACAACAAAACAAAAAACAAAAAAAAAAAACCCCTGAATTAAAAAAAACAAAAACGGGCTGGAGAGATGGCTCAGCAGTTAAGAGCACCCGATTACTCTTCCAGAGGTCCTGAGTTCAATTCCCAGCAACCACATGGTGGCTCACAACCACCTGTAAAGAGATCCGATGCCCTCTTCTGGTGTATCTGAAGACAGCTACAGTGTACTTATATATAATAAATGAATAAATCTTTAAAAAAAAAAAAAAAAAAAAAGCTGGGACTAATTAATTTATTGAAACAGAACTGAGAAGGAGTCCACGTCCATGCTAAGACAAGACAGCATTGTTCTGACAAAGGACCCAGGCACTAGTACAGCTGCTACAGAAGAGCCAGCCAGGCTGCTAGCTACTGCAAGGAGCTCATGCACCTTCAGCACAGACACACATCAGAGCTACCTCTCTTACGGCGGACCCCACAGCACAGAAAGCTGAAACCTAGTAAGGGAAAACATAAAGTTATCACTTTTGGAGTTCTAGTTGCTTACAGTAGACTAAACATAATCACATTAATAAAACTCTTAAGTATAGCATGGTGCTCAGTTTCCAGCACCACGGTGAAGTTCCTCTGACCCAAGAGATGTCGTTCTAGCACAAAATTTCCAGTAGTTGCCAGACAGTGGTCTGGCATTTTTTTTTTTCTTTTCTTTTTTTCAGAGCTGGGACCGAACCCAGGGCGTTGCGCTTGCTAGGCAAGCACTCTACCACTGAGCTAAATCCCCAACCCCGTCTGGCATGTTTTTAATCCCAGCATTTAGGAGTCAGAGGTAGGTGGAACTCTGAGTTCAAGGCTAGCCTGGTCTACAGAGTGAGTGAGTTCTGGAATAGCCAGAAACCCTGTTCTCTCAAAACAAAACAACAAAAATCCCTGCAGCTACAAAACATCTACTCCAGGGGTTGGGGATTTAGCTCAGTGGTAGAGCGCTTGCCTAGGAAGCGCAAGGCCCTGGGTTCGGTCCCCAGCTCCGAAAAAAAAGAACCAAAAAAAAAAAAAAAAAAAAAAAAAAAATCTACTC
Source organism: Rattus norvegicus (assembly GCF_021556685.1). NCBI lineage: Eukaryota > Metazoa > Chordata > Mammalia > Rodentia > Muridae > Rattus > Rattus norvegicus. Next base: position 184,729,718 of record NC_141535.1, read on the forward strand.
CAAATCATTTAAGTTTCCCGTGATTTCAAATGGAAGAATTTTTCAGATCTAAACTATTCCTCGTATAGGCTTCTATATGGGTGCACATACAAAGATATTTACTGTAGTATTGTACAGAATAGGTATAAATGTACAGGTACTGTTTTGGGAAAATCACAGTAAACAAGGATAAAAAGTCACAGGGTAGTTTAAAATGGAATACTATATATAACCATTATTTTATATAAAATAAGCATTATTTTTAAATGCATGCTTATAGATTACATAGCAAATTCTAATAGAAATTTTAAAAATTTGACAGTCTTTCAGTCTAGTCTAGTCTTGAACCTTTGAACATTATGCCTCCTCAGTTTTTCAAAACATGGGATTACAGATGTGACCCACTACACCCAGCTCCACAGGAAATTATTGAGTAGAAAAGAGGTTGTTTTTAAAAAACATAGAAGGGCTAAAGAGATGGCTCTTTCAAGGGCCCTGGGTTTGAGTCCTAGCACTCATAGGGCAGCTCACAACCATCTGCAACCCCAGTCCCACAGGACTGATAATCTCATTTGGCCTCTGTAGGCAGTGTACACATGTGGCACACAGACATGCATTCAGGCAAAAGACTCATACATAAGAATAAAATGAAAAAATGTACAACATACTTGAAAGCAATTATAAATTTACTTTTTTTTTCTTTTTTTTCGGAGCTGGGGACCGAACCCAGGGCCCAAGCGCTACCACTGAACTAAATCCCTAACCCTACTTATTTATATATATAAAAAGTCATCAAAAATGACCATGTATACATGCTGGTATCAGCTTGACTTGATTAGTTTTTCTTGAAGATCAGATAAACCTTTTATAAGTTGCATGGTTTTTATTTTAATTATTTTTAAATCTTTTAAATCTATTTACCTTTATTCTATGTGCACTGATGTTGTTTGCATGTATGCCTATGTGAGAGTGTCAGATCTTGGCTTTACAATTACAAGCTACCATGTAGATATTGGGATTTGAACCGAAGGCCTGAGCAATCAGAGCCCTTCACTGCTGAGCCATCTTTCCAGCCCCACAGTTTTGTTTTTTAAGACTGATTTTTGTTGTTGTTGCTGTTGGTTTTTTGAGACAGAGTTTCTCTGTGTAGCCCTGGCTGTCCTGGAACTCCCTCTGGCCTCAAATTCAGAGATTTGCCTGACTACCTCCAAAATACCAGCATTAAAAGTGGGTAGTAGTGTATACCACTACCACCCGGTTTAAGATTGATTTATTTTTCTTTTCTTTTTTTTTTTTTCGGAGCTGGGGACTAAACCCAGGGCCTTGCGCTTGCTAGGCAAGCGCTCTACCACTGAGCTAAATCCCCAACCCCTGATTTATTTTTATATATTGATGTGTTGACTGCATGTTCATTTGTATACCATGTGCATGCCTCTTGCCCATGTAGGCCAGATGAAGGTACTGAATTTCCTAAAATTAGAATTACAGACAGTTGTGAATCTCCATGTGGTTGCTGGGAATTGAATCTGAGTCCTCTGGAAAAACAGCCAGTGCTCTTAACTGCTGAGCCATCTCTACAGCACAAGAAATATAATCTGTATATTGCAAATTAAAGAGACACACACAGAAAGTTCAGGGTCATTCTCTCTCTTTTTTTTTTTTTTACAACATTCCGGCATTACAGTGCTCAACCACCCACCCAACAAACCACCACCAACCACCCAAACACACATCAATGCAAGCTCGTAACAAAGTCACTGCTCTAAGCTACAAAAATAAGTTAGGGGCTGGAGAGGTGGCTCAGCGGTTAAGAGCACTGACTACTCTTCCAGAGGTCCTGAGTTCAATTCCCAGCAAACACATGGTGGCTCACAACCATCTGTAAAGAGATCTGATGCCCTCTTCTGGTGTATCTGAAGACAGCTACAGTGTACTTACATATAATAAAATGAATAAATCTTAAAAAAAAAATAAGTTAGAAGGATAAAAAGTGAGAAGAAATGCCTAGAGTTAATAAAGGTACCTGCCAACCTGAGTTCAATCCTTAAGACCAACACAGTAGAGAAGGAAATGACCTATTTATTCTTTGACAGCCCCAACACACACACACGAGAGAGAAGTATAAAAATATTAATTAATAACACGTCCGACAAGGTTGGAGAGATGGCTAATCAAGTTCCAGAGGATCTGATGCTTCAGACATTCACATGAACATGTCCACACACTGACACATACACACATAATTTAAAATAAGTAAGAATCTTTATGGGGCTGGAGAAATAGCTCAGTGGTTAGGAACTGGGTGTTCTTCCAGAGAACCACAGTTCACTTCCCAGTACCCACACAGCAGCTCACGACTGTCTGTAACTCCAGGGGACATGACACCCTCACACTGACAAGACATATATGCAGGCAAAACACCAATACATATGAAACAAAAATAATTTTTAAAAAATCTTTAGGAGGAGAAGCAACAGTTGTAGCAGCTACCACTGCCACCTAGAAAACAATATAAAAATAAGTGCCATCTTCTATATCAAAATATCTTAAGTATTTACTTTGGGATAACCTATAATCTTACACAAACCTATACAAATATATATTAGAGACTCTTCTTTGAGAAAGGGAACCATGGGGGCTGGTAGAAAACTCTGAAGGTAAAAACTCATGCTGTCTCTGTGGACAGGCCTGACAACCTGAGTTGTCCCCTAGAACCCACATAAAAAGTCAGATAAGTAAAGAGGCTAAAAGCCACTCCCAAGGTTGTTCCCTGACCTCTACATGCAGCCAAGGGCAAGTACACACACACTCATACACACATATACTAATACTAAAAAAAAAAAAAAAAAAAAAAAAAAAAGCCCCTATCCTTCAAATGTTTATGGACAAAGAGATACTGGAAGGACTGGCTTCTAGTTATTCTGCAAAACACCACTGTTAATCTCTGCAAGTCTGCTTGATAATACCAGACAACTTGAATCTAAAGTTTCAAATTAAAAATAACCAGAAAAAAAAAGAAGGGTGGATAGAGGAAGGATGGATGGCTCAGCAGTTAAGAGAACTGGCTGCTTTTCTAGAGGACTCAGCCACCCATATGGTGGGCTCAGAAACACATGAGGGCAAAACACCTATAATAGTAAAAAAAATAATACTAAATTGAAAAAAGAAAATGTCAAAAAGAAACAGAAAATTATCAAAATAATTCTGAGAGATTTGAGTTCAGTTCCTAGCACGCACCAACGGGGCTCGCAGCATCCTTAAGTCAAACTCCAAGGACTCCAAAGCCCTCTTCTTGCCTCGGCAGACACTGGCACGCAAACAGCATTCACTGGCATCACACACACAGATACACATACATTTAATAAAAGCAAGTCTTCAAAAATAAAGGTAACAACTTAAACAAAGATTGGTCAGACAGTAAAGAACTCTGAAGTCAGTTGGGCTCCTCCTAGTATGTGGAACAATACTAGGCCTAGCTTTGGCCTCAGTATTAAAGCCACTCCCAACTCTTTCAGAGAAGAAGCATTTCCTTTGGAGATGAGATGACATCATTCACCAGACGAGAAACCCAAAAGACACTCTGTGACTGACTTCAGTGTCTGAAGTACACATATAATTTGTGAATGCTAGAGGCTAGTCGGACATACACTCCTCTGACTAGTTTTACAGGTCATAGACAAGGTATCACAAAGACTCAATGCAGTCTTACCAATACTACAACTTAAATGGTTCACAAAGTAAAAATGTTCTTAGCAGCTAGTTTGGGAAGACTGAAAGCCAAAGATTAAAGAACAAATAAAACCCCAGCAAAATCAAAAGCTAAACTCTCTACAACAACAAAACAAACAGCAGCAGCAGCAGCAGCAGCAGCAGCAGCAGCAGCAGCAGCAGCAGCAATAACAGCAGCAGCAGCAGCAACCCAAGCTAGTGTGTTTGCTGAACTATGCAGAGCACCTCATTGCTCTTCTAATTTGGGACACTGAAAATCATTCTAACTATGCCCTTCAGGTGGGAGGCACAGTGTGATCCTAAAGAAAAGTACTCAACAAGAGCATGCTGAGAAGTACTGCAGAGCACAGTTCTAAATGACAAAGTGAAAGAAGACAGAAAAAGGATGACACTGCCCAGGGCTGGTGGCACATGCCAGTAATTGAGTACTCAGAAAACTAAGACAAGAGGATCTCAAGTTCAAGGCCAGAAAAGGATACAAAGACGACTGTTTCAAGAGGTTAAACAGTAACAGTTAAAACAGGACTAGCAGCACACACCTTCAGTCTCAGCACTTGGGAGGCAGAGGCAGATCTAAGTTTCAGGCCAGCCTGGGCTACAGAGCGAGTTCCAAGACAGCCAGGGCTATACAGAGAAACCAACATTGTCCTAGACAGGCATGGTGTGCACTTTTAATTCTTGTACCCAGAAAGTAGCAGCCAGAGGACCATGGGTTCAAGGTCTGCCTTAGTTACAAAGTGAATCTGAGGCCAGCTTGTGCATATCAGACTGTCTCAAAAGAAGGGGGAAAAAACTGAACCACAACTACCTCATTGGCAGTAACTGAATAAAGGCAATTAAAACCAAGCCACACTGAAGGAAAAGCTCAATTTTATTTTCCAGCAGGTATTGATTTCTTTCTCTGAGAATGTCAGAAAAGTCAAGGAAGGGTCTAAAAATAAAAGCTCAAAAGCAGTTTGAACTGGGACAGCTAGATGGCTTGTCCAGTAAAGGTACTTACCACCAAGCCCAATAACTTTAAGTTCAATCCCCAGAACTCCCATGGTGGAAGGAGAGGACTAACTCCTCTACAAGTTGTCTTTTTTTTTTTTAAATCAAGTCAACATTTTTTATTGTCAGTTACAAGCTTTATAGAAAAAGGTGTGGAGAATGGGTCAGGGTTGTACAAAAAAGGCAAAAAAAAAAAAAAAAGGCAAAAAGAAGAAGAAGAAGGAGGAGGAGGAGGAAGAGGAGGAAGAAGAAGAGGAGGAGGAGGAGGAGGCGGCAGCAGAGGCTAGATTCTTACATATTCTATTTACATAGCTGCTGCACTTGTCCGAAGCCTCTTTGCAGATGCAGCCCTGGGAGCACTTGGCACAGCCCACAGGGCAGCAGCAGTAGCAACTTTTCTTACAGGAGGTACATTTGTAGGAGCCGGCACAGGAGCAGTTGGGGGTCCATGGTGAGTGAAGATGGATGAGAGATGGATGCTAGAGTTCTAGGAGGAACGTGATCACAAGTTGTCTTCTGACCTCCGTATACGCGCACCCTGGCATGCCCTACTACCACATATACACAAAATGTAAAAAACATTTGTTTCAGTTTAATTTACCAATCTTGTCACCTAAGAGCCAACATATTGCCAGGAATATCAAGGAATGAGCCACAGGTTTACTAAGATCCTTTAATACCATTCAGCCTCTCCAAAATACCCTGGTCCTAGTAAGGCTGTGTAAACCCCAGCTGCCTAAACTTAGGAAATGAGAAGGTGCAATAAAAATAAATATTCCCTTCTAATGTACCTTTACCTCCAGTACCATAAGGGCAAATTTCACTATATCCCTTGACACCAATATTTTGCTCAAAAACCTAAGGTTTTCTTTTCTTCCTTCCTTCCTTTTTTTTCCCCCCAAGACAGGGTCTCACTATGTACCTTTTGTTATCCCGGAACTCACTATGTAGACCAGGCTAGCCCGGTCTCAGAAATCAGCCTACCTCTGCCTACAAAGAATGCTGGTATTAATGGTTTGTATCATCACAACCAGCTAAGTCTTTTTCTTAAAAGACCTGAGCATTCTGAATTAGCCAGCCATAGTCAAGAGGTATTTAAGATGCTTGACAGACTACCAACCCCTAACTCTGTGTCCGAATTGGATTTTTCTTTTGTGGCAGAGCCTCTCTTGCCCTACAGTTGGAGCTATGCCGACCAGACAGGCCTCGAAGCTTGCAGCAATGCTCCTGCTTCTTTCTTTCTTTTTTTTTTTTTTTTTTGGTTCTTTTTTTTCGGAGCTGGGGACTGAACTCAGGGCCTTGCGCTTCCTAGGCAAGCGCTCTACCACTGAGCTAAATCCCCAACCCCGCTCCTGCTTCTTTCTACCTGAGTCCTGGGAATCCTATGAACTCAGGCATGCCATCACACTCAACCCTGCTTCCGGATATCTGGATTAATATACATGTACTCCGGGTTGAAATATCACTCAGTTGTAGAGTTCGACTAGCTTATACTTGCATTCGATCCTTGGAGGAAAAAGTATACAGACAAAATACATGTTTCAGCAAAAACAAAACAAACAAACAAATAAAAAAACAGTAGCTTTTAAACAGCAAAGTAAACATCAACTCCCTAAACAGCACTTCCCTCCACCAGCAAAATAAAAATATAGGCAGTTGCTTATGGAGCTTTCTCCACGCAGCCTGAGTCAGAATATAAAACACCTGCCTTTTCCTTCCTCTTTTTTTTTCTTCCAGATACTGGCTCAAAGCTGAGTTATGCTTTCTTTGAAACACTGGACTTTCTCCGTTTTTCTGAACTCCATGCCTAACTTCAAAGGCATGACTTTGAGGGCTCAATAGTTACTGGCTGTTCTTACAAAGTTCAGTTCCTAGCACCAATTGTTTATAACCAACTGTAACTTCTGCTCCAAGAATCTTTGCTGTCTTCTGACCTCTACACCTGCACGCATGTGGCAAACCCTGACACAGGTACACAAACAGAATTGTGACTCTCTCCATCCCCTCTAGCAGATACTACAACTTTCAGCTTGCCTGCCTTGTTTTCCCTCAAACTCTAACAAAAAGGTTCCTGAGCTTCAAATAAATAGATAAAACTATGGCCGCTTTTTTTTTTTTTCTTTTTTTCGGAGCTGGGGACCGAACCCAGGGCCTTGCGTTTGCTAGGCAAGCGCTCTACCACTGAGCTAAATCCCCAACACTGAACTATGGGCGCTTTTAAACACATTCTTGTCAGTGAGAACTTGTACTTTAGCAAGCTTGTTTTCCTACATTTTGTAGAGATGAGCTGATACTCTCTAATTAATTATGTATTCAAAAACAGATCTCTTCCTTCCTCTCAGAAGTCCCCTTGGATACTTCATCTGTCCAAATACCATCTCTGAGACACAATGTTGGGCTTAGTTTGGAATGTAAGAGATCCCCTCCACCTTGCTATGGAGAAGACAGTACTTTTTATTCCCCATCCCCAAAAGCACCCACACTAAGAAAGAAAAGACAGAAAAAGGAACGTGTTATTTTAATCTTTCTTTTGTTTTTTTTTTTTTGTCTTTTTTAAGACAGGGTCTCATGTTACCCAGGTTGGCCTTGAACTCCTGATCTTCCTCTCACTGTAAAGTACTAGGATTACAGGCCTATACCACACCTGGTCTTGCTGCCTTCATTTATTCATTTTAAATGTACCGTGTGTGCATTCCCCAGTGATTGCATTTGTGCACACGTGTGCATGTGTGTGTGTGTTCGCACCCTTATTATTTTCTTCATGCCATATAAGGTAAGGACACTCAAAAATTCTAAGACATTTGAAGGCAGAGGCAAACCGATTTACTTACTAGAAGTAAACCCTGGTCTACATAGCAAGTTCCAAACCATCAATGGCTACACAGTGAGAAAAATAGGGGAAAAAAAGAAACAACTTTAGATAAGAAAAAGGTTGAATTTCAAAAGGATTTAAAAAAAAAATCACTCTAGACATAGTGGCACTCTCAGCTTGGAGGGCTGAAGCAGAAAGATTATAAATAAAGAGACAAACCTGGGTAGCACAGGAAGACTCTTTTAAAAAAGAGAAAATAAAAAAGCAGCCAGAGTTGGTTGCTCTCTCCTGTATCTTAGCTCCAGGAAGGCTAAAGCAGAAGGATGACATCAAGTTCACAGGCCTTAATGAAATCCTGGCTCATAAAGAAGCAAGCAAGCAAAAAGGACACCCTCTCCCCCATACCCAGTTCTGGTTCTCTTGTTATCGCTGTTCACATTATAGGCCATAGTCTCCATTATATTATCAAAGAAAAACAAGCTAATAAAATATTTAATAGCTTTTAGGTAGCACATATTTCAGCAAAGGTATTAATCAGAAGAGTATCTACCTGGAGTCCACAGAGAGCAACAAGTAAAACATACTATTTTGACAAAGCTAACTTTTAAGTATACATACCAACTAACCTCAGATACTAGACACATAAAAATAAACTATAATTATACATGACACTGGGCTTAAACAGCCACAGCAGAAATAAATATTTCATTAAAACAGATGACAGTATGAAAAGCCAAGTATTATATGTACCTGTGCACCAGCTACTAGGTAGTCTAAGGCAAAAGGACTGAAGTCTTAAGAGTCCAGGACCAGCTCAGTACGACCTGATGTTCTTTGTTGTGGTTTAGGAAGAGGTAGGGGGACTAGGCTGGCAGGATGGCTCAGTGGATAAAGGCATTTGCAACCAATTAACACAGGAAGTCTGAGGAGCTACATGATGGAAGGAGAAAGCCAATGCCTGTAAGTTGTCCTCTAGCTTCCACTCACAGACATATAGGTACACGGGAATACATTCATACATTCTCAAAGATTTTTGTAAAATATAAGTTTAAAAACAGGAGGGCCAGGGTACTCAGAGGCAGAGACAGATGCATCTCTGAGTTCAAGACTAGCAACCTCCACAGAGTGAGTTCCAGGACAGCCGATACACAGAGAAACCCTATCTTGAAAAAGAAAAAACAAGAGGATGAAGGTCTGATGAACCACATGTGGCATCTCATGATGGTTAAAACAAACAAAACCAAACAAAGCAAACAAGAAACCAGGAGAACCCCAAGTGTGAGACCAGATAAGTCAGAGCTACACAGCAAACTTCTCAAAAAACAGCTAGGTTCCCTCAGTGGTGACACACATCTTTAATCTCAGCATTTGGAAGGCAGAGGCAGGCAGATGATGAGTTTGAGGCCAGGCTGATCTACATAGTGAGTTTCAAGACAGTCAGGGTTATACAGAGAAACCCTGCCTCAAAACAAACAAACAAACAAACAACAAAAGGAACAACCAAAAAACAGCTAGGTTGGGGGTCAGTGCAGGAGCTGGAAGGTTATTCCCAAATCTTCTGTGGTTGTGATACAACCCAACAGATGAAGAGTGACTATTTCAAACCCTTCTGGTGAGACGCAGAAGCAACTAGAGTGCAAGATCATCTAAGGTTTCAAGTGCTTTTCCTTTGGGGACTCAAATGTGATTTTATCACACAGTTCTTATTCCAGGGACGCAGTACACATCTTGGCATTCAACTCCCTTTCTAATCTTTCCTCTAATTTCAAATCAAGACTCCAAACAGCTGGGTGTGATGCATACAACTTTAGTCCTAGCACTTAGGAGGCAGTAGGTGGACCTCTGGGTTCCAGAATAGCATGGTCTACAGAGATACTCCGAGGCCAGCCAAGACAGGATTGTCAGACCCTGCCTCAAAATAACAAACATATACTCAAAAATAGAAACTCTTGGCTCTCATTTCCAGTAAAAACTCAACTTAGTGACTTGAATTAAGTTACTGATTGATTGTCAAAACAGGAAGCCAGGGTCTCTGAACCCTTAAAAAAATGGACACTGTTAACAGTACCTCAACAGACCTGATTTTACTAGGTGGTACCACTGTTCATATAATGAAGATAAAAAATAACAAAGGACTACATTTTCTTTATAAAGCAAACAGCAGAACCCAAGTGTCAAACTTCATCACCTTTTATAAATAATCAAAACACAAGAACAAGCACATGAACAAGCACAAACCTCTGTAAGATGATAATTCATTTATAACTGCCTCCTCCAGATTCAAATACAGTAACCACTCTAATGGACAATATCACTTAAGAGCTTATGGCTTGGATGGACCATAATGGCACATGCCTTTAATCCTGGCACTAGTGAAGCAGAGGCAGGGAGATCTCTGAGTTCCAAACCAACCTAGTCTACAGAGTGAGCTCCAGGACAGACAGGACTATACAGAGAAACCCTATCTTCTTTAAACTTATGGTTTCCCCAGTGTGGTGAGACACATCTATAATCCCAGCATTTGAGAGGCAGAGACAGGAGGATCTCATGAGTTTGAGACCAGCCTGCTCTATACAATGAGTTCCAGGACAGTCAGAAGAACTACACTGAGACCCTGTCTCAAAAGCAACACAATAACAACAAGAAAGGAAGAAACAAAGAAAGAAAGAAAGAAAGAAAGAAAGAAAGAAAGAAAGAAAGAAAGAAAGAAAGAAAGAAAGAAAGAAAGGAAGAAAGAAAGAAAGGAAGGAAGAAAGAAAGAAAACAGACAGACAGACAGACAGACAGACAGACAAATAATCTAAGCAAGGCACAGTGGAACAGGCCTATTAATTCTAGCACTTCCAAGATAAACAGAAAGCTAAAGAGTTCAAGGTCATCTGCTACATGGAGAATCTGAGGCACACTTGATACCAGCACTCAGGAAGTAGAAGCAGGTAGATAGATCTCTGTGAGTTCAAGACCAGTCTGATCTGGTTCCAGGATAGCCAGGGATACATAGTGAGACCCTGTCTCAAAATAAAAACAAAAAGAGTGCTTGCTCTTCTTTTCTAGGGGAACCTAGTTTGGTCACTAGGATCCTTGTCATGTGGCTCACACTGTATGCATCTCCATTTCCAGGGGATGCAAAGCCTCTCTTTAGGCCTCTAAACACAGAGAGATACATAGAGTTAAAAATTGTTGTTTTTGAGACGAGATCTCTTTCCGTACTCCTGGCTATCCTGGAGTATGCAACATAGACTTAGGGTGGACTCAAACTCAGAGATGCTCCTACCTCTGCCACCCAAATGCTGAGATTAAAGGCACATACCACCATGGTACACTCTAAAAAGATCTTTTTTAAAAAGGAGGGGAAGTGGGGTTGGGGATTTAGCTCAGTGGTAGAGCGCTTGCCTAGCAAGTGCAAGGCCCTGGGTTCGGTCCCCAGCTCCGAAAAAAAGAAAAAAGAAAAAAAAAAAAAAAAAGAGGGGAAGAAAAAAGTTGTAACTTGTTTTCTAGCAAAGATACTACCTGACATGATAGGTGGAGGCTTGCTTAAATAACACTCACAAGAATGATTGGAGGCCAAGCACTGTGGTGCACACCTTTAGCCCCAGCACTCAGGAGGCAGACAGTGTGAGTTCCAGGTCAATTTGGTTTTCAGATTAAGTTCCAGGACAGTCAGGGCTACACAAAGAAATCCTTGGGGTGGGGGGTGATGCTTGACTAATACTAGATTTCAAATAAGACGACACTGCATTTAAAAAAGAAGAAAGAAGAGAAATAAGTCACCTATATGGGAGGGATGGTTCAACTGGTAAATGCTTGCTGTCTAGGCTGGATGGCCAGAGTTCAACAACCAGAACTCATACAGGTGGGAGGGAGGGAAGGAACCAACCTCTGACACATGATCTCATACTCATTATGCACTCATACAATAAAAATAATTAAGTAAGTAAAATTTTAAAAATCTGTCACTTTTATAAACATCTTTTTTTTACATTTAGAAAGAAACAAGGGTTGTTATGGCTCTCTAATGCTTTTAAAGGAACGGCAAAAGTCACCTCCCCAAGAAACTAAAAATAGAGGCACATAAATTAAAATTACAGCTTATGAAGAAGGCATCTATGACTATGTTTAAGGGGAAATTCAAGCCAACTCAAAGCGGCAAGGATAAAAATCACAGAAAAGAAAAGAAAATCATCTGAAGAAAAGCATCTCATACCCAGCAGCTTCTCGGGCAACAGTTACCGAGGAGCACCCGTCATTCCTCTGCAACAGCCTCTGATTCACCCCCATACACATCTTCCCTCCTACAAACAATCTGTGGCTTTGCTTTGTGGGCCTTTCCAGCCCTCCATCTCCATTAATCTCTAACTGCTCTGACCGCTCCATTTGCCCAATTCCTTACGATTTCTTCATACATCACCCTAAGCATTCCTCCAGTCCCTATCCTATTATGCAACATCCCTCATAGCTCTTAAGTGTCGCACACACCCCTCTCCATCTTTATGAAGCCCAACCATAGGCCTAACCTGGGCTCTTCCACAATTCAACGCTCCATTTCATTTATCCTCCCTCTTTTCGGGTCTTTGACCTTGACCCCTCTCCCCCATCCTTTAGATGTTTCCAATGTTTCCCTCTGTGCTGACTGTGGTATGCTTCTGTAATCCCAGCACTAGGGCCAGTCAGGAAGACGTAAGAATTACCTGTTGTCTCAAAATACAAAACAACAAAGCCCATTCCTTTCCACAGTTGTACAGCCTAAAGATAGGAATCACCAAAAGAGTTAATTTGAGAAAGTACGTATGTCCGCTGCTGCTGACAAGCGATGAGAGGAGGGATGACGCATTGGGGGAGTCTGGGGGAAAAGCCACTCCAGGAACTTACTCCCAATAAAATTCACAATTCCCATGACTATTCAATATTTTTAAGTTCCATAATCTCAACATTTTGATCTATTAATTTCACAGTCACCTTGGCCTCTACCTTATACCAAGGAATTCCCCTCTACCAATACTCCATTTACTTTTTTGTCTTATTGAGCCCAGATCCTGATGCATGCTAGGCAAGACCTAGCTGTCTCCTCCCTTAGCCTCCACCAACTCTAGTTTCCCACTCCTGTTTTTGTGGTTTCTCTCTTAACCCCTAACCTTCAATTTCAATCTCCATTCTTCCCCCTCAAAGTTCTCAACGCAGTCGCCTCTAAGACACTGTGTGAGTTTTCGTCAGCTTCCCTTTTCTCAGTGACATCCATCCTTTTCCCCCAGACTCCTCTAGTAATAGAACTGTCTTTTACTTCAAATTCCGGTCCTGTCCTCCCTTAGGGGCAACCCCTTGGGCATCCTCAGCTACAGGTCCTTTCCCAAGACTCGCTCTTGTTCCCATCTCACAGTCAGTCCTCCCCAGCAGTCTGCCCGCGCCCTACCCGACTCACCTGCGGTACCGGCAGGGACCCCGGAATCAAGGGGTGAAAACCCCGCCGCCGCTGGCCCTGAGGAGGCGGACGCCATCTTGGCAGCCCCCTCCCCCTCAGCGGCTTCACTCCCTTTCAATCCGACTTTTCCTTTTCTCGGAATCGAATCTTCCCCACGTCTCTTCACAGAACCCGCGTTCGGCGGGCTTCTCACAGGCGTTGTTCAGGCTCCAGGACAAGCTCAGGACCGCACCACTTGCCCGGCATGGGGGAGAGATCCAGTCTGGCACCTTCCTAGCAACTTGAACTGCTCTCCGCAAAAGCTACCTTCTCTCACTAGACAGGAACACTCAAGCCGGGCCCCGGGGGTCCCGCGTCTCGGATAGAACAAACCTAAAGAAAAACCCAGGCACCTGAGGTCCCCCAAAAAGCGAATGCCCCCCTCCCTCTCCTCCCCAGCCACTGCCTGTTTATCCCCAACTCCACAGCTTCGTTCAGGGTGGGCGGCCAAGGAAACCCCGGTGTTGCGCATGCGCACCACCTTCTCGGCGCTCAGTCTAGCTAGCCGGAGAGAAGAGAAGCCAATCCGGAGGTGACTCCGGATCACGTGACAAACGTACGTCACACCCCAAGGAATCCACGGGCGGAAGACGGTGTAACTATGGTGGCTCGGTAGGCCAATATAGGTTCGTATCTTTGATCGTGTTGCTATGAACTCTTACTGAGAATCAGCTGGACTGGGAAGGACTGAGCGCCTCAAATGACAGTCTTGGAAAGAACTCGGATTGCAGCTCTTGTGTCAAGTCCGAGATGCTAAGCACTCGTGCACTACAAAACATCACAACCATCAAGAAGTCTTCCAGCGTTTACTGTTTAAAGTGCGGGCTTGTGGGACCTTCCTTCTAAAGACATAAAAATAGACCTGTTTTGTTTGCTTCAAACAGTGCTAGACATGGTGACAGAGTTCATTAAATGTAAATATTTGATAAATAAGGCAATGAGGAATTGACAACAATATAGCAAGAAAAGTAAGAAAAACACATGAAAACAAAGTTTAAAAGACATATCAAAAAGACTACATAACTCAATCAGACTGCATTAAATAACCTTCCCCCATCCAAAGTCCTCCTTAGCGTTCAATTGCTAATTATCTATACTCCAAAGGGCATGGAAATACAGAGGGATTCCATTCTAGTCTAGTCGTCATATGAACTCTGCCCAGTTTTTACAAAGAACCTTGGCAGCTGTGAACATTATGGAAACCCTAGTAAAGCCCTTTCTCAACAAGAGCTTCTGAAAAGCAAAGACTGTTTACTACATTTGTATGTCCACACCTGTCACATTTTTGTACAAGGTAATCACTCAATAATTATTTGTGAAATGAATAAATAAAAAGACATGGAAAAATGATTTCCAGCTTATTGACCCTAAGGTGGCCTGGACACCTATCCAGGCATTCCTCCAAAAGGAATCCAGGACCACCAGAACATCTATCAAATATCTCCCATTCGTTAACCTCAGATTTCTTCTTCTTCCTTCACAACCTAAAATATTTGTTTCCTTACTGCCATCTGCTGGATTCTTTGTGCTCCTTTGGGTACTGAGAATAGACAAACTTCATTTGATAGAATTAGCATTCCTAATTCAACAGCATTTTGACTAATTAGCACTGAAGTATTGTATGTTATGCTGTACCTGAAACCTTCCCCCACTGACTATCACTGGAGTCAGACAATGCTATTCACTCACAGGTGAAGTTGTCTCACACAGGTACTTAATAAATACTGTTGAATAAATTGTCCATATTTCCAGAAAGAGAATTCACTTGCCTGAGGTCTATCATAATGACTCATCAGATAAAGGAACCAAGATATCCCTGGGTCCCTGAGAATTGATCCATTCAAGTTTCCCTCTGACCAACAAGTGCATGAGTGCACAAGCACTTTAGTTAAGTGTAAACTCAGTTGATTCTATTTCCTAAGGTGCTCAAAAAAACCAATTGAGGTAGAGATTAAAGCTACTTCGGGGGGTTGGGGATTTAGCTCAGTGGTAGAGCGCTTGCCTAGCAAACACAAGGCCCTGGGTTCGGTCCCCAGCTCCGAAAAAAAAAAAAAAAAAAAAAGCTACTTCAGACTCTGAAATTGTAAGTAGGCAAAAAAAGAAACAAAACACCTGAACAATTAAGATAGTTAAAAACAGATTTTTCTCTCTATAATTTGTATTTCAGCTAGGAAAGAAAAAAACACCTATTTTACAGGTTCCAGTGGGGGCCTTCTATCTACATCAAGTACCAGGAAATGGTCACTCTTACAGCCCCACCTTGTGTTATCTGTTTATGTGTCCCTCACAAGACTATACTTTTCAGAGCAAAGATGGTGGCTTTTCATTTTTGCAGCTCAAGAATGTAGACTATGCCTGGCACATATTAAGGTCCTAAATATGTCTCCTAAATATGTGAATGGATGAAGGTGAAATTCAAAAAGTGGAACTAAATGTTGGAATTGAGATGTCATGGAGCCAGGAATGGTAGGTAGCCCATGCCTTTAATTCCAGAATTTAGGAGGTAGAGGCAGGCTGTTTTTGTGAGTTCAAGGCCGCTGTGGTCTACCTCACCAGTTTGAGGACAACTAGAGTTACATGGGTGAGAGCTTGTCTTAAAATAATAATAATAATAATAATAATAATAATAATAATATTATTATAATAATAATTAATATTATTATTATTTTTAAACATTTGGGTGTGGTGGCACATGCCTGAGGTTCCAGCTTCTCAGAGAGTTAAAATCCCTTAACTTGTTCTCTCGAGTTCCCTTCCCTTTCACTTCCAAAAAAAAAAAAAAAGGATCTTGATTTCCAGAAGAGCCTGGGCAAAATAGGGTGCCTTTATCTCAGGGGTAAATGTAACCAAAAGGAGAGCTCGGAACATGTAGGAAGCAGGTGTCCTTTTACCTCTAAGTCTCTCTGCCCCAGCTCTTACCCAATCCCGAGGTGTCTGAGTCATGAAGCTCCTCTTCCCTAGTAGCATTCCTAGCATAGCAGAACTGGGGTGACTGGGCAAGGTGTGGGAGCAGGGCAGAGCAGCATGCTTTGGCTCGGTGCTGCTGAGGAAATGGCAAAGGGAGTTCACCAATACATATTTTCAGAAGGGAGGCAATCTACTGACCTCAAAGTAGGGCCACCCATTCAGTCCTCAGTGTTTGTAAGTGTCCTTTGTCAATGTACCTTTGGGGGATAGGGGTGTAACTCAGTATTAGAGAACTTGCCAATCTTATACAAGACCCTGAATTTAACCCTTGGTATTTGAAAAACCAAACCAAAACAAAACAGAAACAATGACAAAAACAAAAACAAAAAAAAAAAAGTAAAAGAATGAGTACCTTATTCATTCAGTTAGTCTTCCATTCATTACCTAACCCCAGCTTATTCCAGGCATTCTTAGTATAGACAGATACAATCCTTGGGATGTACCTGAGTAGTAGAATGCTTTCCTAGAGTTCCTGAGACCTTGGGTTCAATTCCCAGTAATAGAGGGAAACACACACACACACACACACACACACACACACACACACACACACACGCTCTTCCCTCAACCTAGTAACATGAAACCAGTTCATGGGTCTGGCAAGCTTGGCAAACATAGAGACCCTATCTTAAAAAATGAGGGCTGGAGAGATGGCTCAGCGGTTAAGAGCACTGACCCTTTCTCCAAGTTCAGTTCACAGCAACCACATGGTGGCTCACAACCATCTGTAAAGAGATCTGATGCCCTCTTCTGGTGTATCTGAAGACAGCTACAGTGTACTTATATATAATAAATGAATAAATCTTTAAAAAAAAAAAAAAGGGTTGGGGATTTAGCTCAGTGGTAGAGCGCTTGCCTAGCAAGCACAAGGCCCTGGGTTTGGTCCTCAGCTCCAAAAAAAAAAAAAAAAAAAAAAAATGAAACTCAGTGGCAGAGGTGTTTGCCATCAAGCCTGCCTTGGACCCCCAGATTCCACATAGTAAAAACAGAGCCATCTCCTGCACGCTTGTTTTTTGACCTTCACATCAGTTCAGTGGTACACGCTGACAAACATGAACACAAACATGTAGTTAAAAAAAAGTAAAAAAAAAAAGTCATACAATTTTTTTTTTTTCAGAGCTGGGGACCGAACCCAGGGCCTTGCACTTGCTAGGCAAGCGCTCTAACACTGAGTCAAATCCCCAACCCCATACAATTTTTTTAAAGATTTATTTTATGTATATGAGTTCAATGTAGCTGTCAGACACACCAGAAGAGGGCATCGGATCCCATTAGAGATGGTTGTGAGCCACCATGTGGTGGATGGGATTGAACTCAGGACCTCTGGAGAAGCAGTCAGTGTTCTTAACCACTAAGCTATCTCTTCAGTCCTATACTATTTTTTAAAAAGATTTATTTATTTTATGTATATGAGTACACTGTAGCTGTCTTCAGACACACCGGAAGAGGGTACCAGATCCCATTACAGATGGTTGTGAGCCACCATGTGGTTGCTGGGAGTTGAGCTCAGGACCTCCAGAAGAGCAATCAGTGCTCTTAACCACTGAGCCATCTCTCCAGTCTCTGTAATAAAAAATTTAAATCTATTCTTTTAAAAAAAGTCAAGAATAGGGATTTAGCTCAGTGGTAGAGCGCTTGCCTAGCAAGCGCAAGGCCCTGGGTTCGGTCCCCAGCTCTGAAAAAAAAGAAAAGAAAAATAAAAGTCAAGAATAGTATCATATACCTCTAAGTCCAGCAGTTAGGAGATTGAAGCAGAGTAATCAGGAGTTTAAAACCTGCCTCAGCTGCATGGGACAGTTGGCGTTACAAAAAACAGCCAGGCGGTGGTGGCCTTTAATCTCAACAGAGGCAGGTGATCTCTGAATTAGAGGCAAGACTGGCCTACACAGTGAGTTCCAGGACAGCCAGACCTAAAAAGGAAGAACCTGTCTCAAAAAGGGGGTTGGGGGAGCTAGAAAGATGGCTTAGTGGTTAAGAGCACTGATTGCTCTTCCAAAGGACCCTGAGTTCAAATCCCAGCAACCACATGGTGGCTCACAACCATATGTAATGGGATCTGATGCCCTCCTCTGAAGTGTCTGAAGACAGTGACAGTGTATGCATATACATAAAATAAATAAATCTTTAAAAAAACACAAGCAAATAGGACAGGCCCATAAATCACTGGAATAAAATTAATATGTATTAGGATAGAATATGTCTGAGTGCTGTATTTCACACCTGTGTTTTCAGAAGTAACAATGAGAACAAAGTTGACAGTCTTGACAACACAGACTATTTGAATTTGGAACTATTTCAGAGATTTCCATGATTATGGAAGCTATGTCTGGAAAGAGGAGTGGGTGTTTGGGAAGACTTAGCTTTCCTGTAAAATCAAACATTTGTCAAACTAAGAGAAAAGCAATGATAAGTTAAAGGGGAATCTTGAACTGGCCGAGACTGGAGCGGTAGAAGAATGACACCCAAATAAAATGGTCTGCAAGGGGTGCTCTGCACAGGCAGAACGATAACATGGGAAGGACCTGGAGTAGTGTTTCTCAGTCTTCCTGATCTGTGATCCTTCATACGGTTCCTCTTGTGATGATCCCCAACCACAAAATTATTTTCATTGCTACTCCATAACTGCAATTTTGCTACTATTATGAATGGTAATGTAAGTATCTATTTTCCAGTGGTCTCAGGAGACTGCTGTGAAAGGGTTATTGGACCCTTCATAGGGGGCACAACCCACAGGTTGAGAACCGATGACCTAGAAGATCATGCTAATGATCGATTCCTCCTGTTTACCCTGGACTTACTAAATGCTGTGCTAAGCAGTTTACAAGGACCATATCCTTCATCTCAACAATCTTTTTTTTTAAAGAGTTATTTATTTATTTATTTATTGAGTACACTGTTGCCATCTTCAGACACACCAGAAGAGGGCACCAGATCCCCGTTACAGATGGTTGTGAGCCACCAGGTGGTTGCTGGGATTTGAACTCAGGACCTCTGTTAAAACAGTCAGTGCTCTTAACTGCCAAGCCATCTCTCCAGCCCTCATCTCGACAATCTTAAAAATGTAAAAAGCGGGGCTGGGGATTTAGCTCAGTGGTAGAGCGCTTACCTAGGAAGCACAAGGCCCTGGGTTCGGTCCCCAGCTCCGAAAAAAAGAACCAAAAAAAAAAAAATGTAAAAAGCATGTCTCATTTTACAGTCAAAAATGTGAGATTCAGAAATGTAAAGCTACTTGTACAAGGTCACACTGCTGAAAGACTTTCAAAGTCTAGGGATTTGTTTTATTTTGCTTTGTCCAGATCTTCCAGTTCAGTCTCTTTCCCAAATGCTGGGATTATAAACCTCAAACATCACACTTTTGACATTGCTGCTGCTACTTGTTTTTGTTATCGTTTTAAAACAGGGTCACACTATAGCCCTGGTTGGCCTGAAACTTGCTATGTAGACCGGGCTCTAACTTGTAGAGATTCCTGGCCTCTGCATCCTGAGGGTTAGAATTAAAAAGGTGTGGAATGCTAGGCCAAGTACTTAGTTGCTTGTGGTTTTGTTTTGTTTTTGAGACAAGAGTTTTCTACATGGCTGAGGCTGGCCTGGAACTTCCATTGCTCAGTCCCTACGTGATCTACTATGCTCCTTGAACTTTCCAGCCCAGGAACTGGGCTGCCCTTCCTCCAGAAGCTCCTCCCTACATAATGTAAACATTTCAGTCTGTCTCTCACTCTTTTCTCTTTGCCTGCACTCATACTTTCTATCTCCCTGTCCCCCTTCTCTTCCAATGGTAACTCCCCTGGCCTCAACCCTTGTGGTCAGTGAATTTGCCTAAGAGTGGCTTCCCAATAAACCTGCCTTTTATATAATCTAATTTGGCTTGAATTGGATCATTTCACCAGCAGAGAAATAACCTATCAGGGCACATAAAGCTTAACAAGCACACCCCCAGACTCGTTTTTACTTTTTAAAATTTGAAACAAAATTCTGCTGAATTACTTAGACAGGTCTTGAACATGTGGTTCTCCTACCCCATTGATGAGAATACAGGTCTGACTGCCATTGAAGTTTTAGAGGAAGGGAACTAAAAAGTCAGGATATTTTGTTTTGGTTTAAAGACTTATTTACTTATCCATTCATTCATTGTATGTGAGTGTACTGTTGCTCTCTTCAGACACACCAGAAGAGAGCATCAGATCTCACTGCAGATGGTTGTGAGCCACCAGTAGATGGGAATTGAACTCAGGACTCCAGAAGAGCGAGCAGTCAGCGCTCTTAACTGCTGAGCCATCTCTCCAGCCCCAAGGCCAGGGTTTTTAGAAAGGCTTCTAGGAGAATTAAAAAGCAAGAGGGAGTGGAGAGGGAAAGGAGCTTGCTATGAGGCGGCACACCTTTAATTCCAGCACTGGGAGGCAGAGGCAGGAAGATCTATACGAGTTCTAGTGCAGCTTGCTTTACATAGATAGTCCAGGGCAGCCAGGACTGTAAAGAGAGAACCTGTCTGTAGAAAAACAAACAATAAAAAATATGGGTAAGGAGGAGGAAACCTGGTAGTGTATCCCAGGAGCTACCTAAGGGGAAAAGACGAGGAAAAGAAAAGGCGTCGAGTGCTCGACGCTCGACTGCTTTTGCTTGCAGACGCCGGACTTCCGTCATTGGCGGTCGCCCGCAGGAAATAGTGTCGAGTGCTGATCGGCGAGAACCCGGAGCTGGGTAAGGGGCTGCTGGCGGCGGCGCAGTCTCTGTAAGCGGTATGAGTTTGGCTGGGGGCCGAGCCCCACGGAAAACCGCTGGAAACCGGCTTTCTGGGCTCCTGGAAGCAGAGGAGGAAGATGAGTTCTACCAGACGACTTACGGGGGCTTCACTGAGGCAAGAGCCGGGCCCAAGAAGAGGGAGGCGAGGAAGCGGAGTCTTGTAGGGAAAAACCCTAGACAAAGAGGAAGGGGGCGGGGATTGAGAAAGGCTCGGAAAGATGTGCTCCTAGCTGGCGGTGGACGCTGTGCGTGTGCGTGTGTGTGAGGACCCGGTCCAGAAACAGATTTAATTAGCATACTCTCTTTTTCAGCTTTCAAATCACAGCATACTGTTTTCTTAGATGACCCTTTATTGACTGTCCTAAGAGAATCCCCATTTAATTTCCATCATAGAAACAAAATTTCAGCTTGCAGTTAGATTCGGTTTACTTCTCATTTTCTGATTGGTTTTAAGGTCTGTAACAGAGTTCGATTTTTTAGTACAGGGCTGACACTTAGCTATATTTTTATTAATAGAAGCTGTTCATTGATTGAATATATATTGCATACCCAGATCAGCATACCATATATAATTAATAGCTTGTGGTGGACTCCTTGGGAACATTAAAAACTTCCTGAGGCTGGGACTATATTGTAGTTCAGCGGTCGATCACTTGCCCTAGATCCTGGATTACTGGCCCCTAGCAATAAATAAAAGCAAGCTCTATCCTGCAGGGCAGCTGCCTGGGATCACAGTCAATTTGAGGATACTGTACGATAAAGACTGTATGATAAAGACTTATATTCTAACAGGTGAGAGGGTTGTGCCTGGTCTTTTAAGTTGTATTATGTTTGTGTGCCAGCATAGGAAGCTCAAAGGGCAACTTGGAGTTCAGCCTCTATATCATGTGATCGCAAGGACACAAACCCAGCAACTTGCTTCTGCCACCATATGGCCAGCTAAGGTGCCTCCACCCCTGACCTGACACCTCCACCCACTCAGTGTTCTTCTGTGAAGACTTGGCTGTCCTAGAACTCAGAGACCTCCCTGCCTTTGCCTCTGGAGTGCCTCTACCCCTGGCCTTACATAGATTTTGTTTGTTTGCTTTCTTGCTTTTATTTTTAATTTATTTTTTATATTTTAGATTTACTTATTTTTATGTGTGTTGATGTTGGCTACATGTATGTCTGTGAGAGGGTGCTAGAGCCTTTAGGACTGGAGTTACAGACAGTGCTGAGCTGCCATGTGGGTGTTGGGAATTTGAACCTAGGTCCTCTAGAAGAATAGCCAGTGTTCTTAACCACTGAATGGTCTCACCACTACCATATATAAATATATATTTTAAAGAGGGTTGCTACACGTGGTCTCAAAGTTTAGGTAGCCCTTCTGCCTCAGACTCCTGAGTCCTGTAACTGTAAGTATTTGTCACTACCCTTGGATTTCCCTTCCCACCTCCCAGTCAGATTTTGTAGGTCATAGTGAAGCTGTATTAAGCAGTTTGACTTCTCATTTAAAGGTCTGAAATCGGGGCTGGGGATTTAGCTCAGTGGTAGAGTGCTTACCTAGGAAGCGCAAGGCCCTGGGTTCGGTCCCCAGCTCCGAAAAAAAGAACCAAAAAAAAAAAAAAAAAAAAAGGTCTGAAATGAAGCATCAAAGCTCCATCATTAAATTTTTGGTTAGAAAGATTTCTTTAGTGCTGGTAATCTCGGAGAGGTGGTGCAGGAAGATGACCTCCGGTTCCAGACCACATGGGTTGTGTTTCCAGTTCCATCCTGACTCAGCCTTACAGACCAACCAACCCTAATGAGTAAATGAGTAAAGCCTAAAGAGGACAAGGGCTGGGCTGGGCATGACACTTGCTCAGGGTCATCTTGTTTAGCTTAGCTGGAGGTTCCAGCTCCCAGCACCACAGAGTGGATGGAGGTGGATATGGGATAGTGTTAGGGTTGAAGGGAAGATTTTGGAAAGAGAGTAGACAGGACTTTATGACTAACCAGGAGTCACTATGTACACAGCTTTAATAAACTAGTTTAAAATAGATCTCTCTCATCCTTCAAGTTTCACTTCCTATTCCTGTCATTTTATGAGTCGTTATTTAATACGTGCACCTCATGCTTCCAGAAAGGATATGTAACAAGGCTTACAATGGAAACAAAGGTTAGAAACAGTAAAAATAGAAAATGAGCAGAACAAAATGTATTAATGTATGAATAAATAAGTAAAACTATATATATATATATATAATTAAAAGTAATTTTACCAAGAATCCATGTTAAAATGGAAATAGCATTTGATAGCTGTGAGTTTTCTAGCAGCCAAACTAAATTTGTTCTTTTGTAAGACCGAAGTATACAGTATACTCAAGAAAGACAAATTTATTTAGCACTAAATTCTAGGGAGAATTTCTTATTACTTATACGGGGTCCAACTGAAGTAATGGGGTTTGATAGAGAACGTTCTCCTGTGTATTAAAGGCCTGGAGAAGAGCCCAGCGTAATGACAGAAAGTCCACAGTGCGGTAAAACACGGACACTGAGCAGGAGCACAGTGGGAACTTGCTCTGCCGTCTGGTGATGCTTTATCCCAGAGCAGAGCCGAGAGAATTAATGTGTTCTGAGTCACTTTCACAGACATTTGTCAGAAGAATGGTGGTCATTTGTGCTGCCTAACTTAGAGTATCAGTCCTTTGTTATATGCTTGCTTAGGCAGCATTAATCCATTGGTCGTGTCCCTGATTGAGAGGAGAGAGCATATGCCAAGCCCAGTTGACGTCCCCTCACAATGACACCCCTTCCCAGGGTAGCTGCCATTGACACCTTAGCCTATATTACCTCAGGTTGCACTTTAGGCCTTTCTAACTCCCAGTTCCCATAGCTTTCTGCAGTATTCCATGGACATACACGTGAGTGGATCCCGTTATCTATAGTGGTATTCAAATATTCTTCTGTCTCAGTGCACATGAAGAAGGACAGATTCTCTCAGCAACTGTACCTCTACAGTGATGATCAACAAGTGAGATAAGTCAGATGAGGTAATTGAGCCTCATGGCCTACAGAATAAGCCCTAAATTTATTTATTGGCTTTGAAATTTAAATTTCTCCATAGAGGGCCTAGAGTAGTGAGACAGCTCAGCTGTTAAGACCACTTGCTGCTTTTGCCAAGAACTGGATTTGGTTCCTAGCACCACAATGATGGTTTACAACCATCCATAACTCTTCATTCTAAAGGATCTGACTCCCTCTTCTCACCTCCTTGAGCACACACCCACATATGAACATACAGACATGCAATTAAAACACTCAATCTACATACAATAAATTGGAAAAGGTGCAGGTTCTTTTGAATCTTATAAGTCCAGAGAGCATGCACTGTTGGAAGTAGGCTGTGTTGAAGACAGAGCAGTCAGCTAATAGGCTTCTTTTTCTCTTTTTTTAAAGATTTTATTTATTTATTTATTTATTTATTTGATGTATTTGAGTCCACTGCAGCTGTCTTCAGACACACTGGAAGAGGGCAACAGATGGTTGTGAGCCACCATGTGGTTGCTGGGATTTGAACTCAGAACCTCTGGAAGAGCAGTCAGTGCTCTTAACTGCTGAGAAATCTCCCCAGCCCCCAACAGCTTCTTTTTAACTTTAAATGTTTGCCATTTACTTATGGGGGAGGGCTCATGTGTCACACATATACGTGAAAGCCAAGGGATGCCTTGGAGGAGTTGTTCTCTCTAGCAGATGGGTTCTGGGATCAGGTGGCAAATTCCTGCTGAGCCATTTTCCTGCCCTAACATGGCTTCTTGAAAGTAAAAAGCTCTCTGTGCTTGGGTCTGAATCCTTATTCCATAACTATGCTGTGTGTACCTGTCTGCCTTTTCACCCACCTGTACTTCTGTCTTCTTGGCCATTTTGAACAATAAGTGTGTATTAAATCAAGGCTCATCTCCTGTTCTGTCCTTCAGAGTGATGCAGCAGGTTCAGCAAACTGCAGTTGGCTCAGATCTGGCCCACTACCTGTGTTAATGCACACTGTATAGTTTCCCTGCTAGGTTTGGTAGCGGGCCTGTAAGCCCAGCCCTTGGGAAGTAGGTGCAAGAGGATCAAGAGATGAAGGTCATCCTTGGCTACACAGAGCTTGAAGGTAGTTTGGGTAAAATGAGGCTGATTTTATTAAAACAAAACAGGGACTAGAGAGGGGTACTGCTCTTTCAGAGGACTTGGGTTCAGTCCCCAGCCCCCATGTCAGTTGGCTCACAACAGCCTTTAATTCCAGGATCGAGGGATCTTCACTTACTTATCTCGTGTGTGCACACATGCATGTGCCTGCACATGCACACACATAAGCATACAAATGCATGCATGCACATGTAAGAAAAGTAAAAATTCTAAAGAAAAGAGTTTCCCTTCCTTTGGCTTTTTATAAGGACGTAATGTCTAAAGCTTAGATCTGTTAGATAGCCAGACTGTTCTGATTTGCTTTTTTTTCCCTGTTGTTTTTGAGACAGGTCTTTCTGTATACATAGCCCTGGCTGTACTGGAATCTGCTATGTAGACCAGGCTGGCTTTACAGAGATCCACCTGCCTCTGCCTCCCAAATGCTGGAATTAAAGGTACCTACCACCATTTCCAGCCTGCAGCCTTCTTTTTTTTAAACACTGATAGAGGTTGAAGCCAAGGTCTACTCTATGGTTGAGCTATAGCCCCAGCCAAAAGCGTAGCCAGACTGGCCTCAGACTCATGATCCTTCCTCAAATGTGCCACCATTGGTCTCTCCTTGTTTTTATTTATGTGGGTTTTTTTTTTTTTTTATTAACTTGAGTATTTCTTATATACATTTCAAGTGTTATTCCCTTTCCCGGTATCCGGGCAAACATCCCCCTCCCCCCTCTTTATGTGGGTTTTTAAAAAAGGCTTTAGTTTTACTTTGTGTATGTGGATGTTTTGCTTATATAGTATGTGTACCACATGCATGCATTGCTTGTGGATATCAGAATGGGCTATGATCCCCTGGAGCTGGAGTTATAGGGGTTGTCAGCAGCCATGTGGGTGTCTAGAATTGAGCCCAGGGCTTCCAAAATTGCAGCAAGTGCCATCTCTCTAGCCCCAGTTTCTGTTCTCGTTACAGGGTTTCATGTTCTTCAGATTGGCCTCAAACTGGCAGCATCTCTGGCTAGAGATGACTTTGAACTTCTTTTTTATTATTGTTTTTAATGTATTGTTTATTTTAATTTTATATGCATTGGTATATGTCTGTGTGAGCATACCCAAACCTGGATCCCCTGAAAGAACAGCTAGTGTTCTGAACAGCCGAGCCATCTCTAGCCCCGGTGACCTTGAACTTGTGACCCTCCTGCTTCCACCTCCTTAGCACTAAGATTACAGTTTTACACTACAGCCTCGTAATTCAGTGGTGGAAATTGAGTGGACTAGATAAGCATTGTTCCAACTGAGCTCTATCCTCAGCCCTGACTGAGGGTTTTGGGAACGGCATCTCTTATGACCTCTAGTTAGCTGAGGAATTTTATTACAACTTACTTATTTGGTTGTTTTGTTTTCTTTCCAAGTAGAGTCTCGATGTAGCTTATGCTGTCCTAGACCTCACTGTGTAACCTGGGCTCCCCTCAGATTCACTGCAATCTAGGTCCTGAGTGCTGGATTATAGTCATGAATCGTCACTACTCATGGCTCAGCTACAACTTCTTTTCATCACAGTGTCCTATCAGTCGGTAAATGAGGGCAGAGCACGTCCTTTAGATCCCCAGTGATTGACAGTCTCCAGTAACACGGGAAGACAGGGTACTAAGCTAAGAACCGTGAACTGAAAAGACTTTGTGGGGAGTGAAGAGCCAAATAAGAAAGAATTGGATAGGGGTTGGGGATTTAGCTCAGTGGTAGAGCGCTTGCCTAGGAAGCGCAAGGCCCTGGGTTCGGTCCCCAGCTCCAGAAAAAAAGAAAGAAAGAAAGAATTGGATGTTTCCTTGTCAGGGGAGTAAATTAACCCACTTGTCCTTGAGGAAGGTTAACAGTGCCATGGCCGGCCTGTTCTCACCACCCTGTGTCCTCAGGAGTCTGGAGATGATGAGTATCAAGGAGACCAGTCTGATACAGAGGACGAGGTAGACTCTGACTTTGACATCGATGAAGGAGATGAACCGTCCAGTGATGGGGAAGCAGAAGAGCCCAGAAGGAAGCGCAGAGTCGTCACGAAAGCCTATAAGGTACAGGGACCTGGCTTCCTTGCACCTTTTTAATTTTTTTTCTTACAGGGTGGGGTGAAGTTGGGTTTGTTTGTTTGAAACAACGTCTTGCTATGTAGATCAGGCCGGCCTCAAAGGAAGAGTCCAACCTCCTGCCCCCAAGTTGTTGGGGTTAAAGCCCCAGCTCTGACTTTCTCAGTTGTGTCCTCTTGCTGCGTGCTGGTTTTCTCTGATACCCTCATCTCTTGGTTTCTGGTATCTGTTTCTAACTTGTCCCCAGGAGCCTCTAAAGAGCTTGAGGCCTCGCAAGGTCAGTACCCCAGCAAGCAGCTCCCAGAAGGCCAGAGAGGAGAAGACGCTGCTGCCACTGGAGCTACAGGACGATGGCTCTGACAGTGAGTTTACATCTGCTGACCACATTTAATTGTGATGATTAAATGTTCTGTCTGCATTAGGTTGAAGTTGATAACCATTGTTTTGTAAAGAGAATCCTAG
Source organism: Rattus norvegicus (assembly GCF_021556685.1). NCBI lineage: Eukaryota > Metazoa > Chordata > Mammalia > Rodentia > Muridae > Rattus > Rattus norvegicus. Next base: position 184,757,055 of record NC_141535.1, read on the forward strand.
TGTGTGTGTGTGTGTGTGTCTGCCTGTCTGCTTGGGTGTATGTGCACTTGTATGTGCAGATGTGTACAGAGGCCAAAAGAGTTAGTTACAGACTTGTTCCGTGTGTGCCGTGTGAGCCACTGTCTCAGCTCCAGTGGTCATAAGCGCTCAGAAAACACTTTCAACACCACTGAGCCAGCTCTTCAGCCCCAAAAAAATCCTTATTCTTAGAAATAGTTCTGGGCCAGATGGTTCAGGCTTGTAAACAACAATTACTCAAAAGGCTGCCAGCAGGAGAGTAACAAGTTCAAGGCCATCCTGTGCTACACAGCAAGTTAAAGCTGGCCCCAACCACTTAGTGAGACTGTCTAGAAATAAAAACATGAAGACCAACATCTCAGAATGTAAAGATGTTGGTTGCCAAGCCTGAGCTCTGTCCCCAAGATCCATGTGGTTTAAGGAGAGAACCAACTCCTGAAAATTCTCTGATTTTCACATGTGCTGCCCTCCCAAATATTATTTAAAAAATTAAGGTATTGGGGTTGGGGATTTAGCTCAGTGGTAGAGCGCTTGCCTAGGAAGCGCAAGGCCCTGGGTTCGGTCCCCAGCTCCGAAAAAAAAAAAAATTAAGGTATTAATAAAATATAACATGAGAAGGTCTAGGGATGTAGCTTACTGGTAGAGAATTTAATCCCCAATAACACAAAAAATAAAAATACTAAATTCTTTAAGAGAAAGCTGTGTACAACTTAACTTTTTTTTTTTTTTTTTAATATAACCTGAGTCATTAAAAGTACTAGGAATCTACGGAATGGAATGAATGGGGTGTGCTGTTCATAGTAGGTGATGTGATTAAGATTAAAGGCTGTAGGCATTATTTGTATTATTCTTGCTAAATTTGTTTTTTAGTAAGCTTAAATTGTTTAAAAAATTTTTTTTAAAATAGCTAAGAAAGTAGCCTTGCAGTACTGGCACACTCCTTTAATCCCAGCCCTAAAGAGGCAGAGTTCAAGGGCGGCCTGGTCTACAGTACAAGTTCTGGATGACCAGAGTTACACAGAGAAGGGTCTTAAAGCCCCTTCCATCACCCCACCCCACCCCACCCCAACAAAAAAGAAAAGAAAACAAAAAGAAGCTAGAAATGTGCTGGCTGTGGTGGGCAGGCCTCTGATCCCAGCGCTCCAGAGGCAGAGGCCCGAGCAGCTCTGAGTTCGAGGTCAGATGCTCACAGAGTGAAGTCCAGGACAGCCAGAGCTACACAGTCAGAACGTACTTTTTTTTTTTTTTTTTTAAAGAAAAAGAAGAGAACAAAGTAGAAATGAGTTGAAAACTCTCTTCCAATCTCACTTTTTGTAGGCCGCAAGTCCATGCGTCAGTCTACAGCTGAACACACACGACAGACGTTCCTTCGGGTTCAAGAGAGGCAAGGACAGTCCCGGAGGCGGAAGGGTCCGCACTGTGAACGACCACTAACCCAGGAAGAGCTGCTCAGGGAGGCCAAGATCACTGAAGAGCTCAACTTACGTTCACTCGGTCAGTCTGGTTTGGGAAAGTAGGTACAGACACTGAGGTGCGTGAGACCAGAGACCTGGAAAAATGGAGATTTAAAGCAGAATAATTAGAAAGTTCGTACTTAATATTCCCAGCATTGGGGAGTTCAAAGCCAGCCTGGTCTACTTAATCAGTTTCTGCCTAGCCAAGACTATGTATATGGAGCCCGTCTTGAAACATGCAAAGGGAAATAAACACACAAAAAGAAGAAATGAGTGTGTAATAGGAGAGGGTACTAGGCATCTGGAGTCTTGGTGGGGTTTGGGGGTGGGGAGAGTGTCAGTTTGATTGAGGTCCAGTTGGTATAAAATAACGGTTGGCTGGTTTTTCCTTTTCTGAGAGAAAGCAGTAGCTCCAGTCAGACACAGGCCAGACACAGTGGTAGAGATCCATGAGCTCAGTGTATGGAAGGTAGAAACAGGAGAGTCAGGCACTCAAGGCCAGCCTGGATTATGGGAGTCCCAACTCTATGAGTCAGGGAGAGATTTCTAGGGGGGCTCTGGCCAGATTTGAGAGGACTGTGTCCACAGCGCCCACATGGAGAAACAGTGTGGTTCATTCAGGGGTAAAGGACCAGAGGAGTCGTGATCTGTTTATTCACTAACAGATGTGCATGCAGTGTTGCATGGTCCTGATAATGTGTAGCTAATGTGAGTTACTATGCCCTTCATGGTGCAAACAGCTATACCAACATTGAACTGACAGTGTGCCACCAGATCTAAGCACTAACACAGTGTAGCCAGCCATGGGAACTGAGGGGGTTACAGAGAAATTCCTGAAAAGAGTCACTTAGGTTAGCTTTTTTTTGCCCTTTTAGAATGCAGACTTGGAGGCTGGAGAGATGACTCAGTGGTTAAGAGAACTGACTGCTCTTCCAGAGGTCCTGAGTTCAATTCCCAACAACCACATGGTGGCTCACAACCATCTATAATGGGATCTGGAGCCTTCTTCTGCCCTGCAGGCATACATGCAGGCGGAACGCTGTGTACATAATAAATAATTTTTAAAAAGATATGCAGACGCAGCTGGGCAGTGGTTGTACACACACCTTTTATCTCCGCACTTGGGAGGCAGAGGCGGGCAGATCTCTGAGTTCCAGGACAGCCAAAGCCACACAGAGAAACCCTATCTCAAAAAACAAAAAAGAAAACATGAAAACGAAAGCAAAAACAAAATCACAGGACAGAGCCCAGAGAGATGCCATAGCTCAGCAGGTGAAGGCACTTGGTGACAGCCCTGTTGTCCCGAGTTCAGTTCCTGGAATCCACGTGATATGAGCAGAGAACTGACTCCAGCATGTTGTCATCTGACCTCTCCATATGTGTGTTCACGTACATACACTCTCATAAGTACACAAGAGAATTTAAATAGACCTCGGGACAGAGTGTAGGAAAAGGGAAACTGACCATTCTATCATGTCTCCCTTTGATCCTGAAGAGACCTATGAAAGGCTTGAGGCTGACAAAAAGAAGCAGGTTCACAAGAAGCGGAAGTGCCCTGGGCCAATAATCACCTACCATTCAGTGACGGTGCCACTTGTTGGGGAGCCAGGTCCCAAGGAAGAGAATGTGGATGTGGAAGGGTGAGTGAAGCCCGTGTTCCTGGCCTCTCTTAGAGCTCACTTTCCTCACAGCACATATTCAGACCTCAGCTCATTCCTGGCTTGTGCTGGAGTCTGCTAGCACGAGTTGAATAGTCTCTGAGTGGGGCATGAGGATGATTAAAGAAAAGGCAGAAGACCCAGGACGAGAGAGAGATTTGGGAGGACTGTCAGTGAACACTGTAGTTGCCCCAATTTTAGCCTTCTTGTAGCCCACAGAGTCTCGGGATATAAAACTATCAAGCTAGCAGAAACAATTGTTACCATTTATATAGGATATCTGTTCCCATCTGGAGGCCTCCCTGTTCCTTCCTCCAAGGTTAATAGAATCTTGAGCCTTAAGTCTATCTCCTCCTGACGTTTTATGTGTTAGCAGGCCAGGAAATCTGGAAGCAGACCCTGACCTGCCTTGACTCTGCCTGGCAGGCAGACTTTTACTCTACTTAAGAAGCAAATGGGGGTTGGGGATTTAGCTCAGTGTTAGAGCGCTTGCCTAGGAAGCGCAAGGCCCTGGGTTCCGTCCCCAGCTCCGAAAAAAAGAACCAAAAAAAAAAAAAAAAAGAAGGAGAAGCAAATGACTCCTGACACTTCCTGTTTTGTTTTCTTGAGCTGGTGTCACTCTCTAACTCTGGCTGGCCTGGAGCTCATTATGTAGCCCAGGCTAGTTCCAAATTCATGATCTACCTGCCTCTTCCTCCTTAGTATTGGGATCACAAATGAGAATCATCATGCCCAACTTTTTATTTTCTTTCTTTAGTTGATTTCTTTCTTATTTCTTTATTTACTTATGTGCATAAGTGTTTTGCCTGCTTGTATGTCTGGCCTGGTACCCATTGAAGGCAGAAGAGGGTGACATACTCCTTGGAGCTGGAGTTAGAGATGTGTGTGTGCCACTGTTTGGGTCCTAGTACTCAAACCTACATCCTCTGGGAGAGTAACCCAGCTCTTAACTGCTGGACCATCTTCCAGCCCCATAGCCAGCTTTTTTGTTGTTAAAACAGTTATTTACTCTGTATCCAGCAGCTTGTAACTCAGAAATCTTCCCTTGGCCTCTCAAATACTATACCTAGCCTACCTTCTTTATCTATCTCCAGCCTTCTCAGCATTTGTGGTTCTTCTCTTGCCCTCAGACTTGATCCTGCTCCTACGTCCTCTGCACTGACTGCACATGCTGGCACTGGACCTGCCGTCCCTCCTCCTCACTGCTCACGTACCTTCATCACATTCAGTGATGATGCCACGTTTGAAGAATGGTTCCCCCAAGGGCGACCACCAAAGGTCCCTGTTCGGGAGGTCTGCCCAGTGACCCACCGTCCAGCTTTGTACCGGGACCCTGTTACAGACATACCCTATGCCACTGCTAGAGCCTTCAAGATCATCCGTGAGGCGTACAAGAAGTACATCACTGCCCACGGACTACCACCCACTGCCTCAGCGCTGGGCCCCGGGCCCCCACCCCCCGAGCCACTCCCTGGCGCTGGGCCCCGAGCCTTGCGTCAGAAGATTGTCATCAAATAGAGGCACCTGACCCCTACCTAAAGTCCCTCTCCTGACCTGGCTCCACTCTGCCCCTCCCTTCCCATCTCTGTCCTTGTTGACCTTTGCCATGGTTTTTCCTCAGGTCCTCCCTAGTCATTTGTTTGCTTGTGCTCTTCGGTTTTTTTTAATCTAATAAAGTGGTAGAAATGTAAAATCCTTTCTGTCTGATGTATAGGGTTGGGGGCAAGATATATTTATGACTGTGAGTGTGTGTTTAGGTTGTTTTGGGTTATTTTTTTGTGCTAGGAATGAACACATGACCTTGTTTTTGCTGGACAATGATCCACTGCTAAAAGAACCCCTCTATCCCGTTTGTTTTCTCCCCCTTTCCCTCCTCTTTTCCTTTCTTTTTTTTTTTTTTTTTTTTTTTTTCTTTTTCTCTACACAGCCCAGATTGGCCTCAGGTAAGATCTCTCTGCCTTTGCTCTCCAGTGATAGAACTAGTCTTGGCTGCCACACTGTGTCCCTAGGCCTTTTATTGTTTGATAGCATTTGTTAAGAGTTGCCCGTTGTGGGGCTGGGGATTTAGCTCAGTGGTAGAGCGCTTGCCTAGGAAGCGCAAGACCCTGGGTTCGGTCCCCAGCTCCGGAAAAAAAGAACCAAAAAAAAGAGTTGCCCGTTGTGGGGCTGGGGATTTAGCTCAGTGGTAGAGCGCTTACCTAGGAAGCGCAAGGCCCTGGGTTTGGTCCCCAGCTCCGAAAAAAAGAACAAAAAAAAAAAAAAAAAGAGTTGCCCGTTGTTTTTCTTTTGTGTGTATGGGTGTTTTGCTTGCACATAGGTGAATACCATAGCATACATGTTGTACATAGAGACCCAAAGATAGCATTGAATCCCCTGGAATGAACTTACCATTGTAGCTGCCATGTTGGTGCTGGGAATTGAACCCAGTTCCTCTAGAAGAGCAGCCAGTGTTCCTTTTTTTTTTTTTTTTTAAGATTTATTTATTTTATTTATATAAGTACACTAGCTGTCTTCAGACACACCAGAAGAGGGCATCAGATCTCATTACAGATGGTTGTGAGCCACCATGTGGTAGCTGGGAATTGCACTCAGGGCCTCTGGAAAAGCAGTCAGTGCTCTTAACCACTGAGCCATCTCTCTCTAATGTCCCTTTGTGTGTGTGTGTGTGTGTGTGTGTGTGTGTGTGTGTGTGTGTGTGTGTGTGTGAGTGTGTTGTGTGTATGTAAAATGCAAGTTCTTGCTAAATTGTCCAGGTTAATTTCAGACTCCTGGACTCAAGCAAGCCTTCCATTTCAACCTTCGAGTGCTAGGCTTAGAAGTGCAAATCAGGGGTTGGGGATTTAGCTCAGTGGTAGAGCCCTTGCCTAGGAAGCGCAAGGCCCTGGGTTCAGTCCCCAGCTCCGAAAAAAAAAAAAGAACCAAAAAAAAAAAAAAAAAAAGAAGTGCAAATCACTGTTCCTGCTTTATCCTTTTTTTTTTTTTTAATTTATTAGTTGTGCTCTTTCAATACTATATGATATTACCAGCACTTTGATGGTTATATTTAATTCACTTTTAAAATTCTAAAGTGTCACAGAATTTTGCAGCTGGGGAAGACACTTTATGATGATGCTTCCATTTCACCATGCCCCTGACCCTACATACAGAAGTCCCAAGGTTACATGATACAGAGAGATGCCCTTATATGTTTTTGATTCCTAATTCTCTGAAAAGAGAGTCCCAAGTGAGTCAGGTGCCTGGCTCTTCTATTGGTTCTAGAGACTGTACTCAGGTCTCAGGATTATGTAGAAAATATTTACTGATGAAGGCCCTTACAGCCCACCATCCACCAGAGATAGTGCAAAAGTAAAGATACAGGGGAAGTGGACCTATTTAGAAAGGTTTTTTTGAAGCAGCAATTCTTTTCTTGGTTGTTTGGAAACCAGCAGTTCAGTTCATAGATCAGCAGCAGCAGCTTGATCCACTCCAGGGGTACACCAAAAGTCCAAGTCGTAGCACTCACGATCAGAGTGGTGGAACTACCTACCAGAGATAGCCAGGACTCAGCCTTGGCGTGAGTCAGCAGGAGGGTACAGGAGGAATGTCAGAAGTTCTCTGCTGTGCCTCTCAGGGAAGTGAAGATCAGGGAAGATGCAAGACCCATAAGTGTTGCACACTTAGCTCTATAAGCAAGCCAAACGCAGTCTCCGTCACTGTCAGTTGAGTCCATTTTATAATCTCTCCAAACATCATGTGCCCTCAACTTCTCCTGCCTCTGCACGTGTTTTGACTTAGCATGTGTTTCTGTCTCATTTGACATCACTCTAACAATCGGCCTGAGTCCACAGAAGTGGCAAGAAACTGCAGCATGGCACTGGAAGTTTTTTGGTGCATTTCCTTCTATGCAGTCCCAACAAATGCAGCTCAATTACCCAATGTAAGGCAGACCAATACATGCATGTTGTTAGCTAAGAATCCTTTACCACATGCCCTTTCACTTACTTACATTAACAGAACATTCTTTCACCTATGTCTGCTTTAGCTGAACATTCATTCATGTATTTGCCCCAGCAAAACACCATCCAAGAGATTTTTCAAAGAACTGTTAAGTTTCCACTTCATACTTTTGTTTTATTTCAGCCAGAAAGCAGAAACTCTGCCACCCAATGTAAGCTTGAAGAAGATCTAATTGATCAATTGAATGTAATCAATTGTCAATCAAAAAAGTGAATGTAGAAGTGAGTAGCTGGCAGGATGTATGTACATATGTATCCTTTACATTCTAATGAAAAAAGAATCATAACACCCTTTAGGATCTGTTCACCTGTTGACAATAGGTACTACCTAAGGTCTCCTGTGATTAGTTTTCTTCTCATGGAGTTCTCTCTAGCATATCTGGCCCTAATTACTACATTGCTACAAGAGTATTCCACAGAAAACACTTACCTAGTACCTGGAGATTCAGTCTTAGTCAATGCCTTAAGTACTAATAGAAAATAATGTATGCAAACTATGAATAAAACCTTGGCCGAGGACATACAGCCAGATTCAAACCCATATTGAAATCTTCCATCTTTCTACTTCAAAACCCATTGAAGACTGTATGTTTGACTTTATATGTATATGTAGTCATTGGCACTTGTTAACGTGATTGGTTGTTGAGAAGACATTTTTTCCTATGTAGGTCATTAGTTTTCAACTGGGGTTAAAGGAATGGAGTTATGTATTTAAACACATTACAATTGAGAATTAGTATATTTCTACCTGAGACAACATAGAAATTAATTCAAAGTGAATCCCACTCTTTAAAAAATGAACACACACACACACACACACACACACACTGAACAGTTACTACACAAAGAAGTTTCACAATATACAAAAAGTTGCACACACTGACCCAAAAGACAAGAACACGAACACAGAGTTATTCAGGAAAAGTGGCTAATAACTAGGCTAATCAGAAAGCTGAGTGCACTCTGGTAGACTGAATTCCTGGATGGAGAGCTTCAGGTAAGCTTCCAAGTGTCCAGCACTGCAGCTCTGGAAGGGCACAAAGCAGATTCTAGCAGCATTTCCCAGGGCAAAGCCGTGTCTGTGTGAGAATCAGACTCATACAATGAATAGTAGTAATTCTGTGTTACACGTGGCCAAGAAAAATAGTAAAACCCTGGACATGTGTCACCTGGACTGTTTTGTAAACAATTAAGGAACTTCCTACCTATAGGATGGTTGGGATTTCCAAACCAGCCACAAGAAGAATGTACTTGGGGTTGGGGATTTAGCTCAGTGGTAGAGCGCTTGCCTAGGAAGCGCAAGGCCCTGGGTTCGGTCCCCAGCTCCGAAAAAAAGAACCAAAAAAAAAAAAGAAAAAAAAGAATGTACTTCCAAACAGGGACAACTGCCCCTCTCAGTCTCCCCCACTGACTGCTATTTTAACAGCAGACACAAGTGTGAAAGGAACACAGAGTCTCGGGGGAACTGGTGCCCTGAATATAAAGGGCACAGATAAATAACAAGGAAAAAGGAGTTTGGAAAACACTTGGTGGGGATACTGACTCTGGACACTTAAGAGCTAGCCAGTGCACAGAAAATGGGCACTGAGGGGAAGTTGGAGAACACGGGCGCCTGCGGCAGTGGGTGCCCCTGGCCTGATCTGCAAAAGCTAGAGAAGTTGCAGGAATGCGCAGAGAATGAATGGCCCGGGATGCACCAGCTGATTCTGCTGGAGTAAGGAGGGGCTTTCAAATGTGATGGTGTGATTCAGAGGCAGGGCCCTGGGCACACAGATCGGCGAACGTCTTCTGGAGTGCAGGTGGCAGAGCTGGGGTGGCCATGCCAGTTTGGAGGGGAAACCGGAGGTCGTGGGTTGCACAATTCGGAGTTTGAAGTGCCAGGGCGGCGTGGTGGATCAGGCCTCCAGGCTCAGTGCAGTTCCACAACCCGCTGGTCCTAGGATTGCTCACCATCCGATTTGCCTCAAGATGCCATACCAGTGCCTCCCCGGTGCCTCCGCCACCCAGTACACTCACCAGTGCCTGTGTCTCCCCGGTGCCACTGCCACCCAGTGCGTTCTTCTCGGCCCTGAAGAATGCCGCAGAAGGGAGCCAGTCTGCAGACCTCCGAGCTGCACCACGCTGCATCCCATGTTCCCTCAGAAAGGTACCCGCTTTATCTTTTTTTTTTTTTTCTTTTTTTCGGAGCTGGGGACCGAACCCAGGGCCTTGCGCTTGCTAGGCAAACGCTCTACTGAGCTAAATCCCCAACCCCCACTTTATCCTTTTTTAATAGCATATATTTACAAAGTAGTGGGGTTCATAAAGATGTCTTCACTTAAGTCTATCATTTTTATTATTCTCACTTAGGTTATCCATATTTAACTCTAAAGTACTAGTCTTTCAATTAAAGTTAAGTACCAAACAAAATCCTTACAGTGTGTGTGTGTGTGTGTGTGTGTGTGTGTGTGTGTGTGTGTGTGTGTCTGTGTCTGTGTCTGTGTCTGTGTACAGGTATCAGGGGTAGTGTGCCTATGCAGAGGCCAGGCAGTGTCATTGTAATTCCACCTATCCCTTTGAGGCAGGCTCTCTTTCTGAACCTGGGCTCATGTTTTCTAGGCTCTCTGGAGCTGAGGAGCCCCCAGTGTTCCTGTTCTGCTACCTTGTTATGTAGGTGCAGGGACCTCACAGTTGTGCAGCAGTCTCAACTACCCGACTGACCCCCAGCTCTCCATACCACCCTCTTTCTCTTTCCATTTTGGTTTTTCAGGACAGGGTTTCTCTGTAGCTCTGGCTGTCCTGAACTTGCTCTGTAGACCAGGCTGACCTTGAACTCAGAGATCTGGCTGTCTTGGCCTCCCAAGGCATGTGCCCCCTTCCCCTTTTTTTTTTTTTTTTTTTTTTTTGGTTCTTTTTTTCGGAGCTGGGGATCGAACCCAGGGCCTTGCGCTTCCTAGGTAAGCGCTCTACCACTGAGCTAAATCCCCAGCCCCCCCCTTCCCCTTTTAAAAAAGTTAAAAACACAAACTACAAGGCTTTGAGCTCACCATGTAGTTCCGGCTGCTCTCTGTGTGTAGCAGCCATGGTTCAGTGCCGTTTTGAGGGAATAGAGGTGTAAGGCACAATGGCCTTACTTGATACATCCCCTCCCATCCAGTGCTTTGAACAGAGCAGGTACCCTACAGCAGGAGTCAGCTGATTCGCCACTGGAGGACTCTGCTTGCAGGAAAAGAGATGTCATGGCTGATACTGACCACTAGAGGCTCTCAGGGCTGGGCAAGGTATGGGGTCTGTGTATATGTGATCTCCCACCACTCCCCACCTGGCCAGAGCTAAAATAATAAAATGCTGAGCTCACTGTTCCCCCACTCTCTCCCCCGGCACCAGGCTCCTCCTGCTGACCGGACAGTGCCCCAGTAGAACAGACGGACCAACTGACAAGGGGAGGTGAGAGGTGACCACTGGGACTGGTAGGTAGGAATGAGGGGTCTTAGGGGTGAAAGCCTGGTGGGAGATGGCATAGTGGTCCTAGGGGAAGTGAACTGGTGTGTCTCCACTCTGTCTTTCTGTGTATGTTTGTCTTGACTCTGTAACTTATGTTTTCGGTGTCTCACACTCAGGATCACCTTCTGTGTTATGCACGATGTATATAGAGCTTGAGTGTGTTTTTCACATTGAAAGGTTGTACAAGTTTAATCATCCCACCTCCCCATTTAGAAGACTTTCTTTTTTCTTTTGCCCGGTGTTCCAGTGTCACCTTTCTGGTGACAGATTATGGGAACCGAATGCCTTCTGAGGCCACACTGCCCTTCCCCCAATCTGGAAGTACTCCAGCTTCTAAGCCTTACTTTCCTTTACAATTTAGACTTTTAACAAACACTGAAAGTGAGAACTTGGTCCTTTACGATAAAGGAGGAAATGAGGGTGACATAAGAGGTGACCACTCTAACCCCCTGGCTTCCTTGCTTGCCCAATTCCAGCAGGCCTGGGTAATGGGGAAGAGAGGAGGAATTTTCCTGAAGCTCTCTGCCACCCCCTCCCACCTTTCAATAGGAACTGGGCATGGAGCCAGCTGTGCTGGCAGGGCCTCCAGCAGCTGTGTCAGGGCAAGAGCCGTTGCCGGGTAAGGTTGTAGAGGAGAGTGCTGTCAGGATTTCTCCATCACCCGGTGGGTGCACAGACCCAGCCCAGAGCCTAGAATCCCCATCTAGAATGGCTGAACAGTACAGGAACTGGGGGGGGGGGGGCTAATCACAACAGTGAACAATCTGATTTTCCCATCCCCAGTAGACTCAGACTCCAAGGTATCTCCTTCAGCGTTCTAACTGTGGCTGGACTGTTTGTGCCCTCAGTGTCCACGTCCAACAACTTTTCCCATATCCCCCCAGGCTGTGAGTGTCACACCGTGGGGAGGGGGTAGGGGCCACCATGTCATCCTATCAGAAGGAACTGGAGAAGTACAGAGACATAGATGAAGACGAGATCCTAAGGACCTTGAGCCCTGAGGAGCTAGAACAGCTGGACTGTGAGCTACAAGAAATGGATCCTGAGGTAGGAGCACCGGGGCCATATGTGGGAAGGAGTGAACGCTGGATGGTTTAGAGCAGGGTCTGAGGGAGGGCACCAGCACAGGGGCCAAGGCATTCCTTCATATATGGGAAGGAGTGATGTTAGGTGGCTGGGAACAGGGCCTGAAACCCCCAAAGGACCAGGGACTCTATGTCCTGATTTGTTCCCCAAAACTCATCCCTAAGAACATGCTGCTGCCAGCTGGACTGAGACAACGTGACCAGACAAAGAAGAGTCCAACAGGGCCACTAGACAGAGACGCCCTATTGCAGTACCTGGAACAACAGGCGCTAGAAGTCAAAGAGCGTGACGACTTGGTGCCCTTCACTGGCGAGAAGAAGGGTATGGACACCCTAACATCTATGTCCCCCAGGAACCAATTAGCTGTCTCCTGTACCTCCCTGCTAGCGACCCTCCCTGCTTCCAGCAGCTGTCAGGGACTCTGGTCTTGGGCAGCTTGCATGCTAATTTGTTCTCTTCAATTTTTTGATTTTTGAGATAGGATCTCCTATCTCAGGTTGGCCCTGAGCTAACAGTGCTACCTTAGCTTGCCAAATGCTGAGATTACAGGCATTTGCCACCACACCAGCCTGTACTCTTCAATTCTTAGAAGGAATGAAAGGACCAAAGAGTCCTGTACATATACAAAATTTAGGCTTTCTGATGTACACTGGTGATCTAGTCTGACCCCATCTGGAAAGGTAAAGAAGGTGGAGCCGCCATCTTGGAAGAAATCACCTGTACCTGAATTGTCTCCATCTCTCTATCAGGAAAACCCTTTATTCAGCCTAAGAGAGAAATTCCAGCACAGGAACAGATCACACTGGAGCCTGAACTGGAGGAAGCACTGTCCCATGCCACAGATGCTGAAATGTGTGACATTGCAGGTGGGCAGCTGCGGGACATTGGAGGGAGGAGGGGCTTGTGGCATCCTTATCTTGACATAGGACTAGGAAAGACCTGAGTCAGGGCACGGTGTCAGAGAAAGCTTCTGGCAGGGGTCTGTCACCCTTCCCCCTTCCTTCCTTCTTCCTCCTTCCTTCCTTCCTGAGACAGGGTTTCTCTATGTAGTCCGGCTGTACTAGAACTCACTCTGTAGACTCTTAGGCTGGCCTCAAGTTCACAGATCCACCGACCTCTGCCTCCCGAGTGCTGGGATTAAAGGCATTCACTATCATTACCTGGCCCAGGCAAGGGTTTTATTTATTTATTTATTTATTTATTTATTTATTTATTTAGGTTCTTTTTTTCGGAGCTGGGGATCAAACCCAGGGCCTTGCGCTTCCTAGGCAAGCGCTCTACCACTGAGCTAAATCCCCAACCCCGGTTTTAATTTTTCTTATCCGCATGTACATTGGCTCATCCAAGAGCAGCTTTACAGGGATTGTGAGGGCAGATCAAAGTGGAGTTGTTCTGCCCGAACCTGGCGAAGGATCTCCTCTGTAAATGGCTCAACCTCTTGGGGCTCCTAAAGGGCCTTCTGAGCCCTCTCATGTTTTAGAAGTCACTGCCACAGCAGGTTTATGGAAGAGACTCCTGGAGCTGAGGGAGGGTGGAAACTCTGCAAGAATGGAAGGCTGGGCTCTAAAACTGCTTTAGCAGAGGGAGGCAGGAGGCTGGGTTGGGCAGGAACCTTACCTCCTGTCCCTCTGCTCGCCCTCACCAGCGATCCTGGGCATGTACACACTGATGAGCAACAAGCAATACTATGATGCTATCTGCAGCGGAGAGATCTGCAACACCGAAGGCATTAGCAGTGAGTACTAGGAAGCATGGCCACCCTCACCCCGGCACCTTGTGATGGGCAGGCCAGCAGCTAGAGGGGTGCAAATGTGAGGTGTGGTGTATGAAGAGTTGGAGGGCCAGTGGGGAGGTGTGGTGGGGGATATCTCAGCTCTGTTCCTCATCAGGTGTAGTGCAGCCTGACAAGTATAAGCCAGTACCAGATGAACCCCCAAACCCCACCAACATTGAGGAGATGCTAAAGAGGGTGCGGAGCAATGACAAAGAGCTGGAGGAGGTGAACCTCAATAACATCCAGGTATGTGACTCCCTTCCCCCACAGTAACAGGGAAAGTTACTAACGACTGAGTCCTTAGTCCACCGTGCCTTGTGCCCCCTCAGGACATCCCGATACCCGTGCTAAGCGACTTGTGTGAAGCAATGAAGACTAATACCTATGTCCGGAGCTTCAGTCTGGTGGCCACAAAGAGTGGTGACCCCATCGCCAATGTAAGGCTAGCTGACATCCCCAGTCTTCTTCCCATACCCTGGCACGCACCCCTGGCAAGGGCTGTCTTAACGGTCACACTTGGGGGTGCTATCCCCATCACGTTTTCTTATCGAAGACCTCAAAATCCTTACCTACCCTTACTCTCTGGCTTACAACTCTGCAGGCCCGAGGTCGTTTCCCCCTCAAACAAGCTTCTCTAATGCGCTCCATTCCACCAGTGACTTAATCCTCCTGCCTCAGTTCCTCAAGTAATTTCAAAGAGCTGTTTCCTCCTGCTCCCATTCTGTTTCTCCAGTCGCCTGTGGAACTGGCCCCTTCCCCTAACCCTAATCCAAGTCCCTACCACCCAGGCGGTGGCTGACATGTTGCGTGAGAACCGCAGTCTCCTGAGCCTGAACATCGAATCCAACTTCATCAGCAGCACAGGGCTCATGGCTGTGCTGAAGGCAGTTCGAGAAAACGCTACTCTCACTGAGCTCCGAGTAGATAACCAGGTCAGGGTTCTGTTCCCTTGGCCCCCATTCAGCTAACACCCATTGAGTTTCTCCCTGGGAAGCTTATTGTCTGAGGGAGGTCTCTTCAAGCCTCTGAACTTCCCAGAGGCCCAGGGGCTGGGCTGGTGAACTGCCATATATATCTGATGGCTCTCACCCCTCCACCTCCAGCGCCAGTGGCCTGGAGATGCTGTAGAGATGGAGATGGCCACTGTGCTAGAGCAGTGTCCGTCTATTGTCCGCTTCGGGTACCACTTCACACAACAAGGACCGCGAGCTCGGGCAGCCAACGCCATGACCCGCAACAATGAGCTGCGTGAGTAACTGTAGGCCCTGTGTGGAGGAGAGGGACGTGCTGAAATGTGGAGGTCCCCAGGGCACACCTGGTGACAAATGCTTGGACGGAGGCAAACGTGAGGAGCTGAATAGCAGGGAAATAGAAAAAACCTCTTCCCGCTCCCCGTAGAGAAGGGCTGGGGGAGCCCAGTGTGATTGTGCCTCTAGAGTCTTTATTTCCAGGTGTGCCTTCTTGACTTTGTTTTGTCACCATGGAACAGGCCCATCAGGTGGCTCGAGGCAGCACCTTATGAGTCTGCCCAAGGAAAGGAAAGGGAAACCCTTGCCAAAGCAACAGATGGAGCTCTGTTTACTCTTCTTCTTCTTCTTCTTCTTCTTCTTCTTCTTCTTCTTCTTCTTCTTCTTCTTCTTCTTCTTCTTCTTCTTCTTCTTCTTCTTCTTCTTCTTCTTCTTCCTCCTTTCCAGGGCGTCAGCAAAAGAAGAGATAACATCACCCTTCCTTTTACCACAAGAGATGAGAGCCTGGGACACGTAGATCCTCATCTCTCTCTCCTTCCCTGTAAATAAAATCCCTTTTGTTCACGCCGCCTGTCTGCTTGCCTGCACTGGGGTGGGAATCTTGGCGCTACCCTCCAAGGGTTACTGCCAGTTCATCAAGAGATTATTTATACTCTGGGGATCAGCTGGCTGGGGGGTTCAGGTTACCAGGAGGAGGGGGAGCTCTGTCCGTTGTGTTCCCCATAAATCTGCCAAAGGCTTTTAGCCTCTCCACAGGCTTCAGTCCTCACTTGGCTTCAGTCCCCTCTGACCGAGGTGCAGACAGAGGTGGCCAGAGCCCCTTAGTGCCTATCCACGTGTGATCTGTGAGAAAAGGGCTTGGACTTAAGAGTGGAGGCGGGGAAGGAGTCAGACTCCACGAAGGGCAGACCTCTTTCTGACAGACTTATTAATAGGGCACCGGGCTGGATGCAGCTGACACTTGGCAAGAGTCTGAGAGAAGGTGGGGGAGGGGCCAGAAGTATGGGGAGTCATGTACCTTGTAGGGAAGGAGTGGCCAGCCTGAGGAGCAGACTTGAAATCCTAAGACGGAAGGAGGAAGTGGCCTCGGCGGTCAGCACACTCCCAGGACCCACAGCAGTTTATTTGTAGAACAAATAGGGGTTATCAGTCCAAGGGGAGGTCAGGGGGCTCTTCCTCATCAGAGTCAAACTCAACGTTTTCATCTTTTACCCATCGGCCTCGTCCATCTGGGACCCATCCAGAGCTGCAAATAGGAGAGAAAAGAGCACTGGTCAGGGAAGAGGTTCATGAAAAAGCTTCACGGAACAGAGTTCCATCCCAGGAACCTACAGGGTAGAAAGACCCGACCCCTGCAATTTGCACTCGGACTTACATAAGTGTGCCCCTACATAAATAAATAAACAAATACAATTTTTTAAAAAGTTACTGGTGATAAGAAAAAAGCCGTTGGATTGGTCTGAAAACAGGCAGGTCAGAGGGAAAAACAGGGAAACCAGAGGAATGTGATCCAGCACTCACCTTCGGAGGGTAAGGTAGTGGTTCAAGACTCGACGTTTTGTGGGACTCATGGGTGCAGAGGTGGAAAGAGCTGGTGACTTTTTGGCGTCTGATCTCTGCCTAGGCTCAGGCTCCTTACTGATCTTTGCACTCTGGAGTTCGGCCTCTGGAGTTGGCACAGAGGAACTGGAGACAGAGGGAGCAGGGGCTTCTGGTCTGGGCCGAAAAGAACCAAAGCCTGTAAAACCGAGTGAAGGAGAGCAGCAGCTTCCCCATGCTCCTCAGGCCAGAAGAGCAGTGCTTGAAATGATTTCCTTACGACTTTTGTTTATTTGCTTGATATTTGAGACAGTGTTTTTCTGTGATGCCCTGGCTGATCTGGAACTCACTATGTAGGCCAAGCTGGCCTCAAACTCAGAGATCCACCTGCCTCTGCCTTCCAAGTGCTGGGATTACCACCCAAGTGTATCACCACTGGCTGGCTCCAGTTCCTTAAGATCTTAAATATTCTACATATGTAAGACCTTGAAATTAGGAACTTGAGAAAAGCTGGGGCCAGAGAGATGGCTCAATGGTTAAGAGCACTGGCTATTGTTCTTCCAGAGGACCTGGGTTCAATTCCCAGCACCCACATGGCAACACACAAGTATCTTAAACTTCACCTTTGACATCCTCTCACAGACATACATACAGTAAAAACACCAATGCACATAAAATAAAAAATAAAAGGGAAAAAAGGAATTTAAGGAAAAACTAGCTTAATAGTTTGTAATGACTATTCCTGGTTGTCAAGTTGAGAATGTCCGGAATGAACTACAATCCAGAATTGGAGGGCACATCTGTGATCCAGATCTTGAGGTTGGAAGACACAAGTATCTGATCTGGATATTGGCATGGAGATCTTGAGCCACAGTGGCCATGAAAAGCTTAGGCCCAGGCAAGGTAGTACAGGCATTTAATCCCAGGAGACGGGCCAGGAGACCTCTGAGTTCAAGGTCAGCCTGGAACAAAGCAAGTCCCAGATCCAGGAGTGGTGGTCCACACCGTCATCTGAGCCACACCTTCTGTCGGAGGTCTACATAAGGACGTTGGAAGTAGGAAGACTCACTCTTCTTCACCTGCTTGCACTGACTTGCCAGCACATCTGTTGGAATCTACGTCCACAGCAGACCAGCTGAAACAACTAGCCTCATGGGACTGAGCAACTCCTAGGGTCTTGGACTTCCCATCCACAGCTACCCTTTTTTGGGATAGTTGGAATGTAGACTGTAAGTCACCACAATAAATTCCCTCACTATAGAGAGACATTCTATACATTCTGTGACTTTAGAGAACCTGACTAATACAGTTCTAAGTTTTTGTATTAAGACTTTCCAAAGCTAGGCATGGAACTGCTCACCTTCAATCCCAACATTTGAGGAGCAGAGACAGGCAGATCTCTGAATTTAGGCCAGCCTGGTCTAAATAGCAGGGTTCCAGGATAGCCAGGGCAACAAAGAGAGACCCTGTCTCAGTAACAAAGGAACAAAAAAGTGTACTACCATCCACCATTCCCTGCTAATGTTACTAGTTTTTTTTTTTTTTAAAGATTTATTTATTTATTATATATAAGTCTACTGTAGCTGTCTTTAGACACACCAGAAGGGGACATGAGATCTCATTACAGATGGTTGTGAGCCACCATGTGGTTGCTGGAATTTGAACTCAGGACCTCTGGAAGAGCAGTCAGTGTTCTTAACCACTAAGCCATCTCTCCAGCCCCCTCTTTTTATAAAAATGTATTTATTTATGCATTTTTAAATATGAGTGCTTTGTCTGTATGTACATCCTCACACCAGAAGAGGGCATCGGATCCCTTTATGGATGGTTGTGAGCCACTGTGTGGTTGCTGAGAATTGAACTCAGGACCTCTGAAGAGCCCCTTATGTTCCTAAACACTGAGTTCTCTCACCAACCCTTAATGTTACTATTTTTAAGTAGGATTATGCTACAATATTCCATTTCCTAAAGTTTTATTTTAAAATCATTAACTGTCATTAAAAAAAAATTTCCACAAGATTAGTATTTCTCAGAAGACAGTTTGCAGAGTAATAACTTTAAAGTCATCTATTTGCTTCTACCCTTTTCCACTCCTGGCTTTCTCATTCCACTGACCTGTGCTTCCTCCGGCAGCAGCTGTTATAGTGGGGAGCTCTGTGTAGAGCATTCTGGGTGATTATTCGAGTCTGGGTTAGCAAAGGAGCCTGACAATGAGAGAAGAGAGTGAGTCAAAGCTGTCAGAAGCAAATGGCCCCTCATGCCTGTTGCGTGCAGTATAGCCCCGTCTAAACAACACTGATGCCCTCACCTCAGTTTTGCTTTCTGTCTTCAGTTCGTTCTGCGGTCGTGGATTTTGCTCTGTTCCCTTGCCTGACTGCTTTTTTCCATAGAAAAGCTTCAGACCTAGGAAGAAGAAAAGCAAGGGAGAATGAAAAGATTTTGCCAAAATGTCAAGAGTTCATTCTCTATCTCCCGCCCTCCCTACTTCTCTTAACTTACTGGATAGATGCTTCTTGCCTGCACGGTGAGCTGTCAGCATGGCCAGGGTGTCCAGTACTGGTCGATGGGGGCAGATGGCACAAGCAAAGCTAGGGAAACAAGAAAAGTGAATTATAAGTGTGTGTGCGTGTGCGCGTGTGTTTTGTGTTCCAGCCTGCAGTCGCGGTGTACTTGCTATGGTGAGTAGATCCTACTTCTGTCATAGCACTCCTCCAACTCCCAGGTTTCCCAATCTCCACCCCTTCACTTCCAGCCAAAGAATACTATTATACTCCTGAACTCCTTAGTAACAAAAGTTTGTTGAGCCTCTGATCCCCGAATCCCCAGGCTTGATCCACTCTTCGCTCTCACCGTCCATCCCGCAGCATCAGCGCCTCATCCTCGGGGATGTAACTAGCTAGCAAGTCTCCAACTCTTCGTTTCTGCAGGAAGCAGGATAGAAGAAATGAATGAGAGGAACGGATGGATATTAAATAATACAGAGGAGTCAAATGGCACGGGGCCATGCAGATCATAGGGTAGAAAATGGGGTCACCTCTCAGTTCTGGTCCCCTAACACCCTCCCCTAGATGTCGCCAAAGCAACAAACCAAAGCAACAGGGCGGCTGAAGGTGATCAGGTGACTCTCACTAGGGCTTACTTTGAGCACATTGAGCTGACTCCAGTCGTCCCCTTCCCTCTTAAAAGACATCGCGACTATGAGAATATGATAAATTCTACGCCTACTTCGCTGCTCCTTTAGGCCACCGTAGGAAGAGTACACTATCGCCTTCTCTGCTTCCGGTTTCTTTCTGAGTCTGTACTTCCGGGGATGCTTTTCCACGCATGCATCGCGCAAGCCGGAAGACCCGCCTCCAGCGCCCTGAGGGGATCTGTATTTCCTATGATACTGCCTGGACGCTGTGCCTTTTGGGAAATGAAGTCTTTTGGTTATCTATTTTATTTTTTAATTTTTTTGGAGAGAACACCGCTCACCTGGACACAGGTCCTCGCATCTCGAAGGATCCAGGTGTTTGGAGACCCAAGATCCTGTACGTGGAGCCGGAATTTCAGGGTGGGACCCTCCTGAGGTGGAGGGAGGCTTCGGGGGATCTCAGTGGACTCTATATTGCAAACTTGTAGTCCTCAGGCTCGTCCTCCTCAGCCACAACCTACCTGGGGTGGGTTTTATTTGGAACAGAGAGGATGTGGGGGCTCCCGGCGTCCTGACTGTTGGATGTAGGGACACACTGAGGGAAGAGTGTTAATGAGGGTGTCTAGGGTTCAAAGGTCAGAGATCAGGCTTGCGAGGAGTTGGGGAGGGGGCGTCGAAAGTCCACGGGGTCAGCGACTGACAACTCAGGGAAGATATTTATGGGTAAGGGGCTTGAGGAAGAAGAAATGTAACCGGCCTGGAAGACTTCTTAAGATACGAACTGTAATTCCGAGCTCCGTAAGAAGCATCGAGAGGAGGAGGACGAATGTAGTCTCTCGAGAGTCGGGAGACTGAAGAGAAAAGAGAAAAAGAATTTTCTGAATATCCATTCTCTGGGTTCAGCCGTCACTGTTGGTCACTTAGCTGGGCTTTCCTCAGTTGTGACCCTAGATCTTGGAAGTGAGGAGATGGCTTCGCCCTCTAGACAGCCTCCCCTCGGAGGGTCAGGGCTGCTACGTGGGAGCCGTGCTCGTTCTTATGGAAGCCTGGTACAATCATCCTGCTCCCCAGTGAGGGAAAGACGCCTGGAGCATCAATTGGAGCCTGGAGACACCCTGGCTGGATTAGCACTCAAATACGGGGTGACGGTGAGTCTTCCAGGATTGAGGTAGTCCCCAGGAGAAAGTGGGTGGCCCGCTAAGCAACCACCTCTGACATTACCCAAATTATATTATGGCCTGTTTTTTTCTTATTTTGCTTTCACATCTTTGTGTAGTACTATTGGGCCAGATCTGCCCAGCTATCCCAGTGGGAGGAGCAGCTCCCGTGAAGGTGGGTGAGTGGGGGCGGGGCTTTCAGCCATTAACCAGACCTTGTGCCCCTATCAACTTAAGACTGATAAACCAGTTTGATCAAGGTCAAATCACTTGAGTGTCAGAAGAAAGGTCTGTCTGACTCTAAAGCCCATGCTATTAGCCAAGCAGGGGGAAAAATAATGAGAGTGACTAAATCTAAATTTACAGAAGTAAAGAAGAGCTGACTTTTAGTAGAGCTCCTAAGGCGCCTTCTGTAGTTCTTATTTCCACACCAGGGCTCTGCTCTCTTTATGTAGAGAAACAAAACAAGTGCCTTCTACATATCTCAAGTATTTCAGGTCAGACCTAGGAGAGGTTTGATGGACATACAAATATCTTCCGTTAAAGTTGCAGCCTTCCTGTCTATATCCTGTTTTACCACATACAAACAAATGTTGGACTTAGACAAATTCCCATGCTGCTCTACTTAAAGCAAAGCACACCTGTTGGTTGATGTGCTCGTGTAATTTAAATTCTCATGAGGAGCAGAGAAGAAACACTGCTATAAAGAACATTCACAAGGGGCGGGAGATCCAAAACTATTGGTTTTTGCTTGGAAGTGGGAGTGGAGATTATCTGTGGTTTTTTAGGGGGAGAAGGGTGCAGTTTCTAGTCAGTAATTCACTGTGTAGCCCAAGCTGGCCTAGAACTTCTGGTGTTCTTGCATCATGACTCTGAGATTAGGAATGTGACAACCACACTCTGGGGTCCAGGTTTTAGGACTGCCATCACCATGGGCCTTGAAGACCTAGAAACTTTCCTTCTGTGCTCCATACAAATCTATTTAACCCAGTTGTTTGTATCCTTGTCTTCCAGAAGTCTACAAGCTCTTTAAGAGCTGAAATAGTTTCAACTTTATGCCTCTAAACCCTGGGCATAGTCTCAGTCACGGGGGAGTTTAAAAGATGACTGAACGCTGTCAGGACATGGAAGTCCGACCCTTTAATCCCAGCACTCTCGAGGTAGAGATGGGATCTCTGAGTTCAAGGCCAGCCTGGTCTACAGAGTGCATTTCAGCACAGCCAGGGCTACACAGAGAAACCCTGTCTTCCAAAAACAGTCTGAAAGCCAGGCTCTGATGTTAGCCCTTAAGACACTGAGTCAAAGGGATGCAGAATTCCAGGCCAGCTCCACCTATAACAAGACCTAGAGAACATGAGTCGAAAGTGTAGTTCAGTGGTAGAATGCAGAAGAGAGACAAGGCTAGACACTTCCTGTGGGGGCTAAATAGACACAGTATTTGAATCCTCGCTTGGATTTAGTGAGGAGCCGTCGGAGGTTGCTAAGCCAGCTAGAGGGTTAATAGAGTCCTTTCCCTAGACAGCAAGAGAAAGATGTGTGGCCATGAAAGAGGAAGGACAGGTACCTGTGGCATTGGTGGGCACAAGTATGAGAGAACAGACGTGAGGTGTTTGTTTACTCATCCTTGGAGGTCTGTGAGGGTCCAGCCTAGGACTGCACACTAGGCAAGCGCTGTACCATGGAGCTACTCCGGAACCACCAAGATTTATGCATTTATTTTATTATTAGCTAAGGTCACACTCAGAGAACTGCCTGTCTGTCTCTGCTTTCCAAGTGCTGGAGTAGAGATGTGCACTATTAGCTGGAGTGGTAGCACATGCCTTTAATCCCAGCACTGGGTTCGGGGTGAGGGGGTCAGGGAAGGCAGAGGCAGGAGGACCTCTGAATTTGAGGCCATCCTGGTTTACAGAGTGAGTTCAAAGACATCCAGAGCTACATAGAGAAACCCTGTCTCAAACAAACAAACAAACAAACAAAAAAAGCACTACCATACTATTTGGCTTAGCTATTTTAAAATTTTATTTAGGACTGGAGAGATGGCTCAGTGGTTAAGAACACTGACTGTTCTTCCAAAGGTCCTGAGTTCAAATCCCAGCAACCACATGGTGGCTCACAACCATCTGTAATGAGATCTGATGCCCTCTTCTGGTGTGTCTGAAGACAGCTACAGTGTACTCATATAAAATAAATAAATAAATAAATCTTTAAAAAAAATTTTTTTTATTTAACATTTACCTTTAGCGGTTTGTTTGCGTGTGTGTCCATGTGCCACGAGGGTGCCTGGTGCCCATAGAGGTCAAAAGACCACCTGGAACTGGAGTTTCAGACTGTCACTGTCTTCAGTCACACTAGAAGAAGGCATCAGATCTCCATTACAGATGGTTGTGAGCCACCATGTGGTTGCTGGGATTTGAACTCAGGACCTCTGGAAGAGCAGTCAGTGCTCTTAACCACTGAGCCGTTTCTTCAGCCCCCACCTCCATAATTTCTAGAAATGTGAAAGTGTCCTGAGACTAAAGTATGAAGATTATAAAACAAGACTATTGTCAACTCTATATTTTACCGAGTTTTTATGGGGTCAAGTAAAATTGTACAGTTACTTAAAAAGTGTGAGGTGGTGGCCTAGGAAGAGGGCCCATTTGGTAATCCAGTTAATAAAAGTGCTTGCTACACACATGTAACAGCCTCCAGGTTCTACCCCTATGTAAACAGGTCTCCAACCACACACACCAATAATAAAAGTCTGGGATACTAAGCCAGAGATGTTTTGAGAGTAGCCTGGCCTATATAGTAAAAAAGGAAAACAGCTTGAGACGCTATATGAGATTGGTGGATCTTACTGTCAGACATTAATCTTGGCTGATTTTTTTTTTTAAGATGGAGCAGATTAAACGTACAAACCGCCTTTATACTAACGACTCCATCTTCCTGAAGAAAACGCTCTACATCCCCATCCTGACAGAGCCCAGAGACCTGTTTAATGGTTTAGATTCTGAGGAGGAGGAAAATGATGGAGAGGAAGAGGTTCGCCCGAGTAAGGATGAGATTGGTTCATCTTCAGGGAAGAGGAAAAATCAAGGGTCAGCCTCGAGTCAGCCCAAAGGCACAGGCCTCCCACCTCACCAGGGAACCTCCACACCCAGCCATGACCTTTCTGCCTCTGATTTCCTTAAGAAGCTTGACTCACAGATCAGCCTGTCGAAGAAGGCTGCTGCCCAGAAGCTGAGGAAAGGGGAAAGTGGGTGAGTCTCCCTCCAGCTGCTCTCTAACTCCCTGCATAGCCCCCTTCTTTTAGCTGGTCACAGACTAATGAACAACCGAAGGGCCTGAAGAGGTAAGTGATGCTGTCCTCCCACGTGGTCCCAACGTGTGAACAGAGCCAGCGGCATGTGGAACTGGGTGAGGCCATGGGAAAAGAGGTTCTGCAAATTCTCTGTCCTCACTAGTGTAGACTGTGAAGAAGCATTAGGAGTAAGGTTTCCAGAAGATACTGAGACTCCATCCAACAAGTGAAGCAAGGAAGGCAGCCCCCGCCCACCCACAACTACTCACTTGGTCCATTCTCAGGTTCTTGCCCTGATTTGTTGCTCTTTTGCCCTTCCCTCATCCTCAGGGTACCTGAGGAGGATACAGGTCTCTACCCCAGCTCCCCTCGGATGCAGCAGCGAGCAGTCCTGGGTCCTGTGCCACTCACCCGGACGTCTCGAACCCAGACACTGCGGGACCAGGAAGATGAAATCTTCAAACTCTGATGTCCCCAGAACTGATGAGCGCAGCAGAATGTTTAAGGAACAGCTCAAGGAGGAGGAGTCTGAGGTGAGGCTCAAGAGCAGTGCTCCCAGCCTGCCTCACTCCTCTCCAGCCATCTTGCCCAGCCTCTTTGTCAGGATTTCCTCAGCGGGGTACACTTTTTGGCAAGCGTAAGGGGTGGGAGCATTTCTTGGGCTGAATCTAGAGTTATCCTTTAGATTCAAAGGCTCTTTTATGCCCTTGCTGTCCCTTTCACCATTCCCTGGCCTTACACAGTGAAGCAGAGACCCCTCCCCTATCTCCAATGATCTTACCTAATTTATTTGGTGCTATGTTGAAGTAATATTTATTTGCTCTATCTAACTCTTTTCTCCTCTTAAGTGAGGGGGGCTGGGATTTCCATATCACTGAGGACAGGGAGACCCAGAATGTAAGTGGAGTCGGCTGTCTGCTCGCCTCTCCCAGTGAAGCATGTTACGGAGGCCAGAGTCAGGAAGCTCACCACAGAGTGGCAGACCAAGCTAAAGGGTAGGGGCTAAGTAACTCCCCGATACTTTTTACACCTCCTGGCTGAGTGAGCACCCTTCTTCCCTCTCCTCTCCTCAGTGTGTGGAGGGGCTGAGGAGAGGAAGATGCTCTGGGGTTCCTAGGAGGACAGTTGCACAAGTGTCTTTGTTACACACCCTAGCCTGCCTCTGCCTTGCTCCTCACTTCTTATTTAGCTGTAATCAGTTTGTCTTTGGTTCCTTAAGTGAAGAAACAGGCACTGGGAGTCTGCCGTCGCCTGTTGAGGAGTGGGGCTCATGAGATAAGTGTTGTTTCTAGACCTCTCCTCTGTTTAGCCTGAGTGTGGAGCTTGAGAGATTAAACAGTGAGCCCTGTGCATGTTTCAGTGGTTTTATTTCCCCTGTGCCTCCCTTCCCTCAGCTCCTTCTAGAAGCTCTGAAACACAGCATCTGTGTGTGTCCAAGTGCTGCCTCCAACTGGAGGAGATCCAGGAGGTCTCCGATGGCCACCTTCCTGGTCTGGCCTTTAGTGTCCCCTTCCTTGGGTTTGTGGAGAAGGAGGATCCCCTGTTCTGTGCAGCCATCCTGGGAGAGGCGGATCGGAGTTTCACTTCTTCTTCAGTCAGCTGTTTCCTTTACTGGAACTGGATGGGAGAGCCGCCTCACTCAGCTCAGTCTTACTTTATTCCACCAGCAGTTTGGGGGTGGGGGTGGCCTCGGTGTCAATAGCACTCTTGGGAGAGAATGAAGCCAGGGGATTGAAAAGCATTTGTGCGGGTTAGAAAGCCCGAAGTGTCGTTTCCCGGTCAGTCATTTTGCCAAAGTCCAGTGTGCTGAGCTCAGGAGCCTCAGAGCTTCCCCTCGTCTAGAAGCTTCCGGAGCCCATCACAGATCTTGTCAAGGTGCTGAGTGAAGTCGGGCCCGTAGAGGGCAGTCAGCAGGTCAGGGTCAGAGTAGTGATCAAACACGTGTCTGATGCGGTCATGTGACTTGGGTGTGAGGTGGTGCTCCACCAGCTCCAGCAGAATCTCCCGGCACTCGATGAGCAGACCTGCTAGCACAGCAGCCTCAAAGGTGAAGTCCACCTCACCAAAGCTAAGTGCAGTCATCGCACCCTGCCGCAGCTTCTGGCGAAATCGTGTAGCCAGAGCCAGCTCCCCAGGGCTAAAGCAGCCACTGCGGTGCAGCACCGCCACCTTGACGGCCACCTTGATGAGGTCTTTGATCACCCGTTGTGCCTTGGACCGGCTGTGCGTGTATTCTTTGGAGACGCGGTAAAGCTCGTCTAGCACCTCGCTGCTAGTCTCATCGATAAAGAGATGCGCCACGGACCGACCAGCCATTTTACTCAGCAGCTTCTTCTCCGCTTGTAGTGCCAGACTCTTTGAGCTGAAGGACTCCATGGTGCTAGGTGACCCTATGTGGTCTGTGACTAAAAGAGGCAATGGGAGGAGTTAGAGAAAAGGAGAGAAAGGATTTTCCTCTTCTTTACTGCTCTGCCTGCTTTGTCTTCCTGCTCCCCTGGGCCCCTTCCTGTAGGCCTTGCTTCTGCTTTTTCCTATTAGTGCTGTAAACAAGTCATCTGTGTCTCCAAACAGCCCGGAGGAGCAGGGAGAGCCCTGGCTGGAGGAGTGTGGGCATAACTGAAGTCTTAGGGCGGGAGGCTATACAGATCCAAAGCTTATGTCAGTGGAGGAACCATAAAGTCTTAAGAAAAGTGAGAGATATAAAGCCTCCGATTCCTAAATAGAACACTTGACTTTTTTTTTGGGTTGAGAACGAAGTTGTGTGCCAAGTGCTTGATACGAACTGCCTCGGTTTACCAACTTCATAAGGGTAACAGCCCTATGTTACAGTGAGAAATCTCCAGGTTAAAGGAACTCTTTTTTGTTGCTATTCTTGTCCTTTTCAATACAGGGTCTCTCCGCGTAACCCTGGCTGTCCTGGAACTCGCTCTGTAGACCAGGCTAGCCTCCAACTGAGGTCTGCCTGCCTCTGCCTCTTAAGTGATGGGATTAAAGGCGTGCACCACCACCTCTAGGCAAGGCATAGAGATCTTAAGCAGCTTGGCCTAGGAAATGATGAAAACAGGCTTCAAGGAGCTGGAGAGATGGCCAGGCTCACAAACAGATGGCCCACCATCACGTATAACTCTAGCTCCAGGGAGTCCCAACACCTCTGGCCTCTACTCACACATATACATAATAAATAACAAGTAGTGAGAAAAAATAGGCTACAAGTCAAATAATCCCTCCAAAGTCCCTCTCCGACAAGGAGTGCTGACAGTCCCGGCCCACCGAGGGTGGCTGGGGCAGCAGTAGTGGTCTCAGGCTGACTAGGCCGAGCTGAGGCCTTCCTGGGGGTATATCCTGTGCCTAAGGACAGGGTCTTCTCGCCATGGTCCTTGACTATGCTTCTTCTGGTTGTTTTGCTTCTTACTTCCCCCTCCCCGGCTCTGCAGGATGTGGCCGTGACCGCAATGAGGAGCAACCTCACCCTCTCCCTCAAATGAAAACAGGAGTCCTCGCAGAGGGAGGAGAGCCAGGGGGCTCTCTCCCACAACTCAATCACTCCAATGGGAGCCTGCCATCTTGATTTGTTTCTGCCTTGCCCTGCAGACGGTCCTGCCCTCCTCAGTGGAGGTAATTGTCCACAGGAGCCCGCTTTCCTTCTCGACTTGCCTTCTTCTTACCCAGCTCTCTGTTGCCCCGATATCTCCAACTAGGTCCCCAGTCCTCTCAGGGTAGCTATGTCACTCACTCTTTTTGTCCCAGCCTCTACATGATCTCCGTGAACCTCTAGTCTAGCTAAGCTTTCACTTTGGGTCACTGTACTCCCATGGCCGAAGATACTTTAGATCTGTAAATCTCTACTCATACCCCATGTGCACCTCCATGCCTCAGCTCTAGGCTCAACCCCCATCCCAACCCCGGTCTCCCTCTCAGATAACCTTGCCCATCCACTGAATACACTAAAATGGTTCTGGGGAGAGAGGGGAGACCCAAGAATTCTACGAGCGAGAGTTTCACAAAACAGAAAGAAAGGTGAGGGTGAAGAGGTTGGCTATCTCATCAGTGTCTCCCCGAAACCCGCCCCCTGCCATTGTCAGTCTCACCTGCTGTGCGCTGGGTGCCGGTCTTGCTTTGGATGTGTCTGAGAGCTAGCAGAAAGGAGAAGCTCCTTAGAGGCCCTTTGGTCTAGCCCCACCCCAAGCCCCGCCTACCTACTCTCCACCTCCGGTTCATCACCACTGTCACCAAGAAGTCCAGTGTCCCAAGAGCAGCCTAGAAATAAGACAAAGGTCAAAAGGAATGGAATTCTATAGGAAGCACCGACTCTGAGGTGGCAAGGACAGATTGCACACCTCCACCTAAACGGTCTGCTTCTTTCTTGCTGCCTAATATTCTTGTGGTACTGAGAACCCTGCAGAGTCCAGATTTTTAATGTGGAAGTCAGTGAGGAAAGTATGGAAGATCATCGAGTGGTGTAGTAGAACAGCATTACACAAGCGTCTTCAGGTCCTGGAAGGTAAGATTAGCATAGAACTGCCCCAATACCGGCAGGGGGTAGGTGCCAAGGTTGGGGGCTGCTGAGCCATACATGACCAGTAGGTGTCAGCATCGAGCCAAAACGCTAGAGGACCAAGTACAGCGTTTAATAGTTGTGAAGGGCCTGGAAAATGAAGGCCATCTCCAGTGAGGCAAAACTACACCTTTAGTCCCGGCACTCTGGAGGCAGAGACAGGCGGATCTCTGAGTTCAAGATCAGTCTGGTCTACAGAGTGAGCTCCAGGCCAGCCAGGGCTGCATAGTGAAACTCTTGGAAAAACAACCACCTATCACTCCAGCTCCAGGAATTCCAGTGTTCTCTTCTGGCCTCCAGAGTCATCTGCATAAACACAGTCCACAAACATACACTAGGGTGCAGAGAGACACAAATCTTTAAAAGGAGCTAATTATATAGCTTTCTTCAGCTCGGGATGAGAACCCGAAAAGAGGCCTTGGGATTCAACAATTTAAAAACTGTTCTGGGGTCCACCAGAGAGATGGCTCAGTGACTTGATCTTCCAGATGTCCTGAGTTTTATTTCCAGCACCTATATCTGGTGGTTCATAACCACTAGTTAGTTCCAGTGGGTCTAATACCTCTGGTCAGGCTGGAGAGATGGCTCAGAGGTTAAAAGCACTGACTGCTCTTCAGAGGTCCTGAGTTCAAATCCCAGCAACAGATGGTGGCTCACAACCATCTGTAATGAGATCTGATGCCCTCTTCTGGTGTGTGTGAAGACAGTTACAATGTACTCACATATAAATAATATTAAAAAAAATACCTCTGGTCTCCTTGGATACCTACACACATGTGGAGTACACATACATAACGTACATATAAACAATAAAATCTTTAAAAACATATTTTTATGTGCGTGTATGTATGCGTGTGTGTGTGTGTGTGTGTGTGTGTGTGTGTGTGTGTGTGTAGCCCAGAGGACAATTTCTGATGTCATTTGAGGAACCAAAGTCTCACTGGTCTGTCTCAGAGTTTCTGTTCCCATGATGAAACACCATTCTTGGGGAGAAAAGGGTTTCTTTTGCCTTCACTTCCATATCCAATCCATCACTGAAAGGAAGTCAGGGCAGGAACTGGTGCAGAGGTCATAGAAAGCACAATGCTTATCCCATTACTTTCTCAGCTTCTTTCCGAGTGGCACCCAGGGCCACCAGCCCAGGTGCCCACAGTGAGCCAGGCTTCCCATATCAACCAACAAAAAAGCACCACACTCTTAGACCCAGCCCTGGGGAGGCAGGTCTCTGTGAGTTCAAGGCCAGGCTGGTGTGCATAGTAAATGCTGAATGATTCTGAGAACCTATCTCCTGGAACTCACTCTGTAGCCCAGGCTGGCCTTGGACCCACAGAGATCCACCTGCCTCTGCCTCCTGAGTGCTGGGATTAAAGCTGTGTGCCACCACCTCCCTGCTAGATTTTTTTTTTCTTAAATAAAAAACCATGGAGTGGGGGTTGGGGATTTAGCTCAGTGGTAGAGCGCTTGCCTAGCAACCGCAAGGCCCTGGGTTCGGTCCCCAGCTCCGAAAAAAAAAAAAAAGAAAAAAGAAAAAAGAAAAAAGAAAAAAAAACCATGGAGGGGCCAGAGAGATGGCTTGGAGGTTAAGAGCACTGACTGTCCTTCCAGAGGTCCTGAGTTCAATTCCCAGCAACCACATGGTGGCTCACAACCATCTGTAATGGGATCTGATGCCCTCATCTGGTGTGTCTGAAGACAGCTACAGTGTACTTATATAATAAGTGAATTTATATAATAAATAAATGAATTTAAAAAACATGGAAATGGGGGTTGGGGATTTAGCTCAGTGGTAGAGCGCTTGCCTAGCAAGCGCAAGGCCCTGGGTTCGGTCCCCAGCTCCGAAAAAAAGAAAAAAAAAAAACAAAAAAAAAAACCCATGGAAATGAGGACTCAGCAGTCACTCTATAAGATGTCTACCATCCATGTGAACACCTAAGTTTGATCCACACGTAGCACGTAGCTAAAACACCAGGCAGGCAAGGCAGAACACACAGGAAGTAGAGACAGGAGGGGCCCAGTTGCAGGCCAGTCTAGCAAAATAGATTCAGATTCCGTGAGAGATTCAATGAGCTCCAGATTCAGTGAGAGATTTGTCTCAAAAACATTAAAATGGAGGGATTGTGGGAGGAGTGGACAGGATATAAGGTAAAAAAAAAATAATAATTTTTTTTTCTTTTCCTTTTTTCAGAGCTGGGGACCGAACCCAGGGCCTTGTGCTTGCTAGGCAAGCGCTCTACTACTGAGCTAAATCCCCAACCCAATAATAATAATTTTAAAAGATGTGAGTTGGGGGCTGGGGATTTAGCTCAGTGGTAGAGCGCTTACCTAGGAAGCGCAAGGCCCTGGGTTCGGTCCCCAGCTCCGAAAAAAAAAGAACCAAAAAAAAAAAAAAAAAAAAAAGATGTGAGTTGGAGGAAGACATTTGACTCACATATGCACACACACAGTTGAGGGTGAAAGTGTGGAAAGGGGGTGGAAGAGGGTGAAGGAAAAAGTGCCCAAAAAGTAGCAAAAAGGCCAGCTATACACACTCACACACACACTAGCACACACATGTGAATGTGTGCACACACATGCATACACATGTGCACACACATGCATACACATGTGCACACACATGCATGTGAATTTGGAGGAGAAAGGCA
The DNA here is from genome assembly GCF_021556685.1 of Rattus norvegicus. Taxonomy (NCBI): domain Eukaryota; kingdom Metazoa; phylum Chordata; class Mammalia; order Rodentia; family Muridae; genus Rattus; species Rattus norvegicus. Next base: position 184,788,079 of record NC_141535.1, read on the forward strand.
GAGGTCATGGCGGGACAGTAATTGAAAGCACTTCTTATGGTTCTTATGGTTACAGCTGTTTGTAACTCCAGCCCCAGAGGACCCAACACCCTCTTCCTGCCACCATGGCCACCCACAAGCATAGGCACATATAAACAGACAAATACACATGAAGAACAGACCTTAGACTGGTGTGTGATGGTGCATGCATGCCATCGTGGCACTCGGGAAGCAGAGGCAGGCAGATCTCCGGGAGTTCCAGGCCAGCCAATGTCACACAGTGAGACCCTGTCTCCAAACAAAACAAGGGGCTGGAGGGACGCCTGAGAAGTCAAGAGCTCTTGTTGCTCTCCCAGAGGAACCAGGTTTGAGTCTGGGCACCTTTGTGGTGGCTAACAACCACCTGGAACTCTAGTTCCAGACAGTCTCACACCCTCTTCTGGCCTCTTCAGACACCGAACGCACAAATGGGCATGCAGACAAGACAACCATACACACTAAGTGGGGTTTCTTTGTTAGGTTGGTTGGGTTGGGCTTTCTAGACAGGGTTCCTGTGTGTAGTCCTTGAACTCACTCTGCAGACCAGGCTGCCTTTGAACTCACAAAGATCTGCCTGCCTCTACCTCTGAAGTGCTGGGATTATGTTGTGTGTCACCACCACCCAGCTTGGGAGGAAATGCTCTTAATGGCTGAGCCATATCCAGCCCCTCCACCTTTGTGTCTCACAGAACGTGGAGCTCACTGAATATCCAGACTGTCTGCTTACCTAATTCCATAATTCTCCTGGGTTTGCATCCCCAACACCAAGCCTGTGGTACTGAGGACCCAGATTCAAGTCACCATACTTTTAGTGGCAAGTGCTTCGCCAACTGAGCCATCTCCCTGGTGGGTGTGAGACAGCTCCTGCCCAGGGCTCCTAACGTGTAAAACTGCCTGAGCATTGGAATTACACGTATATGTCGTCATCTTCATGAAGTATGTATAATCTAGGTAGAAACAAGAATAAGATGACTAGACAGACCCTGGTGATACAAGCCAGTAATCCCAGCTTCTCAGGAAGGGAGGGCAGGCCAGAAGGTGGCAAGTTCAAGGCCTACCTGAAGTGCAATATGAATTAGAGGTTGTGGGGCATTTTAGTGATACTTGTGACTGGAAAACAAAACCCAGGGAAGTAACTGAGTGCTGGAGCTCATGTTGCCTGGTGTTTTCCAGGCCTTAGGGATACTTATTCCCAGTGTTGCCAGGGGGATAGAGAAAAGGGATGTGGGGTGGAAACAGTAAAAAGTTCTTGGGGGAGTGGTTTGTGTGCGTGTGGTTTTTTTTTTTTTTTCCCCAAGACAGGGTCTCTGTGTAGTCCTGGCTGTCCTGGAACTCACAGAGATCCACCTGCCTCTGCCTCCTCCATGCTGAGGTGCTGAGTGCTGGGATTAAAGGCACTGGCCACTTGGTCAACTTAAAACCCCCATTAATTAATTAATCAATTAATTAAGTAATTCTCTTTACATTCCAACCGTAAAAGGTTTTTTTTTTTCTTTTCTTTTTTTAGGAGCTGGGGACCGAACCCAGGGCCTTGCACTTGCTAGGCAAGCTTACTCTACCACTGAGCTAAATCCCCAACCCCCACCGTAAAAGGTTTTTAACTCATGATTCAGCTGCCCACTCTATTCACCTCTGTAGCCTTGACTCGTCCTTTTTTGTCTTTTTATTATTTCTTAGTGTGCCTGACGTGTGATTATGTTTGGGCATGTGCCACAGCTGGCATGTAGTGGCAGTCAGAAGGCAGCTGTATGCTTCTCTCCTTCCAACTTTTTTAGGTTCTGGCAATCCAACCCCAGTCATCAGGCTGGCGTAGCTTACCAACTGAACCTCTGGATATCTCTGGTCTGTCTTTTATTTTTGTTTTTAATTCTTTTTTTTTTTGGTTCTTTTTTTTTTTCGGAGCTGGGGACCGAACCCAGGGCCTTGCGCTTCCTAGACAAGCGCTAAATCCCCAACCCTTGTTTTTAATTCTTTGAGACAGGTCTCTCTTTGTAGCCCAGCTTGCCTTGAGCTCAGACAGGAGGTCTGCCTTGCCATCTGCTGTGTAACAGTTTCCTCTGAAGACTGAAACATTCCATCCAGTAGGAAGCTCCTTCAGCAAACAACTCAAAGTAGCTTCAGGAACTCCCTGAAATTAACCAGATTTTCGCTACCACAGAAAGCAACAAAAGGGTGGTTCTTAAACAAAAGGAGTCTGAGCTGCAAAGACTCTCAGTTGAGCTGGGCTCTGAGCTGCCTGGGAGAGGTTTAGAACAGCTAAGGCAACTGGGCCAACACTCCCCACCCTGCAACGTGCTCCAGGTTCCCAGCTTTTGCTGGGGTGGGCTTCAGTGATGCATTTGTCCTTGTGCCATTTCTGCTCCTATAAGTAACCCTAATAAAACTCATTGGTTCACCAAGTTGGACTTTGGTGGACTTCCTAGCTGGGGTGAATAGGCGTGAATGTTATGTCTCCCCAGGGAAAGTTTTGTCACACACCACAACCACACACAGCTTATCTCTTCTTGCAATGCTTAGCCATGTTGGTATTTTAGCTTCCTCTGGTGTACACTGTGGGGTCTTCTTCCTGCTGCCTCTTCCTCTGCGCTAAGGTCCTCACACTCTGTCTCCTCTGCCTGGAACTCTCTTCAATTTCCAGCCTGTGCCTCTTCCCTGCTCCATGAGTTCCTACTCATCATTTAGGTTTCAGATAAAAAATCTTAGTTCCCTTGTTTCTGAGTCGCCCTGGTTTTCTGGAATGTTGTGTAGACCAGCAGGCCTCACTCTTACAGCAGATTACCCTGCCTCTGCCTTCTCGGTGAATTCTGGGATTACAGGTGTGTGCTACCACACCAGACTGGAGTGCCCATCCTTGGGCTATCTTTTGTTCTTTAAAGTCCATTAGACTGTGTTACAGTCTCTGGCCCTGCACTCCTCCCTGTTGGTGTGTGCGCCAGCAAGTGTGGTGGCCAGAGTGCTGCTGAGTGGCCTCCTGAGTTGCTCTCCAACTTGCTTTTTGAGGCTGGGTCTTCTACTGAAGCTGAGAGTCACCTGTTTTGCTAGACCTGCTGGCCAATGAGCCCCCGAGGTTCTGCTGAACCCACAACACACATACCACTGTGACGTGTGACTTCTGGTGGGAGCTGGGGCTCTGGATTCATTCAGTCTGTACAGCAAGCACTTTACCGATCAAGCTGCCTCCCCAGTCCCATACCTCTCCTATTGTAGTGTGTGACATCATCATCATCATTTGGGTTATTTTTTTGGAGGGGGAGTGACAAGGTTTCTCTGTGTAACCCTGGTTGTCCTGAATCTCACTCTGTAGACCAGGCTGGCCTCAAACTCAAAGATCCATCTGCCTCTGCCTCTGCCTCCTGAGTGCTGGGTGGTGTGTGCCACCACTACCTAGCTACGTGTGACTTTCTTAACTGGTAAATTGTGAACCATGAAGACACCCATGCTTTATCCTGCTCAGTAAATGCTTCCTGAAAGACTAAGTTCAAAATGCACAGGATATAAGGGGCCATTGGTGAGTTCAGTTTAGTAAACTGCTTGCCAGGTAAACTGAGTCCAATCCCCAGAACCAATATTTAAAAGAAAAAACCTGGGGATTGGGCAGTGGTGGCCACACCTTTAATCCCTACACTCAGGGGCAGAGGCAGGAGGCTCTCTATGAATTTGAGGCCAGCCTGCTCTATAGAGTAAGTTCCAGGACAGCCAAGACTACATGGAGAAACCCTGCCTTGAAAAACAAAACAAAACAAAACAAGCCAGCTAGTATACACTTAGATTCCACAGCACTAGGGAAGCAGAGAGAGGAATTCCCTGTGGCTCACTGGCTAGACAGACTTGCTCACTTAGCTCCAGGACAAGGAGAGACCATGTCTGAAAAAAAAAGGGTAACCTAGGTGTGGTAGCACAGACCTTTAATCCCAGCACCTGGCAGCAGAGGCAGATGGATCTCTATGAGTTAGAGTTCAGGAGAGAAACCTGGGGGGAACCTCTGGACTCTACACATGTACCTGCACACAGATGAACACACACACACACACATACATACATACATACATACATACATACATACACACATACACACATACATACAAACACATACATACATACACATACATACAAACACACATACACACATACACACATACATACAAACACACATATACATACACACATACATAGATATACATACAAACACACATACATACATATACATACAAACACACATACATACATACACACACATACATACAAACACACATATACATACATACACACATACATACAAACACACATACATACATATACATACAAACACACATACACACATACACATACATACAAACACACATACATACATAAACATACATACAAACACACACATACATACAAACACACATATACATACACACATACATAGATATACATACAAACACACATACATACATATACATACAAACACACATATACACACATACACACATACATACAAACACACATATACATACATACACACATACATACAAACACACATACATACATATACATACAAACACACATACACACATACATACACACATACACATACATACAAACACACATACATACATAAACATACATACAAATACACACATACATACACATACATACACACACAGACACACAGACATACACACACACAGAGACAAACACACATACATACACACACACAGACATACACACATACATACACACATACACACATACACATACATATACTTACACATATACACACATACACACATACACACACACACATACACTCAGACAGAATGAATCAAGATAGGGAGGAAATGGTATAAAGATAACAGTTATGTCATGTGACAGTGTTCTCATGGGAAAGGCTTGACTTTTTTTTTTTTTCCAGACAGTGTCTCACTTTGTCAGACGGGCACTGAACTCACCACAGCTCCACCTTTTTTCTCTTGCTGGGAAACCTTATGTGTACCTTGCAGGGCCTATGTGTGCTAGGCAAATGTTCTTCCATTGAGTTCTGTCCTGAGCCCCTCTCTTAACGAATACCCAGTACTAGTGAGTACCAGTATGTGAACTACTATATAATTATCAGTAGACTCTCAGAAGGAATGAGGAGCTTTCAGAACAGAACAGGCTGGAGAGATGGGTCAATAGTTAGGAGCACTGACTGCTCCTCCCAGCACTGCAGCCCACAATCCTCTGTTACTCCAATCCCACGGCACCTCTGAGGGCACCGGGCAGGCATGTGGTACACAGATATACATACAGACAAAACACCCATACACATAAAATACATAAATAAAACTAATTTTAAAAAGAAACAAAACATTAATAACAATGTTAGTGAGGAAGACCAGGGAAATAAACATGTAAACAATTGAAAACTAATGTTTTAGGCGGGGCCGTGGTGGCCTGTGCCCTTAATCCCAGCACTCAGGAGGCAAGGGTAGGCAGATGTCTGAGTTTGAGTCTACCCTGGTCTACAGAGGGAATTTCAGGACTAGAAAGAAACCCCATCTTGAAGAGGAGGGAAAGGGAGGGGAGGGATAGGAAGAGAGGAGAGGAGAAGAGGAGGAGGGGAAGGGAAGGGAGGGGAGAGGAGAGGAGAGGAGGAAAGGGGAGGGGAGAGGAGAGGAGAGGAGGGGAGGGGAGAGGAGGGGAGGGGAGAGGAGGGGAGGGGAGAGGAGGGGAGGGGAGAGGAGGGGAGGGGAGGGGAAGGGAGGGGAGGGGAGGGGAGAGGAGAGTCGAGGAGGGGAGGGGAAGGGAGGGGAGGGGAGGGGAGGGGAAGCGAGGGGAGGGGAGGGGAGGGGAAGGGAGGGGAGGGGAGGGGAGAGGAGAGTCGAGGAGAGGCGAGGAGAGGAGGGGAGGGGAAGGGAGGGGAGGACAGGAGAAGAGGAGGAGGGGAGGGGAGAGGAGAGGAGGGGAGGGGAGGGGAGGGGAGAGGAGAGGAGGGGAGGGGAGGGGAGAGGAGAGGAGGGGAGGGGAAGGGAGGGGAGGGGAGAGGAGAGTCCAGGAGAGGAGGGGAGGGGAGGGGAGGGGAGGGGAGGAGAAGAGGAGGAGGGGAGAGGAGAGGAGAGGAGGGGAGGGGAGAGGAGAGGAGAGGAGGGGAGGGGAAGGGAGGGGAGGGGAGGGGAGAGGAGAGTCGAGGAGAGGCGAGGAGAGGAGGGGAGGGGAGGGGAGAGGAGAGGAGAGGAGGGGAGGGGAAGGGAGGGGAGGGGAGGGGAGAGGAGAGGAGAGGAGGGGAGGGGAAGGGAGGGGAGGACAGGAGAAGAGGAGGAGGGGAGGGGAGAGGAGAGGAGGGGAGGGGAGGGGAGAGGAGAGGAGGGGAGGGGAAGGGAGGGGAGGGGAGAGGAGAGTCGAGGAGAGGAGGGGAGGGGAGGGGAGGGGAGAGGAGGGGAGGGGAGGAGAAGAGGAGGAGGGGAGAGGAGAGGAGAGGAGGGGAGGGGAGAGGAGAGGAGAGGAGGGGAGGGGAAGGGAGGGGAGGGGAGGGGAGAGGAGAGTCGAGGAGAGGAGGGGAGGGGAGTGGAGAGGAGGGGAGAGGAGAGGAGGGGAGGAGAGGAGAAGAGGAGGAGGGGAGAGGAGAGGAGAGGATAGGAGGGGAGGGGAGGGGAGAGGAGAGGAGAGGAGGGGAGGGGAAGGGAGGGGAGGGGAGGGGAGAGGAGAGTCCAGGAGAGGAGGGGAGGGGAGGGGAGGGGAGGGGAGGAGAAGAGGAGGAGGGGAGAGGAGAGGAGAGGAGGGGAGGGGAGAGGAGAGGAGAGGAGGGGAGGGGAAGGGAGGGGAGGGGAGGGGAGAGGAGAGTCGAGGAGAGGAGGGGAGGGGAAGGGAGGGGAGGGGAGGGGAGAGGAGAGGAGAGGAGGGGAGGGGAAGGGAGGGGAGGACAGGAGAAGAGGAGGAGGGGAGGGGAGAGGAGAGGAGGGGAGGGGAGGGGAGAGGAGAGGAGGGGAGGGGAGGGGAGAGGAGAGGAGAGGAGGGGAGGGGAAGGGAGGGGAGGGGAGAGGAGAGTCGAGGAGAGGAGGGGAGGGGAGGGGAGGGGAGGGGAGGAGAAGAGGAGGAGGGGAGAGGAGAGGAGAGGAGGGGAGGGGAGAGGAGAGGAGAGGAGGGGAGGGGAAGGGAGGGGAGGGGAGAGGAGAGTCGAGGAGAGGAGGGGAGGGGAGGGGAGAGGAGGGGAGAGGAGAGGAGGGGAGGAGAGGAGAAGAGGAGGAGGGGAGAGGAGAGGAGAGGATAGGAGGGGAGGGGAGGGGAGAGGAGAGGAAGGGAGGGGAGGGGAGGGGAGAGGAGAGGCGAGGAGAGGAGAAATGTTTTGGCCATGGACAAGAGGACCAAATGGTATTAATTACAGATATTGTAGGCTTTGTGCTCTTCCTGTGTTCCTGGGTGATTTTACGCTCCCTCAAGTAAATTAAAGAAGCCTGGTGATGCAGCCCACGCTGCCAGCACTTTGGCTGTAGAGAAAGAGTATCTGCCGTCCCAGCTCCTTAGTGTGTTCCAGGCAGCTTGGACTACATGGCCCACCCTGCTTCAAAGAGAAATGTCTAAGCGTTGCGGTTCAGTTATGTCTGTAATCCCAGCATCCCAGCATTCACAGAGGCTGAGCCTGAAAGGCCAGCACTCAGGAGACTGAGGCAGGAGAATTGCTGAGAGGGATCAACCTGGGCCATGGATGGAATGAAAATCTCTCAAAAACTAAATTCACAGACACACATGCAGACAAAGAAGGTTTTCAAAGTTGACGATAGCCTGGTGTGGTGGCTCAGGCCTATATCTCTGAATTCCAGAGGTAGAGGTAGGTTGATTGTGAGTTTAAGACTAGCCTGGTCTACTTGGAGAATTCAAGGCCAGCCAGGGATACATAGTGAGATCCAGTCTCAAAAACAAAGTTAAATTATGATATCCCTTTGTTTATTATTATTATTATTATTATTATTATTATTATTATTATTATTTTGGTTTTGGTTTTGTCAAGGCAGGGTTTCTCTGTAGCCCTGGCTTTGTAGACCAGGCTGACCTCAAACTCACAGAGAACAATTTGCCTCTGTCTTCCAAGCGTTGGGATTAAAGGTGTAAGACACCGCCCAGCACTTGTTTTTAGGTTTTTAAAGTGAAGGACTTTATTAAATATGCCGCAGGAGGGCAGCAGATGGAACAACAAGTAGAACCGAGCATTTGGTTTTTGCTTGTTTGTACGTAGCTCAGGCTAGCCTTAAACCCATGGCTGGAGACTGAGCCCGGAGCTTACCATATACTAAGAGTGGCATCCGACAGTGGCTGGTCCGTGGCCAGCTCAGGTTCGGCGTGGTTCGGGTCATTCTCTCATCAATCATGAGAGACCTAAGCTTGACAGGGCTGGAGCCAGTGCACAGCTTTTTTTTTTTTTTTTTTTTTTTTTTTTTTTTGGTTCTTTTTTTCGGGGCTGGGGACCGAACCCAGGGCCTTGCGCTTCCTAGGCAAGCGCTCTACCACTGAGCTAAATCCCCAACCCCCAGTGCACAGCTTTTAATCTACCCCACCCCACCATGTTCCTTTCAATCTTTGATGCATTTACTCATTCCTCTGCTTACTGCTTGCCAGACATTATAACCGAGTGCTGGGGATAAAGAGGACAGGAGACAGGCTTCTGCTGGGAGCAGTGGCTCACAAATGTATGATTAGCATTCTGAATGCTGAGGGAGGGTTGCTCTGAATATGAGATCAGCATGGCCATAGGGACAAATGCATAGTGAGCCCGGGCCAGCAGGACAGAGTGAGACTCTGGGGTTTTTTTGTTTTTGTTTTTTTTTAAAAACCAAACTTCCTGTTTTTATTCATTTATTACATTTCTTTGAAAAAAAGTTTATTGGCCTTTTGGATTGAGTTTATTTGCCAGAAACAACTTGTCGTACGTCTGTTGGAGCCAGCACACTGCCTCTTTGGTTCTCTGGTTCCAATGAAACCTGCCATGTATGCTGACCTGTGTTGCTGAAACCCTGGTCCTAGATCCCAATGCTTGGGTTGTTTCGATGCCTCTGAGAATTGTGTCTTTTCCCAACTCAGCTCCTTCAGAGCTTTCTCCAGGATTGTCTGCCCTCGGTGTAGCCAGCACCGGTCTTTCCATCTATCCTGATGCTACAGAGCCTGCTGGTGTCTTTTAGCTTTGTGTCTGGCCGTGGCTGCACAGGTCACAGGTCAGTCTGTCTGTTTTCCCACACACAGAATTTAAGGCTGTGCTTGTGGATATGAAGTTCCTGCACGGGTTCTCCTTCTCAACCTGTCCTGTGCCACCATGGCCAACAGGAAGGGCAAATTTCCTGTTTTCATCTAATTAGGTGTTTTGAGATAGTCTCACTATGTAGCCTTGACTGGCCTGGAACCCACTATATAGACCAGGCTGGCTTTGAACTCACAGAGATCCACTTGCCTCTGCCTTCTGAGTGCAGGGAGCAAAGGCTATAGTGGTGAATACATACTAAAAATAAAATGGACATACCCAACAAATCATGATCTAGGTGGGGCCCAAGTTCAGCAGAAAGACCTCAGTTGGACACTTGGATTCTGGTTGAGTGCCACACACAGTCATTGTCACTGGGGGTGAGGATTATCTCTGTTGGAGAGAATGCACAGCAAAAGAGGGTGCCTGAAGATGTGACCTCAGGGACACACACTTAATAGAGGTTGGGGAAGTCATTCACAGATTTGAGGAATATTTATTAAGTCACTTATCTCTGTCAAGAGAAAAAGAACCCTCTGAGGTCACAGAGGAAAGAACTTCCAGGAAGGAGAGAAAGAGGTCAGCGGGGTCAAATGCCATGAAAGGGACAAAGGCATAAAGGCTTAGGAGCTGATTGTGACCAGGGGGTCACTGGCAGGCAGCCCTGATGGCAACAATCTCTGAGGACTAGACTGGTGGAAGCAAAAAGAAAAATGACTCAGGATTAATGAGAATCCAGATAATGCAGCAAGGACTTATGGTCTAGAAGTCACACAGTAAATGTGGACAAGGACCAAGAGAAGGCTGGAACTTTGGTTCCCTTCTGGTTTTGATCTGCTCTACCCTCAAGCTCATGGCTCCCCCATGTCAGAGCAATGGGCAGGCACCACTACGGCCATCTGCAATCCTGACGTCTTCCTGGTCGATGTTGAGGACTGAACCTAGTGCCTTGAGTTTTCTGGCCAGCACTTCAGCCCTGACCTGCAGTTCCAGCCCTTGATGGTTTTGAAACTGGATCTCACCATAGCCCAGGCTGTTCCTAAACTCCCAGCAGTCCTCCTGCCTCTCTCAGCCTCCAAATACTCTTGAATACAGGAATGAGCTACCCTACCCTGCTTTGATGTATATTTTTAAATACTGGTCTCATGTTGCCCAGGCTAGTCTTGAATTTCTGATTCTCCTGCCTCTCCCTTCAAGATGCATGGACCACATGCAAATGTTAAAATTTCATGAGAGATATTGGAATGAACACACACACACACACACACACACACACACACACACACACAGAGAGAGAGAGAGAGAGAGAGAGAGAGAGAGAGAGAGAGAGAGAGAGAGAGAGGCTGAAGGAAAGATGTCAGCAGAAAAGAAAAGCCAGGTATGGTGGTGTATGCCTTTAATCCCAGCACTTGGGGAACAGAGGCAGGCAAATCTCTCTGAGTTCAAGTCTACAGAGTGAACTCTAGCACAGCCAGGGCTGCATAGTGAGACCCTGTCTTTAAAAAAAAAAAATGAACAAACAAAAAATAAAAAAAAGGATTAAAAATAAAGGAAAGAGGGCAGGAGAGATGGCTCAGTGGTTAAGAGCACTGACTGCTCTTCCAGAGGTCCTGAGTTCAATTTCCAGCAAGCACATGGTGGCTCACAACCATCTGTAATGAGATCTGATGCCCTCTTCTGGTGTGTCTGAAGAGAGCAACAGTGTACTCACATACATAAAATAGAATAAAGACTTAAAAAAAATTAAAAAAGGAAAGAATGAATTGTTCAAAAACTTTGGTTCAGTTCTCTCTTTTTGGTTCAGTTCTCATCACCCACACCCCACCCAGCTATAATTTCAGTTTCATGGGATCTACCGCCCTCTTCTGACCTCCACAGGCACTCCATACATTTGCTACATATGCACGCATGCAGGCAAAACATACGCATAAAATAAATATAAAAAAAAGGGGCTCAGATGGTGGCATTAGTCTATAATCCCAGTACTTTACAGAAGATGACAGGAACATCACAAGTTCTGGACTAGAGTCTCTCTTACAATAATTATCAGTGTTAGATTTGGTACTGCACACATATAACCCCAGAACTCAGAAGGCTGAGACAGGAAGATTGCTGAGGCTTGAGGCTAGCCTGGTATACATAGAAAGTAGAAGGTCACTCAGGGCTACAGAGTCAAGACCTGTCTCAGTACCCCGTCACCAAAATCTTAACTACAGTGCATTCAAAAGATGCATTCTGTATACAATGACAGACCCCATAGTCCTGGGCATTCTGGTGAATGAGGCAGGGAGATTGTTTAAACCTGCCTAGGAATTTGGGGTCACCTTGAGCAACAAAGTAAGACATCTCAAATAAAAGATGGATTTAGAGATGTAGAATTATGTTCCTAAGTAGAAAAAATGTACAAATTTATTCAACGAATGTGTTAACAATTAATACCTACTAGCCCGACATGGTAAAAGGAGGCAGAAGGGTTGGGAGTTCATGGTCATCAGTGTGGGAAGGGGAGGGTTATAAGAGGCTCCATTTCAAATGAAAATAATGGATGACTGAGAAGATGTGCTAGGCACACCAGCTTGATCCTGAGGGTCCAAGCTTCCCAAGGCTTGGGTTAAAAGCAGGATATAGAGACACTCAACCTGGAGCCCACACTACCAAGGCAGATGAGGGTTGGAGACAGGAGAACCCTTGCAAGCTCATAAGCTGGCCAGTGTGACCTCATAGCACAGCAGCAAAACAGGAGACCTTGTCTGAGCAAGGTGGGAGGAGAGAACTGACTTCTAGAAGTTGTCCTCCGACCTGCGCATGGAGTCTGGCGGGCAGATCTCTCTGAGTTTAAAGCTAGTCTGGTCCACATAGTGAGTCCTAGGACAGCCAACGCTATGTAGAAAAACCTTGTTTCAAAATAAAAGTATTTTATGAGGGTAAATGTTTTACCTTCAGTGTGCAGTCCTGTGTGTGCCCAGTGCTCACACTGGTCAGAGGAAGGTACTGGATCTTCTGGAACTGGAATTACAGATGCTGTGCGCTGCCACGAGTGCTGGAAACTGAAATCCAATCCAGTCCTCTGCAAGAGCAGCCAGCGCTCTTAACCACCAACTACAACTAAACCAACTCTCTCATCCCAGTGTTTCCTCACTGCCTGGTCTCTCTCTCTCTCTCTCTCTCTCTCTCTCTCTCTCTCTCTCTCTCTCTCTCCTCATTCTTTCTTTTTCTAAGACTGATTTAGTCATATGAATGCTCTGTCTGCATGTATATTTGAAAGCTAGTACCCATTACAGATGGTTGTGAGCCACCATGTGGTTGCTGGGAATTGAACTCAGGACCTCTGGAAGAGCAGTCAGTGCTCTTAGCCTCTGAGCCATCTCTCCAGACCCACTGTCTTCTTTCTGCTGTTGTAGCAACAACAACAAAAGAACAAGACACCTTGGCACATCATTTTCTTACTAAACAACTTAAAACAGGCCCCACTTCTTGCAAATAGTTTTACCCAGCCCAGCTTGGTGCTCCAGGCTTTCTGGAGCCAGGTCCCTCTTTCTGTCCCCTTGCTCAGAACCAATGTCCTTTGCACACATGAGCCTCACAAGACCTTTTGCTGTCCATGTTTCAGGTGCCATGTTTACCGAGTAAAAGCTTTTATTTAAACATTGTCTTTGTGGGGGGGGGCATTTTCTCCTTTCTTCAGGCAGACTCCCATCAAAGTTCCCTGTCCCTCAAGATAAAATATCTACAGCAGGCTGGAAATAAAAGTCAATGTTAGAATGTTTACTTAGCTATCATCAAGGCCTTGGGTTTCTTTATCCAGCACTGAAAAAAGTAATTAAAATGTATCCATTATCTTCTCTTGGAAACACCAAGAGTGCACAAGTTGGCCTTGAACCCCTATGCTAGACCCCACTTGCAGACCGGTAGTTCTATTTAGTTTTGTCATAATTAGATTTTGGAGTGTTGCTTTTGAAAACTTTTTGAAGTTTATTTAGATTTTTAAAATGTTATGTGTGTGTTTTTATTCTGATTTGTTGAGCCTTATTCACTTATTTTGAGTTGGGCTTCATCACCTCGCCACATAATCCTTGTAATCCTAGACCTCATGAAGACTAGGCTGGTCTCAAACTCACAGAGATCCTCCTGCCTCTGCTTTCCAATGTTGGGATTCAAGGGACCACACTCTCTGTGTAAAGGTGTTTTGCCTGCATGTATGTCTGGTGCCCAAAGAGATCAGAAGAAGGTGCTGAATCCCCTGCAACTGGTGTTATGGACGGTTCTGAACCACCATATGGGTGCCAGGGGACCTGAACCTGGGTCCTCTGAAAGAACAAGCACTTAGCTATTTGTCCACCCCGGCACTGCTCTTTAATCCTTAATAAACTGTAGGTCTTGGGTTTGTTGTTGTTAACTCAATAGATAGTAGTAGATAATCTTGAGCCTCTGATCTTCCTGCCTCTATTAATAACTGCTGAGATACAGTATAGGCCGACACCAACCCCTGGGTTACAGGTATTGAAGATTGAACCCAGGGCTTTGTGCACGCACCCTACCAACTGAGCCAGACCCCCCCCCCCCAACCATGGTGCTTATTATCTTTCTTGTAAAATGTTTTATCATATCTGGACACTGGCTTTTAATCCCAGAACTCTGGAAGCAGAGGCAGGAGGATTTCTGAGTTTAACACCAGCTTTTGGTACTGCTTGTAAAATTTTTTTTGTAGTTTAGATTTTTTAAAATGTTATGTGATAACAGAATAAGTTCTAGGACAGTCAGATCGCTATACAGAGGAACCCTGTCTCAACTCTTCCTGCACTCAAAAAGTGTGTGTGTGTGTGTGTGTGTGTGTGTGTGTGGCGTCACACATTTGTGTCAGTCAGAGCTCAACCTGAGAGAACTAATTCTTTCACTCGGTGGATCCCAGGGATTGAACTCAGTTTGCAAATCTTGGTTGTAGATGCCTTTACCCACTGAGCCAACTTTCCAATCATGAAAGTCCTATTTGTGGGGCTGGAGAGATGGCTCAGTGGTTACGAGCACTGACTGCTCTTCCAAAGGTCCTGAGTTCAAATCCCAGCAACCACATGGTGGCTCACAACCATCTGTAATGAGATCTGATGCCCTCTTCTGGTGTGTCTGAGGACAGCGACAGTGTACTCATATACATAAAATAAATCTTTAAAAAAAAAAAAAAAAGAAAAGAAAGTCCTATTTGTAAATGTGGGATCACAAGCCACAAGCCACAGTAAATTGTGCTTGAGGTGATTAATATGAATTGCATTAAAGTTTGATCTTTCTTAAAACTTTAAGGAATTATGTTTTAATCCATATATACTAATGTATCCAGTAAGTTCATATTTGAATGAATATCTAAGACCCATGCTAGAAGCTAGGAAACATTGAAACCTCTACATGTTATGTATCTTTCTCCTAAATCTTCTTTACAATCTTTAGAACATTCTCTCTGTCTCTCAAGACAGGGTTTCTCTGTGTAGCCCTGGCTGTCCTGGAGCTCTTTTTTTTTTTTTTTTTTTTTTTTTTTTGGTTCTTTTTTTTCGGAGCTGGGGACCGAACCCAGGGCCTTGCGCTTCCTAGGTAAGGGCTCTACCACTGAGCTAAATCCCCAGCCCCATGTCCTGGAGCTCTTAAATGTAGACCAGACTGGCCTAAAACTCAGAGAACAGCTGCCTCAGCCTACCAAGTGCTGGGATTAAAGGCATAAGCCACAATGCCTGCCCTTAATTGTTATTTTGTATTTACTAGCATTGTTGCTTATGTGTGTGAGGTGTGTGTAAATCCCACGGTGTGTGTGGAGGTCAGAGTCGGTTCTATCCTTCCACCGTGGTTTCTGGGTATTGATCTTAGGCCCATAGGTTTTTGAAACAAGTGCTTTTACTCATTAAGCTTTTTTTTTTTTTTTTTTTTTTTTTGCTGGTCTATGTTCCCTAATTTTACTGCCTGCTAAATCACTTTGGCTCCAGGATCCCCTCGGCAGTTAATCATGTGTAGGTACTATTCCTCTCTCACTCTGGTTATCTCATTGCTTCCTCTTACCTTAAGTCTAGGGGTCTGTCTTGTCTCTCACTGTCCACGTCTGTGCGTGAATCTTATAGCAGGGTACAGTTTGTTTGGCCGTTGTATTTATTCTATTCAGACCCCGCCCCCCCCCCCCCATTCAGTGAAGGTTGGTGTAGAAATTGGTAACTCAACACTTTTTTCCTCTAATCGAGAGGCCAAGCTGTGGGTACAAGTGCCCACTCAGACAACACTTTCTTAGAATGTCAATGTCTCCCAGGCCACCTACATTCCAGGGAATTTTGAAAATATCCTTTGTCTCAGCCCCACGCAAGGAAAAATCTTAGCAGGCAACACCAAGGTGGAAGCTAAGCAGTATTGTCTGAAATAGCCTTCTTCTTCCTCTTCATTGACATTCCCCAAATGAAAGGCCCTTTACTTGGCTCCCTTAGCTTTGGGGACAAGGAGCAGTTTTACCATTTGGAGGGACATTCAAGAGCCTTTTGAGGAAGTGGGACACACCAATCTCGCATCTATGTGGTCAGGATAGCTGTTCACTCTCCCTTTGATGTCTCTGTATTTCTCTGAATCAATTCGTCTTGGTCTCCACCTGGCTTTGAGCTTTAGCCCTCCTACCTGCCCTCTTTTGTCAACCATCTGTCTCCTGACAGCCAGCGTCTAGCTTTCAGAGTTCTTAGCTCCTGGCATGGTGGTTCAGGGCTGACCTGTTCAGACTGTAGAGGTCGGTGGGGAGGAGATGACGGACACAAGATAAGACGGAGGATACTTTTCGTTTCTCAGGCCTCCTAAACCAAGCAGGCCTTCTTATTGGGGTCAGGATGAACATGAACCAGAGATAGCACACGGGGATGCAAAGAGACGAAGGCAGAAGCCTAGGAAGGAGAATGCAGAGGGACAAGGCGGGAGACTCCCTAGAGAGAAGGGTCGCCTAAGTCGCTGATGGAAGTGAGGGAGGATCGCGCAGACTCTGACAGCCCTACCCAGCCGAGGGCCCCTGGTTTCCTGTCTCTCTTTTCGGGTTGTCTTCCTTCATGTTTGTGACACTTCTGTCCGGGACCTCTTTTCTACCAACCTGTCTGTGTGCATGTAGCTTATGTCCCCGTCTCAGTGACTGTCCGCGAGTCTATCTAGTGCCTGACTCTGGTCTCCAGCTCACCCTGTCGGTTTAGCTCTGGGTGGACCGTGCGCTCGGCGCCCCGCCTTTCTGTAGTATTACTGGTGGAGAGGTGCCGAGAAGGCGGTGCCTATCCCGCCGCTTAGTATCCCATTGGGCAGCAGGACGAAGAGGCGGGCCGGAGGCGGGCCGGGCTGGGAGGCGGGCGGGGCGGCTGGGGCCGAGCCCAGAGCCCCGGGCGGTCGCATTGTTTTCCTCCGCCGATCTGCGGCGGGAATAGGGGCTTCTACTCAGACCCAAGACTCTCGTAACCCGACAGCGCCTTGGAGCCTAAATCTAAGCACGATTCAGACAGGACGCTCGTCGCGTCTTGCCAGAGCCCCAACCACGGATTGCGAACTCTGCCCGAGCTAGGGGCCGCCTGCTGCTCCCTGGACCTTGCTGACCCGGATCTCGGAGCAAGTACCTTGGGGTAGGGATGTAGCTGCAGGGAGGGACAGGAGCGTCGCAAGAGGGTGTCAAGCTTCTGTGTGTCACAGGAACCCGAGTGGGTCCAGCGCGTCTTGTGCCTGGCAGAGTTAGGGTGCGTGGAGAAGAGAACCGTGGCCGAGAACAGCTGCACTGATGGGCGCAGGGTGTAGGCTTCTTTTCTGACATGGTCGTTGTCGTGTCCCGCAAGATTGGGGGTCATGGAAGGGGATTTTTTTTTTTTTTTGAAGCGCGCACAATGCAGAGGGTGGCAAGCCCCAGCACCTTGCCTCTCCCTCGGGAAACTGAGGCTCCAAAACCTGTGGAGAAGTAGACCTCGACGCCCCTACGGGGATTAGAACGGGGACAAGTCATTCAGGACTTTGGTGTAGGGGTTGCTTCCCTGTCCTTGTGCAGGCTGGAGTCTGAACACTCCTAGGGGGAGGGGTCGGCTTGGGCAAAGAGTCCAGGACCGGAGCCAGGGAGGAGCATGGTTTCCCGAGCCCACCTCCACGCTTCACCTCATTCCGCCCGGGGCTTTGTTAGACTGGTCACCCACGGAGGAGAGCGGCCCTGGCGACAGCATCATAGCTCACTTACCAGCTCTGCGCGGGCCTAAGGCCCGCCCTCGGCTATTCCAGCCTCTAGCCCTGTTTCCCTAGTCTGGGAGACCCGCCTCCGTCCCCCAAACCCAGATCTCATTCCCACTTGATCTGCGCCTGCAGGCCCCTCCAGCCCCTCCTCCCGCTAACGTGGCTCTGGGACCCGGTCCCGGCCCAGACGCTGCTACCCGCCCCTCCTCGGAGCCCCGGATCCAGTGAGGGGGAGACACGTCGAGCCCCTGGCCCCAGGCCCATCTCACGCTAAGCTCATGCGAAGCTCCAGACACCTGGTTTATCCACGTTGGGGGTGGGTGGGAGGGAGGGTAAGTACAAAGCCTGGGACGGAGAGCGAAGGATAGGGTAAAAGGATTTAGAGGCTCGGTGCACCCCCTGAGCCTCCTGAGGAAGGTGGGCAGGGGTGGGCAACCATGTCTATGGCTTCCTGCTATTGTCCCCGGCCTGCCTCCCTATTCCTTACCCTGCTCCTCTAGACACCAGCTATGACCTCGGCCACTCCCCAGCGGTAGCTGTCTGGCTAAGAGAAAAGAAGGGGCTGGCTGTTTCATCTTTCTATCAAGGGGAGGACCTAAAAGGAGAAAGAATGGCCAGGTCTCTCCTTGGGATTTCTCCAGGTCACAGCATGCCTGTCCCCAGGCCAGGGATTGGATGGGAGCCACCCAGATGTTGCTCCCCCAAACAGCTATGGGAAGCCCTCTTAAAGATGTATCATACTCGAGTCTAGTGGGCCAAGGAAAAGGCCAACCAAGTGTTTTTAGAGGCTGGACTAACCCAGCTGAAAGTGAGCGTGTGGGGGTCCTTAGTGTGGGAGATTAGGTAGTAGGGAAGCACTGTTTGCTCTCTGAGGAAATAAGGGGATGAGGGTACTTGCTATCAGAGCATTTAGCTTGGAAATGAAGAGCATGCAAATTAGATGCAAATTAGCCTCTATTGTCCCTAGCTAGGGAGCTTTTGCTGGAAGGCTGGTGGAGTCTGAAGGTTTTAACTCGGGAGTGGTCATCGGTCCCCACAACTCCCAGACAGCCCTTTCCCCAAGGCTAATCCTGCAGTTCCAGGAGTTTCTGACTAAAGGCCAAAAGCTACCCTCTTATCTTCCGGTGCGAAGCCGCCCTCATTTTGTAACCAAACAAAATGCACTCCCCCAGTAGCATCTCCCCGACACTGGCTTCAACAGCTTTTCCCAGAATTTGCACATTTACTTTTAAAGGATGTAGTAAGGGAGATGTGATTTAGTCTTTTCCCTTCTTCTTTTGTCCCTTCCTCCCTTAGATCAGAGGGCCCTATCCCTCTTCATCCCCACAGGACCCACCACCCCAGGTAAGGAAAGAGGCAGGCTCCGACTGGGGTCAGGAAGAGGGTCTGGCTCTTTTCTCCACTTGCCAGAGACCAAAGTTGTTTCCAGGGTGAAGATAGCAGTTGCCCAGGGCAACTTGAGGGCAAGTAGGAGAGCATCGGAGACAAACTGTGTCCTTTCTCTTCTGGGAGTACCAGCATCTGGAAACATGGGTTGGGGGAGGGAGGAAGACTCCCTTTCAAGGGAGGGGTCCTTAGGTAGCTAAGTGCTCTGCCTCTGGGGAAGGGGGGGGGTCATCATTAGGTGTTTCTACCCTGCCCCTTCCTCCAGCTCTCTTGGGGCCCACCTGACGTCAACCTCCCCACCAGTGACGCTAGATTGGGCTTGGGTGGACACTTGGGTCCTGGCTTCAGGAGTGAAATTATTGGAGAGATGGAGGGGGCTTGCCCTGTAAGCCCAGAGCATCTTCTTTAGAAGACTTGGAATGGACAACTGAGGCTTGTTGTGATCTGTCACAAAAGAAAGGACTCCCTGCCCTGATTAATGGAGCCTCTTCAGCCCCTCACTTCGATTTCAAGGGAAGGCAGGAGGCTGGTATGCACCCCCCACAGTGGGTCTAGTTAGGGTCAGCTGACTGGGAGGCTGCTGGGTGGGAAGGAGACCTGTCTCACCATTCCTTTCACCATATCCATCTTTTCTTGGACTTTGGGCTACAATTGCCTGTCATTGAATTATTTATATTTCAATTTCAGAGGCAGCCTGATGAGGGAAGAAGGGGAAAGCGGGGCACGTTCAGCCATTTCTTCTCACCCGTCCTTTCTATCCTTCGTTCAGCATAGGGGGTGGGTCCGCTCTTCTCCCCACGTTGAGAACATGCATTGGTTCTTAGGAGCCAGGGAGGCAACGGGGGGCTCCAGGATGGGAGGGGGCCCAGTGGTCGAGGAGACAGCTGCAGCCAGAGCTAAATTTAGCCTCTGATCTGGCTTTGATGCAGATTCATTTTTGGCTAAGACAGCCCCTCCATGCACACCATATGCCCTCCCTGCCCAGCTTCTTCCTCAGCGATGGGAATGGCCCTGAAGTATGAGCTTAGGCTGGGTCAGTGACCCCAGGCTGTTTGTTCCTCTCCTTCTGTTCTTTCTCAGCCTTAGACAGGACCATGACTGCTGCCCAGCTGCTTTTGCCTGGGCGCAGTGCCTACAAGACTCCCAGGGTGCCGTGGGGGTCTGTGAAGGGAGGAGCGAGCAGACTTGGTGCCCTCTTCCTCCTCCTAGTGCCAAGGAGTCACTATTTATAATGTTAAGGATTCAGTGTCTAATTATAGCGGAGAAGGGGTTAGCGCAGGGGGGCAGGAGGTATCACCTACTGAATGTCCCAGCCCTAGGCAGGAGAGAGTTGGAAAGGATGGGAGGTCGGAGGATTTGTTCTGTCCTTACCTGGGGGTCATACCAGCAGGCAGCACCCAACCAGTTTGGGCCAGTTGGAGAGGGAAGGGCCTTGAGTGACAGTGACAGCTGGCTGGGAGTGAGGCAGAGATGGCTCTTTGCCCCACCCCACAGGGTCTTCTGGGGATAGACCTGGGGAGGAGTCTGCCTGCAACAAGGGTAGAAAGAACTTAGTCCCTTCCCCCACTTTTCTGTCTCCCCACTTCAGGGCCAGCATATGGGTGAGGGGGTACTCCCTGGGGCTTGAGCTGCCCCGCACAGGATGCCCCGTGCCCCCCACTCCATGCCCTTGCTGCTGCTGTTGCTGCTGTCACTCCCCCAAGCCCAGACTGCCTTTCCCCAGGACCCCATCCCTCTGTTGACCTCTGACCTACAAGGTGAGTGCCCCACCCACTTTACCCTCTTGGGGGGATGCAAGTAGAGAATGAGACCCCTATGTTGGAGGAGGCAAGGAGTCAGGAGTCCGGATGTTTTCAGTTTTGAAAGCTAAGGGAATGGTCAAGCAGAGGGGAACAAACAGGTGGAATGAGCTGGAACCACACATTTCTCATCCCTGGGCTTTGTTTCTTCACTCAGAGGTAGTGTTGCTAGGCGGCTAAAAATGTGACCTCTAGCTGAACATGATGGTGCATGCTCACAGTCCCAGCACTTGGGAGTCTGAGGGAGGAAGATTGCTACAAGTCTGAGGAGAGCTTGAGCTCTGTAGTGAGTTCCAGGCCAGTTGGGATTACATAGCAAGACCCTGTCTCAGTAGACAAACATGAGGAATGCCAGAGCAAACCATAGCAGGTCTGAACCCCTGCTCAGCTGCTCACTAGCTGTGTGACCTTGGTTAATGTTATCTAACCTTTCTTAGCCTCAGTTTCCACAGCAGTAAAAGGAAGATAATAATCATAGTGTTGTACCTCATGTTGTCACTCAGAGATTAAGTGAGGTGACAGATGTAACACAAATTAGGCACAGTCCTGAGAACACTGTCTGGCCCAAATTAAGCACTTTATGTTTGTGTGTTATTCTTAGCTACAACCCAGTGTGGTTCCTGAAACCCTTACTTCTCTGCCCACCAGAGAGCCTAGGTCTCACCATGACAGAAACCATAAACCCACTCTTTCAGAGAAAAGTCATAGATGTTGGATTTAGATTCATTTTGGTTGGGCTACTAGGAGTAACTGTTGGGGGACAGATAAGACTAGCAAATGCTATATCTGATGCAGTTCTCAGCACTCTCTGTTACATCATCTGTGAACCCTGGGTTCCCCCATAAACCAATACCTGAAGCTTTTATGCCCAGATAAGGTGGACAATAGAGTTGGTCACAATGGTGAAGTGTTGAAAAGTCTTGAGGAGGAATCCAAGATGGGTAGGAGAAGCAGATGCATTAATTATATATGAGTACATGTGTGTAGGAGCTGTACTGACAAAACCTTTCCTGGGGAGACAAAACAGGTCTACTGACCCCAGATAGGGAGGTATGGATACCACCAAAGTCCAACTTGGTGAACCAAATACTTTAACTGGTGGGGATTCTTACAGGAATGTGGGTGAGCGGTTACTTACAGGAGCAGAAATGACTCAAAGCTGCATCACCGAAGCCCACTCCAGCTTGGGCAATAGCTTACACAGCTGGGAACTGGGAGCACTGCACAGCCTGCAGGCAGGGCACCTAGCAGACAATGCTTTCCGGGAGCCTCAACTGGTCTCCTCCAGGCAGCTGGGCTGGTTTCTGCGTTTTCATTTGTTTTTTTGTTTTTTCCCCTCCAAGAGTCTTCTTTTCAGCTCAGCTTCTTCTGAGGGGGACTCTCAGCTTTTATTGTTAACTCTGGTAGGAAAGGGGCCTACTGAATCTGGTCAGTTTCAGGGAGTTCTTGAAGATGTTTTTTAGTTATTTACCTTCCTGCTTATGGAGCTGGCCTGCAAAATGGAATGTTTTAATCTCAAGTAGTCCAGAGGAGGTGGGGCTGCCTGGAGTTGGAGCTAGAGGTGGCTGTGAGTCACCTGATGTGGGTGCTGGGAATCGAACTCTGAACCTCTGGAAGAATAGTACATGCTCTCAACCACTAAGCCATCACCAGCCCCTTGAAAGGAACTTTCTAAAACACAGGTGGCCCTAAGAAGGGACTTGGCCCAACTCTGGAGTCAGACAGACCCTGCTGCCTTCGTGGTAATCCTATAAACCCCTCAGGGCACTAAGCCTTGAAATGGGGCCAAGGTGACCCATAAGGATAATATATTAAGAAAGGAAAATCATTCAGATGACTCACATAGTACCTGATCAAAATTAAACGCTGTTGGTGGTGTTCTGTTTGTTTAACAGTTTTTATTTGGGGGGAGTGCACATGCCATGGTATATGAGTGGAGACTAAAAGATAACTTGGGCATTGACTCTCTGCCTACTCTATGTGAACTTCATAATCAGGCTGCAAGGACCCAAGTATTTCCAACCTCAGAGCCGCTTCAATGTCTGTCCTTCCTTTCTTCCTTCCTTTCTTCCTTCCTTTCTTCCTTCCTTTCTTTTTCTTCCTTCCTTTCTTTTTCTTTCTTTCTTTCTTTCTGTCTTTCTTTCTTTCTTCCTTTCTTCCTTTCTGTCTGTCTGTCTTTCTTTCTTTCTTCCTTTCTTTCTTCTTTCTTCCTTTCTTCCTTTCTGTCTGTCTTTCTTTCTTTCTTCCTTCCTTTCTTTCTTTCTTTCTTTCTTTCTTTCTTTCTTTCTGTCTTCCTTCCTTTCTTCCTTCCTTCCTTCCTTTCTTTCTTTCTTTCTTTCTTTCTTTCTTTCTTTCTTTCTTTCTTTCTTTCTTTCTTTCTTTCTAATTTGAGATAGCATCTTGCCTTTACTTGCTATGTAACCAAGACTGGCCTTAAACTCTCAGCAGTCCTCCTGCCTCAGCCTTTCCCAGTGCTGCTGTGTACCATTATGCCTAGCTACTGGTACTGTTTTTAGTAGTAGATTTTGGGCCTCTCTGTGGCTGGGCTCCATCTGGTAGGAAGTGTGTTGTCTCAGCTGCCATCCTCAGTACACCGCTGCACCTCCAGGTACCTCTCCGTCATCCTGGTTCCGGGGCCTGGAGGACGATGCTGTGGCTGCGGAACTTGGGCTGGACTTTCAGAGATTCCTGACCTTGAACCGGACCTTGCTTGTGGCTGCCCGGTAAAATGGCCGAGGCACCGTTTTGGGGCAGACATGCATGCTCCTGGGCAGACATGGGACCTGCATGGCCACTGCAGCATCTTGCAGGGGACACATGCAGGTGCACAAGCCATGGGACATGGACATGCTTGGACCCAGAGAACAAATGCCAAGGCGTGGAGTAAGGGGGAGGCTAGGGCGCAGGACTTTATGTGGCTTGGCCCTGAGCTGGTGAACATGGGTAAGGAGGGGCTAAGGAGCTCAGGCAGGGTGCCTCTGCTCAGCTCTGACCCCTCCTTACCTACCCTTCAGGGATCACGTTTTCTCCTTCGATCTTCAAGCCCAAGAAGAAGGGGAGGGGCTGGTGCCCAACAAGGTGAGGGGCTGTATGCGAGGAGGTGCAGGCAGGGAGCCAAAGCTGGGAAAGGCATAACGGGGGTCCTGGGGGCTGAGAAGGAGTCATAATGTGAGGAGGGGTCCAGATTGCCACATGACCTCTCTTCTTCCTGCAGTTTCTGACATGGCGGAGCCAAGACATGGAGAATTGTGCTGTCCGGGGAAAGCTGACGGTGAGGAGTGGAATAGAGTTGGAGGGAAGGCGAGAGCTGCCTTCAGGTAGTAGGCTGCCAGGACTACTTCTCACTCCCTTCCACCCTAGTGCAGACAAAGGGAAGAGAATTCATCCTTTTCAGTTCCCTTTGCACGTCCCAGGAAAAAGGAAAGGGAGGTTCAGAGAGACCAGGGAGCTTGCTGCAAGCTAAACGACAGTCGACAGCCTGAGACTTAGCCACACTACTCTCACTACTTCCTGTAACCCCTAACGTCAGTTCCGGGCCTGTCACTGACCTAGAATTTTGGGTTCTCTAGGACGAATGCTACAACTACATCCGTGTTCTTGTTCCCTGGGACTCGCAGACACTCCTTGCCTGTGGAACAAATTCCTTCAGCCCTGTGTGTCGCAGCTATGGGGTACTGAGGAAGAGGACTGGGAGGGGAATCCAATAAGCTTTCAGTTTGATGGGAAGGGCTGGGCATCTGGGGATGGGCAGGCGTGGGATACTAGAGTGAGAGGGGCTGGAGGAGGAGGTGGGTGCCTGTGCCCTGTAGGGCCAGACTCTAAAACCTCCAGGACTCTGCTTCCTCTGTCCCCAGATAACATCTCTGCAACAGGAGGGTGAGGAGCTGAGTGGGCAAGCTCGATGCCCCTTTGATGCCACCCAGTCCACTGTGGCCATCTCTGCAGGTGTGCACCTGGGCATTCGAGAGGCAGGCATGTGAGGGGCTGGAGGGAGTTCCTCTCCCACCCTGGCCTCTCCCCCATGTCCCTGGGTGGAGGGTTGAGATAGGGGCTGGGACCATGCCTAGGTAGATAGACGGGTAGGCCAGTAGGAGACAAGCTGCAGATCCTGAGCTTTCTGTGACCCCACTCCCTCGTCTCTCCAGAGGGTAGTTTGTACTCAGCCACAGCAGCAGATTTCCAGGCCAGTGATGCTGTGGTTTACAGAAGCCTTGGACCTCAGCCCCCACTCCGTTCTGCAAAGTATGACTCCAAGTGGCTTCGAGGTCAGTCATCCTGGGAGCTAGACTGTGCCTGGAGAGGATACACTAGGATGTGTGGGTATGAGTCTCTGAGCAGGTATAGATGCCCTTCCCTGTCTTCCTACCTCAGAGCCACACTTTGTCTATGCTTTGGAGCATGGAGACCATGTCTACTTCTTCTTCCGAGAAGTCTCTGTGGAGGACGCCCGCCTGGGGAGGGTAAGGAGCTGGGTACCAGGGATGGATTGCTGGACAGTTCTTCTGAGTCCTAAGGAAAGTTCTTGGCCCTAATTTTGAAAACAAATTCCTTGGAATCTTGACTCCTCCCCACACAACGCTGCATCTCCAGCTCTTACCTTGACCTAGAAGGGCCTGCTATATCATTTCTGTTCTTTGCTGTGACCCTGATATCTGTCTCTTGGAGCTCCTAAGTCACACTGTGCATCTCAACCAGCTGACCTGGGGCTCTCACCATCTCCTCCAGGTGCAGTTTTCCCGGGTGGCCCGGGTGTGTAAACGTGACATGGGTGGCTCACCACGGGCCTTGGATCGCCACTGGACATCCTTCCTTAAGCTGAGGCTCAACTGCTCCGTCCCTGGGGACTCTACCTTCTACTTTGATGTCTTACAGTCCTTAACTGGGCCTGTGAACCTGCATGGGCGCTCTGCCCTCTTTGGGGTCTTCACTACTCAGACCAATAGGTTGGTACCAGGTGGATTATGTGACCTAGTGCCACCCCTTTCCCCAGTATCCAAACTCCCTCTTAATGCCTACTGAGGAGGAGCTCCAAGCAAGGCCACTTTGCTGTCCTGGCCGGCCACCCTTTCTCCCGAGGCTGCCCCTCCCACTGGTCTCTGCCTCTAACGTGGTGCACAAAGGGCGGCTATCACTTCTTACCTGGCAGGAGCTGTGCAGTCCCTGTCAACATCTACCTTGCATCTTTTCTGGCCCCCTCAGCATTCCTGGGTCTGCAGTCTGCGCCTTCTACCTAGATGACATTGAACGTGGCTTTGAGGGCAAGTTCAAGGAGCAGAGGAGTCTGGATGGGGCCTGGACTCCTGTGTCTGAGGACAAAGTCCCCTCACCCAGGTAGGTACCCAGTATGGAGTGGCTTTTGGGGCAGAAGCAATTGCTACTCTTAATGTTGGGTTGTAAGGAGGTCATTGTGGTACAAGGACAGGCCTGGGCTGGACTAAGGAGCTACAACAGGGGAGGGAAGAAATGGTGCAAGTGAGTCTGCTTGCAGGGGAGAAAAGGTAACCAGCCATGTTTGAGGGCATGGGGTTGGGGACACATAGCTTAACATCAGTTCTCTGCCCTAAGGCTGCCCCTCCCCATGTGCCCACCAGGCCAGGGTCCTGTGCAGGTGTGGGTGCAGCTGCCTTATTCTCCTCCTCTCAAGACCTGCCTGACGATGTCCTGCTCTTCATCAAGGCACACCCACTGCTGGATCCCGCTGTGCCACCTGCCACCCATCAACCTCTCCTCACTCTGACTAGCAGGTACTCACTGCCTCCTGCCCTCGGTCACTCCCTTCGTTCTCTGTGTGGCCCACGAGGCGAATCACACTGGGGGAGAGGACCTGTGAAGCAGTAAGAGAATGGGAAGCAAGGCATCTGGGTGCTGCTGGAAGTGCTCAAGCTTTACTAGACATGTCCTCACCTGAAGCCTACCGCTCTAGGGCTCTACTGACCCAGGTAGCTGTGGATGGTATGGCTGGCCCCCACAGAAATACTACAGTCCTGTTTCTTGGCTCCAATGATGGGACAGTGCTGAAGGTGCTACCTCCAGGGGGACAGTCTCTGGGACCCGAGCCTATCATATTGGAAGAGATTGATGCCTACAGCCATGCCCGGTAAGTCCTTTGTGGGGGCAGGTGGGTGATGGGGATGGGGGAATAGGTTGGGTACTCCAGTGTTGGCCTGGCAGGATTAGAGGCTTGAAGTGGAGAAAGGGACTTGGTGAGAAGGCTCCACTGTTGGGTAGGGTGGCTCCATGGGTTGTGCCCTATCACTTCTTTCTTCCCATCAACTGTTTTGGGGACAGGCAGCCTTGCTGTCCCCATTCTGATTGCTTATGGCATCAAACTAGGTGCAGTGGGAAGCGGTCACCCCGAGCTGCTCGACGGATCATAGGGCTGGAGCTGGACACTGAGGGTCACAGGCTTTTTGTGGCCTTTCCTGGATGCATCGTCTACCTCTCTCTCAGCCGCTGTGCCCGGCATGGAGCATGTCAGAGGTGAGAGGAGCCTAAGGTCAGATGTGGCTTGGTGACACTTCCTGGGCTAGTAGGAGCTCAGAAAAACTCCCAAGTCTTGGGGATGACAAGGAAATGGAGGAGAGGATGGGGCACCTTTTGTAGTCTGAAGTAGGCAGCCACTAGGGCCTGAAGCAGATTGGGGTGGATGGGATGGAAATGTGGGGGGCGGTAAGCCTCTCCAGCACCAGGGTAAGCAGAGGGCAACAGTAGGGGTAGCAGCTTCACACTACTCAGTCTCCCCTAGGAGCTGCCTGGCTTCTCTGGACCCATACTGTGGATGGCATCGGTTCCGAGGCTGTGTGAATATCAGGGGACCTGGAGGGTAAGTGAGAAGCCCCTGGGTCTCTGAGGAGAGTGTACAGCAGAGTGCAGAGCCACAGTGAGCCACCCCCTTTTCCTTCTAGGACTGATGTGGATCTGACTGGGAACCAGGAATCCATGGAGCATGGTGACTGCCAAGGTAAAGACAAGGGATGGCTGCAGCCACAGCCAAAGTTGCATATGACCGTGATGGCTGCCGACAATATCCCAGGCTTGGCCATTTGTCTTTCTCAGCATCTGTACCAGCTACCTCTCTCAATTCCCTCATTCTCACCCTCTCTCATAGATGGAGCGACTGGGAGTCAGTCTGGCCCTGGAGATTCTGCCTATGGTGAGTCTTGTGGCCTCAGTGTTCTTTTCCCTTAGCCCACACAACCAGATCTGTTTGGGCTATCAGCAGACCAGCACCATGAACAGTCAGATGCGACACTGGAATTCGGACTCCTGGGTTCCAAAGGGGGTGGGGGACTCTTGGTGGTATCATGGGTGGAGAGCATATGTCTCACTGGCTCTGACCTGGTCTCTGTTACCAGTGCTTCTGGGTCCTGGCCCTTCCCCTGAGACCCCCAGTTCCCCCAGTGATGCCCACCCAGGGCCCCAGTCTTCCACTCTTGGAGCTCACACTCAGGGTAAGGGGGTCACCTGGGAGGGACAGTATTGCAGCGTGGAACTGCTGAGTCTCAGAGTTCTAAGCCGGGTACTGATTGGTGTTTGATGCCCACTAACACCTGTTTGGAACCTCCCTTCACCACAGCTGGACATCCCAGCCAGTGTCCTGCACGGGCAATTTGGCAGTTGTTCTTGGCATGGCTACAGGGGCTACAACTGGTATCGGGATACCCCAGACCAGTGCTCTAACCTGTGTGTTTAGGGATCCTGAGACTGTGTGGAGTGAAGCTGAAAGGCAGCATGAAAACTTGCTGTTAGCCCCACCTGTGCCTGTTCTGTGCACCAACTACCCTAAAGCTGAGCCTCCCCCCTCCTTCTCGGTCGGCAGGCGTGCGCAGGGACCTTTCCCCAGCCTCAGCCTCCCGATCCATCCCCATCCCACTCCTCCTGGCCTGTGTGGCGGCGGCCTTCGCTTTGGGCGCCTCAGTCTCCGGCCTCTTGGTGTCCTGTGCTTGTCGTCGCGCGAACCGCCGTCGGAGCAAGGACATCGAGACCCCGGGGCTGCCGCGCCCCCTCTCCCTTCGCAGTCTGGCGAGGCTGCACGGTGGCGGTCCTGAGCCCCCGCCTCCGCCCAAGGATGGTGATGCAGCGCAAACGCCCCAGCTCTACACTACCTTCCTGCCTCCGCCCGAGGGCGGATCCCCACCGGAGCTGGCCTGCCTGCCCACCCCGGAGACCACGCCCGAGCTGCCGGTGAAGCACCTCCGTGCCTCCGGGGGTCCCTGGGAGTGGAACCAGAACGGGAACAACGCTTCGGAGGGCCCAGGCCGCCCACGGGGCTGCAGCGCGGCGGGCGGGCCCGCCCCGCGCGTGCTGGTGAGGCCACCGCCCCCTGGCTGCCCCGGGCAGGAGGTGGAGGTGACCACGCTGGAGGAACTGCTGCGCTACCTGCACGGCCCGCAGCCGCCCAGGAAGGGCAGCGAACCTCTCGCCTCCGCCCCGTTCACCTCCCGGCCGCCTGCCTCGGAGCCCGGCGCCGCCTTGTTCGTGGACTCCAGCCCGATGCCTCGTGATTGCGTGCCGCCGCTGAGGCTCGACGTACCGCCCGACGGCAAGCGCGCGGCCCCGAGCGGGCGGCCTGCTCTCTCGGCCCCGGCTCCACGCCTGGGCGTCAGCGGCAGCCGAAGATTGCCCTTCCCCACGCACCGGGCGCCCCCGGGCCTGCTCACCCGAGTCCCCTCGGGAGGCCCGTCCAGGTACTCCGGGGGGCCCGGGAGGCACCTCCTGTACCTGGGCCGGCCCGACGGCCACCGCGGCCGCTCCCTGAAGAGGGTGGACGTGAAGTCTCCACTGTCGCCCAAACCGCCCCTCGCCACACCGCCGCAGCCCGCCCCGCACGGCAGCCATTTTAACTTCTGACAGAAGCTGCTAGCGCCCGTCGAGGCGCTGGAGGCCTAGGCCTGCGGAGGCCGCTGGCCTTCCCGGACTCCAAGAGTCTCCCGGGGTCCCCTCTCGCCTCGGTTTATTTATTGACTGTCTTTCCCCCTGTCCTTTGGCGAGGAGCTCGCCGCTCGGAGCGCCAGCATTTCAGGGGACCTGGCCGACTCCCACTCCCCGCTCCCTTCCAGCCACGCTGCCTTAACTCGTCGCTCCGGACTCCCGCGGACTGGGCCCCGGGCGGGCCGGCCGGGGCTGGAGCCGCGCGCTGTGTACAGAGTCCTCCGGCCTCCTGGGGCCGGGACGTGCCTCCTCCTACTGTGTAGGAGCCCCCACCCCTCGCTTCCCAATACAGCCGTGTCCCCCAGCCGCTGCCTGACTTTCTCGCGGTGCGGGAGGGGAAGGAGGGCGGGGCCGCCCGGCCCTCTGGGTACCTGTGCTCCTGAAAGTCTGCCTCCACTTCAGCTCGGCCCCTAAGTCTCTCCGGAGCAATTGGCTTGGCGGGTGTCCCACCGGGGTTAATCAGGAAAGGTTTCCTGAAGGAGGCAAGCAAAGACCTGGTGTGTGTGGGATGAGCCGGGGCCCAGGAGAGCAGTGGGTACTGATTGGGGGTGCTGGGGAAGGCGCTCAGCACGTATCTGGATAGAGGTCAGGCACCTTTCCACGGCCTACACTATGGGGTGGGAGAGGGAACTTTTGGAGAAATAAAACGAAGCTGCTGCGTGATTTGAATTTCACATCAACAAATCTTGTC
Organism: Rattus norvegicus; assembly: GCF_021556685.1. Taxonomy (NCBI): domain Eukaryota; kingdom Metazoa; phylum Chordata; class Mammalia; order Rodentia; family Muridae; genus Rattus; species Rattus norvegicus. The sequence continues at coordinate 184,818,290 of NC_141535.1, forward strand.
CTAGAAAGAGAACTTGGCTTAGAAGGATTTGGGCTGCTTGTGCGGTAGGCTGCAAAGCAAAACAAAAGCCAGCAGAAGATGAGCCCTTTAAGAGGCGAGGGTTTGCCCCAGCGGTTGATTCTCTGTCCTAAGGGGCAGTTCCAGCTGCTTGCTAGCCCAGGGCTAGAGAGACTCATGTGTGTCCCTCGCGATGCTCCAAGACTCTGGCTACAGTTAGCTGCACAATATCCTGGGTATCAAAAAGAAAGATGACCCGGAACGCTTGTCCCACCCACCGCCCTGGCGCTAGGACCACTTAAAGCCTCTCGTGGGTGCTGGCTGCGTTGGAGGATTTGAGGGAATTTGGCGGGCGCGTGTCAACACTATCCGCCCTTTTCCACCTCCAGGCCACTTCCCGTTGGCGCCTCCTAGAGGTCCGACCAAGCCCTGCAGCTGAATAAGCTGTCAGTTCTCTGGTTGCTTGAATGTTCTGAGAACTATTTGGTCAAAAGTTCCAAGTGTATGGTTTACCTCTTCATCTTTACCTTTGGGATGGTAACTGCCTTAAGCTTCCTTTCCCATCTGAAATAATAGGGTCGAAAGACTCAAATACTATAATGTGCAAATGCCTTGTGAAAGAAATCCTGAGATGGTGGTTCCTCCCGTCTCACTAGTTTCGGCTGTGTGTATACCTAAACCAACTTTTGTGTCGGCTTTTACTAGATACATTTTCTCTTTGCATTATAAATTCAACGTAGAGATTTTCCCCTCAAGGTTTTTAGCCCTCCGAATGTCTCTTAATGCAGTTCAGGTAAACGTAAGCTAATTCTAATTGGCCAGGGGTCTTTCAGAATTTAACATCTCTTAACTTGGGGCATTTTTTGCCAGGTTCAGTTTATTCCTCCTTGGGGACCTTAAGCTGAGATGGGCTGTTGTTAGTATCCTAAACAGTGCTGAGGTACGAGGAAGAGGGGATGCCTTTCTTTAAGTCACCTGGCTAATTAATCTCTTCAAAGCATGATAGCTAGTGAAGGGTGCATGGAGCAGGAGGAACTTGAATGCTGTCCTATAGCTAGTCTCTCTCAAAAGATGAAGAAGAGGGACAAGATGGTTCAGTGGGTGAAGTGCTTGCCTGCCTAGTCTAGTTACCAGAAGCTCATGGTGGAAAGAGAACTCTCTAAAATTATCGTCCCACCTCCACATGTGTGGCATTGCAAGCAACCCCTCCCCCAATCTCTCTCATACAAATCCTGAAGAGGTGAAAGAGGGCCTTGGATACAGCTCTGTTGGTAGAAGGCATTGCGGCATGTACTGACAATACTCAGTTTTAATCCAAGCACCTTAAGACAGGGAGTGGTGGTGCCTGCCTATAATTCCAGCACCCTGGAAAGAGGCAAGAGGTCTGCAGATTGGAGGGCAGCTTGGGCTATGCTGTGAGATGGTATCAGGAAGGAAAGAAGGAAAAGACGGAGAAAAGGTCACACAAATGGCAGGTTTGAGATTGGCTTAAAACTATGAGACTCAAAACCAGCCCCAAAATAAAACCAGATTTGTAAGGAACTAAACTGACTACAGCACTTGAGAGGCACAGCTCCGGTATACATAAGTCCCAGGCCAGCCAGGGTAGCACAGGAAGACCCAGTCCCAGCAAAAAGAATAGAAGCACAGTTATCCCCAATGACTATATGGGATTGATTCTAGGACAGTTAACACATCTAAAAAAAGAGTCTGTGGAAATTCAAGTCCCTCATATAAAAGGACATGGTATTTGCATGTGACCCATGCCCAGCCTGTGCTATACTTTAAATCATCTCTAGGTTACTTAACAGCACCCAATACAACATAAATAGCAAACTTTTTTGGAAACAAGGTTGTCCTCCAGTATGTAGTAGATGCTATCTTTGACCTGATCCTCCAGCAGCCTTAGACTCACAGGTTCTGGGATGACAGATAGGAGCTTCCCAGTATGAATTTATGGTGTACGCTCTATGATGAAGCAAATCTGTTCAGTACACACAGTTTCTCCCCAACAAACCCGGGGCCCCAGTGTAGACAGACGCCATCATGGAGTTACAGCTCGGCTCTCATCCCAGGATTCTTGCAGGTAGCAGCACTTTACAGTTCAGTGTCCTGCTGTATTCACTTATCAGTGTTTATCAAGAGGAACCCAGAGCAAGTGAAAGCAACTGTGTTGCAATAAGAACAAGTCCTTAGGCTCTTCCTTGAAACCCTTTGTAGTTTTACTAAACCTCTCTAAGCAGTCGCCCTTCCCCACCCCACCCCACCCCATACACATGATGTTTCTCGGTAGCTTTGGCTGCCCTGGAATCCACTCTGTAGACAAGGCTGGTCTCCAACTCCGAGATCTGCCTGCCTCTACTTCCCAAGTGCTGGGATCAAAAGTGTGCACCACTATGTCTGGGTCTCAATTTATTTTCTAAGGAATGGAAAAAAAATACAATAACAGATTTGTCAGGCATGTAAATACATAGGCTTAAACCAAGCAGGTTAGGTAGGTACGTGGTGGGCCATGGTTATCTCACTTCCTCGGAGTCTGAGTCAGGAACATTATGAATCCAAGGCAAGCCTGAACAACATAGCTTCCTCTCACCATCTCGAAAAAGCCCCACAATTAAGTGTTCTGTAGGACATGGTTATTTGCCCAAAATAACATAGGCCACCACCAAAGAGGCAATCCCTTATTACTTATGAAAACGTTCTACTGGCAGATTTAATAGTGGATGATAAATTAAGGGTTAGTTGCAGACATTATTGCTAAAAATGGAAAGACAGACAAATGTCCTTTAAGTACAATTAAAAAATCTGCTTGGCAGAGTTTTGTTTCTGCTTTTTTCAGGGTCTCTTGTATCCCAGGCTGGCATTGAACTTCTGACTCTCCTGCCTTCGTCTGCTAAGTGTGTGTGTTTCCGCTTCTAATGGGTAGTCTTTTAACACCACAATATCAGCCCTCTTTGTTATAAGGAAAAGCAGGATATGACAGGAGCCTCATCCTTGGGGATCTCCGAGCTAATTTCTCAGAAGCATCCTAAGAGATTATGGGGAAAGCAGGGCCTCAGCAGGCTGAAGCCATCAGGTGTCTAAGGCTTTGGGGACTTGAGACTCAAAAGATTCCACAATCAAGAGAGCTTCAAAAGCTGTTCAGCATCTTGGGTTCTTTAGGGGCAAAGTCACAAGGGCCTGGACTATTTATTACTCAAGTTTGCTGCTTCTTAATGCTGTCACTCCAAGCTTTGGAGCACACAGCTATGAGTCACTGCTATTCGACAGGTAGATGACCCTTTAGAGCTGTTGACTCCTTACGTTTACGGTTATACAGGTGGGGCAAAGCTCACACACACTGCTAGCCTAGCAAGCCTGAAGCTCTGAGGTTGATCCCTAGTACCGGGTTAACAGAGTTGTAATCCCAGTGGCAGGAGGGATGTGAGTAGAGCCAGGAGGATCAGAAGTTCAAGATAATGCTGAACACTGAATTTGAGGTTAGCCTGGGAAACATGAGACCGTATCTCAGTAAAGGAAACAGAAGGAAAGAAAGAAGAGAAAGAAAGGGGGTTTGGGGATTTAGCTCAGTGGTAGAGCGCTTGCCTAGCAATCGCAAGGCCCTGGGTTCGATCCCCAGCTCCGAAAAATAGAAAAAAAGGAAAAAAAAAGTAAAAGAAGAGAAAGAAGGAAGGAGAGAGAGAGGGAGGGAGGAGGGAGGAGAGAAAGAAGGAAGGGAGGAAGGAAAGGAAGAAAGAGAGAGAAAAGAAAAGGAAAGAAAGAAAGAAAGAAAGAAAGAAAGAAAGAAAACAGGTTATATGCATAAACCCAGATTTAGTGGAATAGATATGTGATCCAGCTACTCAGGAGCCTGAGGCAGTAGGATTGTCATGAATTAGAGGACAGACTGGACTATTGTGAGACGTTGAGATGTGTGTGTGTGTGTGTGTGTGTGTGTGTGTGAGAGAGAGAGAGAGAGAGAGAGAGAGAGAGAGAGAGAGAGAGAGGGAGGGAGAGAGAGAGAGAGAGGGAGGGAGAGAGAGAGAGAGAGAGAGAGAGAGAGAGAGAGCGAGCTGGAGGTAGTATTTGTCTTCAGAGGAGCAGTGACTTGGTCAGGGATTTAATGGAAGCCAGGGTGACCTCAAGAGAGGGAGCCCGGGAAGTTATACACTGATATACTTACTGTCTGTTTTGTTCATTTCTGATTTTTTTAAAATTTCTTTTTCTTTTTTTTATTTTTCTTTTTTATTTTTTTTCGGAGCTGGGGACCGAACCCAGGGCCTTGCACTTTCTAGGCAAGCGCTCTACCACTGAGCTAAATCCCCAACCCCTTGATTTTTTTTAAAGTGTCACTTGCTTTTATGTGTGATTGTGTTTTGTGCGCTTGTAGGTCTGTGTATCACATGTATGCCTGGTGACTACAGAAACCAGAAAAGGGCATCAGATCCCCTGGAACTAAAGTTACAGGTGGTTATGAGCTGCCATGTGAGTGCTGGGATTGAACCTGGGTCCCCTGGAAGCACAGCCAGTGCTCTTAACTGATGAGCAATCTCCCTGGCTAGCTTCTGATTTTAAAGGTTTGTTTTTATTTTAGGTGTATGAGTGCTTTGCTTGCATACATCTGTGTATACCTGGTTCCTACAGAGGGCAGAAAAAGGTGTCCCATCCCAGACCTCCTGCAGTTGGAGTTCACCTATAGTTATGGGCCATCATGTAGGTGCAAGGAATCAAACCTGGGATCCTCTGCAAGAGCAGTAAATACGCTGAGCCATCTCTCAAGCCCCACCTCTAGTTTCTTAAATGCAATCTGAAGATGCATTTAGATGTCTAACGCAGCCCAACTAGTTGGCTCACCCAATAAAGGCACTTGCCACCAAGCCTTTTTATTCAGTCTGGAACCTTAGCCCATGGAATGATGCCACCCACATTCAGCGTGGGTCTTTCTACCTCAAATAACCCAATCCAGAAGCTCTCTCATAGGCATGCCCAGAAACTTGTGTCTTAAGTGATTCTATGTCCTGTCAAGTTGACAGTACCAACCATCACAGTACTGGTGGGCCTTCTCTCCAACACCACCTTTCTTCATAATTTTCTTCATTATAATTTTCCTTAGAAAGGCTGGTGAAGGGGTTGGGGATTTAGCTCAGTGGTAGAGCTCTTGCCTAGGAAGCACAAGGCCCTGGGTTCAGTCCCCAGCTCGGGGGGGGGGGGGGGGAGAAAGGCTGGTGAAACTTACTGCTCAGCAGTCACAAGCTCTGCCTGCTCTTCCAGAGGGCCAGATGGGTCTGTAAGTCCAGTCCCATGGCATCTGACACTTTCTGGTCTCCATGGGTACTGAATGTACATACATGTGTAACCCAGACACACATGCAAAGCAAAACTTACCCATTCGCATAAAACAAAACCAAGATTAAATATTTTTTTTCTTTTCTTTTTTTTTCGGAGCTGGGGACCGAACCCAGGGCCTTGCGCTTGCTAGGCAAGCGCTCTACCACTGAGCTAAATCCCCAACCCTTAAGATTAAATATTTTAGGGCTGGAGAGATGGCTCAGCCGTTAAAGGCTAGGCTCACAACCAAATATATAAGATTAAATATTTTAAAAAACTCATTCAGGGGCTGGAGAGATGGCTCAGAGGTTAAGAGCACTGACTGCTCTTCCAGAGGACCTGATTTCAAATCCCAGCAACCACATGGTGGCTCACAACCATCTGTAATGAGATCTGATGCCCTCTTCTGGTGTGTCTGAAGACAGCTACAGTGTGCTCATACAAGAAATAAATTAATTAATTAATCTTTTTATTTATCTCATTCAGATTTATTTTATTTGAATCTGTGTGGTTCTATCTGTATGCACTGATGTGCACGGCACTTGCACAGGCGCCAGGAAAGACTTGAAGATGCCCTGGAACTGGAGTTGCAGGTCGTTGTAAACTGACCAAAGTGGGTGCCAGAAATCAAATTTGGGTCCTCTGGAAGAACAGGTAGTGCTCTTCTCTGTAGCTGTGGCTGGACTGGAACTTGCTACATAAGCCAGACTGGCCTCAAACTCACAGCAGTCCACCTGCCCCTGGCTCCTGAGTGCTGGGTTTATTAATAAAGCATGTGCTACCACACGGGGTTTCTCATAACTTTCTTAAACTTTAGGTCTGGTTATAGGCACTGACTAGCCCCAACGCTTTTGCTCAGGAACTACCCATGATCTTAACTTACTCAGGAATCTATTAGACGCCTTCCACAAAATGTTTGTAGGCACAGCAATCGTCTAGTGGCTTTCATTACAGCTGTCCAGTGCTCTGTGTCTCCTGGCTAAGGTCAAGTGGAGAGAACTACTATCTCTCTAGTCCATCTAACCTCCCCATCCTCCTTGCGATTTCTCTCACCAGGATTTTAATTCAGCAGACTGTGTTCTTTGTTTCTCAAGGCTCCTCAAGCTCCCACTTTTCCCTTTGGCCAAGTGATCATGTCTGTGACGCCTCAGTAACCTCAAGGTTATTGTGCGGTATTTGTAGGCCATACACATTTGCCAAAGAGAAATTTACCAACACTAAGCCTAGTTTGTGGGAGTGTTTGGTCTTCTAATTACTGACTTGGAGAGCTTGCCTGCAGATGTAGGAGTCGACCTCAGCCCCTTCCGCTTCTGCCTTCGGAGTGCTGGGTTGTAGGCAGAAGCTGCCGAGCCAGCTAAGAACCTAGTTGTTGAATGCAGGTTCTTCATGGTTTTGGCTTTAGTGTCATCCCCCTACCCCCACTCTCAACCCTGCTGGGACTGAGCCCAGGTCTCACATATGCTATGCAAGTGTATATCCTCAGCTCCCCTCCCTGCTTTTTGAGACCAAGTCATATACAGCCCATATGACCAAGGATGACCTTGAGTTTATCCTGCTTCCACCTTGAATGCTGGGCTTATAGGCATGTGCCACCATGCCTCATTTAATGACATCATGAGGCTCAAGCCCAGGGCCTTGTGCACAGTAGAAAAATACTCTTACCAACTGAGCTACATGGTCAGCCCCATTAGGAGTTAAACATTTTTGAAAAGATTCATTAATTTGATATGCATGTGAGAGCAGGTGCCTACAAGCTAGAGGACTCTCCTGCTGCTGGCGTTACAGGCAGTTGTGAACTGCCTAACATGGGTTCTGGGAGCCAAACTTGAGCCTCTGTGGAGCAGCATGTGGTCGTAAGTACTGAGTGATCTCTCCAGCCTGAGCTTTTTCATTACAAGTATTTATGTTGTATGATTGTGCTTGTGTTTGCATGTGAGTACGAGCATATGTGTACCAGAGCTCAAGTGTGGTTTCATGTTTGCCGGACTAGGAGGCCCTCGGGCTTTCTGGATTGTCCTGGCTCCACTCCTCACAGGAGTACTGAGATTATAACTCTGAGCTGCCTCTATGGGGGTATTGTTAAAAATTCCTTCTAAGGTCTCAATGGCAAACTGAGGCAGGAATTCACTCTGGAACCAAGGAGTTTACTGGTGTGCCTTACAGATCCTAAGTGAGGGGTTACTTAAAAGGGGTGGCACCTGAAAAGCCTTTATCCACAGACCTTTGTTAAGGCTGCTTACCTACAATAGGTGGTAAGGAGCCAGAGACATCAGGTGAGACCCTCATGCCTCCCCCCAGCTCGCTGGATGGATCTCTCTCTCTCTCTCTCTCTCTCTCTCTCTCTCTCTCTCTCTGTGCAGGGAGTTCACACTGTCAATACACCCAGCTGGAATGATCTCTGGGCAGCAAAAGGGCAAGTTGATTGCCTCAAGATGGTGGCAATACTGTTTAGTCCTCTTCATACTACGCTAGCCCTTCAGTGTGGCGCTCCCCACACATGAAAGAAACTGAGTGAATGGGCACGGCAGTGCATGCCTTTAGTCCCTGAGTTTAAGGCAAACGTGGTCTACAGAGTGAGCTCCAGAACAGCCAGGGCTGCACAGAGAAACCCTGTCTCCAAATAGAAGAAAGAAGAAACCAAGGCAGCAAGAGCTAGGGCACTGGGGCTTTGAGACATGTACCATGCAGCCAGTTGGACTGGCTCAGTGTAACAGACAGTAGAAACATTTTTCACCAAGGTGTAAAGAATTTAACAACACTGACATTTTATTAAGAAATGTCTTTATTTTAAACGATAGTACAAAATTGTATATATAATATAGATCTATATAGGTATACATACAGAGATGCTCATCCACACACATATACACGGAAGCTTGTGCATCAGAATCAAACTGTTTATCCTAAATAAAAAAGAAACTTTTGTTTTCCTGAAAGTTTACTATACATAAAGCTGCCGGACAACTTGAAAACCAAGGCAACACTGAGAAGAACCCCGGGGCACCCTCCTCTCCATGGCCTTGGCAGAGCACACACTGGGCCAGGCCAGCGAGCACAGTTGCTACTGTAACAGTTGACATAGCGAGACGCCAGAAACTACGTGGGAACAGAGGGGTAACCTAGTTAGTTCTCAGAAACAAATCACCTCAGAACAAAGTATGTGGTTGGGAAGGAGGAGAGAAAGGAAAGGTGAGTCCCACAGATTAGAGATGACCGACTAATTAGGTTCCAGTGCCTGGCAAAGCCTTCCAAAGACAAGAGCCGTGGGACAGCAGAAACAGTAGTAGGGTGGGGGGTAGAGAGGATCACAATTTCCTGCTATTAACACACCTAATTACTTGTATAGAGTTTAGGAATTATCTTCCTCCCCCTAACCCTAGAGAGGTTAAAATGTTTAAAAGGGCAGCACCAGAGGCTCAAAGCTATTTAATTCTAATTCACATCCTTCTTGCTTTTGGTCTCCTGGTAAGTAAAGTAACAGAAAATGGAGTACAAAGTCTGAAAAGTGTAGAGGCACCATGGTAAATGGAGCTAGAGCCGGTCTGGCATGGTGGCTCAGTCTGTAATCTTAGTACATGGGAGATTAAGGCACAAGGATTGCTGGGAGTCCTGGGCTAGTGTGAGACCCCAATTCAAGGAAAGAAAACAAAACACAAAACAGAGGTAAGAGCATAAAGTGCGTGCTGGGAGTCTTGGCGTAAATTCATCTGCTCGAGTAGAGAACAGCAAGCTAGTCTCCAATAAACTGGGACAAAAAAGTGACTCCTGCTCACTCTTCAACTTCTGACAAGAGTTCACCACCTGCCTCGGCTGTTACAGCATTAGAAGTGGCGGATGTTAGGCAATGACCGCTTCACCATTCTCAGAGTGAGTTATCTCTCAACATGAGATCCTGAGCTGGGAATGCAGAACCCAGGGTGTCTGTCCGTTTGCAGCCCCTCATCTGGGTTTTCCTGCCTGGAAGCTAGAGGGCTTTTCATTTCTCATTGAGACAGGTCTCACTGTATAGCCCTAGCTGGCCTGGAACTCAGAGAGCCATGATATTAAAGGTGTACCCATGCCTGGCTCTGAGGGGTTTTTGAAGTGTCAAGGCAGCTTCAACAGGCATAAAAGGCAACCAGCCATGGAGGGGAAGCTCACTTTGATCCCTGTCACTGTGCACTGCATGGTGTCTTTGTATTTGCTTGCTTTCCCCTGAGCATGGACCATCTCCCTGGGCCTCAACTCCCACAGTGATCCTTACTCAGTGCTCCCCCTCCCCTAACCCTCCCAGCATTCCATGTACCTCCCTTTGGATTAAGGGAATTCAAAGAAACCCTTTCTATGTAACTTAGTAAGCTTCCAGGTTATCCCAGATAATTTAGAGCTTAACCTCAAAGAGAAAACTGGAAGATCCATTATGTACTTACATACAAATACACTGAGATGCACCCAGCAAAGGGATAGGGTGCCTTTAATCCCAGCACTCAGGAGGGGACGGCAGAAGCAGGGGGTTCTCTATACATTTGAGCCAGCCTGGTCTACACAGCAAGTTCTAGGCAGCCAGAGCTACATAGTAAGACTGGAAACAAAACAAAATAAAGTAAATATACATCTGACAGAAAAATATCTTTTAAGGCACAGAGTTCAGAGCAAAAACTCCATAAAGCTGTTTTCTCCTATGTCAGCCATGAGGGCTCTGCTCTGGCACTGCCCAGAGGCAGGAACATGGAGGAAAGGCACATTATATATCTGTCATGAATTTCCTGAAGCCAGGAAAAACAGAAGTTGTAACATTTTTTTCTCTACTGGGGTGAAAGACTTACAACCAAGATGCAAATGTAGGGTCTACAATTAACTGCATTAATCTACAGCCCTGAATTAACACTGGTGTCCCTGTAGCAGCTTTACTGGAGTCCTAAGCCTGGTGTTGTCCCTGCTCGAGCCCCAGCTCTGAACACCTCACCTGCTACTCGATTCTCACTAATCCAGCTCCACTAATCCGCTGAGATGTCTTAACTCAGAAGATCTAAGGTCAACCAAACCAGATGAGGATGCCTACAGTCCTAGCACTCAAGAGGCTGAGACAGGAGGACTGCCCTGAGTCTGAGGCCAGCTTGGGATACAGAGTGGCGCCCCGGTTATGTGAAGTCATGAAATAGTAATTAATGTATTTGATATTTAATTTCTACTTGTGTGTTTGTATGTGCTGTATATATATATGTGAGTGTGGAGTATGTGCACGTGTGTGTGTGTGTGTGTGTGTGTGTGTGTGTGTGTGTGTGTGTCCAGGCTCATGTATCTATGGGCAGAGGGTAGAAGGGAATGATGTTGGGTATCCTCCTCCATTACTCTCTGCCTATCCACTTGAGACAGTCTTTCTCTGAACCTGAGACTCACCTTTTGGGCAAGGCTGGCAGCTAGCCAGGCCTAGTGACCCTCCTGCCTCATCTTTCTAGAGGACTGGGGGTTACAGGTGTGCCAGAAACCATGCCTGGTTTGTTAGCGTGGGTACTCGGATCTGAATTTGGGTCTTCAAATTTGCATATAGCAAGTGTTCTTATCCACCAAGCCATTTCTGCAGCCCCATCTTTTGTTTCTGAGACACTGTCTTCATGTAGCCCAGGATGGCCTCTAACCCTGGATCCTCTTGCTTTGACCTTCTTCCCAGTGTGCTGGGATTTCACACATGTTGCCCTATGTTTGACTATTCAATACTTCTAACTAACTGGAATCACTCTCTTCCATACCCTCTCCCACTCAGAGCAGTGTAATCAAAAAGCAAAGCCTACTTCCTTTTTGAGATGATAGATGTCTATTAAAAAGTAAATAAAAGGGGTTGGGGATTTAGCTCAGCGGTAGAACGCTTGCCTAGCGAGCGCAAGGCCCTGGGTTCGGTCCCCAGCTCCGGAAAAAAAAAAAAAAAAAAAAAGTAAATAAAAGAGAACCTTTTTTCCTGTCAACCTCTTTAAGACATTGTCCATCTCTTCTTTTCTATCTCAGAGACCTCATGTTCAAAAGTGACTTGGAACAACGGAACCAGCCCTCCCTAAAGATAGAAAGAAGCTCTGCTCAGAAGGGAGGACTCAATGGACAGACTCCCATCCCCACAGGCACTACTCAAGAGAACGAGGTGGTCAGGCGTAGCTCTCCTCTGCAGAGTTAATATCTATTCCTTTAAAGAAGGAAGGGAATTAAAGTCAACATATGCTCTAGGAATGTAAACAAAAGCCATCTATGAAGAAACTTACTCTCTCTAGTTACCAAGGCTCTGAAATGCCACCCACGACAGCTTATTGCTAGTACCCCATTCCCAGGGTGTCTCAGAAGAGCCCTGCAAACAGAAGGATCCACAGCAGATGAAGCCACCGTCTTAACCACACACAGCTCCTCCCTGTGCTTACACAATGCTCTCAACACACTAGAATAATCTCTGATGCTCAGATCTGTGGAGCAGACCTAGCCACAGTGCCAGCAGTGAAGGTTAATTTTAAAATGATTATTTTTACCTATAAACTCCTAATAGTCAATTCTGCTAAATGTGATTTGGAGAATTATGTTTCAGTCTATTTTGAGCCAGAAATGATTCTATACCTCTGGAACACTACAACAAATTATTATACTAGTCAAGGTAAACAGAACCAAGTTAACTGCCAACCCTTTTCCAGGTTAAAAATGCATGTTTTCTTCATGATCACTAATTAGGAAACCATATTCTCAACAGTCAATCAAATGTGTACTTGGCACATGTCCCTCTGGTTTCTTCTAATTTGCAATAAAGGAAGCAAGTCTACATTACCTATCCCAAAGCCCTCTCTGCGCTCATATTCCTCTCCCACTTTGGGGAGACAGGGTATACACAGGCCTCAAACTTGATAAATCACAAGGATGACCCTCAACTTCTGACCTCTTGCCTCCTCTCCCAGTTCTGGGACTATAGACATGTACTATCACACCCTGTTTAAAAAAAAATGTTCAAACGGGGCTGGGGATTTAGCTCAGTGGTAGAGCGCTTGCCTAGGAAGCACAAGGCCCTGGGTTCGGTCCCCAGCTCCGAAAAAAAAAAAGAACCAAAAAAAAAAAATGTTCAAACATTGTTTTTTTGCATTCCTGGGGATTGAACTAGGACTAGGACCTCATAGAATGATATACAAGGGCTCTCCTCCTGGACTCTAGTCTCTGTGGTCTATGCTACCCTAGAGTAGAGCTCACTGTATTGCCTAGAAGTCTCAGCTTGAGACACCAGTGACCCTTTGAGTTGGGATTATAGGCATGAGGCTCAATGTTCAGCTGTCTTGTTTTTGTGGTTTTGAGAAAGGCTCACACACCGTAGTTCAAGCTGGCCTTGAACTCAATCTTCCTCCTGTAGTTCCTGACTGCTAACAAGCGTAAGTAGTGTCCAGCTATACAAACACATACATCCACTTCATGCTAGAGAGACCCGTCCCAACCCTTTCTCAAATACCCAGCACTGAAAATCTTTGCAAAAGTGTCTGAGCAGAGGGAATATACAGAGCAAAGGGAGAAGGGAGGTCAGCAAAGGGCCTGGGTGTGTGGCTGGCTCCTGGCTGTGGCAGTGACACCCACTCCCTTTGTCACCTGAGCACTCTAGGGCACAGACTCTACTGGCCACACTGAGAGAAGCAGCAATGCACTCACACAAAATCAAACAGGGACAAACCTCCCCAGCCCGGTCAGTCCCTATGTCTGCCACACTCCTTTTTGACAGGATGCTAAGTGCTACAGAAAGCACCAGTGTCCCATGTGATATAGAAAATTTGGCCAAATTGTATACACTTTAAAGAGTTTTGAGCTTGATTTTATATAAATAGATGTTTGGAAGCAAGATATTGTTACAATGACAAACAAAAATTAATTTAAATTTTTTAAAAAACTGATCCTCCTGCTTGTGGTTTTATAAAGTCCAGCCAATATCCAGTTTCCATCTCTAGAGCAGAGACTTGGAGCCCAGAAGTCTCTGTCTGGCCACCTCCTGTGCTCTGGAAACACAGCCTGGAAGGCATGGCTTCGCACACACTGCCATGTCAACACAGCTTCTCTCCTGTTTTTAGGTTTGGTGTCAATGGTTTCCTTTGCTCTCCTGGCCTTGTCTCCTTGTAATCGTACGGTGCCAAAGGACGCACCCAGGGCTTCTTGCAGGCTAAGCAGCATGTTCTACCTCTGAGTTACTTCCTCAGGGCTTGTTTTTGTTTTTTCTCTGTTCCTTGTTAGGGTCTGGGTAACCCTGCTGGCTTGGAACTGACCACGTGGACCAAGCTAGTTAGAATCCCAAGGACCTGCATGCCTCTGCTCCCCAAGTGCAGGGACGAGAGCCCATCGCCACCACAGCTGGTCATTTCTGGGTTTCTGTTGTTACTTTTTGAGAAAGATCTTACTGAAGCCAAAGCTACCTCTAACAAGTTATAGCGATTTTCTGTCTCACCCTCCCAAGTGCAGGGATTACAAGATCCACCATTATGCCTAGCTTAATTTTGTTTTTTCTTTTTATACTGGTATCTAAGCTACAGATACACAATTTATCGGGCAATCATAAATCAAACCTTCTTTGTTAAGAAGTGTCTCTGTATGTAGCCCTGGCTATACCAGAACTCTCTCGTAGACTAGGCTGGCCTCAAACTCATAGATCCTCCTGCCTCTGCCTCCCAAGCGGAGGAATGAGAGGTGCACACCACTACACTTGTTTTTCCCTTGCATTAAGGTCCCACATAGTAGCCCAGGCTGGCCTGTAACTCACTACGGAGCTCAGGCTGACTTCAAATTCATGGCAATCTTCCTATTTCTGGTTCCCAACGTGTGAACGACTGCATTTAACTTATTTTTTGTTATTAATTTTTAAAATTTTTATTTATATGTATATATAAATGTATATGTGTGGTTATCCACACATGTCAAAAAAGAACATGATCCCTGGGAGCTGGAGTTCCATGTACTTGTGAGCAGCTTGATCCGGGGGCTAGGGATGGAGCTAAGGTTCTCTGGAAGAGCAAGCAAAGCTCCAAACCCACCACTTCTCCACTCCGGCCTGTTCTGCTTTTTAGGACACAGGTCTCACTATGTATGTAGCCTTGGCTGGCCTGGAACTTGGTATGTAGACCACATGGCCTTGAACTCACAGAGATCCGCCCGTGTCTATTTCCCCAGTGCTGGAACTAAAGGCACTCACCACAACATCTGGCCCTTTTACTGAAGGACTCCCTTCAGCTCAGGCTGATGTCAAAAAGTTTTCTGTCGCAGCTTCCTGAGTGCTGACATCGAAGGTGTGTACTGCCATGCCTGGCTTATAGATTTCATTTTAGTAAATTAATTAGGAAGAACTTGTGTGCCTGCTCCTTTAGAAATGTATGATAGCCTTTACTCTTCCTCAAGAGGAGGTTTCCTACAACCTTGTCAGCTTCATAAATCTAAGGCAAATCTTCAGGTCACTTGAAATTTTTAAAGGCTCTTGGTGTATATGTATTACAAGTATTGAGTTAAAATCTTTTGATATAAAGCTAACTATTAAAAAAAAAAATCAACCCACAATGCCCATTACTCTGTTTAAAGCAACGATATGAGCGGAGAGATTTGGTCCTGGTCCTTTGGTCCCTCCGATACCCCTAAAATGGCTGAGTTTTCCAACTGCACATGCAGCCTTCCAAGGCTCAGGCCTTGAGCCTGGCTACTGTTACCTTCTTAAGGACATTCGAATTTGTATGCGACACTTGCCTCTGTACTTTCTTCTTAAAAAGAGTAAGACGAGCACAAGTTGTGGCTGTTAGGAGGAAACAGTTTCTATGGAAACACTAGTGTGAGGCTCCGTGGTCCTTCCTGACTTCATGGCGTGTGTTGCTCTTTCTACCTCTTCCCCTTCTGTCACCACTACAGCATCCACTTCAGCCACCTCCTCAACCACGGTGAAATCCACTCCGTTGGGCTGCTGCCGAGCCATAGCCTCCAGCCTGAGCCGGTACTGCTCTGCCTCCTGCTCCTTCTTGAGGAGCTGGTGTCTGTACTCCTGGGCTCTTCTGTTGGCCTCCTGGAGCTGTTGCTGCAGTAGCTCTCTTTCACTGCCTTCCTGTAAAGCAAATGGTGTCTGCACAGTAAGAATCCCCAAGAAAAGACAGAAGAGTCAAGAGGGCTTCGACCCTAATCACCAGGGCGCCCACATCCTTCCTTCCCCCTTGCTCACTGATCAGAACTCACTCATTACCTTCATTTCCTCAACACTGTTTGTCATCTCTGCCATCCTCGGTCTCTTCACCAAAGGCAACTTCTCCTCGTCCTCTTCTTCCTCTTCAATTATCGTTTCCTCTGCAACCTGACCAGCAGGCACAGTTAGAACTACAAGCCAAAGCACACCATGGGAGAAAGTGAGCACACAACATACTGAGGAGGCTTGTCTGACTGTAAGTAGAGAAAAGTGAGTCTAATATTGTATGTTGGGCTTGGCTTCTTGTAAGGCAGGCGAAGCAAGTCTTCTACCGCCAAGCCACACCCCACCCCCCTGACGTGATTTCTACGATCTCTCTTTAGTGTTCAGAATCTCTAGTCACCCACATGCCCCGATACATTGTGCTATCTCTTTAATGTCTGGAGTCGCCAGCTCTGGGCGCACACGGCCTTAGTCCCAGTGCTCAGGAGCAGATGCAGCCACATCTCGGCTAGCGCTCAGCCTGGTCTGCAGCAGGGCTACCAAGCAAGACCCTGTCTCACAAAGCAAAACCCAAAACAATGGAGCACGAGCTTAAGTCAAAAGGTGGCCAGAGAAATCAGAAAGGCAGCCCAAGCAGGAGGAAACTGAAGGTCACAGCATGAGCCCCAGTACTTGGCTTACACAGGGGATTCTATAGAAAACTCTCAATTGCATATATCTGACTACAAAAGGATTCGAAGATCCCAAAGGGAGCAGTTGCTGGGGTTAAAGTTAGAGTACACTGAGTTAATTTGCAAAGGGTTTGCACATGCGTGACCTCTAGACCTACATCATCTTCTCTGTACAAGTGCAGGGCACACTCAGTAGGTACCAGCCAGTAGTCACCTGCTAGAACCGTCACTACAGACCATGAAAGTGCCTACAGCAGGTCACAGAAGCCTGTTTCCTTACGGAATTTAGGCTGGGGTCAGAGACCAAGGTATGGGAGCTTCACTCCTTCTGAATCTTCTCTCCCTGACTTGTGGAGGATGCTCTCTTATGGGGCACACAAACACTCTACAACTGAGTGCATCCTAAGCCTGTCTTGTGAGATCTCTCTCTCTGCAGCCCTGGTTGGCCCTGAACTCACTATGTAGATTAGGTTAGCCTAGAACTTTTAGCCATACTCCTCCCTTTGCCTCCCTGGTGCTGAGTACCTGATTACCCCGTTCTACTGTGTCTTCTGATTTGTTTTTTAAGATGTCCTTTTGTGCAGCCCAAGGTGGCCCACATTCCCTGTGCTGATCCCACAGGCATGCACACGTGTGGATGCAAGCACTCACTTTCCCTCACAAACTCCATCTCCTAGGGAAACTAACGCAGACGGGGAGCCTGGCAATTGTTTCTTCTAAGAGCTTCTTTGTTCTGTCCTCTCTGGGCGTCCCCCGCCTCCTGCAATCTGTCTTAATGCCTCATTTTTAGGGGAATATGGCAGGCCTACAGTATCTGTAAACAAGCAGTTGTCTACTCGGTGTAACTCACCTGGCTGCCCATCTTGCATAGTTACAATAAACGGCTGGCCAATGCCTCCAGTAGGGATTGCGGTTTGGATGTTACCAAGAGGGACTCCATCAGTCACTATGGTGATGACCCTCTGGCCTCCACTCCCCACCACTTGCTGGATTGAGGAGTCAAGAGAATTTCCTTCTTCGATTTCTTCTAAATTAGCTAGAGATAACAAAAGTGAATTTAAAACGTCGCGTTTAGTAAAAAAAAAAAAAAAAAAAAAAAAAAGTAAGAATACATATTTCTCTTTGAAGAATACCTCATTCTCTTTGAAATATGATTCAAAGTATTTTTGAAAAAGAAAAAAACATTGGTTGAGTTTTAAGATAGAGCCTTACTCTCTGCCCAGGCTGCTCAACCTGCCTCAGTCTCCTAAATGCTAGGATTATAGGCCTGAGCAACAGTAACTGTTTGAAAAGCTTTTATAACTAAGTCAGGGGGAGAGAGCACAGGGAATTCACTAGAACAATATTCTCTAAAAATGTCCTAAGGTGTTAACAGTGCTCAATAAAGATAGGTTCTGGGGTTCAATGTGGCAGCATACCCTGTAATTACAACACCCAGAGGGTGAGGTAGGAGAAGCACCAAGAGTTCTAGCCTGTGCTATGTAGTGAGATTCTGTTCCAAGAAACAAACTCTCAAATAAAAGAGAGCGAGCGAGTGAGTGAGCAAGAGGGAGAGGGAGAGAGAGAGAAGAGAAGAGAGATCGGTCGGTCCTATGCATAAATACATTTTGAAATGTTGGTTCAAATGCACTTTAACTTGCCAGGTATCACTACGATCCTTTTATTTGGGAGGCAAAGGTAGGGGGATCTCAAATTCCAAGCTACATATGGAGTTTGAGGTCAGTCTAAGCTACATGAGACCTTGTCTCAAAGAAAACTAAGCCATACGTATACTTTTTAGGAACAGTGGAGACGGGGTCTTATGTAGTCCAGGCTAGCTTCAAAGTCACTACATAGCTAAGGATGATCCTCCTGCTTCTATCTCCCAAATGCAGAATTTCAGTGTGAGCCACCACACCTGATTTACATGGACTCTGTCAAGAAGTCCAGGACTTGTGAAAGCTAGGTACACACTCATGTGCGCTCACTGCTCCCTAGCCTGCGTCTGTTAACTTTGGTTCGGGGGCCAGTGTCATCAGCCTCAATTGGGGAATGAGCACTGGGATTCCCCTAGAGCATGATGGGCTGCATTTCCCCAAGACCTTAGAGTCCTTTTTTAGGCAATAACTTGAAAGTCTAAATAAATCTATAAAACTTGGAAAAAACCTAAATTAGTATTGATGATTTAAGAATATGGGACATTTAATAGTGAACTAGTAAAACATTACAGCAAAGAATCACTGGATTAGAGTCTGACAGACAGGCTGCATGGAAGGCGGCTCCCCCACCTGACACACAATCATAGGCAAGAGCCACACTCCAGAGTGTTCACTGTGTCACAGCTGACACTGGTTGGTCAATAACCCACACAGGCCACACACTGCTAGGGCAAGCAATGCCTGCCACTCCTGAACTCCTTTGTAACAGGAGCCACACAGCCTGAAAGTCACAGAGAACTTTGGGTAACTGGCTCCATCCATAGGAGACACAGCAAGGAAACTCAATGAAAATAAACTATTTGCACCTCACAGAAACCAGGAGTGAACCGGGTATGCTGGACGCTCCCTTAATTGTTGTCCTTGGGAGGTAAAGGCAGGCAAGGGAATCAGGGGTTGAGAGCTTATGAACCCCTCATTCTGAAACAACAAACAACCAAATGATCCCAGTTCAAAGAAACCACAGCGAATGTTGAATGTTATGGTGGAGATCAAAACCACTCCATGCCAGATGAGGACACTGGCAACCTGGAGAACCTAAGTGATCTAACCCCAACCAGGGAGCAAACCAAATAGTAAGAACAAGCTTACCACAGCATGTTTCTCTTAATATTCTGCCACACAACTAACTTGTACACATCCAAGTAAAAGACTTTAGCGGCAGGGTCTATGCACTCCTAGAACTCACTATGTCGATGAGGCTTAGAGATTTCCCTGCATCTTTCTCCTGAGAATTGGGTTCAAAGGTGTACATCAACACACACACACACACACACACACACACACACACACACACACACACACACACACACACACACACGTTTCATCCCAACACTAGATAGGAGAGAACTGCACATAGATGGGAGAGAGGAATGAGGAAAATCAGAAATCAAAAAAAATTTAATTGTT